>NC_090321.1:202660230-203267561 GCF_040869045.1 Eurosta solidaginis | reverse complement strand
TGGCTGAGTAATCACATTCAAAAATTACTGAAGTTATAATTGCGTTTGAAAACATAAAGGCTTGATTGCTTTTTTAGTATTCATGACAAGGACAATCATTTTGTAGCGCAATTGGGGAAATAGGTAAAGGGACTGTTGATTATGGGCAATGACGGACGTTGATGGCTTAGCGCACACTGATTGAAAGAATTTACACATTTAGGTTAGGTAAGGTAGGTTGAACTGGCCTATCCGCGAGGACCCCACATAGACTGAATGAGTCCATGGTGTTTCCAGAAGTTTGCTTAACAACCAAACCGAGAATCCCTATCAAAAACTAAGGCCTATGTTATAAAATTACTGCGTCCTTTTGGAAAATACTAGAAGCTTTCTAGGACCTATGGCACTTCCTGCTTTAGATCTGACAACTGTATCATTCCTAATAGCTGTAGCCATATCCTCCAGCCTCCATATCAGCTTAAGCTATTTTCTTGCAGTGTTTCTACTGCTTTAGTTACGACATAAAAACCCTACAGTGATCTGGCAGCTTGTGAAATCTGTTTATTTCCATATCAGCACAATATATAGCAGACCCAACTTCTCCCACTCTTTGGAATCATTGGTGTATAAGTGTATTGCCTCTTCCGCCATTTGGGCACCCTTGCATTAACTAACCCCCTCTATTGTGGTTCTAAGAGCACCTTCGAAGCGCACATACGGATTCAGGTAGTATGTCCTGTAATTGATGACGCTATACTACTATGGCCGTTTGGTTTACGCTCGAGCTGTCCTGAGGCTATGTATGAGCCTCGTTACAGTTGTAAATGTTATGTTCTTTGTCAACAGGATTACAGGTGAAATGTGCAGAAGAATGGCAGACACTGTAGCCGACAGGTTTGTCTTCAGAGCTCCCTTAATGCTAGTTGTTTAGAGCCTGCATACTTCTTATATTGCTTTGGCTGTCCACCAAACAAGGACTCCGTAGTGAAGGATAGGCTTAACAATCGCAAGAGAGAGAGGGCGTTAACCCAACGTACATCCTAGCATTCGTTTACATGTATAAAGTGCCGTCGGAGGCCTTCTTCACTCCTTCCTTCACGTTGAGCTTCCATGACAACTTACTGTCCAGAATGTTTCCAAGATATTTGCTGCAAGGTTTCTCTCAATAGTTTTCTGTTACTTGTGTTAGAACTTTGTATTATTTCAATCTTACATAACCATTCTTTTCGGGGTACTTAAGGTTCATGTTTAAGAAATCATCTGGGTATTATGTCGGAATCACTTCAGTATTGTTTTTGTATCCATTTCGTTGTAATTTCAGGATTGTTTTCAATATCATTTTGAGATTACTTTGGAACTAATTTCGCCCAATTTGTTGATTATTGATGAAAGGATTGGAAACATTTCAGCATAGATTAAAAACTGTCATCATATAATTTAGGGATCGTGTTCGCTATCATTTCGGAAATATTTTGAAATATTTTCAATATAGTTTGTGCACCATTTCCTTATATATTTGAGACTATTTCAGGATATGTTCAATACTATCTCCGACGGCCACAGTGGTGTAAAGGTAGCGTGTTCCGCCTACCACACCGAAGATCATGGGCTCACGCTATGGGGAAGGCGACAACAAAATTTTAGGAACAAGTTTTTTCACTTAGAAGAAAATTTTTCTACGCGGGGTCGCCCCCTCGGCTTCGGAAAGCTTTCCGAATTTATTCTTGCCATGAAAAGCTTCTCAGCGAAAACTTCTCTGCCTTGCACATGCCGTTCGGTGTCGGCATAAAACAAGTAGCTCCCCTCCCACCAATTTGTAGGAAAAACTAAAAGGAGCACGACGCAAATTGGAAGAGAAGCTCGACCTAAAATATCTTCGGAGGTTATAGCACCTTAAATTGTTTATTTTTTTTATCTCCGTAATATATCAAGAAGGTTTTGGGGAAAATGCGGGACTATCTACGCTTCTATGCTATTATCTCTATAAGATATTGGCATAATTTTGAGGCTCTGTCTGACAATTTCTATGCAACACGAAACTGTGATAGGCAGTGCTTCTATGACATATTCTATTTATGCCATTCTCTTCCTACGTAACAATCATATCTTCATTTTTCGCACTAAATTATCGTTTAAATTAAAATTTACTCTAAGCAAAATCATTCCAAATTGGCATTAAAAAGAACTTTAGCCTCCCTTCAGTATTATCCTCGCAACTGATCACACTGTCAAATACTAAATCAAGGCCAACCAAATAAACTATTTGCTATTGCTATTTCCAAGCAAAGTTTACTTACAAGAACACAGAACAAAAACAAATATACGTAAATAAACAAAAAAACGTTAGTCAACTACTAAAAAGTTTTACTTTGATGCAAAAAAAAATGCACAAAAATATTTAAAGGATGCAAGCACTAACTGGTTGGCTAACATGGCTTTCCAGTTGGCCAGCAGCAGTTAGTCTTAGCATGCACAAGGAATACAATTCAAGGCAATATAGAAAGCCAAGAGCCAATTGAAGTCAAAGTATGAATACAAAATTTCGAAGAAAGCAAGAAAAACAAAAAAGAAAGAAAAAAATTTAATTTGTGAAACTCAGTAGTTGTTCGTTCGTACAAAACAAAAATAAACACTAGTAAGGAAGGAGCTGTCTGATGACAAAGCCGAAACCTTATACCTTTGGAATAGGTGAGTATTATCGACGTTCTCGTTAAATATCAAATCTATAATAGATCGGTATTTCTCACACAAATTTGCACATTTCTTGTTGTCTGCATGAGATAGTTATGACCATCAATCTCTTATCAGAACAATAGGTTGTATGGAATATGTACTATGTGTGCGACCCATCTCAAGGATTTTTTCAGACAACAATATGAACCACATATGAAAGCATTTGGTGAAATTTGGAGCATATATCTCCATAATTGAGGAAGATATGAGAATAAACCCTTTTTTCGGAAAAATAGCTTGTATGAGGGATATATGCTGTAGTTTTCCGATTCGGCCGGTTCCGACAAATGTCTGATCGGACACTTAAATATAACCGTTAACCAAGTTTTATCAATCTCAAACTTTGAGGGATTTGTTTGCGTTCAAACAGACAGACGAACATATCTTAATCAAACCAGATTGTCAACCCGATTATTTCGGTATCTCCACTTCTTTAATGATTGATTATTTTGTGATTCGGGACAAACTTAGTATATCATTTCTTTTTCATAAAAGGTGTAATTAGAATTTTCAAAATCAACTCCAGGCAAAACAACATACGGTATAGCGCAAAAATTTGGAAATTCGATATGCTAATAGAACGAAGAATTTTTTGCTTAAGATGGCAAAATGACAAAATCGGGTTATCTCCAAACCAAATTTGGCAAAGTATAACTGAAAATCGTTTGGCTTTAAATGGCCTGTTTGGAGGTATCTACAAAAAGGATTTCAATAGTGGTTTTTGTTTTGGATGTCGTCAAAGGCTTATGAAAAAGCATAACGAATCAAAACTTCAAATATTTAGATAAAGTTTATGTACCCAAAAATGTGCCGCACATTCTATAGAAATCTTGTTCTGTTAAGGTATTCACATCGATGGAGTAATTTTTTACTTCACCTAGATTTGCATTTGTACTTTGACTGGATTTTGATATGACTTTGACGTGGCTTCGACTCACTTTTGGCTTAACTTTAACTTGACTTTTGCTTGGCCTTGGGTTGATTTAACTATGATTTTGTCTTGACTTTGACTTGACTCTGACTTGACTTTGACTTGAGTTTGACTTTGACTTGTCCATTACATGACTTTGATTTAACTTCGACTTGCCTTTGGCTTCACTTTAACTTGACTTCGACTTTGGCTTGACTTGACTTTGATTTTGAATTGACTTACCATTGACTTGAGTTAAGCTTGACTTTGTCTTAATTTTGATTTGAGTTTGGCCTCAGTTTGGCTTGAATGCGAATTGTTTTTGACTTGACTTTGACTTCACTTTGATTTTGGTGTGGCTTGAGTTTGAGTTTAGTTGGCTTTGATTTGACTTGGATTTGACTTTGGCTTTACTTTTATTAAGCCATAGTTTTATGTTATGATACGTTACCATTTCATGATATATTATGTAACGAATTTTTTGAAATTCTGCTTATTTTGCACCTTCTGCTAACGTTCGAATCGCTGAACTGTCAAATAAGTAACTCCAATATTCAGTATTGCAAAATGGTCTTTATTTAAACTAGTTTGGGAGTAGTACTTCACAACTAAAGTTATACTTCACTTAAAGCGAGTTAAAATCAAACTGATTAGTTATTCCTCAGCTTTCGCTGATTTTATATTCTTTGTTGCCTCGGTCGCATATTTCTCCTAAGGTCTGGACTTTTCACGAACATGTCATTTGGAACAGCTGTATGGCATACTTCGTTATTTAGCTATATGCGTGTGTACGCGTGAGCAACAACTTCTGTTCTTAGCTGATGACTACATGTGTGTATGTGAAATAATCTCTTTGCTTGTACGTAAGTGTGGCTACTTGCTTTAATGTGTATATGTACATAAGTGTGGCTACATGCTTTTTTTGTTGTTCCGATTATTTACTATCATCATAGTGATGCAAATATTCGTCACAATAACTTTTTTATCGAGCCATAAAGCTGGAAATATGCGCTTCCAAATGGTAATTATTCGAATGAATTCAATAACAACAAAGGATCTGCAGTATGCTTTTGGTTTCTAAGAGTCATCGGTTATCCATGCAAAAGAACGAGTTGTCCCCTGATGTTTGAACTTCAAGCACCAAGTGCTCCACATCAATCAAACGTATTTTATTCGAAGCAATAAAAAATCAAAGCTATTTCTTCACTTTAACCTTGTACTAATTTATAATATTTATTCATTTTATTTTCACTTTTGTATAATATTTTTCATTGCTTACATTAACACTTTTGTTTCATAAAAAATTGTCACGCCTCAACATCATTTATTGTCATAGCCTTTGTACAACATTGAGGCGATAAAAATTCCATGTAGCACTTTTTGATCAATTTGAGATTTCATATTAAAAACGAAGTATTACGAATAAAACTTGTTTACGGTCACAGTGTGCCGATAAAAAAAAAACCAAAACTCTGTGTCACTGCGTTACATATACATATTTTTGCATAGTCACTGTAGTAAAATCATAAAATGTGCGCTTTTCTTCTTTCTTCTAACTCTTATGCAGCCTTTTTTATTTATATTATATTGCAGCTTCAGGCAACTATCGTCATTTATGTTATATATTTTCCATTCAATGCCAGCGCTATTCTTGTGTATCGCTAAAATTTCCTGTGTTTTGTATTGGATGTCAAATCGTAACAATCATAAATTATGATATCCTATTATTGTGTACCTTTAGACGTGACACAGTTTTGAATTTTCAATATTTTATAAACAATTGTTCGGAAATAAATTGTCCACACAAATTTCCAGCAAACTCCTCTAAATAAGGTTGTATAATAAAAACATAAATAATATGAAAAAAGTATGGGTATTCCCCTCTATGGCACTACCCTGTATACAGGGTGTGCAAAATATTTCAAAAATATTTTTATTTAAGGCTGTCGATCAGCTTCCGGAAATTTTTTGCTGAGATCCCCGTATTTCTTTTTTTAAATGGATATAACGGCTTCACAACTCCAAGCCCACTAAAAGAACGTTCGCCTAAAAGTAGGCCACAAATATCACTTTTGTGCGTGGCTACAAGGACGTAGAATATATAAACTAAAGGAAATGATTGTCCTTTCAAACGGCATATCAAATTTTCAATGATAAAACATTCTCGTGGCAAAATTACGTATTGAATGCAGTAGAAAAACATGATTTTCGAACCTTTATGTAAAAATACCTCGAAAACATCAACCAAAAAAATCTGATCCAGTATTACCAAATTACGAACCGATCGTAAAGTTAGACCCACGAGAAGTAGAAGTCGTTGTCATACCTCTGACGCGTTTTTTTATTAAAGGAGCTATCTATTTGCTATCTTCAAAAGGAAAGGCTATAAAACACGTCCACTCCAACCTCCCAGTCAGGTTATAATGGAAGTGAAGTGCTGATGAAAACTACTTGATTCCAATAATACTGCTCGGAGCCTAATCATAGGCTTAACCAATTCTTCTTCGATGTCCCTTTGGTATACTTATTAAGCGATTTGTCTTAAATCGCGCTAGAGCTCAGGTTGAGAACTAACATATTTTGAAAATCACAATCGTCTATTTTTTTTTATTATATTTTAAAGGATTATAATTTTTGCAAAAACTATATTTTTATCATACCGATGTTTTTTGGGCTTATTTACCATATCCTTCAGGCCAGCCACGTAATTCACAATTTCAGCTTAAAGGAAGTAGTTTCAGTATCTTGCCAATGCTCCCATTGAAGTATGTCGCTTTTTCCACCATTTCTTATCGCTCGTGAGAGTTTTGAGCTATTGTCATACCGACGCTTTCTTTATTCTTACTTCTTCATTAAGTTTACATGACATATTCTAGAGTCTTCCGTTATTATTATATATATATATGAAATCTGCCCTTTTCAGTATGATATCTTCACTGGCTTTTTTAGTACGTCTCGTGAAACTTTTAAATTGTTTTCTTCTAGATGTGAGTGGTGCCACGCCCATCTTCCAAAACTTGACTAAATCTTCATTTATCGGTCTTCGGTAATGAACTAAAGCAATTTATTTATTCTTAGAAAGTTTCGGTATCGAAGTGAGGGTGGTATACCGATATATTTTGTATCCAGATAAGCTAGTAAAAGTTCGTAAAATTATCTCAGTTTTTGGTCAAGTTATCGTGTCAATGGATGAACGTGATTCCTTTATGTCATTCCGTACAGCCATTATCCAGTCAAAGGTGCAATACCCTTGTGTCTATGTAACCACCAAATTTTAAAGACTAACTTTCATGAAAAATAGTAAGAGTTCAGCAATCGATATTATTTTGGGCAATTATTATTGAATAGAACTTTCACCTCCTTTTTCAACAATATTTAATACTCATCTAAGTTAAAGAAATCAATTTTTTTCAAATCCATTAGTACTAACTGAAGTATCAATAGTTGTGTCCGCGAAAAATTAACCCAAAATCATGTTTTTTGTAAAATGGTGACCAAACAATGGCAACATCCGTCAACTCATACAAGCACATGTGAAATTGTTTGACGAGTGTGTGTGCACCATTAAATCGGCACTCAATCACTGTCAGTGGTATTCAGCTATCTTATACATAAATTGAGCCAGCAGCGAAATCATTTAATAACAAGTAAGGACGGGACTGTCTTCGGCTGTGCCGAAGACTTCATACCTTTCATGAATGGGGCTTATCCGGTTCCTTATCTCCAAATAATCGGATGTATAAGATAAGAAATATATAGTGAACAGATGTACGTACCTAAACGATTTTTAAGATAAATATAAAACAAAAAATGGCGAAAAACACCCTTATCTGAATGATCGTTTGTATGGGATATATATAATATGTACAGCTCCGATCGAAATGATTTTTACAGGAAATCTTCTATGATATATTAGAATAAATATCACCAAGCTTAACGTTTTTATATTGGAAATTAAGGGAGAAATGGCCAAAAATCTTTCTATCTGAACGATCGGTTGTATGGGATATAACTATACATAGCTCCGATCAAAGTGATTTTTTTGGAATATCTTCTATGATATATTAGAATATATATCACCGAGTTTCATGTATATACTTTTTAATTGCGGCAGGAATGACCAGAATCGTCTTATCTGAACGATCGGTTGTATGGGAGATATATGTTATAGTGGTCCGATCCTACCGGATCCGACAAATGTCTAATATAATACAAAAATACATCCTTGTGCCAAATTTCATTAAGATATCTCAAAATTTGAGAGACTAGTTTCCGTTCAAACAGACAGACGGACGGACAGACGGACATGGCTATATCAACTCAGTTCGTCGCCATGATCAATTCGGTATACTTAATGGTGAGTTTATTTTCTATATTTCTCAACGTTACAAATATCGGACCAAAGTTAATATACCATTTCATGTTCATGAAATGTATAATAATTTTATTAAAAGTGGTCATTCATACGGAAATTGAAATAAATCGACAAAATGTTAAAAGCTTTCTTACAACTGAGTTGTTCACACAAAACTTAAATGGCTTGCTGTTGCTGTCATCTGAGTTAAAAGCGGATGTGGCTGTAATGCTGAGATGAGACAACCCATTTTTGATTAAGAAATACAGCAAATATTCTAAAGATTTGCCATTTCAAGGCGTGCACCTGGAGTGTAGGTGTCTTTTCCAGAGTAGGCTTCACTATCTTGTTGGCTCATATCGCCCGTCGATGTAATGTGTGTAATAAAGTCAACCAGAACTACCAACGCCTTTTGCAATAACTACCAAGTAATACCGTACAAGACTCTCGTCGAGAATGGGCGTTTTCACATTGACTGACACCGACACAATTTTTTCAAAGTACTTGCACATTATAAACGACACGATACAATTTAAAAACACTGCTCATAAAATAACAAACAATGTAACAAATAAAAACAGCTTGTCGACGACGACACGAGTGGAATGCTTTCTTCACGCCGACATGTCGTTGCCGAAACGGCATAAAGCTGTCGTGTCGGCAAGCGTGAAAGGCCCATATAATTATATGAATTTGTGTTCCCACTGTTGTTGTTGTCGGTGTCGTGTCGGCTAGTGTGAAAACGCCCAATATTGTATAATCATACTAGCAGACCCGGCAGACGTTGTTCTGCCCTAAATTTGTATATCTGCATACATATTAGTAAGCTTTTTCCGTCTAACTCTACCTCGCCCCTCTACACTTTTCCTAATCTTTGAATTCACTCCTCCCTCCGTATTTTTCGCTTCATCTATCTCCATCTTCGTCTCATTCTGTCTTTTTCTCAGTCTCCTTCTCTCTTTTCTCTTCTTTCAAGTTTTTCTCATTCTTCTTCATATCTTATTGCCACCAGAGGGTGGTATGTATTTTGTTCCAGTCCCATTCCGAGTCTCAGTCCCAGTCCCAATCCCAGTCCCAGTCCGTCTCTGGTCTACTTCCCGGAAAAAAGCATCGGAAATACTAATATAGGCAAATTTATATACCAAATTCAGGCAAATCGAATAGGACGTATGTAAATAGGTATGAAGGTATTATTAATTCATGTCTTTATTTCGGCTTCGCATGCATATTTATCAGTTTTGCCAGGCTAATGCGACTAAATCGAATATCACAATGAAAATTACTTAAAAGCTCTCAGCAACAGCTTTCATTTGATATCCAAAATACACAAACATTCTAGGGGTGCCCGGGTCCACGTTTTGGCCTATATCTCGAGACCCTAGGCACCAATAGGTATGAAAACTACCCTGTACTAAAGCACTCATCAACAGCTTTCATTTGATATCCATATTGTATAAACACATTCTAGGGGTGCCCGGGTCCACGTTCTGGCCTATATATCGAGACCCTAGTCACCGATAGGTATGAAAACTACCCTGTACTAAAGCACTCATCAACAGCTTTCATTTGATATCCATATTATATAAACACATTCTAGGGGTGCCCGGGGCCACGTTTTGCCTATAACTCGGGACCCTAGTCACCAATAGGTATGAAAACTACCCTGTACTAAAGCACTCATCAACAGCTTTCATTTGATATCCATATTGTATAAACACATTCTAGGGGTGCCGGGGTCCACGTTCTGGCCTATATCTCGAGACCCTAGTCACCGATAGGTATGAAAACTATCCTGTACTAAAGCACTCATCAGCAGCTTTCATTTGATATCCATATTGTATAAACACATTCTAGGGGCGCCCGGGTCCACTTTTTGTCCTATTTCTCGAGACCCTAGTCACCAATATGTATCCTGGTCCACTTCCCGGAAGAAAAATTATCCAACATTTTATTCTAGATATAACGCTACCTACATACCAAAATTTCAGGCAAATCGAGCCATATATACGACAGTTTAGTATAAATCGGTCCCTAGTCCACTACCCGAAAAAAAAAACTTTTCACAAACACTCTCCGGGTTCCTATTAAGTTATCCTAAAAATTTTATGGCAATCTTTCTATCCGTTCGCGAGTTATGGAGTGACAATCAAAATGTACACTTCTTTTTATATATATAGATACAGCAGAAATAAAATCGCTTATAGAAAAAAATATTTGCGCAGCTTATAGTTTTAAACAACTGCTTAGAAATAAGTAAGAATACCTTGCACTCTTATACGTGCACATGAGCTTCTATAGCCGCTGTGGATTTAATTCCTTCAAGAGCTGACAAATGCAACCAACGCATTAATGTGTTCTGCAGTAGCTTCAAGGCTAGCCGCTGCATAGAAAATACCTGCGAGTCACTGAGGCAATCACTGAAGCCTGACTACTGAACGTCGTGTGTCACGTCATAAAAGCGATTTGATGTCCACTACTACATGCGCCACATGCTTCAGTTGAGCTAAGCTGTTTAGATGTTTGTTGTTGTTGTGACATGCTGGACGCGTGCTCGCACAGTTGTCCCACTTCGTTTGCATTAACTGACCGATTTTCTACGAATACGAAGCACATGCTTACTTATATTTATGAATGTAGATATGGATACGAAAATCCTTCCCAGTAGATAAATGAGAGAACACTGCACTGTATGAGAGAATGCAGAATGTAAGCGTACGTGTACCTTATAGCGTAATGTTGGCACAATGATGAAACCAAAGCAGGGCTAATAAAGGAAAGGAAAAAGAAAAGACGGGAGAGGAAAGGACGGAATAGAAGTCGAAACTGTAGCAAAAATTTAAGTGTTAGCTGTTTATTATCAATGAGTTGTCCATTTTTTGTAAATGTGTTATCAGCAAGGTGTAGACGAGTTATCGAATTTTTATAAAATTGTTATCGGTTTGTTGTCGAAAAGTTATCGATTTACTTTAGAAAAGAAGCTTTCGATTATTTATAGAATTGTTACCAAAAGGTCATGGACAAGTTATCGATATGTTATCGGAAAATATAGAGGTATCGAAAAGCTATCGATTATTTATCGATAAAATTTCAAAGAATAATAGATTTGCTATCGAAGAGTAGTCGATTCGAGTTCCACGACTCATCTGTTTGTTACGCAATATATATCGTTATAACTTCACTATAAAATCGACGTCAAATCTGTAACTCGGCTATAACAAGCCGATAAGAAACCAATAGGATATAATCGGTGACGACAAGCCTATAAGAAATAAATAAAAACGGATGATAATAATTCACTGTAGATTATAAGCCGACATTAAAATAATAGCTTGTCGATATCCGTTGTTACATATAAGAAGCTGACGAAGCTCTTCCCAAAAATATTCTTCGCAGTATTTAGTTGATGAAATAAGTTCTCCAACAAAAATGTAATTATTTTTATTTTTTTTTTTTTTTTTAAATGTTTGTGTCGAACTTTATGCGTATACGCAACCAGTAAACAAAAAACAAACAAAAATTCACTTGCTTGCCCTCCATTATATAGAGGAACAAAATAACCGGGTTTAAGTTTTGGTGCCCAATGAGATATAGTTCCTATAAAATGAGTAGCGCCTTCAAAGACCACCATTTCTTCATCCACCACCTTGTCACATGTTTCCTGAATAAGTTCGGAAAGTTTTGAGTTGATGCAACATGCTGCTACAGTTTTTTAAACATTCACACCTCTCTGATAAGAAAATTTAGAAAAATGTTTGGTGGTGAGCCAAAATACCAGGCTTTCTAGTCTTTGAACGCCAAATTTTCTACTTCCACCACCTTTTCACATTTTTCCAGCAGAATTCGTAAAGTTGCCAAATGTTGATGTAAGATTTTTCCAAACATGTTTTAAAATTTTTCCTACTCAGACCAAAAAAGTTGTGAAGAGATTACAGGTGTCGAGCCAAATTTCAAGCTTTCCTATCTTCGGAATATCACAATTTTTTATTTCTACAATTTTTCAAATTTTTTTGAAAGGCATCATGAAGTTTTGTAGATGCAACACTTTTTTAAACAATTTCAATTCTCGGAAAAAATGTTATAGGGGAATTACTAGTGGAGATCCAAACATCAAGCTTTTTAGTTTATGAAATATTTTTTTATCTACCATTTTTTAGAATTTTTCCGCAAGGAATCATAATGTTGCTAAAGATTTCTTTACATGTACCCAGGATCCTCGGTATGGAGGCGGAGCACGCTACCACCTCTTTAAGAACAAATATGAAAAAGTTCAGAGATATTGGATTATGAGGATTCACATAGAAGGTATCTCCGCTTCTTGAAAAATTCCGTGGTTTTATTGTACTGCAATATTTTTTTATTAAACAGATTATCACATGGTCCTATTTTGTGGTTCTAAAGTAATGGATAATGGAGATATGTTTGAAAGGGTTCGCAGCAATCACATCACAAATAGATGGACGCAAGGGGTTGATAAGCGCAATTCATAGCTTCCGCAACACAATTGTTAACATCAGCTTTGAGAGGCAAATGCTGTTAAAAAAATATGCATGTCTCATATACATATTAGCCTGGAACAAGGAGTGGGGGCGTATGGCCTAGAGGATTCAATGTGGTCACATTAAATCGTTCCTGAGTTGGTCGGACTAGTACCTTAATAGTGTTTGTTACCGGACCGTACCGGATCTTTATCCAGCAAAGAACCGTCGACTTTGATAACACTCCCCAAAACTTTCGGGAAGTGTCCCTATCGCTACAAGAACAACAACATCGACGCAAGTTATGACTTCGCTTTCCAACAAGAATCTTCTTCGCCTAACACCTTGCTAAGTAACTTACATAGAAGGGAAAAAAGAAGCACTCCTAGTAGAGCGCTTGATAGATGTGTTTAAAAGCCCTTTTCTGATACCAACAAAAGGAATTTTTGTCTGGGTTTACATGGAAATGCCCATGTGTATGTACACATTATAAGGGTTATGTGTATACACAAGTTTTTTTCTAGTTTTCCTACGGTTACTGTCAGTTGTCCTTGCTAGATGAAAGCGCATTCCATACCTAAATTTACATCATTTTTATACTCAGCGTACTTTGCACACAGAGTATATTAACTTTGATTGGATAGCGGTTGTTGTACAGGTATAAAGGAATCGAGATAGATATAGACTTCCATAAATCAAAATCATCAGTATCGAAAAAAAATTTGATTGAGCCATGTCCATCCGTCCGTCCGTCCATCTGTCCGTTAACACGATAACTTGAGTAACTATTGAGATATCTTCACCAAATTTGGTACGCGAGCTTCCATATCCATAATAGATTGGTATTGAAAATGAGCGAAATCGGATGATAACCACGCCCACTTTTTATATATATAACATTTTGGAAAACATATAAAACCTGATTATTTAGTAAATAATACACCTAGAATGCTGAAATTTTACATGTGCACTGATATTGAGACTCTTTATAAAAATTTGGCGAGGCACCGCCCACTTATGATAAAATCAATTTTAAAAATATTGTTAATCATAAATCAAACATCGTTAAACCTATCGTAACAAAATTCGGCAGAGAGGTTGCCTTTACTATAGGGAATGCTTTGAAGAAAAATTAACGAAATCGGTTAAGGACCACGCCCACTTTTATATAAAAGATTTTTAAAAGGGTCGTGGACTAATAAAATAAGCTATATCTTTGCAAAAAAGAGCTTTATATCAATGGTATTTCATTTCCCAAGTGGATTTGAAACAATAAATAGGAAAAAATTCAAATTTCAAAAAATGGGCGTGGCACCGCCCCTTTATGACTAAGCAATTTTCTATGTTTCGAGAGCCATAACTCGGATCTTAATAAAATTGGATACACAAATTTTCCCTGTAGCAAGAAATATTTCTAGAAAAATGGACAAGATCGGTTAAAGACCACGCCCACTTTTATATAAAAGATTTTTAAAAGGGTCGTAGACGAAAATAATAAGCTATATCTTAGCGAAAAAGAGCTTTGTATCAATAGAATTTTACTTTCTTAACTGAATTATAACATTAGATTGGAGAACGCTTCAATTTAAAAAAATGGGTGTGGCACCGCCCCTTTTTTGTCAAAGCATTTTTCAGTGTTTCGGGAGCCATAACTCGAAGGGAAATTTGCATATCGTAACAAAATTGGGTACACATATTTTCCTTATAGCAGAAAATATTTCTAGTAAAAATGGTAGGGATCGGTTAAAGACTACGGCAACTTAGATATAAAACAAGTTTAAAAAGTTTAAAAGGGTCGTAGACTAGAATAATAAGCTACAACTTAGCAAAAAATAGCTTTGAATGAATGATATTTCACTTATCAAGTTTTATTGTAAGAGGAAATGGGGAGACATTTTTTTTAAACGGGCAGTGCCACGTGTTATGTAGAAAAGTAATTTATCTGAAATGAAATGTGCAATTGAAGCTCACGCTGAGTATATAATGTTCGTTTACACCCGAACTTAGACACCCTTACTTGTTTTGTTTTATTTTTCATATATAACTTTTTCGATGCATGACAGATCACTCAATATGTGGCTAGCGGGATGAAGTATATATGTACATAAATATATACAGCTACTAGACATTTTATTATAACCACTTAAAATTTTTTTAAATCATTGACTTTAAGCGTTAAGTTAGGCAGAACTTTTAAACATCATAGGAATATAAAGGTTGCTGAATTGAATCTATATATATAAAAAGAAGTGTACATTTTGATTGTCACTCCATAACTCGAGAACGGATAGAAAGATTGCCATGAAATTTTTAGGAAAGAAACAGGAAGGAGAGATGATGGTTAGTTGATTTTGATATCCCAAATTCTTGAGTTATGATTCTTTTTTAGAAAAAATTCAATCTAATATATAAAATTCTTCTGTCACGGTCTTAGAGGCTTAACTCCTCCGAAACGGCTGAACCGATTCTCATGAAATTTTGTGAGCATATTGGGTAGGTCTGAGAATCGGCCAACGTCTACCTTTTTTTCGCTATGAACCCGGGTACCCCTAGAATGTGTGTGTATTATGGATATCAAATTAAAGCTGTAGCTGAGAGCTCTAAAGTTCATTCTGATATTCGATTTAGTCGCATCAACCTGGCAAAACTGATAAATATGCATGCGAAGCCGAAATAAAGACAAGAATTAATAATACCCACATACCTATTTACATACGTCCTATTCGATTTGCCTGAAATTTCTTATATAAATTTGCCTATATTAGTATCTACGATCCTTTTTTCCGGGAAGTATACCAGAGACGGACTGGGACTGGGATTAGGACTAGGACTGAGACTGCAACTCGGAGTGGGAGTGGAACAAAATACATACCACCCTCTGGGACTGGCAATAAGAGATGAAGAAAAAGGAGAAAAACTTGAGAGAAGAGAAAAGAGAGAAGGAGACTGAGAAATGGATAGAATGAGACGAAGATGGAGATGAAGCCAAAAAGACGGAAGGAGGAGTGAATAAAAAGATTAGGAAAAAGCGTAGAGGGGTAGGGCAAAGTTAGACGGAACAAGCTTATTAAAATGTATGCAGATAGGCCAAATTTAGGGCAGAACAACGTCTGCCTGGTCTGCTAGTACTGTATAAATATGAGTAAGTCAGAATCGTTTCCAATATGTCACTGTGTAAGGGGAGAGACAAGTCCAACTTTTCTTCTTGGAATTTCGGCCTTGGAGTGGCACCTTGAAACCTGTTCAACGGAACTATGGCCGCTGCCACCCTTTAATAGCAGAAGAATAGGAAAGTATAACAAAATAAAACTTGGAAGTTTTTAATTGATTTTTCGCGCATAATATTTACTGTTGAGAACGTGTTCAAGGGTCTTTAATTTAATAACAACTTGTCGAAACTAATTTAACCTAGATTTATTTATGTGCTCGAGCTATCATATTTTCCGCCTAGCTCGAATAGCCGTTCGAGTAACGATTTAGAAAAAAACCTGTATTTATGAGAGAACAAAAATCTCAAATATTCCCGAAATAATATTGATTTGATGCGGAGATAATTCCGAAGTGATCCCGAAATGGCCGCAAGGCAGTCCCCAAATGATCCGCAGATACTCAAGAATGATATGGAAATAGACGAAAATGATCCCGACAATAGTCCGGAAGTGATCAGGAGGTTATTCCTAAAGGATTCTGTTATACTTATAACTACAAAAGAATATAGGGGATCATAATTCAGTAGATAGGGACTGTAGTTTTTTTCATGCTTAGCGATAATTTTATGAATTCATAACATATTTGAATTGATGTTATACCTTACCCTTTTGCACAGCTTCTTGTTGTTTTGCTTCATCCTCAAGCTTAATAAAGCGATTCGTTGTTGCACGCAAAATTGGTATTTATGTTATTTTATTTCTTCTAGTTATTAACTTAAAAAAAATACTCTCTAAACTTTCCACTTTCCTTTGCACTTGCTTCGTTTCTTGGTCAACCAAGCTTGATAATAAAAAGTAAGCTTTTAAAAGGAAGCACATACAAATGCAAATTGCATGTGAGCAAATAAATACCTGCGAGTAAAAAAATGGCAGCAAAAATAATAAATGCTTGGCGCAATTTGTCTTCGAGGAGATTTGGGTCGAGCTTTTCTTTAATTTTTCCTACAAACTGGCGAGACGGGACCTACATGTATTATGCCGACAAGACAAACACATTTTCAGTGAAAAACCTTTAATGGCAGGAATACATTCGGGGTGTTTGTCAAATCACTGCCGTTGGCCGACCCAACTTAGAAAAACTTCTTTTTAACTTTTGATGTCGCTTTTCCCGGGATTTGAACTCAGGACCTTCTGTGTGATAGACGGACACGCCTTTTTTTTAACGCCCATTACTTGTAATTTTGTATGTATGCATGCAACTCCTTTATACCAAATAAAAAAAAACGTTACGTATGCGGTAGGTACTGAAATGTTGGAGTGTAAATGGTGCGTTTTTAAAAAGCAACTTCCTAACTTTTTAGTTCGAAACAAAGGTTGTATAACGGAAACTGTGTAAATCAACTTGAAAACAATTTTCGAAAAAATTTGAAATTTTTTATAGTTTTTACGTATGCAGTCTTGAAGTAAATTGATTTAAGTCTATCGAAGTATTTTACGTAATATTTTTTTCGAATTTGAAAATATAAAAAAAAAATTTCCTACTTTCGTTTAGAATTTTAGAAAATTTTTTTAAATTAGTCTCAGAATTTGCATTCAAAAGTTTTCTTAAATTGTGAAGAAAATGATCAAAATTTTTTTTCAGAATTTTCCATTTTGCGTTTGCGAAGTTCTTGAAATTATTTTAAATAGTTTTCGCTACACAACTAAATAAACTTTTTTTCAAATTAACAAAAATAAACAAAAGATGATAAAATTGGTAAAGCATTTTTGCTGCTATTTTTTTGCCCGCAAGTATATATTTGCATATTTTTTTATTTGTTGCTTAACAAGTTTTTATCATTGATAGTGTTTGTAGAAAAACTTTCCTTATTCTATGCATAGTTGTTGGCCACTATCCCTATGCTATGTTGTACTGTGCTATGCTAGGATATGTGTCCTATTGTCCTTATAAATACTAAGCAAATATTTGACATGCATTCTTTCGGCATTTACATCCAAAGAATCGCTCTTACCAAGCCCTCCATTAACTTTTTGCTATATATATAATAAGTTAAGTGTTAGCAAATATTTTATATGTATCTGTGAAAGTCTGCGTTTATTAACAGCTTTTATTTCATATTTTATTTGCTTCGTTCGCATCTCTATCCAACAAGCAAAATAATTTTTTTCACAATTTGACTTATTCATGAACTTATTACTTATTTTTCCGTACAAACGCTAGCACATACATATATATCATATATTTGTGTACATACGTACTTACATGTATTTGTTCATGCTAAATGTTCTTTCCATAAAAAGTATGTATTTCTTATTTCGGAGAGAGTATTTTTTAAGTTTCTCATAACTTAGTTTTGACTTTATTAATTTGACAAAGTAGCATGTTTTATTTAATAATTTGGAAAAATTTAAACAACGTGACATCCCACCCCCATACCTATTTTCTATGAAACCGCCTTACAAACATGCATAACTTCAACACATAACTACATACGAAGTATGGGATGCGTGGAAGATAATATATGCGAAAGAAGGCAATTGGGAAAAACTTTACAACAACTAAGGCATGACGTAGCTGAATGCGTTTGTAACCATTTCAACTATCGTAGGAGTGCGGGTTCGACTTCCACTCTCGGGAGAAAAGGCTTTGACGAGATTTACAAACCGCTGTCGCCTTGTCCGTCCTTATGTCACGTTGTTTAAATTTTTCCCAAATTATTAAATAAATTATAAAATTAAAAAAAAAATTGCTTTAAATAAATGTTCTTACATTTTAAAAAAAATCAATACGGGCATTCCCCGATTAATTCATGTAACTTGTTTTAATAAAAGCTTTGGGATTAGCAATTGTTTTAAATTTGATTGAAATTACTCATATTCGACGCACCCAAATCAAAACTCCAGCGACAAATTGTATCCTCAACTTTAGGCTAAATATCTACCATTCTTAATGAAATTTTCTGGCAGCATTGTATGCAACATCATTGTTATAACAGATGCCAATTGAGAGCACCAAAAGCATCACAGTTAACATAAAAAAAACCAAGGGAGGTCAAGTCTTCCTCCACCTGCCTTTCCCAACTCAGTCGAGGTTTCCCCTTTACTCTACTTTCAAATTGTAGTATTAGCTGAAATAGTTTCTTGGCCCAAGCATCTTCATCCACTCGTGTAACATGACCAAGCCGGCGAAGCCTCTGGGCATTTGTTCCCTACACCATCTTCATATATGTATAAAGCTCATGCAGCTCTTCATAATATCTCCTTCGATACTCGCTGTCGGCATCATTGACAAGATATTAGATCTTCAGGAGAACTTTATCTAGGCACACTTGCAGTGTCCATTTCATCTTCTCCCGACACCATCCCTGATTCCGAACCATTCACCAGAACCGGTATGATCTCCGTTTGATTTCTAATCATTTATTCCGCTCTTAATGCCGGTACCCAGATATACGAAGTCCTTCACACTCTCGAAGTTATATCGGCCAGCAGTGACGTGACTGCCTAGGTGTGAATGCGCTGATTCTTTTTTGGAATGCAGAAAATAATTTGTCTTGGCCCAATTTATCGCATGACACACAACGGCGCGTTTTTAAGGCTTATTATATCATATCATCAGCATACGCTGCACATAGGTAGATTTTCAAGTTTTAGGCGGCCAAAAATATTTTATTGCCTATATCTCCTTAAAACTGTTTAATAAATGAAAAATTATAATAATTTGTGTAAGTAATCGGTTATATTAAAAAAATAGGTATTACACTGTGTAACACTAAACAATTTCTGCGCAGTGAGTCTATTTTTCATGTTGTACTGCAACAAGGGTGTATCAAACCCTCTATCCAACCCCCTATCTGCAAGTATCTGCAGGTAAATTTAATGCAGTTGGCAAGCTAATTGTGCCAAGTACCATGTTCAAAACTAATTTTCACTTGGACGGACTTGGAAACATAACAAAACTGGATTTGAACACCAAAAATCAAAAAAAAAAAATATTTTTAACATCCTAAATAAAATAGGTTCTTTATCAATTTATAACTTTTAAAAATCACAAACACCATTAATAATGTTAGTATTTACCTCAAATATCAGAATCCATCACAATTACTCAATTCAGTTGTCTTAAAACTTAAAATATTCACGTTAAAACATGCGATTTCACATAGGTTAAAAAAAACCATAACACGCGTTTAAGAAATAGCTAAATTCCGATTACTTGACAGCTAATGCCAGGTATGCGATGGATGGGA
Source organism: Eurosta solidaginis (assembly GCF_040869045.1). NCBI lineage: Eukaryota > Metazoa > Arthropoda > Insecta > Diptera > Tephritidae > Eurosta > Eurosta solidaginis. The sequence goes on along the minus strand of NC_090321.1, from coordinate 203,247,711 downwards.
AGGGGTAGAATTATCGTTATCCTGTCTATTTTTAAACTGCGGGAATGCTTTTTTGTAATTGTGGCAACTTTCAGAAATTCAATTATGGCCGCCTAAATGTCTAAAATATACCAATGTGCGCTAGTAATTATACGCTCTTATGATAGCTTGGACCATCACGGTTTAGTTTTGTTGCTAGAGCTATCTTGACCTGCATTATGTTAAAGAGATTGTATAAAAGGGAATCACCTTCTCCAAAGCTTCCTTTTCGAATGGCTTGGTGGTGTTGCTGAACGACATTTAGCTGAACCTTATTCCTTGCTGTAAAGGGATGATTTGAAGTCGAAAAAATATGTTGAGGGTCCATTCCCTTATTTCTAGTCTTCTCCAGGATCTGGTACACCGTGAAGATCTGATCGATCTAAAATTAAGCTGGTTTGAAGCCGCATTTAAAGGGTGTCATGAGTTCGTTGACTTGCGAGTTCAATCGTTTGCACAGTACGTAAGATAGAACCTCATACGGTATATTAAGCAGGGTGATTCTGCCCGGTTTGTGGGATCGACTTTCCTTTGGATTGGGAAGTGCACACTTAAAGTTTAATCTTGAGGCATGCGCTCATCCGACCATATTCATTATAGAAGTTTTGGCATGCTATTTACCAACTCTTGGCCTCCGTGTTTGAACAGTTCGGCGGGTAGTACGTCATTATCCGGTGCCTTTTAATTCTTTAGCCATTGCTAATCTGACATCGTCGTTGGGTGCCTGTACGTAGCGTAGCCCTGTAGACAGCGCACATTTTTTTTTTTGCGAGCCAGCGCTATATTTCTTATAGTACCGAGGTCGCTGGAAGCTTATTGTGTTAGCTGTGGCGGTATGTAATTAGAGTGAAATATGCTCCCACTACTCGGTCACATTGTCAGTTAGTAGATGCTCTCACTGAGCCGGTGTGTGTTAAAATTGGATTAGGTGTCTTAGTATGATAATCAAAGTAAAGATAATCTAAGTCGTACTTCCAAGGAAAGGTAAAAAACGGAAGGGAAAGAAAATTAAATTAAACCAAATTAAGTGAGGAAAGAAAAATAATTGTAAAAAGAGTTTCGTAAAATTAGTTCGGGCTCATTAATTCGATATGTCGGGATCAAAACAAGAACAGTTCCGAATATTCGCGGGAAGGTTTTTGGGGTAAGTTTTCGTTGATCTTTTCATTTTCCTGTTGATAATCCACATAGCGGCACAAAGCGGCTTTTTAAATATCAGAACCCCTGCGCCGCCTAGCGGACACATTTTATTTAATATATTGTTGCAGGTGATGAAATGAAACTTCAACAAGTAAGGACGGGACTGTCTTCGGCTGTGCCGAAGACTTCATACCTTTTAAGAATGGGGCTGAACAATAATCCTATCCCATCATAACATCAAAATAAATGGCTGTATAAAATAAGAAATATATAGTGTACAGGTGTACATACCTAAGCGATTTTTAATAAAAAAAAGGTAGGTACTTTGTGTGAGGATGCAAAGTTTCACGTTTTGTGTGGGCTGCATGTAAAAACTATGACCACGAATCACTTATTTCAGCAATATATGACGTAAGCGTAAATATTTGATGAAATTTGAAGCTTCTAGCCGAAAAAAAGGGGCAAAAATTACAGTCTATATGGGGTATATAATATATATACCACCGATCTCTATGATTTTTTCAGACAAAAATATATGCTATATACGAAAGCATATGGTGAAGTTTGAAGCTTCAATCTGATAAATTGAGGAAGATGTGACAAAAAACCTCTTTTCTGAAAAATCGGTTATATGCGGGAGGTATGCTACAGTGGTCCGATCCGGCCGGTTCCGAAAAATATCTAATCGGACACCTAAATATACCCGCTCACCAAATTTTATCAAGATATCTCAAAAATGTAGGGACTAGTTTGCATACAAACAGACAGACCGACATGGCTGAATCAAACCAGCTCTTCATCCTGATCATTTCGGTATACTTATTGGTGGGGCTACATATCTATTTTCTTTTAAGGACTTACAATTTTGAGATTCCTGACGAAGTTAATGTATAATTTTCATGAAAGATATAAAAATGGGCACATGAAAGTATATACAAATTAGAACAACCTTACTGCAAAAAACCTTCTCTTTTACCGCACATGAAATTAATACATACATAAAAACATTATGTTCATACTTCCACAAAACAATTTGTAAATAAGTTAATGAATATGTTATGCTTCAAAAACAAGCAAACAAATTTTTGAGAATGGCCCTTAACAGAAGGGGAAGACAGTTAAATGACGGCACAAACACTTGTTTTTTTTTTTTTTTTGTTGTCACATTAAGAAAGATGTTCTTCAAAGTTATTACACGTTAGGGAAGAACTTTACTGCGGCTTTCACTTCACATACATACATACCCTCACAATGAACTCTGTTAGAATAAGTTAAAGAAATTATCTTATGTTTCAAAATTTAAAAAAAAATATTTGGAGCACAAAGTGACTTCCACACATGGCGTTAATGTTCTTGGAAGGCTTGAAAAGCAGACATATCGAAATAGTGCTACTTTGGAGATACATACCCTGCAGTCAAACCAAATAGTTGTATACCAGAAGCATACTAGTTTGCCAAAAAACTATACTAGTATGAGTTCTGTCTTTTTTCCATATTACCAAATGGTCTTTTTAACACGGCGATGTCCCACGAAATATCAATTGCCAGCCTCTGCATCAGCATCATAGCAATTGACAAACTAGTCATTATATACACCAACATCATACCAAATGACATACTAGTCAGCCTTTGCGCCAGCATTATACCAGATGGCATACTAGTTATTATATACACCAATATCATACCAATTGACATACTAGTCAGTGTATTCAACATCAACATACCCGTTGGTATACTAGTCAGTCTATGCATCATTGTAATAACAGTTGACATACTAGTCGATATTTGCATCAGCATCCTACTATTTAATATACTAGTCTCAGTTGGGTTGAAAAATTACTTGTTATTCATTATATTCATTATATATACAGAAGGTATGTATATATATACATATGTATATAACTTTAAAATTTATCACTTCAATACATTATATTTTAGAATAAATTTTAATAAAATACGCAGATATATATGAAAACTAAAAAATAACGGAATAACACATGAATGTGACGCAATCTCAAGACGCAGGGCTAAGTTTATGGGTTCACCATGGCCAGAACATTCCCACATTAAATCCCTCAAGCCAAGAGAACTGCTAGGGTTCATCATGGAAGTCGGATGGGATGAGCTGCTGACCAATGGTCGCAGTGCAATCCTCAATAAATGATCTATCTATCTAACCGAGAAGGAACGAACCAGTTGTTGTTGTTGTTGTTGTAACGATTAGTTACTCCCCGAAGGCTTTGGGAGTGTTATCGATGTGATGGTCCTTTGTCGGATACAGATCCGATACGCTCCGGTAACACAGCACCATTAAGGTGCTGGCCCGACCATCTCGGGAACGATTTATATGGCCACATTAAACCTTCAGGCCATCCCTCCCTCCCCACCCCCAAGTTCCATGAGGAGCTTGGGGTCGCCAGAGCCTCTTCTGTTAGTGAAACGGGATTCGCCGCTCGAAGGTGAGGTTGACAATTGGGTTGGAGAAGCTATATATTGCGCTACACAACGAACCAGTAGTGGTTGACTGTGTCAAAACAGGCCAAGCTGCACTAGCGCCGTCCTGTTATGAGTGTTAATGGAGTTCAGAATAGTGGTAGTGATATGCACTTTACGGAAGTCATGCTGTTGGCTGGATAACCGAACAATTTCATTTAATTGAGGGAATCATAATGCTTTAAACGTTTTCGTTACTGACTTAAGGGATAATATCGGTAGATACTGGCTGGGTTTCCGGTATTTCTCTGTTATTCTGGAAAGGCATAGGCTTTTAAAGTCAAGTAGAAAAAATGACCTAGGCTACTGATGCCCTCACGGCCAATGTGTTTTGGAAACGGCATAGGTCTTCCGCCTGGGACTATTGATATGAAAGGCTTGGCCTTTTCCATAACTTCTTTAACCTCTGTTGAGGGTTGACTCGTCATGCTTGTGTTTATGTGCCCGTTGATTTGGACGATATCTAACATTGTCAACTGAAGTATGTATTGCAAATTGGCTACAGAAAGCACTCGCACATTTCCTCGAGCCGACAGACGAAATTCTAGTCAAATGAATTATTTAAATACTAACTAGTATGAATAAACCCACAAAATTCTAGTCAATGAACTAGAATGTTTGCTGACTACTTTGGCTTTTGACTGCAAGGTATGTATGTATATCAACAAATGTACTCCGATGTTTATGTTATATGTGGTTATGTTTTAAGTTCGTGCGTAATTGGTTTGGTTATTCTACACGCAATCCTTTTTTTATAGCTTGTTCACAAACGTAACGAAGCATTCAATAAAATTTAAACATATCATGTTAAGAAGAGATATGACAGAGATACAAATACATTGGTATATGTGTGCGTGTGTCGCACAAAAGTAATAAAATATCAAAGGGTTTAATGAAAATGTTATGAAAGGAGGAGATATTTCAATATTCGCGAACGGAAATCGAAACTGAAATAAAAACAAAAATGGAGCAGAAACCAAAAATCAAAACAAATTCAAAATTGATACCGGATCTCAAAGTCGAATCTCTAACAAGAACCGAACCTTAATCGGTAATTGAAAATGGACAACAACCAAACCAGATCGGAAACCGAAAACGTGTCAAAATTTTAGCAGAGCGGCAAAGGAAACCGGTATTAGAACCGAAACCCTTGCGTGAAACGGGACCGGAAAAGAAATCTAACTCCAGACTGGAACCGAAATAAACGCAAACGCTGAAATGAAACTGAAATCGAATTCGGAACTGAAATCGAATCTGAAACAAAAAATGGAAACCGAAGCAGAAACAGAAACCGGTGTCGAAACCGAATACGAAACCAAAACTTATCTGCGTTCCGAACTGAAAATGAACCAAAACTGGAATTGAAACCGGACCAACAACTGCGATGGGCTCCTCCCAATCTTGACAGATCGTAGTATGTTCCTGTGTTCTATTGGCCAAAAGCAAGTATATAGTCTGCAGGTACTAAATTCGATCTTGCATTCTTTTCGTATCAACCGAGTTTTCTGATCAAATTTTCTGGTGTTAATGTCCATCACGGACTATATTGCGACGGATACTGACTTACATGTACTGAACATATGCAAGTTGTAAGGACTTAACAGTCTAAGCAGACGCCTCAGGCTGTAGAAGAAGCGTCAGTTAGTCGTACTCACTTCCAGATTCCAGAATCTTCCAGGCAGAGGTATATTCCAAAGTGTGAGCAGCCAGACTGCTCCAGGACAGCATAGTCTCACTAAAGTCTAACTTGACTTGAAATCGAAAAACATGGGGAGGTGTCGAGCCAAGCTGACGTCCAGAGGGTATCTCAATATTTCCTGATTTAATTTCGCCGTGCACAACAATGTTGAGAGTATGTGCTTCTGAGAAGGCCAGGAAGTTTTCGAAGCGGATACGAGCGGAGAGCTTCGAACGATCTCCTAAACAACACACTACTAGGCCGATAAACTTTCTGTGGACCAACTGGGTTAAATGCGATTTCTCAAGGTTTTTAGGCTATGTTTGGTTAGGAAGGGAACGATCTTTTTTTTTAATTAAATAAAATTTGCAGGGAGAGTACTTACAGACGTCATCAAAGGTTGTTGTTCATTTGCAGCGATGCTTCACCGATGACGCATACCAACAAGCTCGCACTTGAGAAAGAAAAGAGATTGGTTTATTACTTTCTTTGTCGATGTTCAGGATTGCAGGCAATATGACGCCCATTTCTGTTTGCACGAGTTTTTTTAAGTCACGCAGAGATAAGATAGATGGGTAATTTGCACCTTACTAAGTTTATGTGGGAAAGAAAGAAAGTGGTTTGTGCAACGAAGAATCATCTGTTTGAAAAAATTTTTAAGTCATCCGGCACTTACCGAGGGCATTGAGAATGGACAAAAATTTGTCTGAGTAGAAATAATAAAAGTTCACATACACGCCCACTCAGCCTACCCTAACGTAACAAGGCCACTTTCGCTTTAGCAAGCAACCTGATGTCAAAAGCGCAGCAACGTGCATTCCGAAGCAATAAGGACACTCCCCGAAGGCCTTGGGAAATGTTATCGATATTGGTGGCACCATTAAGGTACTAGCACGACCATCTCGGGAACGATTCGGTATGACCACATGAAACTTTCTAGGCCCTCCCGCCTTCGCACCGCCTGGATTCAAAAGGAACTTGGGTTCACCAGAACCTACGCTGTTAAAGAAACAGGATTCGCCACGGGTAGGTGAGGTTGACAATTGGGTGGGAGAAGCTATATATTGCGCTGGAAACCCCTTGAGAGGGTTGCGATACACAACCCTTGAACGAATTTGGTATTTTAGTCGCCTTAGACGACAGGCATAGCTACCGCGGGTATATTCTAAGCCCCCTAACCTGCTAAGCCATCGTTGCGCTCTTTGTTAGCAGGAATTTACCTCTGGTAAAATGCGCCTAAAGAGGATGCAAGTAAAGGTCCGCATGTATGTATATTCGGAAATGCTACTGAGTGATGCCATTTGTGTCCGTTTAAACTTTTTAGTCCCACTTGACATTTGCTAATTCGAACAAATGAATTTCGTTTTCCGCGCTTTCCCTCACAAAATATAAAATGAACATGAAAAGGCATACATGCATATTATCACAAGATACCAGTAGCACTGAGATGGCTCTATAAAGAAAAAGTTCCAACTTCATACTCAACCCCAACCTTCATTCTACCACAAGCACAACCAATAAGACAAACGCTGCAAAAATGTTGAAATAAGTTGGCCGTCAGCGATTTCTTCTTGTGCGAGTTAAAGAAGACATCGCCGATGACGGCGCCCAAGCTGGGTTAAGGCAGTCAAATCCGTTTAATTAAAAGCGCTAAGGCGTATAAACCGTGAGATTTTCAAAGCTGCTATTTTAAATTTCAGATGTTGATGTGGTGGTTGAAGGTAAAAACGACAAGGTAAAAAGTGCAAAAAAGTTTTTCGAGCGTTAAGACATGGCAAATGTAAAAGATATATGCATGTGTTAGTGTTTGTGTATGTGTGAGTGTGTTATATGCAATATTCGACATAATTGCAAAGTTTGTATGCAAATTGAGAGCACTTTGCGGTTTTGAGGTTTAAAACAGGTGCAGGTGTTGTTAGCAGCGGAATCAAAGGTACGTGGTGTTTTCGTTATTTCATTTTTTATGTGTTTTGCTTTTGTTTTTGCATTCTTGTTATGTTGTCGTTTAAGTGCTGCAATAATTTAGCATTTAACTTTGACATAACTATCGTTCAACTTGATACCGCAGCTAATTTAACTTTCTTCAAGAGAGAGAACAAAACTTAGACGCATACAAAAATAGATACACATACATACACACAAGTATATGTACATGTATTCGGGGGATAAGTAATAGCAGATCGCTTGGTAGGTTATCATTTTTTGTTTGTTTTTTTGGTTGATACGAAATTTAAGCAGCAACCTAAACAGAAATTCGATTTCGATTTTCGAGGTATACATTAGCTATTTTAGGTGAATGAAAAATGACATATAATGCAATAATTCCCACTGAAACTATCGGGTGGTAGTGCGGAAACGAGTCCGAATCGATCCGTTAGGCAATACTTAAATGACTGAGATATTCCCGAAAACAATCCGTAAGTAATTCAGAATAGACCCACATATTTTTTTTTTAATAGTTTCAGGTACAGTCCCGAAATGATTCTTAAACCGTCCCAAATTTACCCAAATATAGTCCCGAAACAGTCCCAAAAGTATTCCGAAAGCGATCGTGAAATTATATGATATCAATCTCGAAATTGTTCCGAAACTTGATACGATCTTGAAACGATTCGGATTTAATCCTAAAGTAAATCTAAACTGATCCCGACTGCAGTCATGAAATAGTCCACGAACAATATTTTCCTTATGCCAAAAATGATCTCAAAATTATCTCGCCGGAATTATCCGTCGATAGCCCTGAAATTATCTCAAAACACTTCCGAGGTTATTCCGAAACTGTTCCAGAGCTAGCCGAAACAGTTCCGAAATGAATCGAAAAACAATCTCGAATTGACAATATTCCCGAAATGATCATGAAAAAAGTTCTGGAATCGTTATAGGGTGAAAGCTCTTGTTCGGTGAAACGATGAAGTGAAAAAAATTGCATACATTTTGTCTCGAAATTATACTGATATAGCCCTAAAACGATCTTGAAAACAATCTCGATATCATTCGGAAATAAAACAGAATCCATCCCCAAAATATTCCAAAATTATGAAATCGTTACAAAATAGTATCAAGATGCCTCCGAAATGGCCTTGAAATAATACTCAAATGATGCTCAACAAAATCTTGAAATCGTTCCAAAATAATACGAAAATAGTAGCGAAATAATCGCCTATAATAAACCGGCTATCACACCGTATGCCCTGGGTTCGCACCCCGGGCAAAGCAACATCAAAATTTTAGAAATAAGGTTTTTCAATTAGAAGAAAATTTTTCTAAGCGGGGTCGCCCCTCGGCAGTGTTTGGCAAGCGCTCCGGGTGTATTTCTGCCATGAAAAGCTCTCAGTGAAAACGCATCTGCCTTGCAGATGCCGTTCGGGGTCGGCATAAAACATGTAGGTCCCGTCCAGTCAATTTGTAGGGAAAATCAAGAGGAGCACGACGCAAATTGGAAGAGAAGCTCGGCCTTAGATCTCTTCGGAGGTTATCGCGCCTTACATTTATTTTTTTTTAATTCTGAAAATAGTCCCGATAAGATGAGGAATAGAGTCAATGCCTAACTTATTGCGAGATCATTCTGAAGTAAGCCTGTAATAATTCTTACAAAATAATACCGAAAACAATTCCGAAATATAACGAAACGGTTCCGAAATAATCCCGAAACTATCACAAAACGGTCCCGAAGGAATAGGTAATTAGTCTCCAAATTAATCCCAATATGATACCGAAGCCTAACGGAATAAACCGCAACGGTTTAAATTTTTCTCCAAAAATGTATTGCGATACACCCTGAATGACATCAAAATGATAACGAAGTGGTCACGAAACAGTCCACAAATTATCCTGAAATTTATCCTGGAGACAATAACGATATGTTCCACAGACAGTCCGAAACCCATCCTTTAAAAGCCTCAAAATTATTCGGATTGGATGATAACGAAAACTTTCATTCCGAAATACACAAAAAACTTTTCCGAAGCGAAATCAAAGAGATGCTGTCCAGAAATTATCTCAAAATCGTCGTGAAGAAGTTTTGATACGATATTCAAAACAATCCAGAAATAATATCAAAGCAATCCTAAAGTGCCCACGAAATAGCCTCTAAGTGGGAGGCCGGTGGCTCAGCTCACTTTTGCGAATTTATTAAATTTCATTCACATTGGTTAAACCTTTCCGACTGTGCTGAACTACAAAGAATAACGTAATGCTTATTATTAAGTGTTCACTAAACAGTATGCAAATAAGCCAAGAATCTTTTTTCTTTACCCAATTAAGCGAACTTTTGTCAGTCCTCGCGCGCATTTAGTCAGTATAACTTAAACACACTTTAAACGAAGTCAGTGATGACGTCTTTGATGATTAGCCTTAACCAAATAGAAAAAGCGAGTAAATAGTAAATAAAAATGTTTTAAGTTTCTTAAGTGTGGCAAACGCGCAGCCTAGGGGCAATTAAGGAAGTACGGGTAGTTGAAAGAAATTCGAGGACGTTTTTATGTACTTATTTTAAAGCATTTGTATGCAAGGCAAAGCTAAGGTATAAAGTGTGTCGTAAAACATAATGGCGTTACATTGTTGTATGAATAAATAGTGCTTCCGCTTCTTTGTATGTAGTATGTGCATGTACTAGTATGGCTGTTTATGTATGTCACTCAGCAAAGTGATTAAGTTTAATTGAATTAAATTGTATGGAATACTTAAAGTGATACGCATTGATCTGCTATTGAGTCATGATGGATTAAGTCAATTAATTCTGTATATTGGCCATTGCTCAATCAGTTGTAACACTAAATGAAAGCACGTGCTATGTTTTACCCATATCGCAAGAAAATCGATTCTTGGTAGAGCTAAATTAAGTTATAAAACTTTCATAGATTTTTCGTTTTAAGATGTCAAAGTCGTGCTAACTTGAGGAAATGATTCTGAAAATAATCCCGAAATAGTTTTTCAGTGATCCGGAGTTAGTCCGAAAATAATCCCGAAATAGTGCCGAAAAGAATCTAGAAAATATCCTGAAATGGTCCGCAAACGATCTAAACCAAACGAAATAGTCTCGAAATTATCGTAAAACAATACCGAAATGATGCAGAGATAGTCCCAAGACAATCCTGAAAAAATCCCAAGGTATTCCCGATATGGTGCTTAAACAATCCCGAAAAAGTTCCGGAGTTGATCCCGAAATCGATCTGAAGTATTCCTCAAAGTGAAACTATCTCGAACACAGTCCCAAAGTTGTACTGAAAATAATCCGAAATGATTCAAGCTTCTATACGAGCTCAAGGCCAGAAAAATAATTTTTTTCTAATGATAATTATTGTTATTTTTTTAATTTTTTCAAATTAAGAAATTTTTTTCTAATGATAATTATTGTTTATTTAATAATTTGGGAAAAATTTAAACAACGTGACATCAGGACGGACAAGGCGACAGCTGTTTCGATTATACCTTGTAAATCTCTTCAAAGCCTTTTCTCCCGGGAGTGGGAGTCGAACTTGTTATTTTTTTAATTTTTCTAAATATGTTATATTTTTAATTTTTTCAAATTTAGAAATTTTTTTCTAATGATAATTATTGTTATTATTTTAATTTTTCTAAATTTATTTTTTTAATTTTTTCAAATTTAGAAACTTTTTTCTAACGATAATTATTGTTGTTATTTTAATTTTTCTAAATTTGTTATTTTTTTTTTATTTTTTCAAATTTAGAAATCTTTTTCTTATGATAATTATTGTTATTTTTTAATTTTTCTAAACTTGAAAAAATTAAAAAAATACCATTAATTATCATTAGAAAAAAATTTCTAAATTTGGAAAAACATAACATTTCTAAAGTGTCATTTCATTCCCATTTTTCTTCAATCGGGAGAAGTTTTTTTCTGAGTGTACAGAAGTGAAGCAGACAGAATTTTATCCGGCGGTTAAAAGTGACCTAAAGCAAAGGCTTCCATCAGGCCTGAATGGCAATAGTATGCCTTGAGCTCCCTCCACATCTTATGAGTTTGAAGTTAAGTAGCAACCCTATCCTGTACGGAAAACCTCTAGTTCAAAACTGCTGCGCTTCTAGTCATACAGAACCACTTCCATAGAGCTGCTGCACCCCTATACACTTATAGCACTTTTGTTTTTGTTCTGCCCTTAATCATAGGCACAAATACAAATTTATAATTCAAATACAAAAATACAAAAAAAAAATCAAATCATCCCGTATGCCCTCACATATAAATATGGCACTTTTTGATTTCTATATGTAAGTGCAAAGCAAAGGCGCATTCAAAAGATTAATGAGCACTTGGGTATAAACAAATTTTCGAAAATTGACAACTAAAAATTATTTTTAAATATAATGGCCCTGAAAAATATTTGTTTTTAGATTCATTAAGAATAATTTTAGTTGGCAACACTAAACTGCAATGATACTTACAAACAACTTGTTTCGAATTCGATCTAAAATAACCTTCTTTTGATACCCTTATAAGCAAATCTCGTTTACATAAAAAAATTTCAAATAGATGTCAACCTTACTAAAGCCATCTAGGTAGCAACACCTCTGTTATAAAGGTTAGAATATAGTTCATTACCTGTGTACAACCAAAACTCCCTCCTAATCGGTCAAGTCGTTTTAGTAGATGCTATAGAAAGGAATAAATATAATAAATTTAGCTAGCAACCCTATTCATAAATATACCTTTTATTAAAATATGACTCGAAATACCCTTCGTTCTATCTATGTGGTTGCAACTCACAAACCTCAGCAAGGGAGTTTGCATGGTGTTGAGATGTTGCGTATATACAATATTTTATCTATCGTTTTAGAGATAGTACTGGGTATAGAGAATACCTGTAAAACCTTTCTGAGTGACTTCCCGGCAGTAAAGCAGAACTCATTACGCTAAATTCTAGATGGTAATAAATATTTGAACGATTTTCCGTAAGCCATTCTCAGAAACATTTCTAATGGCACAAGGCTGCAACTAACTTGTCTTTAAACCAAGTTTTACAAGAAGTCGTTGTAGCGAATTTTCTACGCTAGTAATTTTCTACGCTAGAATCTAGAGTATGACTTGTGCAGAATACATTTCTCGAGTATGACACCCACATGGGCTCTTAAGCCGGGGAGATCAAAGGAGAAAATAGGTGAGAAGGTTTGCGAACGCCAGCCATTTTTCGTTTCAACTAAGGAAACCTAGATACATTACCAAATCAATCTACAAAGGTCTTTAGCATGACATACATGGCTAGACTGCGACAAGAAGAGATCATAAGAACTCCCAAATTGGACGAAGAAATTATTAAGAAATACTGGGTAGGCCACAAAGAAGTGATTAAGATTTTTTTATGAAAATAGCTAGTCCAAGTCCACTTTGTTTCGGCCTTTTATTTTGAATTCAATCACGCCATAACGATTCAACATATTTGCACAAAAGTCGGCCCAGACATCGCCAGTTTTCCTTATGGATCTACTGTCTAGATTTTTCTTTTTCGAAAAAGCGCCTCCTTGGAATAAATAGTTTCATCTTCGTTTTCTTAAATCGTCGTATATCAAAATAGATATATTGCCCTTCATCAACTACACTTGTTATATGGGCCATTTTGATCGATAGTTATAAGAGCCATTCGCCACCCGCTGGGAGAATTCGGAGAATTTTACTATCATTTCGGATTGTTTTTGTTTTTATCGGCCTATTGATAAATGATTCAAGGTTCGATTCGAGCTCAAGGCTAGAACAATATTTTTTTTCTAATGATAATTATTGTTATTTTTAATTATATAATTTTGAATTTATTAATTTATATAACTTTGAAGAGATACACAAAATTAGAAGAATTTTTCCTCATTTTGAAGAAATTTTGGCCATGCGAATGAGGATAGAAATTCTTAAGTGCCATTTCATTCAAGTTTTTCTGAGTGTATAATTTTGTGTATCTCTTCAAAATTATATAAATTAATAAATTCAGTAAAACTTATTTTCCTCCACAACGTCCACATATTCTCAAACTGCCATATCATTCAATTTGAACTAAGAACACTGCATTGCGGATAATTCTACACTCATTATTATTTAATGTTTCTAACTTTTACGTTTGCATTGATTCAAATGCAATTCATATATGCGCCTATTTAAATACCATACACATACAAAATGTGTTATGTTTATGCTTCATTGGTCACTTCTGCGTTTGACTTTGACATTTGCATACAAAAAAAAGCATAAACACAAAAACACGCTTACGTTTACAACCTCTATACTAATTTTGCTACTTTTACTAATTTTGTTTGACGGAAATGAGTTTTTACACTAATACCCCCCTAATGTGGCTGCTGATATGCATGGGTAAGTGTATGGCAAGTGGCATATGAGTCGAGTTTTTTGTTTGTATTTGAACGTGTCATATGCTTTAAGACGCACACACACACACACACATTTACGTTGAAATTAATGCTACAAAACAATTTCGATTAAAACGCGCATTTTCTTTTCTGCTGTCAGCGCTGGCGCCGCCATAGCCAATGCGTTAAATTTGATTAAGTTCACAAAACATTACAACAGCGGCAGAGAGCAGCCGGATGAGCGCCGGTGGTAAAGCCGAACCGCAACAAAGCATTGAAACATCCGTTGAGTGCTTCAAACCATCAATTTGCAACCATTCAACTCTAACTCGGTATTTGTAGCCATTGAATGGCATACGAATGAATCAGAATGCATGTATTAATGTGTGTGTGTGTAGAACTTTGCTTCCGTTTCCGGTTGTCAGATATTACAGAATTTCATTTGAAATTCAATTGATCGCTGTTGTATAAAAGTAAGCAAGTAAAAGCATTCGAATGAGCAATGGGGAAGGCAGTACGAATGAATTTGAAAACTGAGGCTGTGTGTGTGTAAATGTATGTACATGCATTGGTATTGCTTCGATGAACGCGGTATGTTGTACGCATTGTCTATGTTGAGGATTGGCATGGATATCTGTTGCTACACTTTATATATTGAATTATCAGTAAAATGCAATTCCATTTCGAGATATATTTGTTTCACAAATGTTGAAATGAAAAACTTCAACAGAAAAATAAAATTATAGACCAAGGAAAACAGTTGCAGAGATGAAATGTTATTATTGTCATAGAATAAAATGAAAGCAGAAAGTAAGCTGAAATAACCATGAATCTTAATTTTAAAACTGTTTTTGAAAAGGTTATCGGAATTCTTTGTGTTTAGCTAAAATTTTGTGAAAGTGTTGAGGATAAAGGGCTTTGTTTATGATATTCGTATTAGTTAAGTTAACTGCATTATCATCAGTGAGCCTCATAAATCCTTAAATGATTGGCATGTAGATCACAACGGCACCGCCGCAATCTGGATGCCGGATGCTTGCGCCAATATTGCGTTATATACACGGCAACATCAGTGTAACGGCGAATAATACCACAACACTAAGCTGCTATTTGTCCCTGAATGACCACATTCAAGCAATCAGGGACAGGCTCAAACTTACTGACCTGAGGGACCTAACTGGTAACCTGGTTGGATTGGGAGACTTTAACGCTGGAGTAGTCAAATGGCGAATGCTGCAGACAAACACTCGTGTAAGGTAGTCCTTGAGAGGACAGCCAGCCTCGATCTGATCATGCTGAACACTGGTCCGATATAACATTAGTTTCAGAATGTATATATGCCCCGGAGAAGAACGTGGAGATGTAAAAGGCAGGTATACTAGTGGAACAGTTAAATCACGGAGCTGCTAAAAGTATACCACAGGATGCGAAGGCATACCGAAAGCAAGCCACGCGTGATAAATATGTGGCTTTATCAAATATGGAAGCGTACAAAGGAGCGAACAAGGCTCGAGATGCTTCCTTTAGGCAAAGAAAGCTTACCTGATGGAAAGCGCTTTGCGCTAATGTAGATAGTGACCTCTAGGGATAAGGATATAGAAAAATAATAAATTATTACGGTCCGTTAAACCAGCTGATGAGTTAAACCAAAGTCAGAAATATTGTGGATGGACTGTTTGCGACCCAACCACCCAGGAAGAATGGACCCGTTACCCATGAAGACCACAACGTGAAACAATTTCAGTAAGAAGAGCTTAAAAGTACTATGAGCACTACGAAACCTAGGAAAGCCCCAGTGCCCGACGGAATACCCGCGGATGCAATAAGGCTAGCTGCGAATAACTGCCCAGAACTTATGTTGTACAAGTACAACAAATGACGCCAAGAAAGAACTTCCCCCACCAGATCGAAGGCAGCACGGCTAGTTCCCGTTCTAAAAGGGAAAGGAGACCCCAACTCCCCATCGCCTTAGCACTAACTGTGCATGTTGGACACTGCAGGCAAATTCGTAGATAGCTTCCTGAATCAGCGGCTCATGAGAGCATTTGGGGATGGGAGAACTGTCTCGCCGGGAGCGTGGTTTCAGGAGAGAGCACTCCTCAATCGTTCATTCAGAAACGAGGGTGGTTTTTACTGATCAATGGACTGATTGGCTGACTGAGGCAGGTAAAAGTCCGTAATTTTTGTGGTTTGACCTGCACATACACATAACTAAATATACACAAGCATCAATTTTGACAATACCTGCTCATGTACCTACGAACTATAAATACAGGACAAACGAAAACAACAGATCAGAACAAAAATCGACACTGCTGATGGCACAACGCCGAAACCGGTTTGTCAAGGAATGACGGAAAATCGTTCCAATATACATCATTTATCCACCCTGTCGGAAAATCAACAAAACAAAATAAGTTTGGTAAAAATCATATTAAATAAAGGTTAAGATAGCTGACGGAGCGGGTTTCGATACCATGACCCGATCTCTGCAATATTACGACAGTCTTCTTCGATGACATGGGCATGCCAGAAATCACCTTCCTCGCAGATAACGTGGCAGCTGTGATAACAACACGAAGCTGTGAACTGGCACAGCTTAAGCTAACCTAGGTCATGCGCAGTATAAGTGGATGGATGGATGATGACTGTCTCCAGCTGGCAACAGCAAAAACGGAGATCGTCATCATCACAGAGGACTCCCGCTATCAAAAATATGACCGTTGAAGACCAGCAAATAAAACCAAGGACTTTAACGAAATATCTGGGGCCGAAGGTAGACCGTGGAAGACCGGGATGGAGTAGAAGGTTTCATTTGGTCATACCGAATCGTTCCTGAGATGGCCTTCGGGGAGTGTCCTTATCGCTACAACAATAACAAGCTAGACAGTAATATCACCTTCGTTGAGCCTGTGCTGCGCACACAATAGCGAATCTGAGTAGACTACTTGCAAGCAGGCGCCTCAGAGCAATGTCGAAGGAGACTTCCCCACGGTCTCGGTAGGATTGTTGAAGGTGTTGCGGCAATCATACCGATATATCTCTCCCCTGAGGAAAGAAACGCAATTTACGACTGCAGATTGAAAACGAGTTGAGCTGCTGTTGCCATATAGACGCGAGAAGAATCGATTCGTCGCTGGCAATGATAGTGGAGTAACAACAACGCAGAAAAGTGGACGGGGGAACTAATTTCCGAAATACACCCATGGTTTAAGCAACCAAACGCTGAAGGCGACTTTTACCTGACTCAATTTTTCGCCGGACACGATTACTTTTATAAATATTCGCACAGAATAGGCAAGGTTGACGACCCGAACTTGTTGTACTGTGGAAAATTTGACTCTACATCTTCTTCGAGTACGAGCGCTTCGCCGAACAGCGAAGTAGGGTAAAAGAGATACTTCGCGACCTGCCCCCGTGCATTTTCACCAATAACATTATCTGCCGAAGTGACAGTTGGGATACAGTCTGCATTGTGAGGCATATATGTACTTCTCAGCAAACGAGAAAATGGATGTTAGCTTGAGAGTGGCCACTGAGCTGACGTAGCGCACAACCGTACCTGAAGCAATGCTATATGCGGTTCCAAATAGAGGAATTTCGCCAGCCATGTGTGGTTAAGTTTAGCTGGCTACCCACTCAAGGAAAAAGGGAGTCTTAGACTCGGAGTGTCTGGCATAGAGGCTTAAATATGCCGGTCAGCGCATGAAGCATTTCCTCTTTCGACGCAACTCAAACAAAAAAAAGTAAAGTTAGGTCAGATTATTAGTGATATTCCTTAAAGTCTTTTTTTTTTTTTTATTTGGTCTAAAGGGTTAACAGAGGGTGGCTGGGTGGCGTCAATATTTCGGATTTCTATACCCTACTCCGTACGAAGACGAAAGTTTTTGGTAGTGTGTATTTTTTCTTTTTTACCTCTGAATCTTTTTTTATCGCCGCGGATCGGTGCTCTACACTGAGCCATTAAAGAGCATATTCAACTTAACGCTTCTTCGAGTAAAGCCACGCCGGTCTGTGTATTCTTACACAGATTATTCGGTTTGTCCGCGGTTTGTCTGCTTCTCGGAAATCTGGTCTGGCACAACCTATTGAAATTGCTAAAATTTGGTGACACTAAAGCAGTCAATATTGTTGTTCTCTTTTTAAGCTATGAAACGTTGACCGAAATGATATTAGCTGTTTTGGGCATATGCAACAATTAAGTGTGCTGATGAAGATATAACAACAATAAACAATGCTATATTTTGTTGGGATTCAAGGGGTTGATAAGCGTGTTTGATAGCTCCCGCAATCCAATTGTCAACCTCACCTAGTCATGGCGAATCCTGTTACATACATGCATATACCATACATATATTTAGCGGGCGAGGCTCTGGCAATCTTAAGTTCAGCTGTGAACTAGGAAGTAGCGGGCCGAGATGACCAATAAGGTTCAATGTGGTCATATTAAATCGTTTCCGAGATGTTCGGGCTAGTGCATCAGTGGTGATTTTTACTGGAACCTGCCGAATCTATATCCAGTAAAGGACCATCAACATCGTTAACCCTCCCCAAAATATACGGCGAAGGTCCTTATCACTACAAAACCAACTACAACAATACTATATTTTGAACTGAAAGTTTAGTTTTGTATTTTATTTTCTACTTCCTGCTTTTGCAAAAAGTTGTGAAACTTTTTCGTGTGTATGGCGTAGATGAAGCCTCATACTTAGAACGAAACAGCGGCTAACTGCATCTTTTTGTTTTGCCGCAATTAGAATGATAGTTTAATTGTATGCTACGCTTTTGTTTATATTGTAACAAATTTTGGAACATTCCGCTTATTTGAAACCTTCTGCTAACGTTGGTATCGCTGAACTGTCAAATAAATAGCTCCAATATTCAGTATTGCAATATGGGCTTTATTTAGTCTGCTTTGGGAGTATTACAATTATACTTCAATATCACGTACTTCACAACTAATGCGTGTTTAAATCAAGCTGAGTAGTTATTACTCGGCTTGCTCTGCTTTTATACTCTCTGTTGCCTCGTCCGCATATTTCTCCAAAGGACTAGAAGTTTCACCTTCTAGAACTGTTGTATCTCTTGCTTGGTAATTTATTTATATGCGAATGTATGTGTGAGTAAGAACTTCGGCTGATGACTGCATCTGTGTATGTGAGATATCTCTTCGTTGCCTTGTACATAAGTGTTGCTAGCTTTAATGTACATACTAGTGGCTGCTTCATGCTTTTGTTGTTGCGTGATTATTTACTAATAGCCTAGTGATGTCAGCTTTCGCCACAATATTGACAGTGTTGCTGCTT
Source organism: Eurosta solidaginis (assembly GCF_040869045.1). Classification (NCBI taxonomy): domain Eukaryota; kingdom Metazoa; phylum Arthropoda; class Insecta; order Diptera; family Tephritidae; genus Eurosta; species Eurosta solidaginis. The sequence continues at coordinate 203,228,763 of NC_090321.1, read as the reverse complement.
GCGCTGAGCGGCGGACGTGGTGTAATGGAAGCGTGTTCCGCTTACCACACTGAAGGTCCTGGGCTCAAGTTCGGGGCAAAGTAGTATAAAAATTTAGGAAAAGGTTTTTTTCAATTAGAAAAGATTTTTCCCCGCGTAATCGCCTCTCGGCAGAGATTTGGTAAACACTATGCCTTGCGGATGCCTTTTGGAGTTGGAATAAAACATGTCGGTCCCGTCCCGCTAATTTGCAGGGATAATTAAAAGCAGCACGGCGTAAATTGGAAGAGAAGTTTGGCCTAGATCTACTTCGGCTGTTATTCTTTTTTTATGTTTTCTAATTACTCGTGCAAACCCAGAACTTTTTAAAAACTTTAATGGTCAACACTAAAGCATACAACTTGAAAAATACTAATTGTTCGCAATAAATTTGTATGCAAGCTTACTAATTGTTTTCTCTTTGTCTCTTTTTTGTAGTGCATGAAAGCGTATGTGGATTTTGAGATAACTGAAGGCGCTTATGAGATTTCATGCCCCGATGCTCAATGTCCAGCACAAGGCATTATGACTCTGGCAGAAATTGCAAATCTTACAACAACCAATTTGATGAAGAAACATCATCGATATCGACTCAATAAAGGTAAGCTCAACTTATTTGCTCTTAGTAACGAAACCAATATTGAAAAGTACTCAACTGTCGACCTAGTTAAATATGGGATTGGGTGTACGAAAGAAAGGCTCTCCGCAAGATTAATGTAGTATACATATTTCAAGAATTTTGAATTAAGGATTAGAGTCTTCCACCCTAATATGGTTTAGTATCTCTCTCTCGCAAATATTAGTCATTACCTTTATAAATGGTTCAGCGCAATCATCGCTTCGCTAGCAACATAGCAATTTATCCGGCAATTGCCACACGGACCTCCTAGCGCACTTGGGTACAACTGAATCGAGTGTAGATGGCTGTAGGAAATATGGAGTACGACTAGCCACCTATGATCTGATCCTCTATAAATAGGCCTCAAGTTAGCTCAGCAAACCGATGGGTGGACACAACCTCATACAGAGTAGCGAGACCCTCACCAACTTCAGCATCAGATGAAGCGGCTCTGGGAGTGTTCGATACAAAAGTTTTTCGAAAGATTTATGGACCTCTACGCGTTGGCGATGGCGAGTACCGAAAAAGATTTAACGACGAGCTGTTCGAGCTCTACACAGACATCAACATAATGCAGCGAATTAAAACGCAACGGCTGTGCTGGCTAGGCCATGTTATGCGAATGAAAGATGACGCTCCGGCCAAGAAAGCGGTTCTATCGGAACCTTCCTATGGAAGCAGAGGTAGAGGGCGGCCCCCACTCCGCTGGAAGGACCAAGTAGAAAACGATTTAAACTCTCTTGGGTTGACCAATTGGCGCCGGTTGGCAGAGAAAAGAAGCGACTAGCGCGCCTTGTTGGACGGCCATAACCGTTTAAACGGTTAAGCACCAATTAAGTAAGTAAGGATGCCAAGTGGTCTGCTGAAATTATTGGGTTCAGCAAGGCTCATCTATCAATGGTTTTAAGGGTTTTGAGGGTCATTATCCAATAAGAGTACAATCGATACGTATCAACATATAGGAAGCCCCCTCTTGCAGGGAGGATAACGTTGTCAAATTATCGCGATGCTGATCTTCGAAGAAATTATCTAAGGCGAGATTGATTTTATTCGAAACTAGATCGTTGCCACGCAATGTGACATCCACGGGCCTTCCTGATTTCCAAATACCTTCTCCACTTATTCCCCCTGAGGAAGAGACGAAGAATTTGGGAACTCACCTGGATCAAAGGACATTAAACTTATACACGGATAGCTCCATAATGTGAAAGCTACCCAAGCACTTCAGGATCAGTTATCACAATGGGACTGCCGGCCTACTCCTCTGCATTTGGCAACCACCATCATATAACCTTACTGTAGGCAGAAAAGTGTGCACTTAAAAGTAGATCCTGTATATCGATGGGACTGATTGCTTACATCGTCTTTTCTTTCAGCGGAACAATTTTGCCAAAGTCTTTTCAGGACTCCCTTTTTCGAATTTAAGTATTTTCCTTACAATATCGATATTTTTGATGAAGCTAATTTAACCATTTAGGGCTGGTACTGACTAAAGTTTCAGGAAACACCGGATTTAAAGGGTACTGAAGCACAACGGCAAACCGGGTTTTCTGTAAACCAAATATGGCGGCCGCCGTGGTGTGATGGGAGCGTGCTCCGCCTACCACACCTTATACCCTGGGTTCACACCCCGGGCAAAGCAACATCAAACAAAAATTCTAGAAATAAGGGTTTTCAATTAGAAGATTGAATTTCTGCCATGAAAAGCTCTCAGTGAAAACTCATCTGCCTTGCAGATGCAGTTCGGAATCGGCATAAAACATGTAGGTCCCCTCCGGCCAATTTTGTAGGGAAAATCAAGAGGAGCACAAGGCAGAAGCTCGGCCTTAGATCTCTTCGGAGGTTATCGCGCCTTACATTTATTTATTTTTTTTTTTATATGAGAAGGTGTGGCGGAATATTGTTCCCATATACACATCATCTTATTATTTTTATCAATTTTTTTTTTAAATTTGCTGTCTCTTTGAATTGGTATTCTTGCCACCTGCCTTAAAGAATGACTCTTTAAAGTATTTTGAAATACAAATAACTAAAATAATAACAATAACTTTGGTTTCACCCATCTTCCCATTCTCCTTACAGAAATCGAAATGGATAAGACGCGCACCTGGTGTCCACGTGCCGGCTGCGAAACTGTTTGTCTCATCGGCGCCGGTCCACATTCCGATGCTACACCATCCACCTCGACTGGTGGTGCTGGTGTTGGCTGTCCCAAAGTCGGTTTCGCCGATAGCCATGGCAATACACAACAGAATCTTTGTGCCGTACAATGTCCATCGTGTAAAGATGAATTTTGTTCAGCTTGCAAAAAAGCGGTAAGTATGCGCTACTCTCTACGGCATCGACCACAGCATTGTAATTCATTACCATTCTATATTTTTTTTTTTTTTGCGCTCGTTTTAACAATTTTATTGCTTTTCCGTTACGACTTGCAGTGGCATCCAAATATGACTTGTGAGGACAATAGCCGACGTTTGGTGGCGGATGGTCAAGATGACATTGGTATACCCTTTGATAATGACCTCATCAAGTGTTGTCCCATGTGTGCGGTTCCCATTGAGAAGGATGAAGGGTGTGCGCAGATGATGTGCAAACGTTGTAAGCACGTCTTCTGTTGGTATTGTCTGGCCAGTTTAGATGTGAGTATATTTTAAATTTACTGAGTACTTTATAAGCTTTATATACAAAACAAATATTTATTAACGCTTTTTTGTTCATATTGACGAGAAGGCCTAGGTGTGGTTAGGTTGAGAGGTTGCCATACTGGCGAGGAAGGCTCACTTGACAACATCAAAGACCGTTGTGCTACCACATAAGATAACAATGACGGAAGCTATAGCTATGGAACAACACCCATCACTACCCTAAGTACATTTTCCGTACAACTAAGTGATCCGAAATCGAACTACTTTCGACTAATTCTGGCAACAGCTGCACAGTTCAGCATAAAAAGCCTCGAAGATTACACCTGATTATTCGCTATTTAGCTGCAGCAATAAGGGATATTGCTCTTGCCATCGTTATTCGTTCGTTCAAATTAATTAAACTGGTCTCAGCCAACCAAACTGCAAAGACATTCTATATGCGTTTTCACCTAAGCTGGAATTTTGCAAAGGTCGTCGTTGAGATTCGCATATGCTTACTACCTTTTCACACCAGACTGTTCCCTGATATTTCCCAAAGCAGTAGAGTTAGTAGAGAAGGTTAAGGTTAACGATGGAATGGATCACCTCCATTTAGAAGTCCTTTATAAGAAGTATCCTATCAATAAGCCGCTCGTCGTTTCTCCTAAAATCTTTTGAGCAGCTGAATGATTTTTACATACAGGGAATGATTTATTAGTAAACTTCTCTGTAGCTATACTGTAGCAGCGGAGGGTGATAGGACCACAAACGACAAAGGTTTCCAGAGCCTCGCCATATGATTCCAGGGATTGTGTAGCGAAACTCTTCAAAGAGGTTGCCAGCGAATTTTATAGGTTCTCCAATCCAATTGCCAACCTCACCTACCCGTGGCGAATCCTGTTTCAGGCGGCACCTGGAACTAGGGAATGAGGATTAGGTATGGCCTGGAAGGTTCAATGTGGTCTTATAAAATCGTTTTCGAAATGGTCCGGCCTGCTATTTCAGTGGAGCTTATTAGCGGTGCCTACGCTATCTATATCTGACAATCCTGGTTATTGGTGAATTTCTGGACACCATGCGCACTGTTTTTAAGGATATTTAAAATGCAGTGCGCATGTGTGTTAGTCTGCTGGACTCCGTCGATTGTGGGAACGACTGGTATTTGGACATCGAATTTTTCTGCATACTCGAGGTGGATTTAGGGATAGGAAGGCATTTTTGTCTTGTAAATTAGCATGGTGGCCATGGGTAGGAGCTGGAATTTTCACAAAAAGTTGTTGGTACACTGGCTTTATGAGATGGTCGTCGAACCAAAAGTTGTCTATGAATATTGAAGCCAGGGCAGCTGCGCCCCAATCATTGATCTGACTAAGTGATATAGGCTATGGGCTTTCTCACTGCGGCTATTCAAGCATTCTAAACAATTAATTCGACTTTTTGAACCCCCCCCCCCCCCCCCCTGTGCAAGCTTCACCTCAACGATTCATCGAAAGAGCACTGGAGAGTGGGACTCACGTGGGGTGAAGGACTAATTAACTATGGGGGCGGCTAACGCTCAACCTATAAGAAGTCTAAAAGAAATAACTGTCGTCCAGCGTCGAGCAGTTGTACACTAAGGTATATTTAATATACAACGAGATCATCTTTATTTTTGTACTTAACTCTTAATCGGTAATTAAATGACTAATATTTCCGTATAGAGTTTTCTGTTCGATAATCGGTAGTTATGGACAAATTCCTGTAGATACCAATTCTTTTTTCTATTTAAACCATCTCTAGAGTTTAATTTCTAGATGGAAGCACGAAATAAAATAGCGACGTTAAAATTTGACAGCTAATAATCTAGTTCCTAGGGATGAGACATCTGTGAACGCATAGATCAACTATTATAGATTAGTGTCAACATGGCCAATGACCTAGCTTACTTATAACGGTATTATCTTAATTTCGGACTTAACTCCCAATCGGTAAATAAATAACTATATTGCCCATATAAATTTTTCCCTTTGATAATCGGTAATTATGAAGCTATAGAATAGACGGATGGTGATTTTGTCTAAAAGCCTTTTAACCATATTTAGGGTAATATCTCTAATTGAAGGCACGAAATAGAAGAGAAACGTGAAAGCTTGGCAGCTGTAATCTAGCTCCTAGGGATGGGACATATGTGTAAACTTGGTTGGTTTTATGTGGAGGCATGCAAGCTTCTAGGGATGGGAGATATGTGAACATGTAGATAAACTTTATTGTATTTGTTCTAGATTAGTAATTGTATGAAAATAGCCTTAGGTTAATATTAACTTAAAAGAAATTAACCTTTTAAAAATACTATTTTTCTTCCCGATTTTCTAGGATGACTTCCTGTTGCGTCACTACGATCGTGGCCCATGTAAAAATAAGCTTGGCCATTCCCGTGCCTCGGTTGTGTGGCACAGAGCACAAGTAATTGGCATTTTTGCTGGTTTTGGTATTTTATTGCTAGTAGCCTCACCATTACTACTTTTGGCAGCACCCTGTATAATATGTTGTAAATGTCGTAGTTGTAGTGGTGCGCGCATTGATGAAGGTGATACCGAGATAGAGGAGGCGACCGTGCTGCGAAGGTAAATGAAAGTACGTACCACAAATACGGTTGTCGTCAGATAAAACTTTATTTCTACATTTATAGCTAAAGTTAAAGCATAGCGTAAGGTTTATCTGACATGACCTAAAATATTTTTGCATTTCCTGCGGTGATATTCTTTAACTTTTTTAGCGATTTATAGCCGCTGCATGATAAATATATACCACAATCACCAAAATTGTCGCTATGCGCCGTTTCCACCATGTTCAATTAGGCACTTATCTATAAGTTGTCGAAATTGTCATTTTCTCCCTTCAACTGTATGGTTGGCTCATCTCAACAGCAACAACAAATGTTTCTTTGTTCAGATTGTCCAAATCTGTTTGACGGTGTTAGGTGAATGGAATGGAGAGAAAACATAAAGCTTTGCAATTCTTATGTGTTGTGTCAAAAAAATTACTTAAAGTGATTTGAAACTATTCTTTAATAAAAGATTTACCAGCACTCAATGTGTTGGTTACATTTTGAGCTTGCCCTATACTTTTGACAATCCATATGCCAATGAAATAAAATCAGCTGATGAGATGAGCCAACCATATAACTGAGCCATGGTTCTCTTCATACTAATTGCAAGGAAAAAGTGTAAACAAAAATCAGCTGTTTGGCTAACTTTCGTGTATTCACAATAAATTTTTGCGATTCGCTCTACAAAATATTCACAATTTTTGAGTTAACCGATAGTGCGTCACCCTGGTTTGGCAAAAAATAATATGTCAAATGAAGCTATCTGATAAATTGTTATCCTCCAAGTAAAATCTAACTTAATTGGAGATGGTTAAAAGGGCCCTAAGTTGCGATAGAGATGCGAAAATTTTCGCTAAGAAATTACAGAATATCTCTCGTGATTTCCTTTTTGAAATTTATCATTTTATTTAACTTGTCTCTCTTTCTCCCTTACACAGCCCCTAGAAGTAGCCGGTGGATCGTAAACAAAAATTGCGAAAACAAAATTAAGGCGCTTACAAAAGAAATAAGAAAAAAATATTAACTGTATACCGTGTATGAAACATAAAGTAAATTAATTACTTGACTCAATTTGTTGTTTAAAAGTCATATTTGGAAAAAGTCCTAAATTCGTAAACATATGAATGTATGCATGTACATCACATACGTAATTGTATACAAAAAAAAAAAAAAAAAACAATTAACGGCTTTATATTGTTATAAAATATACTAGAATTAAAAAAATTAAAAGTAGTCGCCCCTCGTGTAATCATTTTCAAAATTGAGTAGGAAGTAAAAGTTAGGCGTAACTCTCAACGGTTTATCTGTAAAAAAGACTAAGGCTAAGTTTCTTCTCAATTTTTACTATGATTATAGCCCCTTGTCCTAGTATGCACAGCATAAATAACAGCAAAACTCTAATTGGGCTTACTGCCAAATGGAAATAATTGGGCAATTCATTAGAGTGTCGTTTTATTATCTTTTCGGTTGTTTTCATGGTTTCCAATATAATTGATTGAAACATACCACATACGACGAATACAATCCACAATATCCTTGTGAATTGCTTAAATTTGTTCAAATTCTTCTTTTTACGGGTAGCCCAAAATATGACAAAGACCAAGTTTACATAAAGCGAGATTAGGGATGCAACAACTGATAATTTCAGAGTTTTTAAAATTCGGAGTAAGTGGCTCGTTACTTGGCTTATTGTTGAAAAGTCCTCGGAGAACAAAACTTAAAACATAATACTTTCAAAAAACAAATATTTTCATCATGATAATGCAAAGGTAAATTTGCAAAAATATCGACGTTGACAGTTCATTAAGACATGATCTATCAATGTGCTTAGATAAATACATAACATCGACGCAACAACATCGATGCTTATTAACAAACCATCGATGAACTATTTCCAACCTAGACACCCTGTAATTATCAACATATTCCAGGAAAAATTTAAAATTTTTTCCTAGACTTAAAGAGGGTAGTTGTTGTTGTTGTAACAGTGTTGTCTGATTCTGCCTTAAGGCCCCATTACTGATACTTAGCATAGACTTGACTTGAATTGGCGTAAACTTGGCAACTTAGCCTTGATTATACTCCACTTAGCGCATACAATCTGGCATCATAAGCAATAAATGTCAATTTATATGAAAAAATGTCAAAATGAAATGGAAACAAACAAATGGCATCTCAAAATGTAAACGTCACTTAGAACTTACATAGAAAATCAAAATTCAACAGACTTCTAAGTCAAGTTAAGTGTTGCTAAGTTTTGAGTAATCAGTAACATCCAATGTTCATTTAACAGAACTGTAAGTGACAGTTCTCAAGCCAAGTCAAGTCTATGCTAAATATCAGTAATGGGGCCTTTAATTGGAGGAACGAAGTAAGAAATAAACGTCAATAAAAATCGTTATAAAGATCGTCGAAGGACAGACTTGAAAACCAATAATCTAGCTCTCAGGCACTGTGCATATGTGAACGTGTAGATAGCCTTTTGGAGCATTTTTTGTGAAAAGTGCTTTTTTACCTCTAAATTAGATTGCACACACAACGCGAAAATTACAAAAACATTTTGTCATAATTCCGACTATCAAATAAAATCTCGTTACATGTAAACTAGGCCAAAAACGCAAAACAGAATAAGACCACTTCGGGCAACTGTTCAATATTTTAAGATTTAAAAAAAAGTTTAACTAAATTAACCCAATTAAGGTTCCAACTTTGTTACTGTTTGCACGCTTCAAGACTTCAAAATAAAAATTTGTTAAAATGCTTATAAACAAACATATGTATGTGTAGCACGTTGATTATGCGTTATATGTTAACGAAATTGTGATATTTACAGTGATTCGATTTGTAATAAATAATTTTATTATTTTTTAGAAATCGATAACTAAATTTAAAATAAAACGAAAGAATCATTGCTCTATAAAGATATGAAATGGAATATATTAAATTTGAAAAATAAATGTATTATATATGAAAAGTTAATGTACATACGAATTGTAATATAAAAAGTTAAAGCGAAAATGTTTAACCCTTAGTACAACCCTAGCTTGAGATAACAATTTGATTTTATGTTAATAATAATGTATCAACTTTTATCCCATTTTGAAACGAGTATTTATGTAGATAATATGTTTTTGAAAATATTAACATTGTTAGCCTTAACAATCTCTAAATTATAAATAGTTTGCACTTGAGTGAATCGCGCTTATGATTCAGTGTAAAATTTAGTGAAACTGGAGCTGTTTTTTTTTTTTTTTTGTAATTATATAGTAGTAACGTTTGTTTGCATTTGTAGTGTTTTTTATACTCGGAGTTGGTAATTGAATGCGTCTATTGACAAGTAAGATTTACTATAGGGATTACCAAAAGTGGTTCGCTCTAGAAATTAATTGCTGACCGAACGACGACTTTTTAGATGAATTAACTATGAAATGAGAGAAATTTTATTAAAAGGTAGAATCCAAATCCATACACCAGTAGAAAGAAGTCAAATCAGCTTTGCGTTCATGGGACATAGCATGGCAGAACCAGAGAGGTCACGACAGGAAATCAGCTGATTGGTATTTTTTAATATGATCTAATATTTTAACTTCGGGTTCAGTATGACTTTGACATTAGTCCATAAACATTAGGGCGGGTCGATTTAAAAATCGCTCATTGCTCTGTGAAAATCGTATTCTAGGGATCAAAGGGATGCCGAAGGAACTATACCTGTAAAACGAATTCTGATGTCCCCCCCCCCCCCCCCCTCTTTGGGTCGAACTTTTGGGTAGGGGCAATTTCAATTCTACCTGCTGTGTCTTGTGGTGCTTAAAAAAAACAACACAAGCAATTTTACGATCTGCAATTGTGTCACAGTGATACCTTCATTTTTTAAAACGGTTGAATAAAAACCCCACACAACTATGTTTACGACGTGCAAATGCATCACAGTGATGCCTTGGTTTTAAAAGGGGGTTGTAAAAACGCTAATTTCTAATAATTTTTTTTAATTTCTTTTCTATTACTAAGTTAAATTCATTTTTTCATTTACATATGTTCTGACTAAATAAATTTCTAAAGAGAAAAATAAACTCCAAAAAGAAAAAACATAGGCATTTCAAAGTGGGATTTTTCAAAATTTGCCCCTACGACCCAAAGGGGGGGACATCAGAATTCGTTTTAGAGGTATGGTTCCTTCGGCAAAGTTTCTTATTTTGATCCCTAGAATATGACTTTCACAGAGCAATGGGCAATTTTTTTGCCTCCCCACAAATCGACCCGGCCTAATAAACATATAATAATATCTGCAAAAGTTGTGACTTCTCTATCTACCCGCGGGTTGGCATCACAATAAAGATTAGGCTTCAATGTAACAAAGTAATCAGGGTGCTCATCTGGACTAGTTTTTCTGAAATCAAAGAGTAAACGGTTTTCTTTAGCGCAAATGTAGTATAAAGAAAGAAATTAAATTTAAGCGAACCAAATTTTGTTACCAACGTTTTAAAAACACGATGAGGGCAGATTTGGCTTTTTTCACTGGAATTAAAGAACAAATTCACCTATCTACAATAAATTAAGAAAAAATCGCATATTTCCCATCCCTAGAATATAATTGATAAAGCCGGTACTTCTTTCCTAGACCTTAAGGTGGTTGCTGGTTTGGTCACAAGATGGAAACACGAAATAAAGGAGAAACATCAAAAGAAAGGCTTGAAGATGTTAACCGAACAACAAATTTCATAGCTGAAAGTCTACACCTCTTCCAGGTTAAGCATCAATTTTGAACTGCAGTTGTAACTTTTTGAACTACAATTGCAATTTTCTGAGCTAAATCTAAAAGAGATGTAGCTTCTAGGTATGGGGCACATGTGTAGATAAACTTTTGAGGATTTATTGTAGACTAGTGCATGCTTAAGCGTGATGTTAAAGGATACAGTTTTTATTTATAGGACAAAATAGCCGAATAGCAGACCAATAGTGGCATAAACACGATACGTCATTTGTGTTAGTTTGGTTTTGTACCATAATTTAGAGTTATGTCAAAAAATATATTTATAATTATGTACAATAAAAGCACTACCAAAAAATGTTATAAATTATTATTCAGAAATGTATCGGAAAAACTTTGACTTAAACTTAGACCTAACTATCTAGATGTATATATTTGCTTATAGACGTATGTATTTAGACTAGCACTTAATTTTTTTGTTTTATAAAATAAAAGTTAGCTACGCCCATATACAATTATGTGTACCTATACAAAGAAGTTTATGTATGTATGCTATACACATAAGTATATTATTTTAATCACCTAAATCTATATCTAACTGTACTTTTGAATTATGATATATATACAACTTCGTAAATACTCGTAAGAGTACTTATATACGTATTTATAAATTTAGTTATCGGATGCGTAATCAATTCGCGTTAATGAAAAATTAACAAAATATAGAGACTAAACCTTTGTATATATTTATATATGTATATGCGCTATATACCTAGCGTATTTACATATGTACTTACTTTACTTACTTACTAGATATAAGCATATATCTATGAATAATAGTTGGACACAATTATTTCCACTTGAATTAAAGTTTAAATATTAATGTTTGTATGTTGGTTTTTTTTTCGTTTCATTCGAGAAACCGTTGTTTGGAATTAACTCGCTGGATATGTATGCTTGAGTGTGTGTGCGTTGTTTAAACAAATTCGCTGTATTTGTATTATATACTCTAAATATGTATATAAAAAATATATATTAATCCTTTTATTTAAAATATAGCTGCGATTGAATAATATTTATATGCAAAAAAAAATTAGCAACTATTACACGCTAGTGCTAATCAATTAAATGAATAATCGATCGATTGAATTATTAGTGTAGTCAGTCAAGATTATAGCTATGTATACTTATTTAGAAATTGTAAATGTATTTAAACAAAAAGAATGTATACACTTGTATAAATCATGATTTGAAATTTAAAATAAAATATTAAACATTAAAAAAATGTAAAAATAAGTATTTACTTTTTTATTTACTGAGTGAGTTCATTCAAAACGGGTAAGTTCGTTTGAAAATCGAATGCGATATTTTGGAGTACGTTAACTATGAACAACTTATCTACTTTTAGCCGTTAAATCAAGAAAATTACCTTTATTGCTAAAGAGTGCCTCGCAGGCGACTCATATACATATATTTCAGCAGCGCAACGGAGCAAAAGCAAAACCATTGTTTACTATATAGTTTGGCAGCTTAAGTAGAGGTTATGTTGCGAATAGAGTGGAAGGCAGTGGACTAGGCAGTCGAATGTCATATAATGAAGGAATGGTGTTCGGAGTTTTTTCAAAGTTAAAAAAAAAAATGATAAAAGCTTTAATATAAATAAAACTATTGTTTTAATAACAACAAAAACGCCATATATATTCTGTATGCATAAATTTGTAAGGATTATCCCAGTTTAAAATTTGAATTAAATAATCTAAAGTTTTGTTTTGAAACTGAGTCGAGAACTGTGCGTGTGAATGTGCGAATTTTCACCGATCAGCTGTTAGTTGCGCTACTTGGTAAAATTTACAATGAGCAAAACACTACTTCACACAAGTTCGTTCAGCACTTAACCATTGTAAATTTTACCAAGTAGCGCAACTAACAGCTGATCGGTGAAAATTCGAACATTCACACGCACAGTTCTCGACTCAGTTTCAAAAAAAAACTTTAGATTATTTAACTCAAATTTTAAAGTGAGATAATCCTTACGAATTTATGTATATAGAATACATAAGTCGTTTTTGTTGTTATTAGAACAATAGTTTTATTTATATTAAAGCTTTTAAAATTTTTGTTTAAAACATTGAAAAAACTCCGAACACCATTCCTTCATTATATGACATTCGACTGCCTAGTCCACTGCCTTCCACTCTATTCGCAACATAACCTCTGTTTAAGCTGCCAAACTATATAGTAAACAATGCACTTAACTGTGTTGGCACGAACGCATGCTTTCCTAGGAATGAGCGATTCGGAAATATCGAAAAAAAAAAATGTATGCGCCTGATAGGCGATGTTTACCGTTCTAGGGTTAAAATTAATATTGTTTAATGAAATCCGGCGATCTCATTTTGGTTTCCGGCGAATACAATCGTGTGTCCCCTAGTAATAACCCAACTTCGTCCTAACTCAACTTTGGTTGTTGGCATAGATATGACGATTTTTGACAATTTTTTGGACGGCGTCTGACGACTTGGAAAAAAAATATATGGCAACGCTGAGCACGATTAACGATACGACAGGCAAAACGATAACAGCCGACTCTTACGTTATCTCGGCATTCTCCAGCACCGAACGGCTGCTGTGAAAGCGGAAAGGAAGTGTCAGAAGCCAAGAACGAAAACTAATTTGACAATTGCTTTCGCGGAGTTGACGAATAACGTAAAGCTAGACGATAAACAAAAACGCAAGCTTCATAGTACCATTGGCAGACGATATCGTCAACGCAGGTATCGTTCGTTAAGCGCCTCGTCCGCCTAACAGAATGAGGCTTTAAGTATACATAGTTCCACTACTCACCCAGACAATGCTTGGTAAGAAGCAAACATTGCATTGTTTCATATGCTATCAGTTTTTTGCTTTTTCTGAACATTGTAACTTTTAGCTTATCGCTATTCTCATCTAGGTGTGCGATATATTGAACTTATTTTTAGGGAATAGTTCATTTGAGCTCAGCTAATTTTCGAAGCCCCAAAATAGTCATAAAAGACGCTCAATTCAGAACGGCTGCAGTCATTATAAGAGAAAATCTAAGGTCTCGAGAAAAGCAAATCAAATACTTTAGAGATAGTTTTCCTAGGCAGTGCTCCGAGTGCGTTTTTACCATGAAAATTTTTTCCCTGAAAATGCCTTTGCCTTTTAGAGCCGCCAATTTTTTTGGAAGATTTAAGTAGCCCGACGCAATTTTGACAAGAAGTTCGCCCGAAATCTTCTCGGATGTATATAGTTACATTATAGGTAAATCAACAAAAACTCCTTTGTCATGGTTTAGTGTAAGGGGAATGTATTTCCTTTTCTGCATTGGTCGTCAGATTTGAAACTAATTTCATATCTTACCGAGTGAATGATTTTTTTACCACTGGAACCTTCGCAATTGTGGACTTTAGTTTCCTCTTAGACCACGTTTACACATGCCCTTATCTACAATAAATCATCAATAGATAATCTACGCGTTTACATATGTTCCATCCCACATAAATTTTTCCTTCGATAATCTGAAGTTATGAACAAATTTTAGAGATGAAGATTTTTTTCACAGAAAAAGTTCCACCTCTAGAGTGTAATCTCTAACTGGAAAATTTAGTTATATAATTAACGATCTGGGGCCCTATTCGTAACTGTGAGTTTTAAAATGTACACTTTTTCTTCATATAATTTGTATGAAAGAAAAATGTACATTTCAAAACTCATAGTTACTGAATAGGGCCTCTGGAGTAAAGTACTAAAATGACAATAATATCGTTATATGTAAACTAGGTCTGAGTTTACTTTAATATAATAACAATGTTATGCTCCTAATATCTTTATGACACTGTTTTATTTTCTTCTATTCTTTCTGTATATTTCCTAATGCAGTTTTGTTAATGGTGTCAGTATGTAAACTATATTCCAAAAAGGAATGATATACAAACAAGTAAGGAAGGTTAAGTTCGGGTGTAACCGAACATTACATACTCAGTTGAGAGCTATGGTGAAAACATAAGGGAAAATAACCATGTAGGAAGCGAAGGTAACATTGGAATGTGTTTGTATGACATGTGTATCAAATGAAAGGTATTAAAGAGTATTTTATGAGGGAGTGGGCCATAGCTCTATAGGTGGACCCCATTTAGGGATATCGCCATAAAGGTGGACCAGGGATGACTCTAGAATTTGTTTGTACGATATGGGTATCAAATGAAAGATGTTAATGAGAATTTTAAAAGGCGTGGGCTTAGTTTTATAGGTGGACGCCTTTTCGAGATATCGCCATAAAGGTGGATCAGGGTTGACTCTAGAATATGTTTGTACGATATGGGTATCAAATGAAAGGTGTTAATGAGTATTTTAAAAGGGAGTGATTCTTAGTTACATAGGTGGACGCCGTTTCGAGATATCGCCATAAAGGTGAACCAGGGGTGACTCTAGAATTTGTTTGTACGATATGGGTATCAAACGAAAGGGGTTAATGAGTATTTTAAAACGGAGTGGGCCTTAGTTCTATAGGTGCACGCCTTTTCGAGATATCGCTATAAAGGTGGACCAGGGGTGACTCTAGACTTTGTTTGTACGATATGGTTATCAAATGAAAGGTGTTAGTGAGTCTCTTTAAAAGGGAGTGGGCCTTAGTTCTATAAGTGGTCTCCTTTTCGAGATATAGCCATAAAGGTGGGCCAGGGGTGACTCTAGAATATGTTTATACGATATGGGTATCAAATTAAAGGTATTAATGGTGTTTTAAAAAGGGAGTGGCCCTTAGTTGTATATATGAAGGCGTTTTCGAGATATCGACCAAAATGTGGACCAGGGTGACCCAGAACATCATCTGTCGGGTACCGCTAATTTATTTGTATATGTAATACCACGAACAGTATTCCTGCCAAGATTTCAAGGGTTTTTTATTTCGCCCTGCAGAACTTTTTCATGTTCTTCTACTTAATATGGTAGGTGTCACACCCATTTTACAAAATTTTTTTCTAGAGTTATATTTTGCGTCAATAAACCAATCCAATTACCATGTTTCATCCATTTTTTCATATTTGGTATAGAATTATGTCATTTTTTTCATTTTTCGTAATTTTCGATATCGCAAAAGTGGGCGTGGTCATAGTCCGATTTAGGCCATTTTTTTTACCAAGATAAAGTGAGTTGAGATAAGTATGTGAACTAAGTTTAGTAAAGATATATCGATTTTTGCTCAGGTTATCATGTTAACGGCCAAGCGGAAGGACAGACGGTCGACTGTGAATAAAAACTGGGCGTGGCTTCAACCGATTTCGCCCATTTTCACAGAAAACAGTTATCGTCCTAGAATCTAAGCCTCTACCAAATTTCACAAAGAATTGGTAAATTTTTGTTCGACTTATGGCATTAAAAGTATTCTAGACGAATTAAATGAAAAAGGGCGGAGCCACGCCCATTTTGAAATTTTCTTTTATTTTTGTGTTTTGTTACACCATATCATTACTGGAGTTGAATGTTGACATAATTTACTTATATACTGTAAAGATATTACATTTTTTGTTAAAATTTGACTTTAAACAAATTTTTTTTGAAAGAGGGGTGTGGTCGTTCTCCCATTTTGCTAATTTTTATTAAGCATACATATAGAAATAAGAGTAACGTTTCTGCCAAATTTCATCATGATATCTTCAACGACTGCCAAATTACAGCTTGCAAAACTTTTAAATTACCTTCTTTTAAAAGTGGGCGGTGCCACGCCCATTGTCCAAAATTTTACTGATTTTCTATTCTGCGTCATAAGTTCAACTCACCTACCAAGTTTCATCGCTTTATCCGTCTTTGGTAATGAATTATCGCACTTTTTCGGTTTTTCGAAATTTTCGATATCAAAAAAGTGGGCGTGGTTATGGTCCGATATCGTTCATTTTAAATAGCGATCTAAGATGTGTGCTCAGGAACCTACATACCAAATTTCATCAAGATTTTGATATATGGAAGTCTATATCTATCGCGATTCCTTTATACCTGTACAACCAACCGTTATCCAATCAAAGTTAATATACTCTGGAAGCTCTGCTCAACTGAGTATAAAAAATACAATCCAGTTCATAAACATACCAGCCACTTTGTATTTCGTTGGGTTTTTTGACATTCGGCTGTTTTTTCCTTTTTTTCTGACAAATGAAATTTCGTTTTAAGTTTGAAATTTTTGTTCACAAATACACAACTAAGTTCAAGATTTTTTTGAAAAAATTATTAATATTTTCATGTTATGTATTTGCATTGTTTTTACTGTGAAAAAAATATGGAAAACAAGGTTTTAAGTAAATAATAGAACTTCAAACTTATTTATTTTAGAGCAATATTGGTCTCGCTCTTGCTTGTGGTAAATTGTTTTTGTAATTTGTCTTTCCGATAAAGCTTCGTCGCTATTCTTAGCTTTCAAAGACAAAATAAAGTAGTGTCATATAGGTATAAGAAATATTCCTTTTGAGATTCGTAGCAAATTTTAGAATAAAAAACGTAACTGTGGCAACCGGCTCAGACATAACTGGGGTGGCAATCCCACATACGAAAGAACAAACCAAAAGCAATCACCAATAATGAAAATGCAAGTGCACTTAACGGCTTACTAAAAAGTTAGATATACTCGAAGAGCGAATCGATCAACATACCGGTGAAGACGTGAAATATCATTTTACCTTAATACACTTTCATTTGTAATATTTAATATATTGTCACGGATATTAGCATCACTAAGCTATACCATCACTAAGGCGATGCTAAGCGGTGTTTACGTCAATAATCAAATCATGTATACACATATATAAGGCAGCCGAGAGATGTCACACACAGATGCATTTACATATACGCCTATGTGTGTGCGAGGGACTGTAAACTACAAACTCACATACATCTGAGAGACGATGAAAAGTAGAAAATTGTAAACAAGTAGAAACTATATGAGAACTATAAACACTCGAAATAGTTGGTAAGTTCTGGAAATAGAAGAGCCTAGATGTATGCAGCGTAAACTATAAAAGCGGCACAAGCAAGTAAAAAGTAATTCAGTTTGAGTTGAGCTATCAATCAGTTTGATTAAGCACGCGATCTGGCGGCCAATAGTAGAGTTTCATTTGAGTTATCAATCAGTTTGGTTATTAAGCCAGCGAGTAGCAAAGTATAAGTGTTATTGTGAAGTACTTTAATAAAGGCCATTTTTCCATTATTCAATATTGGAGTTATTTATTCAACAGTTTAGTGATTCGAACTTAGCAGAGGATTGCAAATAAGAGGATTTGCAGTAAATTCGTTACAGTATATAAGTTCCATAGTTTTTCTGTGTAACATAAAAGTTACGTTAATTAAAGTTTTATTAAAATTAAACGGGTTTGACTACAGTAGTAACCACATTGGTGACCCCGCGGTAAAAACGGTGATACTGTAGCAAATCTCGCGACAAAAAGTGCTTTTTACACCTAATCGCAGTAAATCGTATTAAAATTTTAATTGATTATAATTTTAAATCGAGTACTGTACAAACATCACGCCATCAAAAATCAACAAATAGCGTCCGGTGTAAAAACCACAAAATCAGCAACAATAACGGCGCTCCAAAATAACGGATTACGATGCCCGGTAGCGACAACTCGAACGATAGCCATACGAGCAGCGACGATCCCGCAAACAACGACAACAATGCTGCTGGTAACATAAAAACACAGGCGTCGACAGTGGCATACGCAAATCAACGCAGTTTTTGGAAAACTACCGTTCCCTAAACTGAACTCAAAATATAATATAGAATCGTGGTTTATAAAAGTAGACGCATGGTTCGTACTGCATGGTTTCGGTGTTCGCAAAGAAAAGGATAAATACATCGCCCATGCTGACGACTACATTCTCGACCAAGTTTTTGAGCTAGTTCGCAATCCTCGAAATACGATACCGTACACTACGTTGGAAAATGCCATCATCGAAAAATTCAGCGACTCAGCCATGGCACGTCTAGATAAGCTCACAGGTATTCAGTTAGGCGACGAAAAGCCGAGCCATTTGCTAAGCCAGATGCAGCGCACAAACGCCACCAAAGACGAATCCGTTATACAGCAGTACTGGCTCAAACAGTTACCGGAAGCTGCAGGCCCAACCGAGCACCCCTCTACATCAACTAGCCATTACGGCTGACGCAGTACTCGACGCGCTCAGCCGCGACTCCAACGCAACATCATCATCGCGAGCGCCAACAGTCAGCGCCATAGAAACATCTTCCAGCCGCGTAGCTCTACTAGAAAAAAGAATAGACAAGCAAGACTCCGCTCTCGAAAACATCAACGCCAAGTTAAGCCAGATAATGTCCCAAAATCGCAGCCGTCCACGAGAACGTTCTCAAAATAACGTTAAACGGGCAGGCACACCACACCGCAGTTCCAACGTAGACCAGTCACCGACATGCTGGTATCATCGAGAGTATGGCACGCAGGCTCGCAAATGCAGAAGTCCATGTGATTTTCCAGTAAAGAAAACGGATAGGTCAAAAAACTAAAAGCCGCCGTAACAATGATGCTCGACAGTTGCGGCAGTAAAACGTCATCGAGCAAACAATCACAATTCGAACTCGAGGTAAAATTTTCCGAATTCACTCAATTTAAACGTTTTTTCACCCTAGATAAAATTTCGAACCATGATCGACACGGGGGCCGAAGTATCCGTTATCCCATCAATTCGCGCTTGTCGATTGTCAGACAAAAAAGGCAAACCACTTTACGCTGAAAATGGTACGGTCATAAAAACCTACGATCTATTACGACGCACACTATACCTAGGCCTTCAACGCAAATTCACTTGGGATTTTGTTGTAGTCGATACAAAATACGCAATCCCCGGTGCCGACTATCTTCGCCATTTTAATTTAATAACTGACATCAGCAATGCTGCACTTATGACCAAAGTTCAATATCAACCAAGCATTTGTAGTTTCGAAGCATCGACGGCAACGAAAAGTTCGTGTGATACCACAGAGGTAGAAAATTTACTGCGCGAGTTCAGTCAAATTACCGATCCTAACGCCAGAGCGCCATTGCCGATACAGACCGGGGTGACGCACTGCATCGAAACGAAAGGTCCACCTGTGTTCGCTCGACCTAAACGCCTCGCACCCGAAAAGCTCAAAGCTGTCAAGGAAGAGTTCGAATATCTCACTCGACTAGGAATTTGTCGTCCTTCCAAAAGCTCATACGCTTCCCCATTGCATCTCGTAAGGAAAGCTAACGGTGAGTGGCGCCCTTGCGGCGATTATAGAGCTCTTAATGCTCAGGCGGTACCGGACCGATACCCGCTACCGCATATACAGGATTTTACACACTTTCTTTACAAAAAAAACACGTTCAGCAAAATCGATCTCAACCGAGCTTACTATCAAATACCTATCGAACCCAGCGACATCCACAAGACGGCAATAACCACACCGTTTGGGCAGTTCGAATTTACGCATATGACATTTGGGTTATGTAATGCTGCGCAAACCTTTCAAAGGTTTATGCATGCAGTGTTCCGAGGGCTCCATTTCGTGTTTGTGTATATCGACGACGTGTGCGTAGCCTCCGATGGCATCGAAAAGCACAAGCTTCACTTGAGACAGGTCTTCGAATGCATAAGGAAGTTCCATCTCACCATTAACACAGCAAAATGTAAGTTTGCACGGACACAAATTGAGTTCCTCGGTCATACGGTCACGACACACAGTATCAAACCGCTACACGAGAAAGTACAGGCGATCAGCAACTTTCCCTTGCCCGAAGCCGCCAAAGAGTTGCGTCGGTTTCTGGCAATGGTAAACTTTTACCGTCGTTTTTTGCCAAACGCAGTTCATCACCAAATACCACTTGTAAAACTAATTCCCGGCAAAAAAAAAAAAAACGACAAAACTCGAATTAGATGGACTGACGATACAATTCAGCACTTTAACGCATGTAAGCAAGCCTTGGCAAATGCAGTGTTACTAGTCCACCCAGCACCTAATGCAAAAATATCGCTAAGTACGGACGCAAGCGACACGGCCATCGGCGCAGCTCTTCACCAAATTATTAATGATGAGTTGCAACCTCTAGCATTATTCAGCCTCAAACTCACGGAAACGCAAAAAAGGTATAGTACGTACGACCGCGAATTGCTCGCAGTATACCTGGCGATCAAACACTTCCGAGACATGCTAGGAGGTAGACCATTCGAAATCCGCACAGATCACAAACCGCTGATATACGCCTTTAAGCAAAAGTGCGACAAAGCATCACCACGGCAACTACGACAGTTGGACTTTATCAGCCAGTTTACAACGAACATTGTACACGTCGCCGGCGTTGAAAATACCACGGCTGAAACCCTCTCACGCATCGAAGCACTAGAGTCAACTAGCATCGACTACGACCGAATCGCCGAAGATCAAAATAAATGCACTGAGCTGAAGAAACTCATCGAAGCTGATACCTCTCTGCAGCTGAAAAAAGTTCGTATACCCAATATGAACTGCACAATCTACTGCGATACATCAACATCAGAAGTTCGACCATATATACCGCAAGCGCATCGAAAAAACGTCATAGAGAAAATACACAACATCTCACATGGCGGTGTGCGCGCAACCACCAAGCTTATTAAAGCTCGCTTCGTGTGGCCGAATATGGGTAAAGACATCGCTAAAGAAGTACAACGATGTATAGGCTGCCAAAGATCTAAGGTCAGCAGACACGTTCGCTCAAAACTACAACAATACTCATTGCCATCACGCAGATTCGAACACATAAATATCGACCTAATCGGACCACTCCCACCGTCAAGTGAGTACCAATACTGCCTCACAATCATCAATCGATATACGCGTTGGCCAGAAGCGGTGCTACTGAGAGATATTTCAGCAGAAACAGTCGCCAGAAAGTTAGTTGCAGTTTGGTTCGCTAGGTTCGGTATACCAGCACGCATCACAACCGATCAAGGTAGACAGTTCGAGTCACAGCTGTTCAGCGAACTGTCTCGCATGTTGGGGATAACACATCTGCGCACAACAGCATACCACCCACAAGCAAATGGTATAATCGAACGTTGGCACCGTTCCCTGAAAACAGCGATAACTTGCCATGAACGCCACGATTGGATCAACCTACTGCCGATAATCTTACTAGGACTACGTACATCATTCAAACAGGATATTGGAACGACAGCCGCGACATTGCGGTTACCTGGAGAATTCTTTAACGACACCAGTGTCTTTCGTCCACAAGCAGAATTTGTCAAAGAACTCACCAACGCAACGCACGAAGTTCGCCCGGCTCAAACCGCAAACCATGATACATCAAAACCGTTTGTATTTAACACACTTGCGGAAGCCACGCATGTGTTCATACGTAACGACAAGACAAAACCAGAATTTCAACCAACATACGATGGTCCATACCCTGTTGTATCCAGACGTTCTAAACACTTCACTGTAAAAATCAATCACAACAACGTAAACATATCAATAGACCGGCTGGAACCAGCATTCACCGAATTTGAACAATCACACTCGCAACCAAAAACAACATCGCCACAAGACTGTAGGGATTCATATATAGCACCACAACCAGTAGACCAAACGCAGTCGTGTGAACCAACCTCGCCTCAACAAGGTCCAACACCATCGTCATTGAGAAATTCACGATCACAACAAACAACAACGCCGGAGCCACAAACAAACCGTTCCGGACGCAGAATAAGACTCCCCGTCCGCTTCAGGACGTGAAGGTCTGGGGGGAGCAATGTGGCAACCGGCTCAGACATAACTGGGGTGGCAACCCCACATACGAAAGAACAAACCAAAAGCAATCACCAATAATGAAAATGCAAGTGCACTTAACGGCTTACTAAAAAGTTAGATATACTCGAAGAGCGAATCGATCAACATACCGGTGAATACGTGAAATATCATTTTACCTTAATACATTTTCATTTGTAATATTTAATATATATAAGTTCCATAGTTTTTCTGTGTAACATAAAAGTTACGTTAATTAAAGTTTTAGTAAAATTAAACGGGTTTGACTACAGTAGTAACCACAGTAACTATCAATTTTGTTATAATAAAGTGGAACATGCATATCATTCCTATCTCTATATAAACTGAACCATATTGTCGAAAATGAAGCCAAAAATTAAAAAAAAAATAATCTGTACACGCTCGACTTTTCTTAAAACCTGGGAAAAATCATCCACCAAATAAAAACGATCAATACTAACCTTTTATGTATTTGGGTTGATTATCGTTTTTTTTTGCGTCTTGTATTCGAGCTACAAAATTCCTACCCTAACAATTTCACGCTCAAAGGTTTTCGTGTGGCTGGGCAAACATTCACTCACACAATATAAATAGACCAACGAATCGTCTGGCAGACGAAACGATCGTTCGTTTCGAGATACACCATCAGGATGTACTTGTTAGGCAAGATGCACGCGAGGCGTAGCTGCATAGACGCGTACAAGATATGACATGTAGCTACGATTTCTCTACGGCTCAAGATCTGCACACGAAGCTACTTTCGAACGTCGCTACAAAAAGCAAGCAATTATTGAAAAAAATAAGAAATTAAATTTCTTTAGGAAAATTGGAACTAAAAGTTGTTTGCCTCCCCGCGCCACTGTAAATTATGAAAGGCAACTTTACACCACCTAGACTAGGCGGACTAGAGGAAAAAGTGATTTCTAGTTTCCAACACTTTTTAGCCTTTTAATCGCTTCAACAATGTCTAACAAAGCTTTTATGGTGTTGAATACTCCTTTTCGCTTTTGTAATATACCTTTCACGCACTTTTATTAACTAAAATAGCATTTTCTAACTAACAAAAAAAATTTGCATACAAAATAATGTAAACGAACATCTTGTTCTTTCTTTTTTCAAGCATACGTATGCACAGCGACCTACATTGCTGTACGCTTAGCTACATGAAGCTTTCATGCTTTGTCGCTTTCATGCAGCTTATACCTCGTGTGCAAGTCTCCATTCAAGTACATGTGTTCGACATCAAAGCGTACAGATTTTGGCTGCAGCGTCTAATACGCGTATCGGACGCGTAACCTCGTATGCGCGTTGCCTTAATTAAATCCCTAAAGCTGCAGAAATTGGTGCTTTATCGGTAACCTTATAACAGCTGATTCGACCAACCTTATGAGAATCATTGCAATCGTTAAGCCGGAATCATTGGTGCCGTATGTCGTATCGCTGTATCCGTATCCCTAACGTAATCAGCTGTTTATCGTTACGACGGTCAACCAAAACCCAACTGGTTGGCTACGATACGGTTACGACCTTAGCGGCACCAATAATCGATTGTATTGATTCTCATAAGGTTGGTCGAATCAGCTGTTAAAAGGTTACCGATACGGTTACTGATAAAGCACCAATGTCTCCAGCTTTATTGGTGCCGCTAAGGTCGTAACCGTATCGCAGCTAGTGATGGCTCGATATTTCGCTATTGGTGATTGCATCGCCGCTATTGACAAATCGCTAATAGCTATGGCTATTGGAATCCAAATATATCAGTGATTGGCTATTTTCCTTCATTCGATTCTTTTGAATGACAAACACCTCTGGCAGAATATCGCCAATAGCGATTATAGCGATTGGCGATTTTCCTTCAGCATGGAATTCTAATACTAATAGCATCGATGCAATCATCGATAGTGAGATATCGTTCATCATTGCTCATCTGTGTGCTTTACTTTCCGAAACAGCGAACGGAACAAAGCAAACTTGTGCAACAACTAGAACGACGACATTGTGAAGTCGGCTAGAAAAGCAGCCACGTGGTTTGGGTAATTTTTACAAACAAGCGAAAGATCGAACTCAAAAATAATCAACGCAAAGATCAAAGAGACCGCAAGGCACAACTCATTCAAGAGCAATTATCGAAGTGCAGAGGTATATAGAAGAAACTGTAATTGCACGAAAAGCTGATCCTTTTTTATGGTGGCAGAAAAACAATTACAAGTATCCCAATCTATCTCCTATAGCTCGCGAAAAGGTGTTTAGGAACGTCGGTTCCCTGTGAAAGACTTTTTTCTCAAGCCGGCCTTATTTTAAGCGAGAGAAGAATGCGCTTAGATGATGAAAAGGCTAAAATGCTTATCTTTTTGAACGCCAATCATAAAATATAAAATTCGTTATATTTTGATTTTATATTTAAGTATTTATAATAAAATAATTAATATTTGTCAAAATATTAAACAAGCAATATAAGTTAATTTTAAAACTTTAATTTCATGAAATGTATAAAAGAAATGGAATGACTGAATTTTTTTTGTTTTTAATTACACTATGTGACGCCAAATAGACATGGGTCTTTAGACTTGGCCTAAGATTGATTGCCTGTGTTATTCATAAGTTCATACTTCTAGGCAGTAGCCGTTAACAGTTTTATAAAATTTGTGTTTTTGATGGTAAAATAAAATAATTAAAGAAACATATATCACTCGTCTTATTGTAAACAGATTAACTCAAAATTTAAGGTTTTTGGGAGAATGCAATTCAAGATTTGTCATATGGTTTGTATATGGTTGAATTCTCCGGCTAATTTCTAGGGCACTGCAGTGGGTGGCTAATTTTCTGCTAAAGAATATTTTTGTAATAGTTTGAAGAATTTGCTATATTTTTCCTCTGTATTTTTCATTAAGAATTGATTCACTTTACTGTACAAATTTATGCAGCCAAATACAACTTTCAGAATAAATTCATACGGAGTATTTCTGAATACATCGGTGTAGTATAATATAGTAAATAAATCATGTTTTTATGGTGTTATATATACAGATTTATTTCGGGTTGATTCATCTTACATTTAAAAATCAAAGCATTTTCAATTAACAAAATTTATAAAACAAAGATGCATATACATTTATTTCAGCTAGTTTCTTCTCATTGAGTGTAATACGAGTCTGAACATATTGTCGTCAGCCAGTTAATAATATATATCATAACATCTCAGAAAATTAGAATTTCACATTACATTAGTTTACAATTAAAGGTACATACTTTTTTCTTTTTATTCCAGTTTTGGTTCATATATTTTAATAAAATTTAATTTAGTATAAATTAATGTATAACATTCAATCTACTCTGGTAAAAAGACTTAAACATTCATTTTTTATATACAAGTATACAAATAATTGCAGATTCGCTTATTAAATATAAATTAAAGCGATCGCCATAGCTGTAAAAAATAGCCATAGCTGTAAAAAATAGCCATACCTATATTCACTGATAGCTCAAAATCGCTCTTCTGTATGGAATCGCTTGTTGAAATAAAGCGATCGCTATAGCTATAAAAAATAGGCGATATTCAAAAATAGCCATATCTATTTTCACTGATAGCTCAAAATCGCCATATCGTCCATCACTAATCGCAGCCAACCAATTGGGTTTTGGTTACCATCGTAACGATAAACAGCTGATTACGTTAGGGATACGACTACAGCGATACTACATGCGGCACCAATGACTCCCGCTAAATGCAGTTTTTATCGACTCAATTCGGCTTCCATCTCTGACGATAGTTGCGTGTCATCACAAGGACAGTGTCCCAGTACCATAGGGTGCTTTGTATGCATAATAAACAAACGTCATTATCAGCTGATTCATTCGCATTTCTATTAGGGGGGCTCATGTAACCGTATAAATGCCTTATAAAGTGCGTAAACGTATAAATTTATCTAGCGCGTAAACGAGCTGTCAAATTTTGTATGAAAAATCATTTACACAATTTGTATAAATTTACGCGCACATTTGGTTGTGTAAACGCGGTAAACTCAAAGGAATGCAACCTTGCAGACATTACAGCAGGCATTTTCATCAAAAATCTACAACATCAACAAGTAAAGGCGTTTTAGTTTTGATTTTTCAATTAATCTTGGCATTTTTTAATTAGTATAACAATCAAAAAAATTTTCTTTGGCAATAATACAGCTGATAAACAATCAAGTTTATCAAGAGTATTACTAGGTGCGTTTATATAACAGCGTGTGTAAATCGATATAATTTTACACCTTATAAGTTTATATGCTTTCATGAGTCCCCCTATTGCATTTGTTAGGCGCATAAACAAATTATAGCGGCATTTTCTTAAAACATTCAAGTAAATTTATAAATATCATAGTATAATGAATTTTTTTTTGTATTATCAAAATACAAACTAAATTTACTCTTTTAGCATGGAAGATCAAGCATGTCCGCGTTGCAAGACAACAAAATATCGCAATCCATCACTAAAGTTGATGGTCAACGTTTGTGGGCACACACTCTGCGAGTCCTGCGTTGATTTGCTCTTTCTCAAAGGATCTGGGTCATGTCCCGAATGTTTGGTACCACTACGGCGTAACAATTTTCGTGTGCAGCTCTTCGAAGATCCAATGGTTGAGAAAGAAGTGGACATACGCAAACGTGTGCTACGCGATTATAACCAAAAAGAAGATGATTTTGCAACACTTGAAGAGTACAATGATTATTTGGAAGAAATCGAAAATATCATCTACAATCTTTGTAACAACATCGATATAATAAACACAAATAAACGCATCGAAGCTTATCGCCGAGAGAATCGTGAAGTCATTCAACGCAACAAAATGCGTATGGGACGTGAGGAGTGTGAATTGGAGGAGATGTTGGAGTTGGAACGGGCACAAGAGGAAGCGCGCCGTCAGGAGTTAGCTGAACTAGAGACAGAACAAAAGAAAAAGAAAGCACGCGAGAAGGAGGCGCTCATCGAAGAACTAATGAGCAGTGGCAAAGATGCAACGGAAATTGTAAATGAATTCGCAGAGAAAGTTGAAAAATTGCGAGAAGAAGAAAAAGTGCTTCCACCACCCAAACCAGCAACACAATTTTCAACTGGCATTAAATTTGGACGAACAGCTGATCAAATGTTTTTGCCATTACCAAAGGCGGAAGAAGGACCACTGTACGAATATGTTATGCCAACGCTGTATATTGAGGGGCCTGTGCCACCTTCACGAAACGAAATTGAGAGTAAAGGTTTCATTGCACACATTCGACCTGAAAATAGCGCTGAGCGTGCTGGTGGTTATCGTGCACATATGGCTTGTCAACGTGCATTGCTGGAAGCAATGATGGGTCTTTATCATGGCGCGCCAGCGGTTAACTGACAAGAGTGTGATATGGCGGAAAGTGATGAAATTGTTACGCAAAGCGATGATTAGAGTTTCGTTAGTATTAAGTTTAGCTTGGGCTATAGCTTAACTTAAAATGTAGATGTAATTTATAAGTAGATTTAAAGAAAATTGCTTCACCAAAATGTTATGCTGCCTACAGTTCGAAAAATTTTTCTTGCTCGGCGCAACAATAAACCCATATTTTGAAACATTGAACATATGTTTATAATAATCATAACATAAAGGATGTTTCCGGTCAAAATCATTCAATAAAGGCGATTCTGACCGTTGACTAACAAGTAAAGTCAACTTACCATGATTCACAATAATTTAGGCTAAATGGAAGCACCGAACGATATGAAGTCTACATTAGCAGTCAATTATCAGGCGATATTTTTTGTAGATTTCAGGCATTTTTCCTACAAGCCAGCATCTAAATCTTTCTCACTCCACCTTTGTGCAGTGTTTTAATAGGTATAAGATTAAAAAAGCATATGTACCACAGTCGTGCGCTTTTCTCTAAAGTTTCTAAAACGTAATAGGATTTCAGAATGAGTTTTATAGGAAAGACTCGGCTGCGCCCTGCTACATGCATTTTTGTATGTAGAATCGCCTGTTGGAGGAGTTACGAACATCATTACCATACTTATTGCTACAACAAACACAACAAGTACCATAGGCACAAGCGCGGAATTCATTGACGTCTAAAAAAATGCAATAATGGTGTTCGTACACTTCGCACCAAACCAACCGGTGTCCTGATTGCTTTGCATGGGGTGCTCGTCGAAGAAAATCCAAAGGCAGTTCGCTGACAACAGCTTCACAGCTATCGGTGTGAGGAGGAAAAACCTTTGGCAGCAATTAAGAGGCATATATATGGGCTGAAGGCGATAACTGCTTTAAAGGGACAGAAAGGACTCAAATAGCGATGAAGGAACCACAACAAAGCTGCATGTGAGACAGAGGGGGGGAAAGTGCCGATATTCCAGCAGAGGGCAAGGATGTGAAAGTATGTTTTAATTCAGAGGCAGGTACTTCTCGGGCTCAAGCAGTTCACAAAAGGACGAGCACCGTGGCGAAGGAGTTCTTGATTATGCCGCTGATTGATAGTAGCGATTCCAATATTGCGACATTGAGGTATCTAAAACGAGTTGTTCCTATCTTACACAGGAAGAGATCAACCATTATAACACACTAGAAAAGGGCGAGTTTGATATTGACCTTGAGAGCCACAAATCAAGGTGGCAAGACGTAAACGTAACGACTAAGGCTTTGGAAGGGTACAAACAGCTCAATGATACTGTGGGTAATATAAATAAACCTTAAACACTGTAAAGTGGGGTAGAACGACCATTTTGAAATTTCTGTTTAACATGATGCTTATTTAGGACCAACAGGAGAAACGGGTTTTCGGATCAGCGAGAGCGGTTTAGGCGTTTACTATGCGGAATGGCAACGGAAGGCAAGGTGAGTAGCAATCATGGTAAGTCAATATTTGTACCCAATTATGATATCTAACTTCAGCACTAGGAATACTGGAATGTTGTTATGTAGGCCCCATCAGAAAAGTTCAAAGGCTTGTGGATGAAGAAAATTGCTTCGCCCCATCCAATAGGTGCGATCACTCACAAATTGTCATCAATGTCTTCTAACTCAAGGCAAAGAAAACTTGCAGTTTCATTATAGTTGGACCAAAGAGTCATGTGTGTTGCACATTACTTGCAGGGCATTCCGGCTGCTGAGTGGAATATCACCCGACTGCAGTTTCGTATACGCCCTATCTCAGAAAACGGTTGAATAGCGCTCTATTCAAGAAATGGTTTCAAAAATGCCCTATCTCAGCTCAAATGCCAGACGTTTTGACATTAGCTGAGGCGCTTTTGAAACCTATTCCGAAATAAGGCGGTAGCCAAACGTTTTATAAAATAGGACGTTTTTGGAACGGCAGTGGAGATATGGTGATATTCCACTTAGCTATCAATACATTGTGTATGTCGATACGTCATAGGCTGCGACTGAGCATAACAGTGCCTGGGGAAGTGGAGATACAAACGAGAGATGCGAGTCCATATTTCGTTCTGTTTTAAAAGTAATTTACAAATAGCTAGCCGAAATAGTGTTCCTACAGATGTTGAGCCAACAACATGTAATAATATCCCAAGGTATTGTTGGATAAGCTCCACCATCCACCAAAAGAGGATAATAAACGCCAAAACCTTTAGAAACCCAATAGCAATGGGCAGCACTCAATTCTAAAAAAATTACCCAGTGATATTGGGACCTGTAGAGGACTTGGAGGAATCCAACAACAACAACGAATTTCTGTTTCTTTAACAGCCGAGGATCTGGCGACCCCAAGTTCCTCATGTATCTAGGGTGTGGGAGGGCGATATGGCCTAGAAGGTTTCATGTGGTCATACCAAATCGTTTCTGAGATGGTCGGGCTAGTACCTTAATGCTGCTTGTTACCGGAACGTACGGATCTGCATCCGGGAAAGGACCATCAACATCGATAGCACTCCCCAAGCCCTTAGGGGAGTGTCATCGCTACAACAACAATAACATAAGTCGTAAAAAACTTTATAACGTAAATCCTGGGGTTCAAGGGACTGTTGAGCGCAATATAAAGTGGCAGGATAACCTGAAGGTTCAACGTGGTCATACTATCTTAATGGTACTTGCTACCGGACTGAAGGATCGATAAGCGCGATTCATAGCTTCCGCAACCCAATTGTCAACCTCACCTACGCGAGGCGAGTCCTCTTACAATTATGCATGTATCATACACATATTTTGCGCACGGACTCTGGCGACCCAGAACGTACCGTATCTATATACAGCAAAAAACCATCAACATCGATAACACTCCCTAAACACACACGGGTAACACTATGAACATTTTCAGTTTATTAAGTGAAGTCCTCGCGGACCGGCCAGTTTAACCTAACCTAGAAATTTGTCTATGTATTTGCCAAATTCCACAAATGAATACAAGTAAAACAAATTTAAATTGTTCAATATTATACGTAATCGTAAGTTGTTTTATTTATTTAAATTTACTGAATGCTTCACAATGGCAAGCATTTACTAAATATTATTAAGATGTTCTTCGTTTTGTTTTTAATACGTGCTCTATTTTTTGTTAATATTTATTACTTATACTTTGACTTACAATATAAACGACTTAGAATTAAAAACATACTAAAAGTACAACTTAAAACGAGAACTTTAATATAAATATTAACGGAATAAGCTAAAAAGGATTACATTCGTAAAAAAAAATTTAATTAATTATAATGGAAACGGCTATATACCGAGCTCTATTAGTCAATATTAATATATGGGGTATTCCATCCCATTTCGACCAATTTTGAACCCGACCCCTTTAGAATTGGCTGAAAGTTTTTCTTCTTTTTCTAGCTTACGAATGACTTTTTTTTAGAAGTTTTTCAAATTTTTACATCAACTCAAAAAGAGTAATGAATTTTTAAAAAAACACCGTTTTTGTTTTCAAAATGCTATAACTTTTTCAAAAATTGACCTTTTGGGATCTTTTTTTTTTTAAAATATGTTTTTAGATGTACTTTTCGGAAAAAATTCCAAAAAATTTTTAGTTTTTTTTTGTAAGTTTTCAGTTTTTCGAGATTTTTCGAATTTCGCCCTTTTTTGTTTTTTTCTCATAAAAAACTTCAATCAATTCTGCAATCATCCCCACTAATCCCGGAGTGGGCCGAGAATTTTTTTTTTATTTAATGGAAAAAAAAATTTTTTTTATTTTTATTGTATTTTTTCAACATATTTAAAAAAAAAATGATCCCAAACGGTCAATTTTTGAAAAAGTTATAGCATTTTGAAAAAAAAACACTGTTTTCCAACTCAAAATAAGTTTTAAATATTTTGAAAAAAACGGTGTTTTACTATACTGCTATAACTTTTTCAAAAATTGACCGTTTGGGATAATTTTTTTTTTTAATATGTTTTTAAATGTACTTTTCGGAAAAAAAATACAAAAAATTTTAAAGTTTTTTTTTCAATTAAATAAAAATAAAAAAAATTCTCGGCCCACTCCGGGATTAGTGGGGATGATTGCAGAATTGATTGAAGTTTTTTATGAGAAAAAAAGGGCGAAATTCGAAAAATCCCGAAAAACTGACCACTTACAAAAAAAAACTTTAAAATTTTTTTGAATTTTTTCGGAAAAGTACATTTAAAAACATATTAAAAAAAAAAAAAGATCCCAAACGGTCAATTTTTGAAAAAGTTATAGCATTTTGAAAACAAAAACGGTGTTTTTTTTAAAAATTCATTACTTTTTTTGAGTTGGATGAAAAAATTTGAAAAACTTCTGAAAAACGTCTTTCGTAAGCCAGAAAAAGGAGAAAAACTTTCAGCCAATTCTAAAGGGGTCGGGTTCAAAATTGGTCGAAATGGGATGGAATACCCCATATGTATGTATGTGTGTGTTTCTACTAACGACATACTATAATATTATATTTAAAATCCAAAACTAACAAATTGGCAAACATAGAATAACATTTTTTTTTGTTAAGGAAATCATAATAAATTTTAATGCGCATGCGCCACACTCCACTCCACTCTCCACGCATGACGCTCGACTCCATTGCACGGAATGGAATGGCATGGAATGTGGCTGCTGCGTTTTCAATGTGTGATAATCATTGTCAATTTCATTGTCATAAGTTATAAACACATTTATCAAATCTTCATGAAATTTTAATATTTTGTATGCCATCATTAAGCGTTTATAATATATGCTATAATAATACTTAAAATTTTGTGTGTTATAAAGGTCTGTATACAGCTGGCAAGAAAAGCAAAAACTTCCTCGTAAAATATCGTAAATCTTTAAGTATATTTGAATTCGAAATTTGCAACAATGAAATCTCAAAAAAGTTGAGAGATAATAAAAATATGTTCCTCGCTAGTTGCATACAGATCCTAATTCAAAAACTAGCTACAAGCAAACTTTTAAAATAAACACTACAGTTTTATATTCGATACAAAAATAAATAGTAGAGGGGTCATTACATGTCAAACCGACCTATTATGCAAGTTTTTTCTCTTGAATTTGATACGTTAACCATAAAAACTTATTTTAAACGGAAAAAACTTGGACGAGCAGGGAGGGGTTACCAAAAAAGAAGTTCTTAATGCAAACTTTGAAAATTTACAAGATTTTTTCGTGAATGTTTCTTAAACAACTAGATTTAAGAATAACTCAGAATTGGTTTTGAAACGTATGCCAGACGACAAGCCTTATTATGTAGCTTGATTCCAAAGAAATTTCTTTCGGATTTTAAAAAAATGTATATGATTTGACAGTTTTTGATTCGCATCTTCTTTCGAATCGAAATAAAAAACAAGACCCTTGAGCTATGAAAAAACATACAGGTACTTGAAATATGAAGCTATTTATTTGCTTCAGTTTTGAAAATGTTAAAGGTTCTAATCTGATATTTAATATCGTACATCAACAAAAAAAAAAAAAAACAAAAAAAAAAAAAAAAAAAATACAACAGACTTGAAATTTTGCAAGCGACAGGGATCAGAATATACCCGCGGTATGTATGCCTGTCGTAAGAGGCGACTAAAATACCACATTCAAGGGGCTGCGTAGGGCAACCCTTCAGGTTGCCAGCACAATATATAGCTTCTCCAAACCCAATTGTCAACCCCACCTATCCGCGGCGAATCCTGTTTCACTAACAGACGAGGCTCTGGCGACCCCAAGCTCCTCATGGAACTTGGGGATCGGGAGGGGGAATGGCCTGAAGTCGGGCTAGCACCTTAATTGTACTGTGGTAACGGAGCGTACCGGATCTGTATCCGGCAAAGGACCATCACATCTATAACACTCCCCAAAGCCTACGGGGAGCAACCTTATCGCTACAACAACAACAACTGGCTTTTTAAATTTTTCCAAATTTTTTTTATTTTTTTTGTTTTTTTTTTTTTTTGAAATTGGAAAATTTACATTTTTGTTGAAAAAAAAAAATAAGAGGGAATTTGAAAAATTTCGGCGTTTGTGCTTTGAAAAATAATTTTTTTTATTGTAAACTAGTATAAATCAATTAGCATTTAAAAATTTAATAAAATTTTACAAGTTTATTTTTAACCTAAAAACAATATTTTTGCACAAAAATGGGTGTATTTCTTTTAATTCTCTTTTTGAACTACCAAAACTCGTTTTTTTTAATTTATTTTATATGCTTAAACAGCCAATTAGTTCAAATATTTTTATTTTTATTTTTAAATTTATTCATTTTTATACGGTGTAACTTTTTCAAAATTTATGAGTTTTGCAAAAGAATTTTTTTTTTTTGTCAAATTTATAATAAAAAATACTTTAGCCGTTGTAAGGTTTTGAGTTTGGCAGACCACATTTCTTGTAAGCTTTAAAAATTGGTAAAACTTAAAATGTGCCAAATTTTTGAATTTTTCTTCATACGGCGTAATTTTTCAAATATTTAAAAAAGAATTGTTAAAGTTTAAGCTAAGTAAACCGCATTTAAAATGGTTCAAAACTTTTTTTCAAAAAGCAGTATTCTTGTAGAATAAAATATTCTGTAATTTTTGCAATATTTTCGTTTTCCAAGTGTGTTTTGGTTGTTGGCATTTATAAATACACATATGTGCATCGAACTTTTAAATTTTTTGTGCCAAAAAAATATAATAATAAAAAATAATAAAAATATACAAAAAAAATTTATATTTCAAATAGTTTATTTTCAAGATATTAAGATGTCATTGATGAAAAAAATGAAATAAGAACGTTATTTGCCAAATAAAAGCCTTGTGATTTTTATATGTATATATTTTTTTGAACTTCAGGCTCAGGAATTTATAAATTGACTAACAGTGCTTTCTTTTCTGAAAATAATGTCTTACCGCTGTTTCTTCTCAGTTCTCTTTTAAATTTGTGTGTTCCTTTCACAAAATATGTCTTTCTGAATAAGAAAAGGGGTACCGTTACCTAGAGACCCAGAACTCTAGGTGATCTAGTTCTAGTGTTAGAATTTTAGAGTGTGAAATTTTTTCCATTAAAGAAAACGCCATAAAAGTTTAAAAATAATGTTTTTCAAAATTCTACTTTCACTCCATGAAATTCGACCTATACTACATACTTAACCGACCTTAAAAAATTCTGAGTTGGTTTCTAAAGCTTTGGAAAGCCTTTCTAAAAAAATTACGAGTTTTTCATATTTTCAGCATCTTATTTTGGATATTTAATAGATATTAGAAACATTTTCTTGAATATAAAAAAAAATGTTGAAAATGTTTTAACTAAACTTACTAAACATTTTTCAGTCACTTTGAACCAGGCATGCTTAACGAACGAAACGATATCATTTCGTTACGATAATCAACGTTAATAAACGAAACGAAGTCATTTCGTTTGGTTTATTAACGTTAAGAACGACAAATTAACGTTAATTTGACGATCTTAACGTTAATAAACGAAACGAAGTGACTTCGTTTCGTTTATTAGCGTTGATTATCGTAACGAAATTATATCGTTTCGTTCGTTAAGCATGCCTGCTTTGAACTGTAATGGCCCTCAAGCACTAAGGCAAGTTTTTATTTTAAATTTCCACATTTTTTATTAATTTCACAAAAAAAAATAAAAATAAAAAATTATGTCTTTTCATAAATTGTAGCCTAAAAACTTACACAAATATGATAATTAGACGCATTTTATTTGTTATTATTTTCGATAATTTTGTCACTTTCTTCGTTTAACGAGTTTACATTGCATATTAACGGAGGTTTTATATACGTATTATGTAATATGAACGTATGTATGTATATATGCTGGGTCTGTATAAGGTATTTGTGTATATATAATTTATGTATGTGTGTAAGCTTTCGTCTCAAAAGATTGTTGTTTTTGCTGCTTTTATAATTTAATTTAATTTTTGCTTCTTTGTTTATTTTTGTTGATGGCTTTTTGTTAAGTTTAAGTAAACATTATATAATAATTAAAATATATTTAAATTTAAAATACGTACGTTATTTATTTTTTAATTTTATGCCACGCTTGCGCCTACGCCAACTTTTTGTATACAAATACAAATATACACAGACACAAACACGCTTATTTATTAACTTTTTAGCAAATCAAGCCTTTGTTTTATTTTGAACTATTTTTGCTTTCTTTCGCTTTTTGTTTTTGCTTAGTAGTTGTATTTGAATTAGTGTGTGTGTATATGTGTATGATTGCCGTAACACATTTACGTTTAAGCTTAACGCGTCGACGTATTTTTTCACAGACAATTTACTTTCAGTGTATATTTGCGTAATTTGTTGTTGTAGTTCCATTCTAAGTACCAGCAATGAGTTTGTCAGTGCAGCGAACAACTTAAAGGTATACCGATCAGCAGCGGCAGCAATAGGCTTCCACTAGACCGAATCATCTGCAAAAGAAAAAAAAAATGTTTCGAGTTGAATGAATGAAATAAAACTATTATTAGGAATGTGTGAAGTGATTGTACAGTGGTGGGTGTGTTAGAAGCTACACGGACGTTTCAAAACTGGAAACCAACTTGTGACGAGGCTATACGCGAAGCATCTACAGGTCAGGTAGTCTTTGCAGCTTCGTAACTTATGTAGGGCCTTCCAATCGGAGGTCTATGCTATAGAAAGAGTTGCTAGACTGCTTTAGAATGATATAGTTCTTTGTCTACTGTCAGACTATCTTAGCCACTAAAGATAATACATATATGTATGTACCTGTATGAATGAAAAGCGTGTCTAAAAGGAGAATGAACACTAGCAGAGAAGAACGATACAATGTGATAGAACCTTCAGCTTCTAGGTTCGCGGAATATTTTGCCCAGTTAAGACCGAAGTAAATACAAGTGATGCTGGTAAGTCCGTATGACTGCTATTGAATGATAAAAAATACACTGAAGATTGGAACCATCGCAATTAAAAAACGAAAGAAAAAAAATCTGCAGTAAGAGTACTCCATCTAAATCGCATTGCCTCGGAGGCGTCACCTCACCTACCACAATGCTTGATGAGCGCTACGTTAACTTTCCTGCCCAAGCTGGTTTGTCGCACTATATGCCAATAAAATTAACATCATTAATGTTGAAGGTCCTAGAGAGGCTTTTGGACAAAACCCAAACCACTTCAAGGCACAGCATTCAATATGAAGGGTGAAGCGAAAGTAACTGCCCTCGAAGAGCTCATTAGCCTCATTGTTAGATCACTATATTACACCCTACTGGCTGCGTAGACACAGAGGGTGCCTTCAAGAATATTGATATCATAGCAATTGTCAAGCCCCTCCAAAGGGCTGTAATATGCAGCCACATCTGTGGATGGAAGCAAATAACAAGTAGACATATCCTCGACGATAAAAACTGAACAAGATACTATTTAGGCTGTTGTTGTTGTTGTGTTAACAGTTATTACATTGTCAGGTTTTTTCCCCTGAAAGTTTGGTGAAGCTCAAATCAAACGGACTTATTGTTAATCCGACAAGACAGAATTGATACTTTTCAGTAACAAACCAAAATACCTCAATTTCGACTGCCTTTACTTATGAAACAGACTGTCGCTCTCTACGAGGGTAAAGTACCTCGTCTAAATAGGCAGCAAGCTGACTGGAGAGATTGCATTGAAAAGAGAGAAGAGAAAGCATACACTACATGCTACTCGTGCAAGTGAATAGTTATGAGAAACTGGGACCTAAAACCAAAACGTATGATGTGACTTTATACAGCAGTCATAAGAGGTGGGCTGGGATTGAGCAGCCAGTATAGTTCAAAAGGGTGTCTGATTATATAAAGACGAGATCAAAATAGACAAAGGAACTGCTGCACCTGTATTTTTCAAACACTTAAAAGTCGCACTATCGATCCGCCTACCAAAATCAGCTGACTATTACTAGGAAGAGAGGGCTTCTGCTTCTTGTTGGAGAATACTGTATATGGTTTTGAGCTATGCACATACTCCAGACAGCCAAGCGGCGCTCATGACGCACTAAGGATACCGGTAACGGACAGAAGGTGATGAGCAAAGCAGCAAACTCAGCGACCATCTTTAGGCACCCGCTCGCAGCAATATTGATATTATCAATTTAACATAGACAATGTTGATAGTCTTTTTCCGGATACCGACTAGATATGACCACATTGAACCTTCTATGACCTATTATTGTTGTTGTTGTAGCGATTAAGACACTCTCCGAAGATTTGGAAGTGTTATGTTGATGTTGATCGTCCTTTGTCGGATATAGATCCGGTAGGTTCCAGTAACAAGCACCATTAAGGTACAAACCCGACAATGAAGGGAATGATTTAGTATGGGCACATTGAACTTTCTAGGCCATCCCGCCCGCACCACCAAGTTTCATGAGGAGCCTGGGGTCGCCAGAGTCTCGCCTGCTAAAGAAACAAGATTCGCCTCGGGTAGATAAGGTTGAAAATTAGGTTGGAGAAGCTATATATTGCGTTGGCAACCACTTCGCCCTACACAAGTATTTGAATATTTTAGTCGTATCTTACGACAGGCAGACCTGTTCCCCCTATATACAGACTGCTGAGTGGTACATCGGAATATCCTATCTCGGCTGCCGTTTCAATAACGCCTTTTCTCGGAAAACGTTGGGATAACGCCTTGTTTCAGAGTTTGTTGCGAAAAAGCCCTGATTCAGAATTCGGTAACAGAACGCCCTTAGAATTTTTTCATTAACACCCCAGCTTACGTCAAAATGAATTGAATTCGAGCTAAAGGAGAGCTCTTTGGAAACAAAATACAAGATTTCAAACTCACCATGATACCACCATTTGGTCTTTTTCGGATTCTTATTGCAGGTTTTTACATAGAGTGTATTGTCTGGTGGACGTTTCTTTTCGCGACAGCTACTCAGCATTGATGCTATGCTTAAACAAACGGATTGTACTGAAAGCGCCGGTGACCAATCCTCTGTTAATATGGAAAGGCAGATATGTCCATTGGAGTAGACGTGCGGATGAACGGGTATATTATTGCCAATAAACGTCACCTGTTACAAGAACAAAAAAGAGAATAAAATTTAATACCAAGTCAATTTTTTGTTTGTATTCGTATTTAATAAATATATTACCTCAGGTGAATCGAAGGGATATTTATTATTAAATTTGAATAGCAATTGAAAATGTTCGCCTTCGTATAGTGTACCCTCGAAACCGGCAATATTTATTTTCCATCTGTAAAAAAAAGTTACAAATAATTAGTTAAATAATTAAATGAAACAATAGAAAAGTATATATAATAGTTTAGTATGAGTAATTTATACTACTTATTCATAAAATTTAGTTAGTTCATTTTTCATAGCTGCAGTGGTGAGTACAAAAATAGCAGTAAAAACTATGAATACATTTTATCGGTTTTTCCCTTATCTTAGTTATTTTCGAAAACAATTTAATGAATTATATAATGAATATTATGTAAACCAGTTTCGGAAACGTTTTCGAAAAAATCGAAAATTCAAGAAATTAAAAAACTTGCTAAAAATCAATACTGGAATAGCATCCACATTTATAGCAATTTCACACAGAGGGTTAATGAAATAATTAGTCAAGTTTTCTAAAATAATAAACTGTCCATACAAAATAAAAATTCTTAATTATTTTTGTATTGGTTTATTGAATGCGTAATATTTTTTTTTTGTAAAAAGCGAATGTTCGTTAAAGAGGCAAGTGACGCTTTTATTTAATTGTCTAATCAACGCCCTAGATTGATGAGGAGTGTGATGACTAGTACCTAGGAACTACCTAATTATTTTCTAGATTTTAGTATTATTACTTCATGTAAGTATTGTTTTCAATAAAACCGTTTAACTTAAAATTTTTTTTTTTAATTATTTTATTTTCAAGTTTTTATTCTTTATTTAATTGCCTAATATTTCTCATTCTATTTAGTTCATTTAGTAACTCATTATTACAAAGACTCTTTCTTGACAATTTTTTCCAATCCAAGTCCTCAATACATAATCCTTCCAAAGACTTTACTTGACTCTTCGCCACGTATGTATGCTTGTCCCGCCTCCAACTCCAAAATATTTTGATGTCACTACTACCGGACTGTATGTAATTTTTGTTCCAAATATGAGCCAAATCGGACCACAATACGATTTTTTTTAATATCTCGATCTTTGCGCCACCTAGCGGTGATTTTTTCATAGGTTGCTTTCTAATATTGTATGTATTATGCGTTCCAAATATGAGCCAAATTGGACCACAAATACGAATTTTGTGAATATCTCGATCCTTGCGCCTCCTATCGGCGATTTTTTTCTTATTATTGCATTGTCATCGGGTTCTGAACTATATTCCAAGTTTTAAGCTTGTAGCTTATCGGGAAGTTACTTAAATTTCAATTGCAAAATTCGTGCCAGCCAGCCAACCAACCAGCCTGTCAAGTCAAGCTAAATAAAACCGTTTAATTAAAAAATGAGGTGTTCGTATGCCTGTTCAGGGCCTACCCTGCACAAGTGGCCGGCGTACAGTAAGCGCATGATAGTTGGTAATATTATTAAGTCGTAATTTACATTGCCGAATGACTTTTGAAGTAGTTAGAAGGCTAGACAACGCTCGCAGAGCAGCTTGGCTGATAATGGCTTTGAGGACTTCGAAAGCCTCTGCCGGGAAGACTGAAGCAAACATCCTATGAGAAAAATGTAGTTCCTCACCAATTCGTTCAAATCATCCAAGTGCCTGACTCTGCATCAATTTTTGAGTCGTTAGTAAAGATTCTGAAATGTATGAGGTCGGGCTCAGTTTTGATTCATGCAATATTGTGTCTCATTGAACTAAACTTTAAAGATTTTCCTCAGTAAAGACAATGGTGGTCTAAAATCCTATAGTGCATTGAAAACAGGTGGGGACCTACATACATTGCATTACCTAGAAATATTCTAGTAAGAGGGAAGTTCCAACTACGGAAGTAGGATAAAAGCCAAAGGGAGATAACGCTAAGACTCCGGCTTTCTTGGAGGTGCTAAAGGGAATTAACGCTAAGACTCCGGCTTTCTCGGAGGTGCCAAAGGGAGAAAACAGTAAGACTCCGGCTTTTCTCGAGAAGATGTGTAATGTGGCAAAGCAGTCACTAACTCTGGCGGTGGTTGAAAGTAGCAGTCCTGTCGGACAGATGACTACTGAAAGGTGGAGATATGTAGAAAGGGAGCTTATTAGCTTAATGCTTAAGATGATGCAGGAACAACCAAGTAAGCCCCTTCCATCCTTTTATTCAGGGGGGATAATGGTGTGAAGATGATAGCGTGCGGCAACATTGAGAGCTTGCGGTGGCTGGAGGAAGTGGTTCCAAACCTCCAAAGGCAAGGAGGAACGAACGCGCGGTTTGAGGTGGTGAATAAAGCGCAAATCCACACGGTATCAAAAGTTAAGGTATGGATACCATGCGTGATGAAGGCGGAGGATACACTGCGACTTCTACAGAATCAGAATCCGAACATACCGACACAGGATTGGAAGGTACTTACTGTATCTCGGCCTACGGGGAAAGGAGGTCAGTTCTACATCTTCCAAATAAACAAGCAGGCGGTGGATATATTGTACACGCAGCTTGGAAAAATGTCCTTTGTACGGGCAAATAGGCACAGCCGTTCTGAAATTATTTACACAATTTGCGATACACAATTCACATATGATAGCCGAAAAAAAAAATTATATAGTTTATTAATATTCCTTGCTGCTATTTTTGTGTTCACATGTGTACTTATGTGGTATATGCAGCTATAACTTACTCTGATAAATTTTGTCCTATGCTATCGGTATCAACGGTAACGCCCGGTGGCGGTTCCTTTATCAATGACATCAACTCTTTATGTAGTCTTCTCTGTAAATATAAAAGAAAGATAACGAAAACTATTAAAATATTTACTATAGCAATTGGTCATATTTATTACTCTGTAAAATAATAAAAAATTCTGATAGTCATAGTGAGATTAAGTTTGACTTAAACTATTATCAAATCAACGTTTTTGTTTTTTTTTGATAACAAAGTTGTACACGTTTATTGAATTTCAGTGAAATGTTCAAGGTCAAACTTTATGGCTTCTAGGTGAAATATTCGAATTTCCTTCTGAAGGGTCTTAAAGTTTTATATATTAAGGCCAACTTCCAGAAGGAAAAGTTATCCTTTTAATTCGAAGCTATTTTTCAAATTTGTTAAAAATGAGTTTAAAACCTCTGATGACAAACAGACTCTGAGTTAAAAGCAAAACTTGCCGTTCTGCAAGTAGGCCTTAGAGAACTATCGATGTTTGCTCTGTTTCGTTTGGCCATTCTCAGGAAACATTTTCTCCAACATGAGAATGAAGATGATAAAGGACCACTTAGCTGATTTACGGCCGCCACCTGCATTGTTCCGCCATGCAGGAGCCGAACCAATTTCGTTTTTTTAAACGGTTTTATTTAGCTTGACTTGACAGGCTGGCTGGCACGAATTTGGAATTGAAATTTAAGTGACTTCCCGATAAGCTACAAGCTTGGAATAAAGTTCAGAACCCGAAGAGAATGCAATAATAAGAAAAGAAAAAAAATCCGATAGGTGGCGCATGAATTGAAATATTTCAAAAAATCGTACTTGTGGTCCAATTTGGTTGATATTTGGAACACATAATACATACGTGAATAGAAAGCGACCTATGAAAAAATCGCCGCTAGGTGGCGCAGGTATCGAGATATCCAAAAAAATCGTATTTGTGCTCCGATTAGGCTCATATTTGGAACACATATTACATACATGAATAGAAAGCGACATATGAAAAAACCGCGCCAGGTGGCGCAAGGATCAAGATATTAAAAACATTCGTATTTGTGGTCCGATTTGGCTCATATTTGGAACAAATATTACATACAGTCCTGTAGAATTGACATCAAAATACTTTGGATTTCGAGGACGGACAAGCATACGAGTGGAGTAAAGTCTTTGCAAGGATTATGCATTGAGGACTTCATTGC
Organism: Eurosta solidaginis; assembly: GCF_040869045.1. Taxonomy (NCBI): domain Eukaryota; kingdom Metazoa; phylum Arthropoda; class Insecta; order Diptera; family Tephritidae; genus Eurosta; species Eurosta solidaginis. Next base: position 203,186,033 of record NC_090321.1, on the reverse strand, counting down.
ACCAAATTGTCAGGAAAGAGTCCTTGTAATAATGAGTCACTAAATGAACTAAATATAATAGAAATAATACGCAATTAAATAAAAACTAAAAACTTGAAAATAAAGTAATAAAAAAAAATTTTTTAAGTTAAACGGTTTTAGTGAAAACAATACTTAGATGAAGTAATAATACTAAAAGCTAGAAAATAATTAGGTAGGTCCTAGGTACTAGTCATCACACTCCTCATCAATCTAGGGCGTTGATCAGACAATTAAATAAAAGCATTGGACGCGTCAAATTTCTATTGATAGTCAACCGCTCATATCTTTACAAATCATATTTTCATATATGTATAAGTAATACCAACTGAACCTTAATCAGGTTATGGTACGCCTCACGTTTTTAGAAATTTCACGCGCCCAACGCTTTTATTTAATTGTCTGAGCAACGCCCTAGATTGATAAGGATGCGCTCTTCTTGTCATTCGGGATCGCCCAAATTTTTTTTGTATTTTTCTCTTCGATTCTCGTACCGTCAATGGGGGAATTGAGAGAATATTTTGTGTCATTAAAACAGTTCAAACAATCAAAACGGAAATCGCAATCAGACGTCAAATCATTGGAAATCGAAGAGTCGTAAAGTCCCTACTACATATAGAGTTTGAGACATAGTGTAAACAACAACTCCAACGTATGCATATAAGAGAAACCCTCTTCTTAACACATACATTAGAGTGGATCAACTAAAAAAAACTAAACGATTTGACGCCGATTTATTGTTACTAAGTAGTATAGTGCAACATGAAGAGTTATAAGTACTTTCAAAGAAAAATTATTAAGCCTTTATGAAAGCCGTAAATTCAAAAAAAAAAAAAAAAGAAAAAAGTAATCTAACTACTGTTGTAAATGTGGACAATACGTCAATACAATTGTGAAGAGTACAATTTTCGATAAGATAAAAATGGAATTATCAGCTACAGGTACTTATAGTAGTATTTATGTCACTACCTGTACGTTTTAAGTATAGACAGTACTTTCTTTTCGCAAGTTATCCTTTGTAAACGAGTTGGAAAACAAAAAAAAAGCCTCTCATAAAGTTAGATTTACATGCTTGCCATATAAACAAGTTTTAATCTTCAAAGTGTAGAGGTTTGTTGATCACAACAGCTCTTTAAGTTGAAGCACTTTGTTGTCAAAACTTTTCGAAGTTACAAAATTAAACGCCTCGAAAAGGTTAAGCCTGCTATCAAGTGAATGAGTTATTTTATAGAAAAATACCTGTTTCAGGATTCATGCCAATATCGACTTATCTGTGTATAAATTCAATAAATTTTTACGTTAGATAGAACGTAAGTGAAAATAAGTAAGGAAGGCTAAGTTCGAACATTACAAACTCAGCTGCCAAATTACAGCTAGCAAACTTTTAAAGTACCTTCTTTTAAAAGAGGACGGTGCGACGCCCATTGTCCAAAATTTTACTAATTTTCTATTCTACGTCATAAGGTCAACCCACCTACCAAGTTTTATCACTTTATTCGTCTTTGGTAATGCATTATCGCACTTTTTCGGTTTTTCGAAATTTTCGATATCGAAAAAGTGGGCGTGTTTTTACTCCGATTTCGTTCATTTTCAATAGCGATCTACGATGAGTGCCCAGGAACTTACATACCAAAATTTCATTAAGATACCTCAACATTTACTCAAGTTATAGTGTTTACGAACAGACGGACGGAAGACGGACATGGCTAAATGAATTTCTTTCTTCGCCCAAATCATTTTGATATATAGAAGTCTATATCTATATCGATTAGTTTATGCCGTTACGGGGTACCGTTATGCGAACAAAATGAATATACTCTGTGAGCTCTGCTCAGCTGAGTATAAAAATGCTGAGATAGGGTGTTTCTAAACTGGCAACCGAGGTAGGGTGATATTCTACTCGGAAGTTGATCTGTTCTTTTGATTGAAACTGAATAAACCTTATAAACAACGGAACGCAAATTCTCAAAGGTTGGGAAAATGTCAATTCTCAATTCGCTTTTCTGTGTTGTTCATCACTTTAAAATAAATCTTTTCACAAAATTTCACAAATGTGAATTTTTCAACTTGTCTTCTATTTGAGAAACATTTGAGACGGTCTTTCGGTTATTGGTCGAAATATATTTGATTTGTATTCAATTATGTTTGAGAGCTAGTGTTTGAGATTTGAGAATAAGGTAATTGATTTTGAACGAAAGTATTTATTGTAGAACAGAACCGCGTATACGCAATATAAGGTCTGGTAAATTTATTTTTTATTTTATTTATGCTTTTGGACTCTTGCAAATAAGTACCAGCCTGTGTTTTTTTAAAATTAGTGATTTAACATTCTATGTTTAAAATTGATTTGGGAAGATTGTCGTATTCGTTGTAAAGTCTTAAGTTTTTAGTTGTTTCTATAGTTTCGAATATAAAAACTGATTAAAACTTAGCACATACATAACCTGTTATCGGCAAAAACGGGACTTATCGTCTTTTCCCATTTAAGCTAGGACACATTGATTCATACAATAAAACAGGAGCTCATCGTTTTTTTTATAAGAAGGGGACATACCCAATCATTCAATTAAGGATGGACGCATCATGACATTAGTAAAGGGGAAAGCGTGTGCATATCAGCTCATATGGAGTTAAGTGCCACCTTTGTCTATGCGTAACGGATTGACGAACTTCGATAAAATTTCAAGAGGAATTGAATTATATCGAACATTCTTGGACCATTTTGGGACTATTTCGTGAATAGTTTGGCGTTGCTTCAGGATTGTTTTAAGGAACTATTTCGATACTATTTTAGAACCAATTGAGAACAACCTCGGGATTATTTTAGGTAACAATTTAGGACAGAGTCAGGATTATTATCAGACTATTTCGAAGCCATTTATAAATTATTTTAGCTGACATTACGGGACAACTGCTGGATAAATTTCTAGACTACTGCAAAACCGTTTTAGGACAGGATCACTTCTGGACTAGTTCAGACATAAAAATAAATCGTGTCCGCCGATTATAATTTTTGTAACAGTTTCAGAATCACTTTGGCACTTTTAGGTATCACTTTGGGACAACTTAAGGATCATTTGTACTGTTTCGAAAACATTTCGGAAGCAATACAGGATCATTTCAGAGTCACGGATTATTTTCAAAATGATTTCGAGACTATTTCGTAGTCAATAAGGGACAACTTCAAGACCAATTCGGCATTATTTTTAGGTAACATTTCGGTATATGGATTTCCTAATTCGAACCGATTTCGGGAGTTACAGGATCACTTTTGAATTATTTCCTGAATCATTTTAAGACTTAGGACCGCTTTGGCATAATTTGAGGATCACTTCGGGATGTTTTTATGTAGCATTTTGGGACAACGTCAAAATTATTTCAAGACTATTTCCAAACCATTTCGGAAGAGCTACAGGATCGTTTCAGAATCACTTGGGGATTATTTTCGAAATTATTTTGAGACTATTTCGGAACCAATTCAGGATAACTTCGGGATTATTTTAGCTAACATTTCGGGACAACTTCTGGATCAATTTTAGACTACTTCAAAATCATTTTGGGACTGTTACAGGATCATTTCGGAATTATTTTCGAATTAAAAAAAGTGGTTTTACTTTTATTTTTGTAACCGTTTCAGGATCACTTTGGCACTATTTTATGTATTACTCTGTGACGTCAGGATTATTCCGATACTGTTTCGAAAACATTTCGAACGCGTTAGAGGATATTTTCAGAGTCACTTCGGGATTATTTACGGAATTATATCTATATATTTCCGAATAAATAAGGAACAATTTCAAGACCATTTTGGGACTATTTTAGGTAATATTTCGAGAAAACTAATGTATATGGATTTCTAGACTACTTTGAAACCATTTCATGAGTTACATGATCACTTTTGAGCTATTTCCTGAATAATTTCGGGACTATTTTAGGATCACTTTGGCACAATTTCAGGATCACTGCGAGATTATTTTAGGTAATACTTTGGGACAACGTCAGGATTATTTCGGAACAATTTTGGAAGAGTTACAGGATCATTATAGGATCACTCATAATCCCTATTTCGAAACTATTTCGGAACCAGAGGATCACATACGGATTATTTTAGCCAGCTTCTTCAAAACTATTTTGGGACTATTAGAGGATCATTTCGGGATTATTCCTGAATTGAAAAAAATAGTTTTCGCCAACAGAGGAGGCCCGACTAAGTCTATCATGGTCAAGGTTATACGGGGTTTTGTCAATTCTTTTTTCTTAAAAATTTCTCTTACAACACTGCATTCCCCTTTCACAATAGCGTAATTCACAAATCACTCGTTTGTTGTTCAGCAAGTGGTGTTTACTCGGGTTGGTGTTTTTGTTTTACATGCATTTTAGAACTGTGTTATTTCCAACTCATTTAGAGAGGAGTGCGTCTATTACAATTATATTTGTGAAGCATTTTGTTTAAAAATGCACAAATAATACCACGTATCGTAAACTGTTAGTATTATTAGTTTTAGTTTTTCATTAATACCAATATAACAAAATTGATGTTTATTATTTGAAAAAGTTAGTCAGCAGAGCTTGTTATCAGTTGTGTAGTGATAAGATAAATTAAGTTGAAACAAATTGCTTTTATGATAAATACGTTCGAACTGAAGAAATTAAGGGACACACAGCAAAAAACAAGAAAGCAAGGGAGCTAATAATAAAAGAATGCTTAAGGGAAACCATCCAGAAGCAAATGAAATTGCGGTCGACAATTTATTGAAGGTTTAAAAATCTATTAGCAACGAACTGTAGAAGTTTGTACATTTTCTGCCCTCAAAAGGTTAAAATCATACTTGCGGAGTACAATCAGTCAGGAACGTTTGAATGGACTCCCTTCATTGAATATCCATATTGATATACCACCCAGCCTCGAAACAAGGTAATGATTTTCCTGTTTGTATGACACATTCGTTGATATGGCTCAAACATTTTTGAAAAAAAGTAAGAACAGCACACATTCGTATGTTCGAATGTTCAGGTATACGTGCCTAAAGGTTGGGCACAAATTATTAGAGGAGCTCGTAACTCACCAAAACTTTTCGAGGTTCACATACAATTGTATGACGATTTTTTTATTTATAATTATTTTACCTAGGGAGCTAAATACATATATGCTAGTTGAGATACACAAAAGATGAGCTGTATAATGTATTCTTCAAAAAAAAAGTATACCGATGAAGAATTTTTAATAGCTGAATATCCGAAAAAAGGTCGTTGTTTAATCGAAGCCGTTGTCTCTTGCCGAATTAAAACTAAAAGACTAAATGTATGAAAAACTGGTTATACCAAGAATATCGTTCTTATTGTAACGAATTTACTGCAAATCCTCTTATTTGCAACCTTCTGCTAAGTTCGAATCACTAAACTGTTGAATAAATAACTCCAATATTGAATAATGGAAAAATGGCCTTTATTAAAGTACTTCACAATAACACTTATACTTTGCAACTAGCTTGGTTAATAACCAAACTGACTGATAGCTTAAATGAAAACTGATCTTTCGCCTCTACTGTTGTCGCCTTTTTATACTGTCTGATTTCCTAGTTGCATATTTCTAGGCTTTTCTAATTCCAGAACTTACTAGTTATAAATTTCTCAGCTACAACTACAGATGTATAATTTTTATAGCTTCTCTCATACCCCATGCGCTTGTATGTGTGAGCGACACTTCCACAATTAAATTTGCATACCCTTAGGAGCATCTCAGATAAGATATCTGCACGTGTTTGTGCATTTCTTCTCCGCTGCGTGTACGTACATAGGTGTAGACAAAATGATTAAATTATTGATGTGCATTCACGTCACTGCTTAGCATCGGCATTGAGATGACAGTACCCCTTAGTGTTGCTAACATTCGTAACATTATTATAAAAATCCAGAGGGCAAAGTTTTACCCGAACCCAACATTTCAGAAGATTATGATTCTGATGAAAATAAGAACTAGTTCTAAGTTTGCAATAATTGAAATTGAATTGAGTGCTTTGCACATAGGGTATATTAACTTTGATTAGGTAACGGTTGGTTGTACAGGTATAAAGGAATCGAGATAGATATACAGACCAATTCTAAATATTCTCGCGGAATTTTGTTCTCGCGGATTTTTTTATTCCCGCGGAAAAATTCCTCCAATTCTTTTCTCCTAAGGAGAAGAAAAATTGGGGAATAGGAATTTCGAATTTCCGAAGTCAGCTGTTTTGTCATTTGAAATTTCATTGCGCATTTCTTATTTTGTTTAAATAATTGAAAAGTTTAATTATTGTTGCGAATTTGTTTGAAATTAAGAAATAAGGTATAAACAATGCACATTATTGCATTTCATGCGGTATTCACTGAAATGAGTAATGAATTGGTGCCACAGCAACATCAACAGAGGAGCATAAGAAAAAGACGGCGGGATAACACAAATCCGCCGGAGTTGCCTGCTTTCATTCTGCAAAGTAATTTTCTGGCGGCCACGTCGAGTTGAGTTCGCCTTTCGCCATATGACAAAATCTACTTAAGCCTTCCTAAAAAATCCTTGCGCAATTTCTGGATGGCTGCATCAAATATACAAAGAGCTCTTCCGTTGCTTATGATATACTTTTCGACTTAGAATAAAGAATAGTGGTTGTTGTTGTATTAACAGTGAGAAAATTGTGGTAGAATGTAAATTATGGAAAGAATGGAATGTAAAATTTGTACAAATAAGTGTTCTTTCTTAAAAGAACGAATTTCCTTTTTTATTTTTATTTACTTATTTTGATGCATTCCCTTTAATTTAACAAGTGAAAAAACTCCTATGAAATGGCAAAGAAATCTACCTCTCCCTCACATTCATAATACCTACTTTTCTACCATAACCGGTTTCCTCTTTTTCGAACATTGTTCAGAATAGGAGGAAAGGGAGAAGTGAAAAAACTCACAAGGAATTTTTATTTAGAATACGGGGAATGGGAGAAGGGAAAAAACTCGCACGGAATTTTCGTTTAGAATTGGGCTGATAGACTTCCATATATCAAAATCATCAGTATCGAAAAAAATTTGATTGAGCCATGTCTGTCCGTCCGTGTTACCGTCTGCCCGTTAACACGATAACTTGAGTAAATATTGAGATTTCTTCACCAAATTTGGTACACGAGCTTATCTGGACCCAGAATAGATTGATATTGAAAATGAGCGAAATCGGAAGATAACCACGCCCACTTTTTATATATATATAATATTTTGGAAAACACAAAAAACCTGATTATTTAGTAAATAATACACCTAGAATGTTGAAATTTGACGTGTGGACTGATATTGAGACTGCTGATAAAAATTAAAAATCAATCAAAAAATAAAAAATGAATTTTACAAATATTATTCATCATAAATCAAAAATCGTTAAACCTATCGCAACAAAATTAGGCAGGGAAGTTGCCTTTACTATAAGGAATGCTTTGAAGAAAAAGTAACGAAATCGGTTAAGGACCACGCCCACTTTTATATAAAAGATTTTTAAAAGGGTTGTGGACGAATAAAATAAGCTATATTTTTGCAAAAAAGAGCTTTATATCAATGGTATTTCATTTCCCAAGTGTATTTATAACAATAAATAGGAAAACCTTCAAATTTAAAAAAATGGGGGTGGCACCGCCCCTTCTATGACTAAGCAATTTTCTATGTTTCGGGAGCCATAACTCGAAGAAAAATTAACGGATCGTAATAAAATTTGGTACACAAATTTTCCCTATAGCAGAAAATATTTCTAATTGAAGCTCACACTGAGTATATATATGAGAAGGAGATGGAGACAGAAATGTGCGCAGAAAAGGACATGAAAAAAAGGAATAAGTGGATAAAGAGAAGAGGAAGGTTGAAGATGGCAAAGGCGACGAAGACAGAATGACTCTGTTTTACATCAACATTAGCGATTTTTTTCATAGGTCGCTTTTTATTCTTGTATGTATTATGTGTTCCAAATATGAGCCAAATCGGACCACAAATACGATTTTTGTGAATATCTCGATCTTTGCGCTACCTAGCGGCGATTTTTTTTCATAGGTCGCTTTTTATTCTTGCATGTATTATGTGTTCCAAATATGAGCCAAATCGGACCACAAATACGATTTTTGTGAATATCTCGATCCTTGCGCCACCTAGCGGCGATTTTTTCATAGGTCGCTTTTTATTCTTGCATGTATTATGTGTTCCAAATATGAGCCAAATTGGAGCACAAATACAATTTTTGTGAATATCTTAATCCTTGCGCCACCTAGCGGCTTTTTTTTTATAGGTCGCTTTCTATTCTTGTATGTATTATGTATTCAAAATATGAGCGAAGTCGGACCACAAATACGATTTTTGTGAATATCTCGATCCTTGCGCCACCTAGCGGCGAGTTTTTCATAGGTCGCTTTCTATTCTTGTATGTATTATGTGTTTCAAATATGAGCCAAATCGGGCCTCAAATACGATTTTTAAGAATATATCGATCCTTGCGCTACCTAGCGGCAATTTTTTTCTTACTATTGCATTGTCATCGGGTTCTGAACTATACTCCAAGTTTCAAGCTTGTAGCTTAGCGTGAAGTTACTTAAATTTCAATTACAAAATTCGTTCACAACGGCTGTGCATGCGGCCGTGCGGCCTGGCTGTCAAGTCAAGGTAAATAAAACCGTTTAAAAAATGGACAAGATCGGTTAAAGACCACGCTCACTTTTATATAAAAGATTTTTAAAGGGGTCGTAGACGAAAATAATAACCTATATCTTAGAAATACAGAGCTTTGTATCAATAGAATTTTACTTTCTAAATTGAATTATAACTTTAAATTGGAAAACACATTGAAAAAATGGGTGTGGCACCGCCCCTTTTATGACTAAGCAATTTTCTATGTTTCGGGAGCCATAACTCGAAGAAAAATTAATATATCGTAAATAAATTGTGTACACAAATTTTCCCTATAGCAGTAAATACTTCTAGTACAAAGGAACGGGATCGGTTAAAGACCACGGCAACTTAGATATAAAACAAGTTTAAAAGGTTCGTAGACTAGAATAATAAGCTATAACATAGCAAAAAATAGTTTTGAATCAACGATATTTCACTTATCCAGTTTTATTGTAAGAGGAAATGGGGAGACATTTCTTTTAAACGGGCGGTGCCACGTGTTATATAGAAAAGTAATTTATCTGAAATGAAATGTACAAATGAAGCTCACGCTGAGTATATAATGTTCGGTTACAACCGAACTTAGATACCTTTAATTGTTTTTTTTTTTTTTTTTGTTTCATTTACATACATACTTTCGATAAGTCACAGCCGGATATTTTCCCAAGTACTGTGATGCTCCGCTCTAACATTATTTAAAAATCAATGTGCCGTGATTTTTTTACGTGTTTTGAGGTTAAGTCCATACCATGACCACTTGGGCGAATTCTTATAACGTATTTGGATTCACCGCATCAAAATGCATAGAAAGCATGAGCCAATTTACCTGATTCCGCTACTTTTAATTTTTTTGTATGGATGTGTTAACAAAAAATTGGATCAGCTTCTTAAATTTTGCCTGCGCCAGAAAAATGAACATGCCAAATCTAGGAGAATAGAAGGAATGCGAGCAGAATAATTATCTCAGTTCAAAGAGCTATGCTATGAGTATAATATAAAAGTACATTTTTACACTAGAAAATAATTCTTCTAATTTTTAAGCGAGCAATAAACTTTAAAACTCGATTTCCCAACATTTACATTTTTGCACATTCGTGCTTATGGCAAGCGGGCGACGATATTTCATGCATGTATACCTCCTGTTCAACCGGCTATTGAACCCAACGGTATAAATTCTTTTCACTTGACGTAGCAATTCCAACAGAAAACAAGTAAGGAAGGTTAAGTTCGGGTGTAACCGAACATTACATACTCATTTGAGAGCTATGGTGACAACATAAGGGAAAATAACCATGTAGGAAAATGAACCGAGGGAAACCCTGGAATGTGTTTGTATGACATGTGTATCAAATGAAAGGCATTAAAGAGTATTTTATGAGGGAGTGGGCCATAGTTCTATAGGTGGACGCCATTTAGGGATATATCCATAAAGGTGGATCAGGGTTGACTCTAGAATGCGTTTGTACGATATGGGTATAAAATGAAAGGTGTTAATGAGTATTTTAAAAGGGAGTAATCCTTAGTTCCATAGGTTGACGCCGTTTCGAGATATCGCCATAAAGGTGGACCAGGGGTGACCCTAGAATTTGTTTGTTCAATATGGGTATCAAAAGAAAGGTGTTAATAAGTATTTTAAAAGGGAGTAATCCTTAGTCCCATAGGTGGACGCCGTTTCGAGATATCGCCATAAAGGTGGACCAGGGGGGACCCTAGAATTTGTTTGTACAATATGGGCATCAAACGAAAGGTGTTAATGAGTATTTTAAAAGGGAGTGGGCCTCAGTTCTATAGGTGGACGCCGTTTCGAAATATCGCCATAAAGGTGGACCAGGGGTGACTCTAGAATGTGTTTGTACGATATGGGTATCAAATTAAAGGTATTAATGAGGGTTTTAAAAGGGAGTAATCCTTAGTTCCATAGGTGGACGCCGTTTCGAGATATCGTCATAAAGGTGGGCCAGGGGTGACTCTAGAATTCGTTTGTACAATATGGGTATCAAACGAAAGGAGTTAATGAGTATTTTAAAAGGGAGTGGGCCTTAGTTCTATAGGTGTTCGCCTTTTCGAGATATCGCCATAAAGGTGGACCAGGGGTGACTCTAGACTTTGTTAGTACGATATGGGTATAAAATGAAAGGTATTAATGAGTATTTTTAAAAGGGAGTGGGCCTTCGTTCTATAGGTGGTCGCCTTTTCGAGATATCGCCATAAAGGTGGACCAGGGGTGACTTTTGAATATGTTTGTACGATATGGGTATCAAATGAAAGGTGTTAATGAGTATTTTAAAAAGGAGTGGGCCTTAGTTCTATAGGTGGACGCCGTTTCGAAATATCGCCATAAAGGTGGACCAGGGGTGACTCTAGAATGTGTTTGTACGATATGGGTATCAAATTAAAGGTATTAATGAGGGTTTTAAAAGGGAGTGGTGGTTGTTGTATAGGTGGTCGCATTTTCGAAATATCGCCATAAAAGTGGACCAGGGGTGACTCTAGAATTTGTTTGTACAATATGGGTATCAAAAGAAAGGTGTTAATCAGTATTTTAAAAGGGAGTAATCCTTAGTTCCATAGGTGGACGCCATTTCGAGATAACGCCATAAAGGTGGGCCAGGGGTGACTCTAGAATTCGTTTGTGCAATATGGGTATCAAACGAAAGGAGTTAATGAGTATTTTAAAAGAAGATGGGCCTTAGTTCTATAGGTGGACGCCTTTTCGAGATATCGCCATAAAGGTGGACCAGGGGTGACTCTAGAATGAGTTTGTACGATATGGGTATCAAATTAAAGGTATTAATGAGAGTTTTAAAAGGGAGTGGTGGTAGTTCTATATGTGAAGGCGATTTCCAGATATCGACCAAAATGTGGACCAGGGTGACCCAGAACATCATCTGTTGGATACCGCTAATTTATTTATATATGTAATACCTGCCAAGATTTTAAGGGTTTTTTATTTCGCCCTGCAGAACTTTTTCATTTTCTTCTACTTAATATGGTAGGTGTCACAACCATTTTATAAAGTTTTTTCTAAAGTTATATTTCGCTTCAATAAAACAATCCAATTACCTTACCATGTTTCATCCCTTTTTTCGTATTTGGTATAGAATTATGGCATTTTTTTTCATTTTTCGTAATTTTCGATATCGGAAAAGTGGGCGTGGTCATAGTCGGATTTCGTTCATTTTTCATACCAAGATAAAGTGAGTTCAAGTAAGCACGTGAACTAAGTTCATTAAAGATATGTCGATTTTTGCTCAAGTTATCGTGTTAACGGCCATGCGGAAGGACAGACGGACGACTGTGAATAAAAACTGGGCGTGGCATCAACCGATTGCGCCCGTTTTCACAGAAAAGAGTTAACGTCATAAAATCTATGCCCCTACCAAATTTCAAAAGGATTGGTTAATTTTTGTTCGACTTATGGCGTTAAAAGTATCCTAGACAAATTAAATGAAAAAGGGCGGATCCACGCCCATTTTGAACTTTTCTTTTATTTTTGTATTTTGTTGCACTATATCATTACTGAAGTTGAATGTTGACATAATTTACTTATATACTGTAAAGATATTAAATTTTTTGTTAAAATTTTACTTTAAAAAAAATTTTGTTTAAAAGTGGGCGTGGTCCTTCTCTGATTTTGCAAATTTTTATTAAGCGTACATATAGTAATAGGAGTAACGTTCCTGCCAAATTTCATCACGATATCTTCAACGACTGCCAAATTACAGCTTGCAAAAGTTTTAAATTACCTTCTTTTAAAAGTGGGCGGTGCCACGCCCATTGTCCAGAATTTTACTAATTTTCTATTCTGCGTCATAAGTTCAACTCATCTACCAAGTTTCGTCGCTTTATCTCTCTTTTGTAATGAATTACCGCAATTTTTCGAAATTTTCGATATCGAAAAAGTGGGCGTGGTTATAGTCCGATATCGTTAATTTTAAATAGCGATCTGAGATGAGTGCTCAGGAACCTACATACCAAATTTCATCAAGATACCTCAAAATTTACTCAAGTTATCGTGTTAACGGACGGACGGACGGACGGACATGGCTCAATCAAATTTTTTTTCGATCCTGATTATTTTGATATATGGAAGTCTATATCTATCTCGATTCCTTTATATATGTACAACCAACGGTTATCCAATCAAACTTAATATACTCTGTGAGCTCTGCTCAACTGAGTATAAAAATAGCTCACTACTACTTTCTTTCAAATATATTTTGCTCCGGATGGAAGAGAACAGCGTTTGCTTTGCTGAAAATAATGTCTTCCCCTGTTTCTTCTCAGCTCTCTTTTAAGTTTGTGTGTTCCTTTCACAAAATGTTTCTTTCTGAATAAGAAAAGGGGTACCATTACTTAGAAATTCAGTCAGTTTGCAGAGCTCTAGGGACCTAGTTCTAAAGTTAGTACTTAGGGGTGTAATATGAGTATAACATTTTTTCCAGAAAAGAAAACGCCATTAGTATATGCCTTGTATGTTAGACTAACAGCATCACTTATAGACATTTTTTGCAAAAAAGGAAAATTATAGCGGTTTTGATGTACATTGGAACAATTTTCCGTCATACCTTCAGTGCCACAAAAACGAAATATGGCACTGAAGATGGCAGAACGCTCGGAAACTATTTTTATCTAGACCAAATTTGACAAACTTTGACAAAAAATCTTTCCGATATACATCACTTGGAAAACCAATAAAACAAAATGAATCGGTCAGTTCTTCATAATACTGATCACCTTCCGTTTTTAATGAAAATTAAGTGAGGAAATTCAGTAAAAACAAAAAGTTCAATGCAAATACAAATATTTCAATAATACTTGCCTCCCATCGCGTATTGTCCAACACTAACGGTTTACCGCATTTCGTACGCGGCTCTTTCGTCACCTGTGATTCGCAGGTGATGATTTCTGATTTAGGTAATTTGTCTTTTTTGCTCTTGAATATTTTCAACATTTTGTCAATGAATGCACTTAATAAGCACTTGTGAATATGTTGTTGTTTTTTTGTATTAGTTTAAAAGTAATTGATTTTTATATTACAATTTTTTTTTTCCAAAATTTATATAGACTGCATTATAATTTACTCTTTATGTGAATTTTATAAATACTGCTGAGGCGCGGATGTAATATCCTAGAAACTAGATTGCGCAAAGATATAGCAATTTTGTATTATTAATTGTAAGTCATTTAATTGAACTAAAAGTTAAATAAGGCGCAAACACTGAATGAACGGCGCTCTAACTACAATTAGTCGTTTAGTTCTTTTTTTTTTCTTGTTAAATTTCTGCACTTAGCGCCTATGTTTGTGAATGGCGTCAAGCTATTAAATAATAGGTTTTTTTGTTGTTAAATTATTTTTTTATTTATAAAACACTTAAGTCAGTGCATTGGCAATTTAGCGGCATTTGAATTACAAATAAATGTTTTTTTTTGTCTTTCGCCTACAATTACACAAACGGCATAGCGGCATTCAGCGGCGCGCTTAAATTAAAAAAAATATATATATATATGTATATATTTAAAAAAATTTGCTAATAGCAATTAACTCTCTTCTTACTTTGCACTAATGGCGCAACCGGCAAGCAAGCGTCACCGTCACACAATGCTGCACTTTAAGTTACGACAGCACATCATAGTGATTTGTTTTTTATTAATTAAAATTTTTTTTATATACATTTTTTAACTTGTGTTTTGTTTTCTTTTACGTTTCGCCAAATTCAGCGTTCACCAAAAAATTAATTATTTTTATGCCTTCCGTAATAAAAGCATTTCAAAATTGTAAACTAAATTTCGTAGTAAATTTTTTTTTTGCGCTCATTGTTGTGTTCGCTTTGGCGTTCAATAAACGAATATTCGCTAGAGTCTCAGTGAAACTGCTAATAACACCTGAGGCACAAATAAATAAGTGAAATAAAATCGGAAAAAGCAACAAAGAAAAGAATTATAAATAAATAAAAGTTATTGTTAAAGCAAACGCTATCAGCGCCAGTCACAGCAATATCAACACGCTCGCTTGGAGTGGCTAAATTTTTTTGTTAGATTTTTTGTATGCTTTGATTGCAATTCGCTTTCCTTTCCTGCTTCTTCTTGAATATTTCCCTTTTTATTTTTTTTAGCGTTTGCGGTTTTATACCCAGCTGTACTTGTACACAGCGCTATAGCAGACCTCTTCCATTTTTCACAAAAGAATTTCAACCGATTTTGAATCCACATCGCACGATTTACTTTTTTTTTTGCTGTTTTACTTTCTATGTGCCGTATAACTTTCTATGTGACCTGGAAAACAAGTTTTCGAGAAAAACGCGTTTAAAGTTTTTGTTTAGCTTGTCTCTGTGTAGCGGCCGGCCGTTGTGAACGAATTGTGTAATTAAAATTTAAGTAACTTCCCGATAAACTACAAGCTTGACACTTGGAATATAGTTCAGAACCCGATGACAATGCAATAATAAGAAAAAAAATCTCCGCATGGATCGACAAATATCAAAAAAAATTTTGAAAATACTAAGAAAGACAGAAATTTGCGGTTTGTTCCAATGGAAAGAGCGTAAAATTTCCTATAAGAATCAATCAAAAAGTGAATAACGGTATTTTCGCACAATAGGGTCGTTTCATGATTCCAGGTCACGTATACAGTTATACACCGGTTTTCGAATCCATCAGAATTTTACAAATACTATTCGAAAAGTGGTGCTGATATCTCAATTCGATAAAAAATTCCCGACTTGATTTCTACTGACAAAAATCGATTGTAATTGAAAAATTTCAATTCGAAATTGAGCAAAGGCAGAATAGTAAGAACCACGCCCACTTTTTCGATATCGAAAACTTCGAAAATTGGAATAATTTACCAACCAATACAGTGAAAGGAATAAAACCACTCAAATGGACTTTTATGATTTGACTCATAAATTAAGCACAAAACCAGGCCCTTTTTTCGGTATCTAAAATTTCGACGATTTCAATTATTCTTTAACTAATCCATCAATCTAAACTTGACAATTAGATTTAAATGTTTTAGAACAGAACCTCACCGACTGTTTTGGTATTGAAATTTTCGAAAATTTATAAGATTAATTGCGCAATACAGCCAAACTAATAAAACTTTGCAACTGGATTTTTATGACTTAACATACATATAAGTTTAGGACAAAAACATTTTCAATATCGAAAAAAGGGATATTTTATCAGCCAATACCATCAAACCAACTAAACTTGGCAATTGAATTTTGATAATTTAAAATGTAAATTTAATTGGTAAAATTCATGTACCAATACAGTCAAACGAACAAAAGCTCTCAAGTGGATTTTTATGATTCCAAATATAAATTTCGGACAAGAAAATACAATTTCGGACATTGTGATAGCAAGAAGAGGAGGTCCTAAATGTTCTTAATTATGCCATCAAAATTTAATTAGAACAATTAGGACTGTGATATAAACTGTAAGATTATTGTACAATGTGGCATTTTTTTGTCGCAGACGAAGAAGCCTAATTATCGTTAAAGGTTACAATGAACTTATAAAGTGTTATATTTCTTTACAGTCAATTTATTTTTTACTTTTTAGTTAATTTTATTAACCAATAATAAAACCTTATTTCTAAAAAAGTTTTTTTCTTTAATTTTATATTTTACTTTTTAGTTCGTTTTATTAACTAGTAACAAAAGCTTGTTCTCAGAAAAGCTTTTTTCTTAAATTTAATTTAAATATCAATTTTTTGAAATTTTTAGTGGGGTAAAATATTGTTTAAATTAGTTATGTAATCTTTACTTAGTTACTTGTAACGTTTCTCATCCTATCCATTTATTTTAATGCATCAACATTACAAGGTTTCTTCGAAGTCAACTTTGAACAGTCAAGTTCTGCGATTCGAAGACCTGCTAAAGATCTAACTCGGCTTAAAGCCACATAAGCTTGACCAGTAGCAAATAATTTGCAGCCTAGATAAATAACAGCATTATCTATAGTAGTTCCCTGCATTTTGTGCCAATTGAAGCCCACGACTAGACAATCGGGAGCATTCCTATTTCAGCTGTGCCGTGATTAAATTTAGAAGGACATTGAACTGATTTAGGCTGTATTATATGAACGTCATCGTTACCAAAGTCTACGCGTACCGATGGTATATCGTTATGGTATAGTTGAGCACGTCTGTAATATGGCCATATAATTTCAGTGATGTGACCTATTGCTCCATTTACAAGTCCCTTAGCAACGTCCAAGTTAGATCTCAACATAAATTTAGCACCAACAAATATTTCTAGTTCTTTTGGAAGACCTCCTGTTTTGTTGTTGTTTTTTGTTCCATCAATTAATTGATCTTGCTAATAATCAGTTATCAGCTGAGTGAAAGAAATTGTGCTTTTGAAACGATACGTTGAGCCAACTGTCAACAACCAATCCATAAAAACGTTGAGTGAATAGTGCGTAAAATTTGTATGCTCACCAATTTGTCGTAAAGTTGCAACTGTGCGTTCCAAGAAGTTATCACTAATCAACTTCACCAGCAGTTGTGCTTTTGAATTTAATTTGTATAATTTGTGCATACACATGTTCACGTGTTCTTGCACCAACAAAATATTAAATACATAAAGACATACATATGAATATACCGATTTTCGAGAAAACAAATCGTATGTGTTTGCCAAAAGTGGCTTCACTAAGCATCTTCGGTTGGCAGATCTTTCGCGTTCAACGCTAACGCGGTGTCAGGATGAAAAAGACTCTCAACCAAATTACTGATACGAATCGCTACATTTAAATAACCCTGACTGAGTATGAATACACGATTTTTTATATCATGATGCGAATATATTGGGGCATATTCATAATCGAAATAAAATGTGACTAAGTTAGGTTAGGTCAGGTTGAACTGGCCGGTCCATGAGGACCTCACATAGACTGATTGAGTCCGTAGTGCTACAAGAAGTTTGTTTTAACGACCAAACCCTATCAAAAGCCATGACCTACGTTACAAAATAACTCCGTCCTCTTGGCAATTACTAGAAGATTCCTAGGACTTAAGCCACTTGCTGTTTCCAGATCTGACAGCTGTATCACTCCTAATATTTGGAGTCTTAGCCTGGCAAGTGCAGGGCACGATCACAGAACGTGCTCGATCGTTTCCTCCTCCAACCCGCACTTTCTACATCTGATACCACTGACCAAGCCCAATTTACAGGCATGTGACGCCAGAAGGCAGTGTCCAGTCAGAATACCCGTCATGAGTCTACAGTCCTTTTTTTTAATGATAGAAGCAACTTTATGTGACTAAGTTAGTTGAAGCATTTTTGACAGAGAGCACATATAAAATTGTGTCAAACAGTGCTAACTAACTTAAAATCATATTTTATTGTGACTTTGCCTATGTCGTGCTCAGTTTACAACTACTCATTGCAGATCTCTGCTCTGTGGGTTAAATCTGTAGAACAAAATCGAGTGCGCAGAAAAGTATGAAACATTGAGCGATAACAGCCTAACTTCCTCGTTCGTTGTATACACAAAAAAAGCGAAGTTACCTCGTTCTTGAGCCGCTGTAGGTTATTCACCTTCCCTCTAAACAAAGGACTTAAAATTGTCTTCTAATTTAAAAGCCTTATTTCTAAAATTTTTGATGTTGCTTTGCCGCAGGCGGAGTATGCTACCATCACACCACGGCGGCGTTGTTAAGCTGCGGTAAGTAATAAGCTAAGCTGGAGCTTAATTAGTATAACCAAAGAGGATAAATACAATAAGAGCAGTAACTCGTTATTTCGTGGCGAGTATCTCGCTGGAAATTGAAAAAATTTATGCCGAATGTTTTCTGAGAGGGACATTTTTAATAGTCTCGCATTTATCCATGCCGTGTAGGCCCCTTGTGCAACTGTGATTTTTGGAAAGAGAATTAAATAAATTAATTAAATACAGTCGAGAAATCAACACAAATACCCCACGAAAATGTATAGAAGACATTTATAAATATTTCGCCCAAAAAAAAAGTAGCGACTACCTCTCAGTATACATCGAGTAAATGCCAAAAAAATAACGAGTGACGGCTCTTATTGTATTTATCCTCTTTGGTATAACTACATGCTTATGAATTTTTTAATGCTATTAAACATTCTACATTATAAGTACTTCCGACAATCTGCCGCCATCGTTTTTGTAAAAATTGAATTTCAAGAGGAATACTATCTGCCTGTACCTGCACTATAGGAAAGTTAGTACAGCTCATTACGCGATTTTCTTCATTTGACTACTGATAAGGCCTATGATTCAGGACCTTACATCAGTAAAGGTACTGTGGCAGGGGGGCTTGTTTGTTGCAAGGGAACTAAACATTTTTTTTCGGGGGCTGACAAAGACCTTCAAAGTACCAAAATTGTAAAAGTGAAACCGCCGTTGTCATTTTTTTTACAACCGAGAAAGATATTCTGATTAGATTTAGAGAAGGGTTATTGATATTGACTGCCTTTTGCCGGATATAAATCTGGTACAAGCCTTTGAAGGTGTTTGGAATGACCTCGTTAATCTTTCTAGATGAAACATTTACAAAGAACGTTTTTAACGAGATGGATTGTAAGATTAAAATGGTTGCAGTACCACACAAGAGAAGAGGGGCACATTGTTAAACAAATGCAAGAGCTAAAGCCTTTACTACTTTAATGCCCGGTTTTGCAGTACGAGCTTATACTACAGTTAAAGCTGACTAGAGTTTAACCGTGCCACTTCGCCCGCTAAAGCTGAGATGAGCAGCAAAATTTTATATTATAGAACACAGTGGCAAGGTTAAACTCTAGTCAACTTTAACTGTAGTTTAAACTAGCACTGAAAAACCGGGCACAAATGTGTAGGAAATTAAACCACTTTGTCCGTTTAATGTGTCACAGAATGCATTTGATTTTAACAGAGCACAGATTCCCTAAACAGCCGATAAATTACTTGCATCTGCAAATTGTTCAACACTTTCTATCTCTTCTTCATCTAATGGATCTAAACACGAGCGCGTATTTGCACGTAATTGGAGGAAGAGCAATGGTCTTTTTCGCTATAACGCCGGCAGCTTAGTTCTTAGGTTCCACAGTTCCACTGTAAGGCACCGAGAGGCTAGTTTGTTTAGCGATTGTATGCAATCTATTCCTACCTTCAAAGTATACTTTGGAGGGCTTTTAATGCTGCTAAAATGACAGAGTAAATTCTCACGAATTCTTATATAACCGTCATAGAGGGGTCCCTTATGGCTATTAACTCCACCTGAAAAATGCTCTAAAAAATGTCATAAACAGTTTAGTGTTAGAAATTTACTATTGACAAAATACAAATATGTGGTGTAGGATGGGTCGAAAAACAATTTTTTTCCGGAACGCTTTAGTAGTTTAAAAATTTAGAGTCCCTTCAAGTTATGCCGAAAAAAGTGAAAAACAAAATTCAAGAAAATCTGAGAATTGATAAAAATCTGTTTTTTTACAGACATTTCCACGAGTCTGCCTGCAAAAATTCAGCTCGATTGGATCACGGAAAAAGAGTTAAAAATCGATCCAAAGTCTTTCACACAGGCGGGCAGTAGGACACTACGAGCTTTATACTTTATACATAAAAAAATTCTGACGTGTACATGAAAATCGCCCATACACGTGTATTTTTATTTTTTCTCCCCTTTCCGAAAAAGTATATTTGGTTCGTGGGACAGAACTAAAGCTCGTTTTGTAACGCAGTGTAATAAGGAACGTGGGAGAGATTTGTGAGCTCGTCCCATTTGTGCTTCTATGTGATTCTAATGCAAAACTTGTTGTCTAGAGAGAATGTCATACAAAAGTAATAGTTCTGCTGTTTTTGCTGCTGAAGATGGCACCTTAGAATCTCAGTATGAAGCAAGCAAATAACTCCGAGGCATTTAACATCCGGTAAAAGTTTGCGTCACTCCATTAAAGGCCGGTGGCCTTATTTCCAAAAACTTTTTTTGAAGGGAGTAATAAAAGCGAAAGCAAATATATATTTGCAACAAAATAGGACAGACCTTGAATAAAATGTCAGATAATTCAAGCGCATTCCTCTGCCTGCTAAACCATGAAATTTTTCTGTTATCCTAAAGTCAACCTTGACCAAGTTACCTAGCAGCTATGAATTTTTTTTTCTTAAGACAACAATAGCATTTGAATTTATTTGACAAATTTGCCAATGAATGTTAACAGTCTAGCAACAAATATGGAGGTATGCACAAATGTTTTTGCTTTTAAGAAAGTGACTAAGTATGAATGTATGTATATAGGTGATTGGACGCATTCAGGGGCATTTCGCCGTTGGAGTTCAGTAGTAGGGACCCTACTACTGAGTTCATTGTAAATATAAACAAAGAATATATTTTTCCAGAAAGGTGTTCATCTAGAACTTTCACAAAACGTGTTTATTATTATTGTTATAGCCTTCAAGAAGCTAAACAAATATTGAAAGAATTGAGCAGAATACTGAGCAAAACAGCTCCTACCTGAGCACTTAATGTCAGCGTTGGCGACGGCGAGTACCGAAACGATTTAAAAATGAGCTCTACAAGCTTTACGGAGACATCAGCATAGTCCAGAGAATTAAAACGCAGCGGCTACGCTGGCTTGGCCATGGTATGCAAATGAAAGATGATGCTCCGGCTAAGAAAGTATTTTTATCGGAACCCACCTATGGAAGCAGAGGAAGATGGCGGCCCCCACTCCGCAGGAAAGACGAGGTTGAAAAACGATTTAAGTTCCCTTTGTGTGAGCAATTTGCGCCAGTTAACCTAGCGAAGAGGCACCTGGCGCGGCTTCTTGGACGGTCATACCCGTTTAAAGGGTTAGCACCAATTAAGTAAGTACTAGGCATCAAGAGCAGCTTTATCTTCGGTAAGGCTGACACTCACCAAACTATGATGATTGGCATATGACTGTGGGCGGTACTGGCAGACCTAAGTCCGATACACATAGAAATAGACTAGGCTTTAAAAAATACCTTCTAAAAATACTGTTAAATATAGCAAAGAAGGATTTTAAAGAAGTAATGCGATATCGTCCCGAAATATCGAAAAACAAGGTCCTATTCTCGCAGCCTCCCAGGTATAATATACATAAATTAAATTCGAAAAGAAGTTCAAACCAGAATTGGGAGGCAAAGCCCGATGACATGTCGCTAGAGTAGATAATAGCCATCCAGCTCATACGCTTTTATGGTACTCTTTGAACCGAAAACATGGGAAGGCGTTCTTGAGGTCCCAGAACCGATACATCTGTATTCTTGGTTAGTTTTCAACGTCAATATTAATTTGCAACGTGGTACTCTAATCAAAGAAAATCAATACTAAGCGACAGTCAGGATACACGCGGGGAACTTTTATCGTGTGGAATTAAATTCGCACTAGTCCAAGATTGTGATCATTAGCTGAACAGACTAGCTAGCTGCAACTCTGTCCTACTAGCCTGTATACTATGCCATGCAGACGTGGAGGGCAATGTAAGAAAACAGCCGTTACAAGACGCAAAGGATCTGAACCACACCTTACAGTACGTGCATATACTATATGAGATACACGCAGTGCTTGTTACCGGAAGGTACCGGATATATATTGTAACGAATTTACTGCAATTCCCCTTATTTGCAACCTTCTGCTAACGTTCGAATCACTAGACTGTTGAATAAATAATTCCACTATTCAATAATGCAAAATGGCCTTTATTAAAGTACTTCAGAATAACACTACTATTGCTCGCCAGATAGCGTCTTAAATCAAACTGATTGTCGTGCTTCTACTGTTGCCACTTTTATACTGTCCGGTTTCTTCGCCGGCATATTTCTAGGCGCTTCTATTTCCAGAACTTACTAGTTAGTTATCAGCTATAAATTTCTCAGCTATAACTAAAGATGAACGGTTTTTTATAGCTTCTCTCATAGCCCATGCGCGTGTATATGTGAGTAATACTTGCACAATTACTGCATACTTTCAGGAGTATCTCAGATATATGCATGTGGTTGTGCGTTGCTTCTCCGCTGCGTGTACGTACATATATGTAGACATAATGATTAATTTGGTTATGTGCATACAAGTCACAGCTTAGCATCGGCTTAGAACTGATAGCATCCCTTAGTGTTGCTAATATTCGTCACAATATTAAAGGACTATCAACATCGATAACATTCCCCAAAACCTTCGCGGAGTGTCTTTATCGCTACAATAGCAAAAACAGGCGCATTAGCAACGGGTCTGTGACACTCAAAGCATTTGTTGGGAAGACATTATATAAAGGGATTCCGAACAAAAAGTCCCACTGAAGATGTCACAACACCGATACCGGTTTATCTCCATACCAAATTTGACAATAGATGACGGAAAATCATTCCAATATACATTAATTTTGATAGGAAGATCCAGGAGCCACATGCACAGATTAGAGATCTTAACGAGGAGTCCTTTTAGGTTCCGTAACTTGGAGGAAGACACTGCTGAGTACAATTCGGTTCCTCCTGCAGAGTTTAGTCTTGTATAAAATGATGTTAGGCAAAAAGGAAACAATAGAAAAAAATGTACCGACTGTTGAGTGGAACATCACTACATCTCGACTGCCGGTATGTATGTGACCGAAAGGACTTTGAAATAACAAATTGTTTCCGATGTTGAATATGTACTTGTAATCTTTAGAAAACATATCCACAATCTTATCGACTTTATTGCAAAGCTAGAGCTGTAACTTTACCATCATAAATTTATCAACCCCATTCATTCTAAACACATAGGTACAACAATAATTGCGCAGAAATTTTGCAGATAAGATACGGTTGGTAAATTAGCACCACTTCAACTATAATTAAGTCGCCACCTTTTGCAAACTAAAATACAGCTGCAGATAAGACAAGTAAACGTTAAGGTTCTGCTTCAAACAAGTATAGGTGTCTAAGTTCGGGTGTAGCCGAAGATTATGTACTCAGGGTGAGCTTCAATTGCACATTTCATTTCAGATAAATTACTTTTCTATATAACACGTGGCACCGCACGTTTACAAAAAATGTCTCCACATCTCCTCTTACAATAAAACTTGATAAGTGAAATATCATTCATTCAAAACTATTTTTTGCTAAGTTGTAGCTTATTATTCTAGTCTACGACCCTTTTAAACTTTTTAAACTTGTTTTATATCTAAGTTGCCGTGGTCTTTAAACGATCCCATCCATTTTTACTAGAAATATTTTCTGCTATAAGGATATATAAATAGGTGTACCCAATTTTGTTACGATATGTAAATTTTTCTTCGTGTTATGGCTCCCGAAACATTGAAAATTGCTTAGACAAAAATGGGGCGATGCCACACCCATTTTTTCAATGTGTTTTCCAATTTAATGTTATAATTCAGTTTATAAACTAAAATTCTATTGATACAAAGATCTTTTTCGCTAAGATATAGCTTATTATTTTCGCCTACGACCCTTTTAAAAGGTCTTTAATCGATCTCGTCCATTTTTTCAGAAATATTTCTTGCTATAGGGGAAATTTGTGTACCCAATTTTATTAAGATCCGTAAATTTTTCTTCGAGTTATGACTCCCGAAACATAGAAAATTGCTTAGTTATAAAAGGGGCGGTGCCACGCCCATTTTTTCAATTTAAAGTTTTTCCTATTTATTGTTATAAATACACTTGGGAAATGAAATACCATTGATATAAAGCTCTTCTTTGCAAAAATATAGCTTATCTTATTCGTCCACGACCCTTTTAAAAATCTTTTATATAAAAGTGGGCGTGGTCCTTAACCGATTTCGTTAATTTTTCTTCAAAGCATTCCTTATAGTAAAGGCAACCTCTCTGCCGAATTTTGTTACGATAGGTTTAACGATTTTTGATTTATGATTAATAATATTTATAAAATTGACTTTATCACAAGTGGGTGGTGCCACGCCCATTTAAACATTTTTTTTTTTTTCAAATTCTATCAAGAGTCTCAATATCAGTCCACAAATTTCACCATTATAGGTGTATTATTTACTAAATAATCAGGTTTTTTGTGTTTTCCAAAATGTTATATATATAAAAAGTGGGTGTGGTTATCATCCGATTTCGCTCATTTTCAATACCAATCTATTCTGGGTCCAGATAAGCTCGTGTACAAAATTTGGTGAAGATGTCTCAATATTTACTCAAGTTATCGTGTTAACGGACAGACGGACGGACATGGCTCAATCAATTTTTTTTGATAGTGATGATATTGATATATGGAAGTCTATATCTATCTCGATTACTTTATACCTGTACAACCAACCGTTATCCAATCAAAGTTAATATACTCTGTGTGCAAAGCGCGCTGAGTATAATAATAACAGGAACTTCTAATATATGTATGTGTGTATATATAAAGCATATTTATCGAATCGCTAAGAGTATTTTGCACTAGCAATAACTATTTGTTGCAATCTTAAGGAAATACGTGAGACAGCATGAGACTCCATGGCAACTGACGCTGAGAGGCCGGGAGTAAAACGATGAAACACAATTGCAAGGCTCCAATGACAGCCGTTGAAAGAAAACATATATAAAAGTGCAAAAAAAAAAAAATATATATGTATATATGAACAGCACATCCATATGTAGGAGTGCTGAAAAGTCAAAGCTCAATTGTAATAAGATCTTCAAGGCAGCTCACAAAGGAAAAGAACCTAATGTGCAATTTTCCCATTTTGTACACTCCACGAAGAGGAAATTATAAAGCAATTAGCTAATTGATTGAAAGCGTAAATATCACTGTCAACAGAGATATACAAAGTCCAAATAATACGTAGTAGTATGTAAGTTTTCCTAAATGATTTGATTGCTATAATAGCCGTGATGTGTTTTTACACGCGTATACGTTTACGTTTGCGCGTAAAAAAACGCTTATCGTCGATTAGATAATGCTTAGGAGACCCATCTAGCGGCAGTGGTTAAACAACTAGCTACAGCACAGGGTGTACCGAAAAGCGGAGACACAAATCTCTGGTGGCCATAATGTATAACATATAGCTGAATCGGTTGCGATGAAATTTAGTAGTACTAATTTTATGCGCAGCAATTTCAGAGATGTATTTAAAGTTTGACGCTTAGCAGTACATATAAAGTTTAAGCGTAAACGTCTATGGATGTAAAAAAAACAAAGCTAATGTAGAGTCTAAGTGTCTGTCACGATAGTATTTGACATGGGTGGAACATTTTCGAAGTAAACGCCTTTTATAAACTTATTATCAGTAAATAAATTATTTCAAAGTTTCACATCATGGAATCATTTAAAGGGCTAAATAAATTTAAGTTGCGGAAACTTTTAAGCATTTTCGCTTTCTCAGGCTTTGATTCTGATTCAAAAGCCCAGAAAAAAACTACATTGAAGATGTCGTATTTTGATTAGAGTTTCTATTGGACGTCATCTGTTGATATCTCTCTTGGGATTATAAGGTTTCTAGCAAGGCCAACCCACTATTACAATTCATTGTTGAATAATTCTTAAACAACTTCGTATAAGTCAAAATTGATTTGTTGGATATATTGGAAACGATTTTCTAACATTGTGTAACAAATATGAAATAAAAAACAATTTGCGAAATTTAGAATAACAACTTATGATTTATTTGTCACCGGTGGGACGAAGCTAATACTGTTCGATATTTCTTATAATAAGAATATAGGTCTTTTATAAAATAGCATTTACATCAGTTTTATTAAATTAAGATGAGTTACGGTAGGTATTCTTCTTATCGGTCACTCAATGATAAATCAGAAATTGTTTGACAGCTTTTTCCAGACAAGCCGTTTCAACCTATTTGAGATAGTTAACTCAGCACTTTAATTTAGGAGAGAGAAAAGTATAAAAATACATATCAAGATTAAATTTAATATTATTACGTTAAATCAAAGTTTTTACAGAATTAGAATCCACACACATACATACATACACTGTTTCCAGTTGTATAAGAAAAATTATCTTCATTTTCTCGTGGAACCTCCCCCGCGAGTTCTTTTTTTTGTGAAATTGCAATGAAACTTAAGTAAGTTAAAAATGCAAAGTCATATTTAAAGTTTGGATTGTTATTGTACATGCTTTTGTCCAATATACTACACTCCCTGAAGAAGGTGCAAAACGATATCGAAACGCGTATAGTTGCTTAACGGCGTGTATTACTCTAAGGCGTTTCAGAGTTCAACTCCAATCATATTGAAGGTAAAGCGTTATCTAAACGCACTATTATTTTACAACAATTATCTCAAAGGGAAAATGTATAAATACTATCCAAGTAGTTTAGTAACTTAATAGATTGAAGCATTTATCACATCAATAATTATTGCATAAATCAAGGAACGGTGTCAAGTTATCAATAAAATAAATATCAATATATACGTATAAGCTGATGCAACATTGAAGCCTTACGTCAAACAAATACATATTTATAGTAGCAAAATTTATGGGACAATCATCAAAGATTGATCGTGAAGTGGCTGGAAGACAATTGCCAGAATCACTTTCAATTGCATCTCTTAATTGGTCAAAGCGACATCATAGACATCAACTATCAGCGTTCTAAGGCATGCACATCAGATCTGGCGTTTGCTGGGCAAAGGTCGCTTTGACTAGAAAAATTTCTTATGTATCCGAAATTGTACTTAAAATTGTAGTTGTTTGTTATACAATTTAACGGCTGACAGACAAAAAGTTCAATTAATATTGGCATGTGAAAAATTAAGAAATTGCGGCTAGTGATCAAACGTCCTAAAAATGTATAAAATTCGCATTTAGGTTAAGCGCCACTGCATTAGTAGATACAATGCGTTTCACAAAAATGTAGGCGCAATATGAAATTTTCAAAAATACTCCAATCGTATCTAGTATTTGATGAGTATGATAATATCTCTGATTGGCGCGCCTTTTTGGACCTCCCGTAGTAACCGTAAACGAAAAAACAGAAAGACGTGTTGCAAATTTGTAATTTATAGCTTAAACTCTCTTCTGGCGTACATTGTTTACCAACAATATTAGTACAAATTAATTTTCATTGATATGTTGCAGATGCGCGCGTGGCGTTGTTCAATTAAGAATACAAAGGGATAATATGAATATTGATTTAAAAATAGAAGTGTCGGTCTGTAAATTCATTAAAACAATAACATGATGCGCTTTGGTTGAATTGCAGTGAATGCATTCGCGTATTTCAATGTTTCCAATCAGAGGAGGATGTGACGGTAATTGACATTTAGAGAAGAATAATGTGCAGTAACGTGTTTGCTTTTACCAGACTCGTTTGCATATTTCTGGCTGATTCTATACGATTGTTAGTTGGGATATTCCATAGTGACGGGTGGGACATTTTGACTTGACTTTGACTCAAACTTTATGTAACTTTTCTTTAATAAGTGATAATAAAACTCTTGATCATCCTTCTATATGATTCAATTTCATTACTGCTACAACAACAGCAACATTTCAAATTTCAGACAAACTATAAAATTTTTTTCAAAAATAGATGTACAATACTATACTATTAACTATACCTAAGAATTTTTAAAATGTAAATAAATAAACTTACGGCGCGATAACCTCCGAAGAGATTTAAGGCCGAGCTTCTCTGCCGACTTGCGTCGTGCTCCTTTTAATTATTCCTACAAATTAGCGGGACGGGTGCTACTTGTTTTATGCCGACTCCGAACGGCATCTGCAAGGCAGATGAGCTTTCACTCAGAGCTTCTCATTGCAGAAATACACTCGGAGTGTTGCCAAACACCGTCGAGGGCCTTAGAAAAATTGTCTGCTAAAACCTTGTTTCTAACATTTTGATATTGCTTTGACCAGGGCGTGAAGACTGGATCTTCGGTGTGGTAGGCGGGGCACGTTTCCAATCACACCACGGCGGCCGGCAAACATGGGGATCCAGATGGAATATTTTCTCCTACAAATTGCTTCGGGGCAGCTTGAGCGCAGACCTAAGGCTAAGTTACGCCTAATATTGTGTGGACAGACTACTTCGTTACGTACCTGCGCTTCCATGGGATCTTATAATTGATACAATTAAAGTGGGTAGATGACGCAAGGTTGAGGAAAGAGCAGAAGACACGAAAAAACTGTACACCGATGCTTTCAAACTAATGGAAACGATGGGGTCTGTAGTATACTGAACTGACCCTCCAATAATCTGATCATACAATCAGACGGAAGTGGTAGCCGTGAGCAATGCACGAGAGATACTGGCATTAAACGCTCATACCACATCATCTGAAAGTGTGTTAAAGTGCTTAGAGGCACTGGAAATTAGAGCAGGGAGAAATATGAGCAACCCTTTAAATGTATTCGGTATTCTTATCACATTGGACGAGATAAAAAATAGGCAAGAGTTGCACGTGATCAACCAAGCAGGAATGACGTGAAACCGAGACTAACAAGGTAAGTATTGACTATAAAAACCAATGGACTTTAGGCTCTTGATGAGCGATTTTATAGGCCGTGCCTTAAGGCATCACTCTAACATAAATTTGGTCGGGTTATGAACATCAGATGTAGAAAGTGCATGCAGGATGAAACGGCTTAAAATGGTCACGACTCCACTATACTATAGCATTTTCAAGTCAAATGAAACTTTTTTCATTTCAAATGAACCTTTTTTCATTTTAAATGAAACTTTTTTCATTTTAAATGAAACTTTTTTCATTTTAAATGAAACTTTTTTCATTTTAAATGAAACTTTTTTCAAGTCAAATGAAACCGTACTACTAAGGTGACTGTCAATATATTTATATCGTACTTTATAACGCTAAGTATTTATCAAATTTGTCTTTAAGACAACTATTTCTAATTAGCCACATTGAAGGCAAAATTTTTGCTTAAATTTTCTTTGTGAATTTAAGCTGCAGTTAAGGTCGGCTTAGTTTAGACTTGCCTTTTGATCGTTTCAATTTTTAATAGATAAAGTAACAGGGTTATACGCTAGGCAACTTATATACTATATACTATAACCACCCATTTAAAACAAGCACCTATATTTTTTACTTGTATCTACTCCTCTTATATATAAAGGGCATTCTTCGTCTACATATACTTCGTTAATAACGTAGGAATAAAGCAACGTAGAGGACAAATAGAAGGAACCAAAGAGCATGATGTGAGCGTATTTCCTGTTCACTATCTGACACCAACTAACACATCGGTTGAATCCTCTGTATTATGCTTTTCTCTTAGACCAACGTCTTACCAAACAACATAGAACGATAGCAAGGTATTGAGAGAAACATTACTTTTACCAACTAAATAGTAGAGCTTCTGGGCTGTGGAGAGATCTTTTTTAACTATGCTGAAAAACATAACGGTAAAAAGTGATCTTTTCTACTCTATGGCGTAGTTACATTGCACTTCACTCGTTTGGGCCTTTGAAAACATATATATTTGTTTTTATTCCGTTTTTTTTTCATTGTATATTGTATTTAAATGTAATACTTAGAATATATATATTAGAATGGGTCGATTTATTAACCGATATCGCGCCATCGATTTTTCGATATGATTTGGGGTCAGGAAAAAAAGTTTCACTACGCATACCCAAACAAATAATTTACGAGCCTGCGAAACTTCACTTTTTTTTTGTACTTTTTTTGACTTTGATTTTTAAGGGTTTTTTCATGACCTACTAAAAAAATTTTCGGAGATTAAGTTTCCTTTAAACTATTCTGATCTGTTTCGTTGTAGTGCGAATAAAAACAAAGTTTATTCCACCTTACGGCCCAACGTTTCGCCAAATTTCCTTGGCATCATCAGGGGCGTAATATTTTTAGATGTGGCGGTTGACAAAATTACAAATGAAAACTAAATAAAATTTACAAAAATTATACCATTAATTACATAGAAAATCGGTACCATCGATTTGTGGTACACTTTGTCACATTAAAAACACTATGAACACTATAAAATTTTCATTTCATTGTATAATTTTCATGTATACCAACGTTTTTAGGGGACGTTTGTGGGTCGGACAGGGTATACATATGAAATTTTTTTTAGTAGGTCATGAAAAAACCATTAAAAATCAAAGTCAAAAAAAGTAAAAAGCAAATGAAATTTCTCAGGTTCGAAAATTATTTTTTTGGGTATGCGTGTGAAACTTTTTTTGCTGACCCCAAATCCTATCGAAAAATCGATGGCGCGATATCGGTTAATAAATCGACCCATTCTAATATATATATTCAAAGTATTACATTTAAATACAATATACAATGAAAAATAATGGAATAACAAGTAAGGAAGGTTAAGTTCGGGTGTAACCGAACATTACATACTCAGTTGAGAGCTATGGTGACAACATAAGGGAAAATAACCATGTAGGAAAATGAACCGAAGGAAACCCTGTTGTTGTTGTTGTTGTAGCAATTCTCGCCCCACCTAATAGCCGCGACCGATCACAAATTGTCATCAATATCCTCTAACGGGAGTCCAAGGAAACTTGCCGTTTCAACAGGGGTGGACCATAAGGAAAGGGGTGTTAGAGGCGTTGGTTCCACATTACAATTAAAGAGATGGTTGGTGTCAAGCGGGGCATACATTTTGTATGTCGGGGTTGATTCTGGATAGGTAAGAGTTTAACCTGTTACAGTATCCAGAACGAAGTTGAGCAAGAGTGACACGCGTTTCCCTGGGGAGTATGCGTTCCTCTTCCGCGAGTTCTGGATATTTTTCTTCAAGTACTGGATTCACCGGGCAATTCCCGACATAAAGGTCCGACGCCTGTCTATGGAGTTCACCAAGGACCTGCTTGTGTTTTTTCGCTTCATACGGCTGGGTTCTCAGGTGCCGTATTTCCTTAGGCCCCTAGGCGGTGCTGGTTCGTCAATCAGATGTCTGTTGGGATGCCCAGGTTTCTGGGTATTCAACAGAAACTGTTTGGTCAGCATCTCATTTCTCTCCCTGATGGGGAGTATTCTCGCCTCATTATGAAGATGGTGTTCTGGGGACATAAGAAGACAGCCCGTGGCGATTCTGAGAGCAGTATTTTGGCAGGCCTGTAGTTTCTTCCAGTGGGTAGTTTTTAGGCTTGGCGACCATATGGGTGACGCGTAGCACGTAATCGGCTGGCTAATTGCTTTGTATGTGGTCATGAGCGTTTCTTTATCTTTTCCCCAGGTACTGCCAGCAAGGGATTTGAGGATTTTATTACGGCTCTGAATTCTCGGAACAATTGCGGTTGCGTGCGCACCAAAATGTAGATCCTGATCAAACGTCACACCCAAGATTTTGGGGTGTAGGACAGTCGGTAGCGTAGTGCCATCGACGTGGATGTTCAATATGGTCGACATTTGGGGCGTCCATGTTGTAAATAAGGTCGCGGAAGATTTAGTCGGTGACAATGCCAGGTTTCGCGAGGCGAAAAAACTGGAGAGATCAGGGAGATAGCCGTTTATTTTATTGCATAGCTCATCGATCTCTGGGCCTGGGCCTGTGGCCATTATTGTGCAGTCATCGCCGTAGGAAACGATTGTGACTCCTTCCGGTGGTGAAGGTAGCTTAGATATGTAGAAATTAAACAAAAGTGGGGATAGGACACCACCCTGTGGCACCCCTTGTTTAATTCTCCTTGATTTTGATGTTTCGTTTCTGAATTGCACCGATGCCTGCCGACCACCCAGATAATTTGCGGTCCACCTTTTAAGACATGGGGGAAGGGTAGACCCTTCCAGGTCTTGCAGTAACGAGCCATGGTTGACCGTATCAAAGGCTTTTGATAGGTCTAGCGCTACGAGTACTGTTCTATGGTGGGGGTATTGATTCAAGCCGCAATTTATCTGGGTGCTAATGACATTTAGCGCGGAGGTAGTGCTATGGAGTTTTCTGAAGCCATGCTGATGAGGGGCTAGCTGCAAATGTGCTTGGAAATAAGGGAGCAAAATGGCTTCAAGCGTCTTTGCCACTGGCGATAGGAGAGATATCGGACGATATGACTCACCTACGTTAGCTGGTTTCCCAGGCTTTAGTAGCGGGACCACCTTGGCCATTTTCCATTTCTCGGGTATGACAAAGGTGGAAAGAGACAGGTTGAAGACATGCGCTAAATATTTGAAACCCTCTTTCCCTAGGTTTTTAAGCATCGGCATGGCTATGCCGTCTGGTCCCACTGCTTTGGATGGTTTAGCGCGACCAATGGCGCCCTCAACCTCTCTAGCGGTGATGGTGATTGGTGACGCGCTGAATTTGTGTTTATGTGCGTGTCTATTGGCTCTCCGTCTATCTTTGTCGACCGTAGGATGCATTATATATTGTCGGCAGAAAGCGCTCGCACATTTTTTCGCATCCGACAGCACCTTATCGCCAAAGGCGATGGAAACTTTGTCTTTGTGCTTAGTCGGATTCGATAGGGACTTTACGGTGGACCAAAGTTTACCTACACCGGTAGAGAGGTTACAACCTCTTAGGTGCTCTTCCCATTTCGCGCGCTTGTGTTCGTCCACAAGCAATCTGATGCGTTGGTTTATATCCCTTATTTGGGGGTCGCCTGGATCAAGCTGTCTTATAAGGTCGCGTTCCCTCGCTAAGCTCGCGGCCTCCGCTGGGAAGTGGGGCCGGATTTCGGGAATTCTCCCGGCGGGAATGAAGTGTGCCGAGGCGGATTCAATGACCTTACGGAAGGCACGCTCCCCTTGGGGGGCATCAGTCGGGATAGGGAGGGCAGCAAAGCTGCTGTCTGTTGCAGATTTATATTCTTCCCACTTTCCTTTTTTGAAGTTTATGAAAGTGCGTTTTTCGGTGACGATGAAGTCGGCGGTACGCTCGAACGAAATAAGTATGGGCAGGTGGTCGGATGCCAATGTTACCATCGGCTGCCAGTTGACGCAGTTTACGAGTTCTGCGCTCACGAGTGAGATATCTGGCGAGCTATGACAGCTTCCTACCATACGTGTGGGGGCGTCTCCGTTTATTGTGCAGAACGTCGTTTCTTCTATTTGATCCGCCAACATCTCACCCCTACTGTCCGCCCGCAAGTTTGAATGCCATAGGTCGTGATGGGCATTGAAATCGCCTAAGATAATGCGATTGTTGCCAGTGAGTAAGGCCTCGATATTAGGGCGGTATCCACTGGGGCAACAGGTGACAGGAGGGATGTAGATGTTGATGATTTCTAGATTTGCATCACCTGACCGGACAGATAGGCCTTGACGTTCTAAGACATTGTCCCTGCGGTCGATGCCAGGATCAAATATATAATATTGCACAGAGTGGTCTATAATAAACGCGAGGCCGCCTCCATTTCCGCTCTCGCGGTCTTTCCTGTGGACATTATAACCAGAGCAGGTCTGCAATGCAGATCTTGCTGTGAGTTTAGTCTCTTGAATCGCAGCAATGCGGATGTTGTGCCGCTTCATGAAATCGACTATCTCCGTAATCTTCCCAGTTAGTCCATTACAGTTTAACTGTAGAATTCTGAAGTGCATAAGGGGTGACGCCGCCACTCTAGGGGTAAGTGACGGGTGACTACGCCTAGGTTGTGGAAGGCCAGGACGCAATTGCTGTTGTGGTCTTGGGACTGGGCGCCCTTGGGCAAGCATTGGGGTACCCGGATGATTTGGGTTTGCGACCTGGCAACATGACGCGATGAAACCCGTCGAGGGGTTGCCGTCGCGGAGACCAGAACATCTAGGAAAGTGGCACCACCCAAGGCAGGAGCTGCATTGAGCGGATGTCGCAAACCTATATATTCTGTGCTGGCAGACGGTGCAAACGGAGGCAGGGACTAAGAGTCTGTTTCCCTGATCTGCATGATTGCTGCCAGAAAAGAGGGGGGAGAAGAAGACGGGGGCAGGGGCTGATGCTCAGCATTGCTACCAGCTCTACTACGAAGGTAGTAGTTATGAGTGGTATCAGCTGTTTGAGTTGTTGGCGCCATGGGGCGCGAGCAGCAGCGGGTACTTGTTGTGGCTTGCTGAGCAGCGAGGCTGCTGGAAGGTAGTGGGGGGCGCTTAGGCGTAGACTACGGGACGCCCTTGGGCGTGAGCAGCAAGGAGCCACAAAAGATTTATAAAAGTTACGTGGACGTCGGGTTTTGGGATCAAGCCCAGAACAACCTGTCCGATGCAACCATCCCTTGCACGAGACACACTGAACAGAGTATGACCGTCCTAAAAAGATTATTTTCTGGCAAATGCAGCAAAACCATTTCTCAGGACGGGGTCAGGAGACGGACCCGGATTGGGTTCGATACCTTCCCGGAGCAAGATAATATGTAGCAGTCCTGCTGCAAGGAGCTGCTGGGAGGATGACAATTTGTGAGAGGGACGAAACAAATTAAATAGGGTCACACTGAAATTACAGTCCTTGGTCGGGAAAAATTCCGAGTCGCTCCGGTACATAGAACCGACTGCCTTGGGAAGCGAAACCCTGGAATGTGTTTGTATGACATGTGTATCGAATGAAAGTCATTAAAGAGTATTTTATGAGGGAGTGGGCCATAGTTCTATAGGTGGACGCCATTTAGGGATATAGCCATAAAGGTGGATCAGGGTTGACTCTAGAATGCGTTTGTACGATATGAGTATCAAATGAAAGGTGTTAATGAGTATTTTAAAAGGGAGTAATCCTTAGTTCCATAGGTGGACGCCGTTTCGAGATATCGCCATAAAGGTGGACCAGGGGTGACCCTAGAATTTGTTTGTACAATATTGGTATCAAAAGAAAGGTGTTAATGAGTATTTTAAAAGGGAGTAATCCTTAGTTCCATAGGTGGACGCCGTTTCGAGATATCAGCACAAAGGTGGACCAGGGGTGACCCTAGAATTTGTCTGTACAATATGGGCATCAAACGAATGGTGTTAATGAGTATTTTTAAAGGGAGTGGGCCTTAGTTCTATAGGTGGACGCCGTTTCGAAATATCGCTATAAAGGTGGACCAGGGGTGACTCTAGAATGTGTTTGTACGATATGGGTATCAAATTAAAGGTATTAATGAGGGTTTTAAAAGAGAGTGGTGGTTGTTGTATAGGTGGTCGCCTTTTCGAGATATCGCCCTAAAGGTGGACCAGGGGTGACCCTAGAATGCGTTTGTACGATATGGGTATCAAAAGAAAGGTGTTAATGAGTATTTTAAAAGGGAGTAATCCTTAGCTCCATAGGTGGACGCCGTTTCGAGATACCGCCATAAAGGTGGACCAGGGGTGACTCTAGACTTTGTTTGTACGATATGGGTATCAAATGAAAGGTGTTAATGAGTATTTTTAAAAGTGAGTGGGCCTTCGTTCTATAGGTGTTCGCCTTTTCGAGATATCGCCATAAAGGTGGACCAGGGGTGACTTTAGAATAAGTTTGTACGATATGGGTATCAAATTAAAGGTATTAATGAGAGTTTTAAAAGGGAGTGGTGGTAGTTGTATATGTGAAGGCGTTTTCCAGATATCGACCAAAATGTGGACCAGGGTGACCCAGAACATCATCTGTTGGATACCGCTAATTTATTTATATATGTAATACCTGTCAAGATTTTAAGGATTTTTTATTTCGCCCTGCAGAACTTTCATTTTCTTCTACTTAATATGGTAGGTGTCACAACCATTTTATAAAGTTTTTTCTAAAGTCATATTTCGCGTCAATAAACCAATCCAATTACCTCACCATGTTTCATCCCTTTTTTCGTATTTGGTATAGAATTATGGCATTTTTATCATTTTTCGTAATTTTCGATATCGAAAAAGTGGGCGTGGTCATTGTCGGATTTCGTTCATTTTTCATACCAAGATAAAGTGAGTTCAAGTAAGTACGTGAACTAAGTTCATTAAAGATATGTCGATTTTTGCTCAAGTTATCGTGTTAACGGCCATGCGGAAGGACAGACGAACGACTGTGTATAAAAACTGGGCGTGGCATCAACCGATTTCGCCCGTTTTCACAGAAAACAGTTAGCGTCATAAAATCTATGCCGCTACCAAATTTCAAAAGGATTGGTTAATTTTTGTTCGACTTATGGCGTTAAAAGTATCCTAGACAAATTAAATGAAAAAGGGCGGAGCCACGCCCATTTTGAAATTTTCTTTTATTTTTGTATTTTGTTGCACAATATCATTACTGGAGTTGAATATTGACATAATTTACTTATATACTGTAGAGATATAAAAATGTTTGTTAAAATTTTACTTAAAAAAATTTTTTTTAAAAGTGGGCGTGGTCCTTCTCCGATTTTGCTAATTTTTATTAGGCGTACATATAGTAATAGGAGTAACGTCCCTGCCAAATTTCATCATGATATCTTCAACGACTGACAAATTACAGCTTGCAAAAGTTTTAAATTACCTTCTTTTAAAAGTGGGCGGTGCTACGCCCATTGTCCAAAATTTTACTAATTTTCTATTCTGCGTCATAAATTCAACTCATTTACGAAGTTCCGTCGCTTTATCTGTATTTGGTAATGAATTATCGACTTTTTCGGTTTTTCGAAATTTTCGATATCGAAAAAGTGGGCGTGGTTATAGTCCGATATCGTTCATTTTAAACAGCAATCTGAGATGAGTGCTCAGGAACCTACATACCAAATTTCATCAAGATACCTCAAAATTGACTCAAGTTATCGTGTTAACGGACGGACGGACGGACGGACGGACATGGCTCAATCAATTTTTTTTTCGATCCTGATTATTTTGATATATGGAAGTCTATATCTATCTCGATTCCTTTATATATGTACAACCAACCGTTATCCAATCAAACTTAATATACTCTGTGAGCTCTGCTCAACTGAGTATAAAAACAAAAGGCCCAAACGAGTGAAGTGCAATGCAACTGCGCCATAGAGTAGAAAAGATCACTTTTTACGGTTGTGTTTTTCAGCATAGTTAAAAAAGATCTCTCCAAAGTTATAAAGTACGATATAAACATATTGACAATTACCTTAGTAGTATGATTTCATTTGACTTGAAAAAAGTTTCATTTGAGATGAAAAAAGTTTCATTTAAAATGAAAAAAGTTTCATTTAAAATGAAAAAAGTTTCATTTAAAATGAAAAAAGTTTCATTTAGAATGAAAAAAGGTTCATTTGAAATGAAAAAAGTTTCATTTGAAATGAAAAAAGTTTCATTTAAAATGAAAAAAGGTTCATTTGAAATGAAAAAAGTTTCATTTGACTTGAAAATGCTATATATATTTTAGTTTATTATTAAGCCTAGGAAAGCTTACTGCTGATTATAAGCTTTTTTATGCTACTTTTAAAACCACTAAATAGTTTTCAGCAATTTCTAAGATCTTTTGTCCAGACCAAAAACCAAAAAGTTTTACGCATACCTCGTTTCTAAACTTTGTTGGTCTATATTATAAACTATGAAAGAATAAATCCAATTTTCAACATATTTGGGCTTAAGTTTTAATCCAAAAGTTTGAAAAACGGAAATTTTCTGGACTAAAATGTTAATTAAAATTAAGCTTTGCAAGGTCTGCATTTAAAACCAAAAAAAGGTTGGTCGTATATGTAGACCAAAAAGTTTAAGATTTAAACCACTCTATTCAACCTCAACCGTGTATTCAGTTTGTGAAAAGGCCTTACGAACCGGCATATTATGCGAAAAAATCAATATAGAATAATTCTGAATCAGGAAGTAATATTCTTTATGACATAAATATATCCACAAGTAAACAACATTTTGGGAAGTTGAGCATATACAACATGAAATTGCTCAAAACAATTTTTGCTTATCCAGAAAGGGAAAAAAGGGGAGAAAAGTTTTGGCGCAAAAAATACGAAATAAACTAGTTTAGTAAAGAGAATAATCAACAATAAACAAACTGCAAGCTATTTTTTCCTATTCATATTTTTTTTTACAGATTGATATAGCTACGATTTAGCAAAATTGTTGCATACACGCTGATTATTTTACTATATAAATCAGGGGCTGTTGGATGAACGAATTCTGATTGGTAATAAAATTAACCTTAGTAAAGAATTTAATATAAAATAAGTAAGGACGGGACTGACGGGCTGTGCCGAAGACTTCATACCTTTAATGAATGGGGCTGAACAATAATCTTATCCCATTCGTAATCTCCAAATAATGCGCTGTATAAGATAAGAAATATATAGTAAACAGATGTACATACCTAAACGATTTTAAGATAAATATAAAAAAAATGGCAAAAACCCCCCTTATCTGAACGATCGGTTCTATGGGATATATATTATATATAGCTCCGATCAAAATGATTTTTACAGGAAATCTTCTATGATATATTAGTATATATATCACCAAGTTTCACGTTTTTATATTGGAAACTAAGGGAGAAAGGCCAAAAATCTTTCTATCTGAACGATCGGTTGTATGGGATAGGTATATACTATATACATATAGCTCCGATCAAAGTGATTTTTTCAGTAAATCTTCTATGATATATTAGAAAAATACAAATTGCGGCAGGAATGACCAAAATCGTCTTATCTGAACGATCGGTTGTATGGGAGATATATGTTATAGTGGTCCGGTCCTACCGGATCCGACAAATGTCTAATATAAAACAAAAATACATCCTTGTGCCAAATTTCATTGAGATATCTCAAAATTTGAGGGACTAGTTTGCATTCAAATATACAGACGGACAGACAGACGGACATGGCTATATCAACTCAGTTCGTCGCCCTGATCAATTCGGTATACTTCATAGTGAGTCTATCTTTTATATTTCTCAACGTTACAAACATCGGACCAAAGTTAATATACCATTTCTTGTTCATGAAAGGTATAAATATACTATTAGTACAGTAGTGAAGTGTAAACATTTGCTTGTTGATTTTTTCTTCATTCTGTTTTATAAACAGAATTTTGCATTGATCATCAACTTTTGCATAATTTGTATTTATTGCTATCGAATAATTTATTGTATAAAGTCTTCAGCTAAGTAATGCGGAATTTAAAGTGCGGTCAGCATAAAGTTCAACTGCGAATTCCAAACTATTCGAACACAGATAGATGGGCGATAAACAGATAATCTTATTCCGAAAACAATTAAGTGAAGTAAGCGCGATCAGGTGAACATACAACGAGATCTCAAACACCTAAACAGACAGACAGTTATGTTGAAATATAAACGGCGCTCAGAATATGTCAATAGCTGAGAAATGCCGGTAGCCGCAAAACAAAGTCGTACGCTGATGCCGGTCAGAGGGGCCAAGGTTTGCATGAGTGCGCAGCGTCATTTCGTTTTTAACTCATGAGTCATTGACTTAAAACCATAAAAAAAGCATCGTTAACAATGTGAATGAATTTCAGCTCAATTTCACTTGAAGTTTGAATATTTATTTGTTGTTTACTTTCAAAATTTGCACTTATTTTATTGTTTGGGTAATTACGTTAAACGCTTTATTTAAACATAGCGGTAAAGCCTTACATATATTGTTTAAATTGAAAGTGAAATTTTTAATGAGCTGTTATGAGTCTTCACACAAGATCTATGTTTAACAAACTTAATGAGTTATTTAAAAAAAATTATGAGTCATTAATTTTGGGTTTAGCTACCTTACTGTGATTTTATTTGTATTTTTGTATATAAGTCTCTTTGCTCGATTAAATGGTGGGTGGAGGTATTTCTCATTGGATTTGAAACTATTTAGAGGTCCCTTTACGCCTTCCCGACCGTTTAAGCGTTAGATAAGGTTAGGTTGAATTGGCCGGTCCGTAAAGTGGTCATAAAGACTAATTGTGTTTATAGTGTTAGGAAAAGTGCAACCAAAATCAAAAAGCCACAAGTAAGGAAGGCTAAGTTTGGGTGTAACCGAATATTACATACTCAGCTGAGAGCTATGGAGACAAAATAAGGGAAAACAACCATGTAGGAAAATGAACCTAGGGTAACTCTGGAATGTGTTTGTATGACATGTGTATTAAATAGAAGGTATTAAAGAGTATTTTAAGAGGGAGTGGGCCATAGTTCTATAGGTGGACGCCATTTAGGGATATCGCCATAAAGGTGGGCCAGGGCTGACTCTAGAATTTGTTTGTACGATATGGGTATCAAATTAAAGGTATTAATGAGGGTTTTAAAAGGGAGTGGTGGTAGTTGTATATGTGAAGGCGTTTTCGAGATATCGACCAAAATGTGGACCAGGGTGACCCAGAACATCATATGTCGGGTACCGCTAATTTATTTATATATGTAATACCACGAACAGTATTCCTGCCATGATTCCAAGGGCTTTTGATTTCGCCCGGCAGAACTTTTTCATTTTCTTCTACTTAATATGGTAGGTGTCACACCCATTTTACAAAGTTTTTTTCTAAAGTTATATTTTGCGTCAATAAACCAATTCTATTACCATGTTTCATCCCTTTTTTCGAATTTGGTAAGTTTCGAAGTCGGATTTCGGCCATTTTTTATACCAATACAAAGTGAGTTCAGATAAGTACGTGAACTGAGTTTGGTAAAGATATATCGATTTTTGCTCAAGTTATCGTGTTAACGGCCGAGCGGAAGGACAGACGGACGACTGTGTATAAAAACTGGGCGTGGCTTCAACCGATTCCGCCCTTTTTCACAGAAAACAGGTATCGTCCTAGAATCTAAGCTCCTACCAAATTTCACAAGGATTTTTGTTCCTTAT
Organism: Eurosta solidaginis; assembly: GCF_040869045.1. Lineage (NCBI taxonomy): Eukaryota > Metazoa > Arthropoda > Insecta > Diptera > Tephritidae > Eurosta > Eurosta solidaginis. The sequence goes on along the minus strand of NC_090321.1, from coordinate 203,144,805 downwards.
GGCATTAAAAGTATCCTAGACAAATTAAATCAAAAATGGCAGAGCCACGCCCATTTTGAAATTTTCTTTTATTTTTGTATTTTGTTGCACCATATCATTACTGGAGTTGAATGTTGACATAATTTACTTATATATTGTAAAGATATTAAATTTTTTGTTAAAATTTGACTTTAAAAATTTTTTGTTTAAAAAGTGGGCGTGTTCGTATTCCGATTTTGCTAATTTTTATTTGTTGCACATATAGTAATAGGAGTAACGTTCCTGCCAAATTTCATCATGATATCTTCAACGACTGCAAAATTACAGCTTCCAAAACTTTTAAATTTCCTTCTTTTAAAAGTGGGCGGTGCCACGCCCATTGCCCAAAATTTTACTAACTTTCAATTCTGCGGCAAAAGTTCAACCCACGTACCAAGCTTCATCGCTCTATCCGTCTTTGGTGATGAATTATCGCACTTTTTCTATTTTTCGAAATTTTCAATATCGAAAAAGTGGGCGTGGTTATAGTCCGATTTCGTTCATTTTAAATAGCGATCTGAGATGAGTGCCCAGGAACCTACATACCAAATTTCATCAAGATACCTCAAAATTTACTCATGTTATCGTGTTAACGGACGGACGGACATGGCTCAATCAATTTTTTTTCGATACTGATGATTTTGATATATGGAAGTCTATATCTATCTCGATTCCTTTATACCTGTACAACCAACCGCTATCCAATCAAAGCTATTATACTCTGTGAACTCTGCTCAACTGAGTATAATTATCAAAAACTAAGAGTTTTCGATAACACACCTAACCTGTTGCATCTATATCGAAAAGCTGTATCACTTATAATAACTGGAACCTTAACTGGCCGAAAAGAGGAGTCGAACACTCTTAGCCTTTTCATCCTGCAGTACGAACTTCTGCAGGCTCCCCCTGACGAAACCAAATTCATGTGCATGTGATGGCAAAAGGCAGTGCTCTATCATTAATGTTTTTATATGATACGAATCTGAGGCTTTCGTCGAGGCTACTACTTCTACTTGAAAGAGACTACAGTGATCTGACACAGACTGGACGATCTATTTATTACTGAATAAGCCTAAGTAAGTCTGTAGTCACAGGTATACCTCTGTATCGTATTTTCTGTCATTTCTATATCCAGATCGCCTGACCGTCTAATGTTAGATTACGTTATTTATTCTATGGCGGTAAGGCATTGAGCCTCAATTCATCCTGCGTCCACAGCTATGGGGGGCCTCGTCAAACCGCTTGAGCAGTATTTTTATAATCAGCTTGTGGCGGTACCCTGTCCACTGATTTCGTGTCCCTACATCGAATTTATTGCAAAGTTATTATTCTTCAACTTAACTCGTTTAATTGAAGTGAGACCATCCATGAACGTACATTTAGAGAAAATGTTGAAAGCCCCGGCGATATCTAGGAAGACTCTTAAGGTAAACTTCTTGCATTTCTGAGCTCTATGCTTATAACTCTGCTATACAGTGCACTGTCGATTTTGACTGGCTTGTGCTGAATAAAACGCCTCTCTTAGCCTCTCAGGGACTTTGAGCCGGATAGTTTTTTGGGCCTACAGGTCTATAGATTTAAGGATATAAATGTATGATCTTTTTACCTTAGGTAGAGAAACGAAACGAGCAATTTTCCCAGAACTGTGGCACATGCTTCTTATGCACCCATCAAAGAATATCTTGAGCCATTCTCGGAGCGATCTATATTAAATTTGGAGTCGGCGAGCTTGGTATCAATAGTCACATTCTGATACCTTCCTGATCACAGCTTCCGCAACCTGATTGTCAACCTCACCTACGTGTATCTAGCAGGGAGGCTCTCGCAACCCAAGTTCCTCATGGAATTAGGGTGTGGGTGACGGGATGGCCTAGAAGGTTCAATTGGTTATATTAAATCGTTCCCGAGATGGTCGGCCTGTACCTTAATGGTGATTGTTACCGAAACGTTCCGGATTTATATCCGGAAAGGGACCATCAACATCAATAACACTCCCCAAAAACTTGAGGAAGTGTTTTAATCGCTACAACAACAAAAACTACAACCACTTGCTTCGTGAAAGAAATATATGTAAGTTGTAGGAGTTATATGGAAAATGTACCTAAAATGGGACTATTTCACATCTGAGTAGATAAGAAATTTCTCAACCTAGCCATTTCACTAGAGAATTCTATATCCTCACACAAGTTTTCTTAGACATTACTTTGGATCTGCTAATTAGTCTTGTGTAGATGCTCAATATATTCCTATATTCTTCGAAATATCCCTCACTTGCCTGCTAAATATCCCCAGCTCAACCACGTCGGCTTTCCTTGGCCTCTAGATCTCTTCAGAGTACAGCCACAGTCGAAGCTTGATCGACGAAATATTTGAAACACAATAAACTTCAAAACTGTAAGAAATTGTTCGGGGAATTTTTCGATCAAAAATGTTAATTATTTCCGTGAAGATACACAAACTTAAAAATTATCAGGCGTTGACCAAAGGAACTATTCTTTGAAACACCACAAACTTAGAAATCGCACTGTGCAAAAAAAAAAAAGTAGAAATAGAAGGAAAATATTTGCAACATAGATTATATTTAGATCCTTTTCTACTATGCTATCGTAAAAAAAGCGTATCCAATTTCCAATCCACACTTCACATGGTCGATCAATGTGAATGCCAATGTAATTGGCTTTCACTGAAATCCAAGTTAAGCTTACACATTTGCGTTGCAATTACAAAACCAAAACCATTAGATACGAATAATTCGACATTTTCCGGGTGCAAAGCAAAAAAAAAAAAAAAACAGCGGAAAAAGGGAAGGTCACATAAAACTGGAAGTAAACAACAATTACCATGAACTTGCTAAAATGAAAATGTGCATATGAAACGCACATGAAAAGAATTCTAGTCGTACGCTGGTAAGTGCAATTGCCATCACCTTAAACTTGAACGAGGACAAGTATGCAGAAAAAGCATGGAAAGAATTAGTGACTGTGACGGAACGGAATAAAAAATCGATTTTAAGATGTATTTTATGTACGAAAACGCGCAAATTGCTTTTGAGAGTGCGGGAGAATTGTTTAAACTGAAAGTTTTCCAATGAATGTAACTACTTGAAATTTCCAATTTTAAGACATTTTCACATGCAGCTATTTTTGTATGTGCTTTGGCCGGAGGCGTGACAGGTATGATGTATGCAAAAATTAAAAAAAGAAAACAATTCTTTTAGAACATGTTTACATATGTAAGCATGTAAATACGTAAGAATTTTCATTACATATGTATGTATGTACATGCATGCATTCATAAGTATAGCTGTCAGCAATGACACTTGAGCTATTGTAGAAACATGCAACGAAATCGCAGCTGATGGATTGACTGACATAAAATGCAGCCGTCATAAGCGTATTAAAGCAGTTCCTGTGTTCTTTAGAATTTTCGTATACTGGTACGATATGTTGTTGCAATTGTGTAATACAAACTGCAATCTTTTGTACTAAAGTTGGAAAAACATATATGAACTGAGCAATGAATGAAATCGAATAAACTCCTTTTTCAAAAACGTAGGTTTGATTGAGACTACACAAACCGATTTCGGCATTGCGCTTTCTTCAGCTCTATTTTTTAATCCTGGTTTTTTGAAATATGCCACAAACTTGAAAGAAAATGGTGGAAAATCGTTCTAATAAACATAAATTATAAACCTTGTCGGTAAATCTACCTAAATCTACCTAATCTAACACTAGATGAATTTCACAATTTTTTATTATCCATTCGTGTCACTGAATTGTAAAATACTGTATTGAATTATTTAGCATACATTTGTTTTGTGGCTGGATATGAATAATGGCCCCATAATGTGCTCACGTAGCAGCTACCGTTATCATGAAACTCCTCTTTTTTGAACCTCGCCCACCCCGGGCATCGCCTTCGCATTGCTTCAGAATGTCGTCGGATTAAATTTTTTTTTTTTTAAATCTCTGTTGTTTTCCGCTCGGGTTTCGCTTTTTATTCTGAGTGTGGTTTCTACGAAGTTGCTAATTTCTGTTCAATCTTGTAAGCTTCTCTGAAGTTTTGCTATATCATTATCGGCAGTGAATTGGTCAACTTTTTTCCCGACCATTTGACGGTTCTCTCTCAATTGCATTTCAAAAAGGCTTGTTCAGCATCGTCCTCATCACCTGTATCTCCGTACAACCACTTCAGATATTCCAGATTATTTGGGTAACGTCGGTTTATCTCGCCAAAGTTTTAAGTGCCCCCTGATAAAACATCAGTGATTAGTATCGCTGTACATCAGCCCAATTTCTTGATTTGGCCTAAACGGTTCATGCTTTTGGCGGAGCTGGTATGAACCTCCTTAGTCCACTAGATGAAATCAATTTTGAAAAGTGGCATAGTACAGGATAAGACACGCTCGGCAGCAACAACCCGCCGTGAAGGCAGGTAGGAGTTTTCTCCACGCTTGGACGAGCTCGATTAAACTGAAGTGAAGAGATAGATAGAGAGTTTCGGATACTACATCTCTGGGTCCGTCAAAATCCTGCCTATGCTGTATCCTAGCCAAAACAATTAGTCACATTTTCGATTTCGCGACTTGGTAAAACCCTGCCAAGCGGAAGCACTGGGTATATTGAAGAACTGTGAACTCCTGTCGGAAGACTAAGTGGAAGGGCGCGAGGTATGCATTCACCTAGAATATCAAACTGAGTGCAAGAAGATGCTTTGTTCTGCATTGCAATGAAGGTAATTGGGAGAAGTTGTACAACAGCAAAGGCATGGCTTCGGCTGAATGTGTTTTTTCAAATTATTTAATAAATCAATTGGTCCTGGTTATAGCAATACTGAGGAAAACAATAAGGAAGACGAACTTGCAAAGGCAGACGCTAGTGAGGCGTTCGAGTGCCATAAAAAAGGAGGCTGAAAACTAGTGCACTTCGGCCGACTCTAGGACGAGCCAGCTTGCAGGTTCTTGATTCTTTTATAACCCATATAATAATAATACCTAACGGATTAATGCCCTCCAAAGCCCGCCCAACCTACGCGAGGGGCGCATCCGCATGACGCACGGATTTGCTTTTGCGAGTTGTTGATAGGCGGAGGTTTTTTAAGCGTCGAGATCTAAAACTGCTCAGCTACAGAATAAAAATCATCATACATAACAGTTAGAAGTTATACATATACTACATTGTTAAGGAAGTGAACATTTTTAGTACGTAAAATTTTTGTATACTCAGGGTGCTTTGCACACAGAGTATATTAACTTTGATTGGATAACGGTTGGTTGTACAGCTATAAAGGAATCGAGATAGATATAGACTTCCATATATCAAAATCATCAGTAACGAAAAAAAATTCGATTGAGCCATGTCCGTCCGTCCGTCCGTCTGTCCGTTAACACGATAACTTGAGTAAATTTTGAGGTATCTTGATGAAATTTGGTATGTAGGTTCCTGGGCACTCATCTCAGATCGCTATTTAAAATGAACGATATCGGACAATAACCACGCTCACTTTTTCGATATCGAAAATTTCGAAAAATCGAAAAAGTGCGATAATTCATTACCAAATACGGATTAAGCGATGAAACTTGGTAGGTGAGTTGAACTTATGACGCAGAATAGAAAACTAGTAAAATTTTGGACAGTGGGCGTGGCACCGCCCACTTTTAAAAGAAGGTAATTTAGATGTTTTGCAAGCTGTAATTTGGCAGTCGTTGAAGATATCATGATGAAATTTGGCAGGAACGTTACTCTTATTACTATATGTCTGCTTAATAAAAAATTAGCAAAATCGGAGAACGACCACGCCCACTTTTTAAAAAAAAATTTTTTTTAATTCAAATTTTAAAAGAAAAGTTAATATCTTTACAGTATATAATTAAATTATGTCAAAATTCAACTCCAGTAATGATATGTTGCAACAAAATACAAATATAAGAGAAAATTTCAAAATGGGCGTGGCTCCGCCCTTTTTCATTTAATTTGTCTAGGATACTTTTAATGACATAAGTCGAACAAAAATCCTTGTGGAATTTGGTAGAGGCTTAGATTCTAGGACGATAACTGTTTTCTGTGAAAAAGGGCGAAATCGGTTGAAGCCACGCCCATACACAGTCGACCGTTTGTCCTTCCGCTCGGCCGTTAACACGATAACTTGAGCAAAAATCGATATATCTTTACTAAACTCAGTTCACTTACTTATCTGTATTGGTGTAAAAAATGGCCGAAATCCGACTATGACCGCGCCCACTTTTTCGATATCGAAAATTACGAAAAATGAAAAAAATGCCATAATTATATACCAAACACGAAAAAAGGGATGAAACATGGTAATTGTATTGGTCTATTGACGCAAAATATAACTTTAGAAAAAAACTTGGTAAAATGGGTGTGACACCTGCCAGATTAAGTAGAAGAAAATGAAAGTTTTGCAGGGCGAAATCAAAAGCCCTTGGAATCTTGGAAGGAATACTGTTCGTGGTATTACATATATGTATAAATAAATTAGTGGTACCCGACAGATGATGTTCTGGATCACCCTGGTCCACATTTTGGTCGATTTCTCGAAAACGCCTTCACATATACAACTAAGGTCCACTCCCTTTTAAAACCCTCATTAATACCTTTAATTTGATACCCATATCGTACAAACACATTCTAGAGTCACCCCTGGTCCATGTTTATGGCGATATCCCGAAAAGGCGTCCACCCATAGAGCTAAGGCCCACGCCCTTTTAAAATACTCATTAACACCTTTCATTTGATACCCATATTGTACAAACGCATTCTAGAGTCACCCCTGGTCCACGTTTATGGCGATATCCCGAAAAGGCATCCACCCATAGAACTAAGGCCCACTCCCTTTTAAAACACTTATTAACACCTTTCGTTTGATACCCATATCGTACAAACAAATTCTAGAGCCACCCCTGGTCCATCTTTATGGCGATATCTCGAAAAGGCGTCCATCTATAGAACTTATGCCCACGCCCTTTTAAAACACTCATTAACACCTTTCATTTGATACCCATATCGTACAAAATAAATTCTAGAGTCACCCCTGGTCCACCTTTATGGCGATATCTCGAAAAGGCGTCCACCTATAGAACTTAGGCCTACTCCCTTTTAAAATTATCATTAACACATTTCATTTGATACCCATATCGTACAAACAAATTCTAGAGTCAGGCCTGGTCCACCTTTATGGCGATATCCCTAAATGGCGTCCATCTATAGAACTATGGCCCACTTCCTCTTAAAATACTCTTTAATACCTTCCATTTGATAGACATGTCATACAAACACATTCCAGGGTTACCCTAGGTTCTTTTTACAACATGGTGATTTTCCCTTACTTTGTCTCCACAGCTCTCAGCTGAGTATGTAATGTTCGGTTACACACGAACTTAGCCTTCCTTACTTGTTTTCATTTGTTTTTGTTACGAGTTAAGATAGGAGAGGACAGTTTTTTTTATGGTAAAAAGTAAATCCGTTATATGTTATATTAAATGAACTAGAATGAGTGTTATAAATATGACACAAACACCGAAAAGGTTGATTTAATTCGAAATTAGTTCTACACTGCCTCAAAAGAAGAAGTTTGTAATATCTTGACACCCATGATGGGACGTTAAAGTTTACTTCGTTCAAAATAATTGAGCTAGAAATTAATCCATTCAGTAGTTTGGCGGCCACCGTGGTGTGATGGTAGCGTGCTCCGCCTACCACACCGGATGCTCTGGCTTCAAACCCCGGGCAAAGCAACATCAAAAATTTTAGAAATAAGGTTTTTCAATTAGAAGAAAATTTTTCTAAGCGTGGTCGCCCCTCGGCAGTGTTTGGCAAGCGCTCCGGGTGTATTTCTGCCATGAAAAGCTCTCAGTGAAAACTCATCTGCATTGAAGATGCCGTTCGGAGTCGGCATAAAATCATGTAGGTCCTCGGCCTTAGATCTCTTCGGAGGTTATCGCGCCTTACATTTATTTTTATTTTTTTAGTTTAGCCATAAATATTACGCCTAGCATTTCTCAGTGGAAGATTATACCCAGAGTCCCACTGAAAATTTCTTAAAGAGAAAAGAAGAAATTGTTTTTGTAAAATCAAGTCTATCTGCATGAAGTCGATATTTTGGATTCCAGACTATTGATCCGTATTCTAGTATCGCTCTTACTAAAGTGGTGAAAATTGCTTTAGTTACATAAGGGTCACTAAATTCTTTGGACCACCGTTTCACGAATGAAAGAACACCTCTAGCCTTATTGACAGTAGCATTAATATGAAGGTTCCAACTAGGTTTAACATCTATCGTGACTCCCAAGACCACAAAATAGTTTACTGATAGAAGACAAAAATTATTAATTATGTACGTACTGGCAAAGATCATCATCAACAAAGCTTGCAGGGTATGAAAACAGTCTAAAAAAATTATTTAAACAGATGGTACTTTTTAACTCGTTTACTAAAGATTATTGCGACTTACAAGTTGCAGTTATTGTACCAGAATGCACTGTTTTTGGTTGGGTGTTGACTTGTAGCTTTTTCTTAAATTCATAATTCTTTTTTTTACATACATATTTACAATCGAATATTTTATAAGACTGCCGTTTGTTGATTTAATATAAAAACAATGTGCCACGCTCAAGTCATGTTCCAAGCAGCTGATTGTATTGCAAATATTGCTTAAACGACAAGCGTTGCACTTTCAGTGGTGAATTTTTCAACTGCGACACAAAAACATTGATTCAAAGAATATTTTACAAAACGACAATACAAAGTTTAGTAAAAATAAAAAGATAATAAAAATATTTTAAGGACTACCTTTATATAAATGGACCAAAAAATAGAAGGCAATTTTTCCTTTAATACAGACATAGTATTCTTGAATTTTGACTAAAAAACTTTAACAATAGCTCTTGTAAAAGAGTTTTGGGATTTAAAACTATAAAGGTTGAGCGCAATCTTTCAATTTTAGGCAAACCATGTACTTGGGATTAACTAATTGATTATTTAAAATTTAAACATGCACTCTACCTTTATAATTTTGAATCCCAAAATTCTTTTACAAGAGCTATTGTTAACGTTTTTTAGTCAAAATTCAACAAGACTATGTCTGTATTTTCAATTTTTTGGTCCATTTATATAAAGGTAGTCCTTAAAATTTTTTTATCATCTTTTCCATTTTCAATTTTTTAGTACTGCCTACAAAAAGGCAATTGCAACTTTTATTAGTAATTTAAGTAATTCCTAAGTGAAAATTATTATCTTTATTTATTTGTTCAAAATAGCAAGATTTAATAGAATTAGCTGAATTTTCGTTGACAACACTGGCGAAAACAACAGAATTCCACCTCGCATCATAGCAAGAGAATTCCACCTCGTTGGTCAGCTACTTAAATCGATTGCAAGATTCCCAATTTAAAACTAGTTTTCTCAATATCTCGATCCTAGTTTTCTCAATATATCGATCCATGCGCCACCTGGCGGAATTTTTTAAATAAAATATTGCATTGTCAACTGACTTATGGCCCAAGTTTCATGTCTCTAGCTCATCGGAAAGTTACTCGAAAATCGATTGCAATATTCCCCCCCTTTTTAACGGATTTGCAGTTATCTTGATCAGCGCGCCACCTAGTGGAACTTTTTTTCTATAAGTTGTATTGTTACCAGGCCTCTAACTAAGTGCCAAGTTTCAAGCCTCTAGGTAACCGGGAAGTTAGTTAAAAATGGATTTAAAGATTCCCAAATTAAAATTTATTTTCTTACTATCTCGATCCGCGTAGGTAGGTAGGTACGTGAAATGGCTGCGACCCTGGTCGCCCAAGTAGCTATTTAAAGCCGTTTTGATGCCGTGTAACTCGTCTAAAAACGTACGGAATGTTACGGTCAATGTATTACAACCAGCCAGAGTTGTTGATAAAATTAAGAATATTCGGGATTGCTATCACAGATAAGCCTCTGAGGTCTTCTAGAAACGAGGTTCCAAGGATCCGCGTGCCACCTAGCGAATTTTTTTTAATCAAATGTTGCATTGTCACCTGGTTCTGACCCACGGTCCAAGTTTCAAGTCTCTAGCTCACCGGCAAGTGACTCAAAAATCGATCGCAAGATTCCCCTCGTTTTTCAGGGATTTGTAGTTATCTCAATTAGTACGACACCTAGTGGAAGTTTGTTTTCTTTAAATTGTATTGTCACCGGGTCTCGAACTATGTGCTAAGTTACAAGTCTCTAGGTAACCGGGAAGTTAGTTAAAAATGGATTGAATGATTCCCAAATTAAAATAAATTTTCCTAATATCTCGATCCATGCGCCACCTAGCGGAATTTTTTTGATAAAATATTGCATTATCACCGGGTTCTGACTTACGGCTCAAACTTCGTATCTCCAGCTCACAGGGAAGTTACTCAAAAATCGATTGCAATATTCCCTGCGTTTTTTCAGGGATTTTCAAGGATTTGCGTTTATCTCGAATCGTCTGCCACCTGGCATTCTGTTCTACACGAATTGTAGTGCCATCGACTCGCAAACTATGTGCTAAGTTTCATGTCTCTGGATCACCGAGAAGTTAGTTAAAAGTCGATCGCAAAATTTCCATTTTAAAATTAATTTTCTGTATATTTCAATCTGTGCGCCACCTAGCGGATTTGTTTTTCACTTGCATTGTAATGTCTCTCAGATCTGAACTATGTTCTAAGTATCAAGTGTCTAGCTCAACGGGAAGTTACCGAAAAAGATTTTTCCGTGGGTCAAAAATTCGTATGGAAATGAGGGGACAAACATGAAGGCGACTTAATATAAAGGTATAAAAAATGAAGCTTGGTTTTATGCAATAATAAAAAAAAACAAGAGAAACAAGAAGGGGAATAAAAACAAGGCGAGCACTTTATTTATCCAACCAGACAAATGAATCATTATTTGGCAGTTATATAAAGAAATTGTTTCTTTTTTTACAATCATTTGTTTGATGATAAAGTTAAATAATAAAAAATGTAAATTACTAAAATAATAAGTGCGTGCCCCAATACGAGGCGGTACAGTTTCGATCATTGTTATGTTGAAAGGAAGAAATCTGTCAGAGCAAAAAGCTGAGTTTTGTTACCTTTTGCGTAGGCATTAAATAATTAGGATTTTATAACGGTTATAAAATCAAACGAAAACAAATTATAGCTCCGTCACATAAGCAGTTTTTCATATAGATGCGTTTTACTAAATTTTTTTAGCAGATTGCAAATATTTTTATGGAGAGCGGTAGATTGAGCGACACTGGCGTCATCTGACATGAAAAAGTAGCCTACTCTCAACTTTTGTTGCAAGCAAAGCATAAGAAGAAGAATTCGACTTTTGCTTTGGCTAAAAGCCCCGTCACATAAGCAGTTTTTCATATAGATGTGTTTTACTAAATTTTTTGAGTAGATTGCAAATATTTTTATGGAGAGCGGTAGATTGAGCGACACTGGCGCAATCTGACATGGAAAAGTAGGCAACTCCCAAATTTTGTTGCAAGTAAATCATAAGAAGAATTTGACATTTGATTTGGCTAAGGGTGTTGGCACACTTTGCAAGTGAAATTATTTTTCCCATTGGATGGTAACTTTTCTACCATTTTTCGCAATTAAAAACTACATTACAACCAACGACACACAATATGTTAGCAGGTATTTTTTGTTGTATAGGGAGAACGTTTATACCAGTGCTTCGCGAAATTTTGTATGTGAATGGGCAAGACGAAATAAACTTCAATTGCCAAGCCTGAAGTTCCTTCATATTTACAAACGCAACATCTTGGTTGATTGTGGCGATGTTATTGGAATGCATAAGCTTGTGTTAAACGCATCTATATGAAAAATGTTATTGTGCCGCGGCCTTTATTCATTACATTTGTTAAGCGACTTGAGAGATGAGGATGCTCCACCTCACATGCATATGACAGATTGCGACAACTTACTGAAAATGTATCGCAAAGTTAATTTAGTCGCCAGTGAAGGGAATATGTAAAACTTATTCAAAATGGGCGTCGTACCGCGCCTTCTTCGGGTTCATTAGCGCACGTAGTCGGTTTTTTTAAAAATAAGAATCAATATATCACATTTCTGTTGATTCTCGTGACGTCGTGTAATTATGGGAACACCCATCTGTGAAGATATGCTCATGAGAAGAAAACGAAATAAAAAGTACATTCGAGCGACACCGAACACTATATACCCACCTGTGGGCTTTAACAGAAATTCAAATATGAAACAAATTTTAAGAGAGGTGGTTCTTCAGAGCACTAATCAATAACAGACGAAGTCGAGTTAGGCACTGGAATAAAACCATTTATAAATCTTGCTTATGACAATTTTATTGAGATACCTAAATTTTAACCTTAGTTTCCAAGACTGGGTAGGAGAAAGATTGCTTCATTGAAAGATGATGGGCACAACTCCGGACGATCTTCTATCTACGACTCATTTATAAGTAAAAGCCTACATTCCGTTTATCAGCAGTTATATGCCATCAACACGGGAAAGGCATTTTGCTTATTGAGTTTAAACATAAAAATTTTCATTAAAATATGTCCCGATTGATTATACATATGTATGTAGGTGCACTCACGTTCGATGAATTAAAATCAGCTAGCAAAATTGGATAATTGAATTCTAGTAGACTTGAACAATTAGATATGCTAAGAATAACGTCGAATTTCAACGTAAAATGAAAGACCCTGCAATAGAAAAATACTGACCTAGTGGCACACGCTCAGATTTTTGAGATTATCAGGGCCCTCTTTTCTGCCTAGCCTGCCGAACCAGCAACGCTGACTTCCCGTCTGGGTGGACATTGTAGACAGGGGCGAGGAGTAGCGCTTATATAAAGTACGACGTAACAATATAACCAACGAGTGGTCTGGGCATGAATTGGATCAGTTATGCAGAGTTGTATGTCGCCGGAATACAAGAGAGAGGCACTGAACTATTTAAAACCGTAGCAACGATTTTATTGGTACCAGACGTGGCTTCTAAGAATTTTTCTTTATTTCCAGAAGATCAATCCGGGAAGGTATTGGATTATGTTGCCGAATTGATAACTCCTTTCCAGATATTTGAACCAACCCGTAGAAGCACCTGTAAGGTGGCTGATTATTTGGGTGGTGAGGACGGCGACAAGCAGGTATGCTTCCATTCTAGGCTAGCTCGTCGTCTTTGGCGGGGTATTTCACCCCGTATGCAAGTAAATCTACTAGCCGCCGCTCCTTACCACTTAAACAGTCAACCACGTAACACACCTTCGGCACAACCCACTTCCCAAAGCAAGCCGGAAAATTCTAATACTGTAAAATTTATCAAAGTTTATGTTTGCCGTTTATATAGAACTGTAGTTAAACCTCGCTTTTGAGACCGCAGTGAACTGTGTTGTTGTTGTTGTTGTTGTAGCGATTAGTTACTCCCCGAAGGTTTTGGGGAGTGTTATCGATGTGATGGTCCTTTGTCGGATACAGATCCGATACGCTCCGGTAACACAGCACCATTAAGGTGCTGGCCCGACCATCTCGGGAACGATTTATATGGCCACATTAAACCTTCAGGCCATCCCTCCCTCCCCACCCCCAAGTTCCATGAGGAGCTTGGGGTCGCCAGAGCCTCGTCTGTTAGTGAAACGGGATTCGCCGCTCGAAGGTGAGGTTGACAATTGGGTTGGAGAAGCTATATATTGCGCTACACGACCCCTTGAATCCCTGTCGCAACCCTTTGCGAGGTGTTTGAGGTTGTCCGTACAGTCGGTGATCAGTGGGAATAAAATCTTGGTATCGCTACGTATCACAATTTATTCACACAAATTTATAGCGAAATCTTAGGTCAGAAAAATGCTCGGAAATCGTTCCATTAGGGCTGGCTCCGTACAAAGCCTCTCGGGTTTGTCGGTCTTTGCCTTATTAATTGGCGGCCTGGTATCTTGCAGGATTATAGGGTGTCCATTCCTGCACAAGGCTCTAAAAAGAACGTTTGCGGTAATTATTGTTATGATACATTTTGTATAAATTGAAATTTATTCTAGTTTACAATTTTTGTAATTGAGCTGTAATTGGAAGTCATAGCTTTTAAACAACTTCTTATCCAATAAATGAGAAGGTAGAAGTAGTCACAGATTTCGGTATACAAATTATTTTATTATATTTCTCGACTCAATCAAAAGCCTCATATAATTCATGTTGTTGCTGCTGTAGCGCTAAAGACACTTCCTGAAGGTTGTGGGGAGTGTTATCGACGTTGATGGTCCTTTGCGGCATTAGATCCCGTACGTTCTGGACTATCTTCGGACCGATTTAATATGTCCACATTGAACCTTCTAGGCCATTCCTACCCCCATAGAGCTTGAGGTCGAGTAGATGAGGTTGACAATTGGATTGCAGAAGAAGCTATAAATTGCGCTGGAAACTCCTTGAAAGGGTTGCGCTACACAACCTCTGGAATCCTTTGGGTATTTTAGTAGCCTCTTACGACAGGCATACCTGCTTCGGGTATATTCGAAGCCCCCTAACCCATTGTGGTCCTAATATAATTCATCACATCGTTTAGTATCTGGGCAACTTGATTTTAACATGTTTACATTAGATTCACCTGTATGTTTCTATGAACTTTTTCATAACAAATAATAAACAAAATGTTACGTATACGCACATGTACCCATCTTTTCACGTAGTACATACATATATGTTTGCGTGTAATTGGTGGGCTGTTAATAAAACAACGTACTGGAACCAGATGGGCGAGTCAGTTCTTTTATGCTGGAAAGGCTTCTAGCGGATGTATAGTTGCTTTGTTATTAACTTACAGGTACGAAGGCCAAAACCATTGAGCATTCTAGTCATACGGAATTTTATGACCTTAAAAACTACCTTAAGGCATGTCCATAAGGCAGAAAATGATATGGTACTCAGAGCTTTGCTTGGCGTTATTTTGTGCTAAAAAATATAACAAGATTTTTTAAAAAGGAGTGGTAGAAGTTGTAAAATCTAATTTAAAAGATAATACATCTGCGTCCGAACACTGCTAAGATGAGAGTTTCTGAAGGGTAAAGAATATTAGAAAAAAAAAAAATAAATAAAAACTACAACAACAAAAAGAGAACTATAGAGCAGCATCACGTCGAGTGTCGTCCAGCAAACGATAAGCCACCGCACAAGTGACGTGAGAAAGCACGTGAAACGCGCATGCACGCGTTGTGCCAACAAAAAAAAAAAAAAAAACAACAACAAATAAGAAAATCACAATATACAAACATCTACTTATCTACCTATCTACTTGTATATACATATAAATTTTACATGAATGCAGTTTATGAAGCCGGCAAAACTGGTCAGCGACTAAGCATTTGACTGAATAATTTATTTTTTATTTTTATACTCAACTGAGCGGAGCTCACAAAGTATATTAATTTTGTTCGCATAACGGTACCCCGTAACGGCATAAACTAATCGAGATAGATATAGACTTCTATATATCAAAATGATCTGGGCGAAAAAAGAAACTCATTTAGCCTTGTCCGTCCGTCTGTCCCTGAACATGATAACTTGAGTAAATTTTGAGGTATCTAAATGAAACTTGGGAGGGTGGGGCCGTGTGTAGAAGTCCACGAAAGTGGGGAAAGCTTCTGACCGCCATTCACCTGGGAATGGCCAGAGCGACTCTTTTGCATGCGGTTCAAGCAGCTCACTACTGCCGGTCGCTTGCGGCCAAGTATCCTCTGGGTAGCCGCTAAACACCCGTTTAGCGGTGAGCTAATGTGAGAAGGCGACAACCTGGCTAGGCCACTCTGACATAATCGGTTTAAGGGCTAGCCGGGGGGGAGATTTCATCGGCAGCGTCTGTACACCTCTAGGTGCGGCTGCAAGCGGGCGTCTGTCTTGGAGCAAGCGGCTCGCTATATAAACGTGCCAAGTAATATTTTCACCCCCGCTGAGCGGGTTGTGCGCTGGGCTTGGGACCCGCCACGTAAAACCATACTCCAATGAAATATAACAACAAGCCTCGGATAAATACACTCTCTATTGATGACGACCATGGCAAACGTTTGAAGGACAATGAATTGAGGGCATGCACCTGGAACGTCCGCTCCCTGAATGGGATTGGTGCAGATGCCCGGCTGGTTGATGTCCTCGTCAAAGCAAAATCTGACATCACCGCCATCCAAGAAATGCGTTGGACGAAGCAAGGAAGAAAGAAGATCAAAAATTGTGACATATATTGGAGTGGCCATGCGAATAAGCGCAGTTTCGGCGTCGGATTCGTGGTGGGAGAGAGACTTTGTCGCCAAGTGCTGGCGTTCACGCCTGTGGACGAGCGTCTCGCCGCTATTCGAATAAAAGCAACATTTTTTAATATATCATTCATCTGCGCCCATGCGCCGACAGAGGAGAAAGACGATGAGGTGAAAGACACTTTTTATGAACAATTAGAACGCACATACGAGCGCTGCCCCCGTCATGATATAAAAGTCGTGCTTGGCGACTTTAACGCCAGGGTGGGCAAAGAAGGTGTTTTTGGCCCTACAGTCGGAAAGTTCAGCCTACACAATGAAACTTCTCCTAACGGACTGAGGCTGATTGACTTTGCCGGTGCTCGAAACATGGTCATATCAAGCACGAGGTTCATGCATAAAAAGATACATCAAGCTACATGGCTGTCTCCTGATCGAAATACTCGCAATCAGATCGATCACGTTGTGATAGACGGACGGCATGCCTCCAGTGTTTTAGATGTGCGAACGATCCGAGGACCTAACATCGATTCGGACCATTATCTCGTTGCAGCCAAAATACGCACCCGCCTCAACGCGGCTAAAAACAAGGAACAAAAAACACAAGGAAAGCTAGACGTCGAAAAGCTTCAATCACAACAGACTGCCAATGATTTCGCAACTCGACTCTCACACCTGCTCTCTGAGGGCACAACTCATCCTGAAGGAATACAGGAGCAGTGGGAGCATATCTCCAAAGCACTTCATACTGCCGCCGAGGAAAAAATTGGTTACCGGCGGCCACGAAAAAACAACTGGTATGATGAAGAATGCCGCGTTGCAACCGAAAGAAAAGACGCTGCCTACAGGGCTACGTTAAAAGCGAGCGCGACAAGAGGAGTGTGTGAACGCTATCGTGAGTTGAAAAGGGAAGCGAGACGCCTTTTCAGGAAGAAAAAAGCAGAAGCAGAAAGGCGTGAGTGCGAGGAGCTTGAGCTGCTAGCCACCAGGAATAACGCCCGAAAATTCTACCAAAAAATACGGCGACAGACGGAAGGTTTTAAGACCGGGGCAAACTCCTGTAGGAATGAAAACGGCGACCTTGTGCTGTCCAGAGAGTGCTTAGATTATGGAGGGAACACTTCTCTGCTCTCCTAAATGGAGGCAGCAATTCACCGCGCAGAGATGAAGAACCCGATCCCGCAATCGATGATGATGGAATATATGTCCCCCCGCCCGATTATGACGAAGTTAGAATAGCAATAACCAGATTGGATGGATTGCCTGCGGAGCTATTCAAGTTCGGCGGCGAGGAGTTGGTAAGGCGCATGCAGCAGCTTCTTAGCAAAATATGGGCGGACGAAAGCATGCCCGACGGTTGGAATCTAAGTGTTCTTTGCCCAGTCCACAAGAAGGGGGATACTGCAAAATGCACCAACTATCGTGGAATCAGCCTTCTTAATATCGCATATAAGGTCCTTTCAAGTGTATTGTGCGAAAGATTGAAGCCCAACGTGAACCGGCTGATTGGACCTTATCAGTGCGGCTTCAGACCTGGTAAATCTACCATCGACCAGATTTTCACAATGCGCCAAATCTTGGAAAAAACCCGTGAAAAGAGAATCGACACACATCACCTCTTCGTCGACTTTAAAGCCGCCTTCGACAGCACGAAAAGGAGCTGCCTATATGCCGCTATGTCTGAATTTGGTTTCCCCGCAAAACTTATACGGCTGTGCAAAATGACGTTAAGCAACACCATCAGCTCAGTCAGAATTGGGAAGGACCTCTCCGAGCCGTTCGAAACTAAACGAGGTTTCAGACAGGGTGACCCCCTATCGTGCGATTTCTTTAATTTGATGCTGGAGAAAATTATACTAGCTGCAGAACTTAACCGCACTGGAACAATATACTATAAAAGCGTGCAATTACTGGCATATGCTGATGACATTGATATCATCGGCCTAAACACCCGCGCTGTTAGTTCTGCTTACTCCAAGCTGGAAAAAGAAGCGGTAAAGATGGGTTTGATGGTGAATGAGGACAAAACGAAGTACCTGCTGTCATCGAGCAAAGAGTCAGCGCATATGCGCCTTGGCAACCACGCTACTGTTGGCAGCCATAATTTCGAAATAGTAAAAGACTTCGTTTATTTGGGAACCAGCATCAACATTAGCAACAACATCAGCACTGAAATCCAGCGAAGAATCAATCTTGCCAATAAATGCTACTTTGGACTAGGTAGGCAATTGAAAAGTAAAGTCCTCTCTCGGCGAACGAAAATCATACTCTACAAGTCACTTATCGTACCCGTCCTGCTATATGGGGCAGAAGCATGGACCATGACAACAGCAGATGAAGCGGCTTTGGGAGTGTTCGAGAGAAAAGTTCTTCGAAAGATTTATGGACCTCTACGCGTTGGCGATGGCGAGTACCGAAGAAGATTTAATGATGAGCTGTACGAGCTATACGCAGACATCAACATAGTCCAGCGAATTAAAACGCAGCGGCTGCGCTGGCTAGGCCATGTTATGCGAATGAAAGATGATGCTCCGGCCAAGAAAGTGTTTCTATCGGAACCCGCCTATGGAAGCAGAGGTAGAGGGCGGCCCCCACTCCGTTGGAAGGACCAGGTGGAGGGCGATTTGGACTCCCTTGGTGTGACCAATTGGCGCCGGTTGGCGGAGCGAAGGAGCGACTGGCGCGCCTTGTTGGACGGCCATAACCGTTTAGACGGTTAAGCGCCAATTAAGTAAGTAAGTAAGTAAATGAAACTTGGTATGTAAGTTCGTGGGCACTCAACTAAGATCGCTATTTAAAACGAACGAAATCGGACTATAACCACGTCCACTTTTTCGATATCGAAAATTTCGAAAAACCAAAAAAGTGCGATAATTCATTTCCAAAGACGGATAAAGCGATGATACTTGGTAGGTGGGTTGGCCTTAAGACGCAGAATAGAAAATTAGTAAAATTTTGGACAATGGACGTGGCACCGCCCACTTTTAAAAGAAGGTAATTAAAAAGTTTTGCAAGCTGTAATTTAGCAGCTGAGTATGTAATGTTCGGTTACACCCGAACTTAGCCTTCCTTACTTGTTTAATTATAACTTGAAAGCAAAACACTTTTTCGTGCAAAACTCATTTTGCAATTATTTTTAAATATTTTTTTCGCAATTATTTTTAGTTTTATAATTAACTTTTTTTTTCGTTTTAATCGCCGGCGTTAGAGAAATAAACAAAAATATGCGACTGCATTGCTGTAATGTTTCAATCAACACTGAAATTTTTTGCCAGAATTTTCTAAGACTTTTGTGTGCAGTGCATTAACCGACGATAGACAGACGGGCTCGGCAGCCGGTTTGGCGCAGGTGAGAGCGCATGCTGCATTTGTTGAAGTTGAGTGTCAAGTGTATGTAATGATGGTAGTTTATGAAATTTGTTAGGGAGGACTCGCTTTTCACATTTAAGACAGCGAAAATCTGTGTATAATTTGATGACATTCAAATAGTAATTAATTATGATGATGCAAAAGTGTTTATTGTAGGGCTTTTTCAATGAATCATTTATATTTTGTTACGTTGCATTTCATTTATTTATGATTTCATAAAAGTATATTTTTCAGTAAAATGCTAATTGTATTATTTTTTCATTTATATTTAATTGATTAAGAGGAATCTATTGATGGATATTTATATGGGCATACATTGATGTAGATAGCTTTTAGCTTAGGTATGATGCATTTGTTACGTACAGGGAAGCTTAACAATGGGATGACATAATGTCGGCAAGAAAAACTATTGTGCTGTTACAAAAATAAAGGAATGAATAAAATGTATTATTTAAATTCTAATAAAATAGGGTTTATTGTTGTTGTATCAGTAGGGTGTAAGCTCTACTATGTGGACACTTTCCTCTTTCTTCTACTTTATCTTCAATTGCTTCTCCTTGATTTTGTCTATCCCTTATTTCATTAATAATCCACATTATCGTTTCTTCTCGCACTCCCACTCCCACTCCAACTTCCACTTCTACTCCCCCTCCCCATCCCACTCCTTCCGTCCTCCCACCCCCACTCCTAAGTTTAACCATTTTTTTATTATTCGGTTTTTTTCTTTAAATACAAGTTTTTTTAGTCCAAATCGTCTTTGAACAATGACAAACGAAACCCCTGGATGATTTGGTGCCAGGGGTTTTTTCGGCTGTATTTCAAGAAAACTTTGTGACAAAAGCTGTGGCGATAGGCAGAGGGTGACAGACTTGAGTTCACACATCGAGAACAGCAAATCTGGCAGTGGGATGCAAAAATGATAACACATCAATCATACAAGTAGAAGAGATAGTTGAGAAATTCGTGGAGAAGACAGTAGGCTTACTCGGATGACCTAAAAAAGAGATATCGCGCCAACTCCAGCGGGAACATGATTGACAGGTCAAATCAGTATGTGACCGCTGCTTACTTTCTTGATAAGGATGATGTTGAATGACCAAAAAGGAGATATCGCGGCGACTCCTTTCTACGCGAAAATGGTTGCCAAGACAAATCTGCTACTTGATCAGAGCAGTCCATCTGGGAATGAGGTCACCGCAAAGTGAAAATAAGCAGAGAGGGAGCCGCTATACGTCTTTATCATGGAAGCTGTCCACTTCCATTTTTAAAATCGATGATGCTTCAACGTAGTCAAACGGTTTAACGAGCATATAACCTCTGCATGGCTCCAAAGGCCAGAAAGAATGCATAAAAAGAAGTTCAAAAGGCGAAAACCATAACACACGCTAATAAGAGAGGAAGTGAAAGATATCTTGGAGCCTTGAGAAAAGCGGGCAAGAGAATTAAGTGAGGATACTTTAAGACTATGTTCACTACATGACACGCCGACTATTGAAACTAGAATATCCGAGTTCTAAAAAAATGTGAAAATTTGAATTTTCTATAATATCTATTTATAAAACATAAATTAAACAGACGTTGTTTGAATTTTCCCCTAATTATTAAATAAATTTTAAAATTAAAAATTGCTTCAAATAAATGTTTTCATACATTTAAAGCAATACGGGCAATCCCCGCTTAACTCATACAAATAAAAAGTTTCTATTTGACTTGTGATCGGACTGCTACAGAAGCGAACAGAAAAAGAGCAATGTAAATTTTTATCCATTTTCATTTGTTAAATTCTTCTTTTTTGTTTTCGATATTTTAAGCAAAGACTCAGAGAACGCCAACAACAAGTTCAAAATTTGTATTTGTACAATTACTTTAAGCAGCGCCGAGCGAACCTCTTAGGGTTCGCGAAGTTTAAGAAAAAACAAGGTTGCTGGCAAACATAACGGTACAACAGAAGTTTCAAACGCCCCAGCGGGTTATGGGCCTTATAATATACCCTCGACAGGTATGCCTGTCGTAAGTGGTGAATAAACTACCAAATTGATTCAAGGTGTTGTGTAGCGCAACCCTTTCAAGGTGTTGCCACCGCAAAATATAGCTTCACCAATCCAATTGTCAACCTCACCTAGCCGTAGCGAATCCTGTTACTTTAACAGCCGAGGATCTGGCGACCCCAATATCTCATAGATCTAGGGGGTGGGAGGGCGTTATGGCCTTGAAGGTTTCATGTGGTCATACTAAATCGTTTCCAGATGGTCGTGATGGTGCCTTAATGGTGCTTGTTACCGGAGCATACCAGATCTGCATCCACCAAAGGATCATCAACATCGATAGCTATCCCCAAGGCCTTCGGGGAGTGTCCTTATCGCTACAACAACAACAACAGAAGTTTCAAACAAGTGATACCTTAATAATGACTTAATAATAACAAGTAAGGAAGGCTAAGTTCGGGTGTAACCGAACATTACATACTCATTTGAGAGCTATGGTGACAACATAAGGGAAAATAACCATGTAGGAAAATGAACCGAGGGAAACCCTGGAATGTGTTTGTATGACATGTGTGAGTGGGCCATAGTTCTATAGGTGGACGCCATTTAGGGATATAGCCATAAAGGTGGATCAGGGTTGACTCTAGAATGCGTTTGTACGATATGGGTATCAAATTAAAGGTATTAATGAGGGTTTTAAAAGGGAGTGGTGGTAGTTGTATATGTGAAGGTGTTTTCCAGATATCGACCAAAATGTGGACCAGGGTGACCCAGAACATCATCTGTTGGATACCGATAATTTATTTAAATATGTAATACCACGAACAGTATTCCTGCCAAGATTTCAAGGGTTTTTTATTTCACCCTGCAGAACTTTTTCATTTCATTCTACTTAATATGGTAGGTGTCACACCCATTTTACCAAGTTTTTTTCTAAAGTTATATTTTGCGTCAATAGACCAATACAATTACCATGTTTCAACCCTTTTTTCGTATTTGGTATATAATTATGGCATTTTTTTCATTTTTCGTAATTTTCGATATCGAAAAAGTGGGCGTGGTCATAGTCGGCTTTCGGCCATTTTTTACACCAATACAAAGTGAGTTCAGATAAGTACGTCAACTGAGTTTAGTAAAGATATATCGATTTTTGCTCAAGTTATCGTGTTAACGGCCGAGCGGAAGGACAGACGGTCGACTGTGTATAAAAACTGGGCGTGGCTTCAACCGATTTCGCCCTTTTTCACAGAAAGCAGTTATCGTCCTAGAATCTAAGCCTCTACCAAATTTCACAAGGATTGGTAAATTTTTGTTCGACTTATCGCATTAAAAGTATCCTAGACAAATTAAATGAAAAAGGGCGGAGCCACGCCCATTTTGAAATTTTCTTTTATTTTTGTATTTTGTTGCACCATATCATTACTGGAGTTGAATGTTGACATAATTTACTTATATACTGTAAATATATTAACTTTTCTTTTAAAATTTGAATTTAAAAAAAAATTTTTTTAAAAAGTGGGCGTGGTCGTTCTCCGATTTTGCTAATTTTTATTAAACAGGCATATAGTAATAAGTGTAACGTTCCTGCCAAATTTCATCATGATATCTTCAACGACTGCCAAATTACAGCTTGCAAAACTTCTAAATTACCTTCTTTTAAAAGTGGGCGGTGCCACGCCCATTGTCCAAAATTTTACTAGTTTTCTATTCTGCGTCATAAGTTCAACTCACCTACCAAGTTTCATCGCTTTATCCGTATTTGGTAAGGAATTATCGCACTTTTTCGATTTTTCGAAATTTTCGATATCGAAAAAGTGGGCGTGGTTATTGTCCGATATCGTTCATTTTTAATAACGATCTGAGATAAGTGCTCAGGAACCTACATACCAAATTTCATCAAGATACCTCAAAATTTACTCAAGTTATCGCGTTAACAGACGGACGGACGGACGGACGGACATGGCTCAATCAAATTTTTTTTCGATCCTGATTATTTTGATATATGGAAGTCTAGATCTATCTCGATTCCTTTATATATGTACAACCAACCGTTATCCAATCAAACTTAATATACTCTGTGAGCTCTGCTCAACTGAGTATAATAAACAAAAAATTGTTCCAACGACAAACTTCAAGATAATAATGGCGCGGCAGTTCTCAAACGAACGCAAATGTTTGTATGGTTCTCTGCTTGCTTGACTATGCAGTTTTCAAGCAATGTCGGACTTTTCAGCACGCGTTGACAGAGCGACGCCAAACGAAAGAACAGCGGTAGGGAAAGTAAATATTGGATTTAATACGACATTTATCTGCAATCAAACAATCAAACAAATTGCGCTTGAGGCCTAAACTACAGATGTCTAAACTAAGCCTAAAGCCTGGCCAGTTACCACTAGACCTTCACATAAATGTAACTCAAAATCTGGATGATGGAGTGATTCAACTTGGCAGCAGTTGTACTCTATTGTTGATGTAATCTCTTTCTCGCTACTTTCCACCTCACTGAACTGTAACGAGAACTTTTGAGCAAAATTTTACTTAAAAACAACTTTATAGTAAACTTATTCTAAGCAGACTCTATTAAAACGACCGTCTGACGGACGTATATTGCAACGATTTTAGGTTATTCCTTGTCAAATTTGGTTCGGCGATAGATCGTTCACAGCTTTGCGCCATCTTCAGCGCCATTTTTGTAAAGGCTTGTGAGCATAAGTGCAGCTGTTATTAAAATGGGTGTATGAGTTATGAATGGATCTAGCGTACCCAGAAAGCGTTAGTGGTTATTAGCATTGGCAATTCCTGACTGGGGGAATTTCTGAATACAATGAGGAAAGTTTTACAGGGATGCCAAGAGAAAGTGGTCTGAATTATGCGGATTAGATGTCATGATACAATAAAATAAATATGTTCAATACGAGATACAGTAATATTTAATTTAGACCACTCATAATGAGCGGAATATGCATATATAGTACCTTGTTACTATTCTTGACAGCAAGCTGACATGGGCGCTTGAATGATTGGACTATACAGGCTTTTATTGTCATGTACTGCTGTCGAGGGCCAATTGTTAAACACTGCGGTCTTCAACAGCGATGGTATATTGGTTGTATGATATGGTGGTGAACTCGATTTTCTATTATGAAGCTCTGGTAGACGGCACCAGACGTTTCTTCCTTGCTGAAGATGATGGAAATAGTACGGAACCTTTCCCTCAACACTCGGTTGACATCGTAAGAGAAGGGACCGTAGCTCGTGCGGTAATAGGGCAGCACGATATTAGCATGTGAATATGGGCACTCGTGCCTGCCGATCATTGTAACGTCTTCCACGCCGCTTTAACTGTTACGAAATTTTATTTTTACTTAGATTATCAGGCGACTATGAGAAACTTGCTGTTCCACCCTGAAGTGCCGGAACGTCAAGTACTGCTTGAACTCACTCGCAGTGGCTTCGTGCCATCTTTGGTAAACATTATCTAGGCGCCAGATTATAATGGTATCCCTGGCAACTGTCGCACTGATCTCATGGCGGAGGAGCTGAACGTGGCTATCCGTGGGATTCTGCAGGACAATTGCTCTCTCATTCCGAACAGTTGGGCCTCGAATCAGCGAAACCAGCGCTGTGCCGACATCAACTATGGCCATGTGTTGAGGCCTTTGTGGTATTTTGTTGACTTTGCGGAGCTTTGGGGTTTGCTACGTATCTATTTGTGGAAATTGGAATGTTAACAGGACACTGCTCAATGGAGAAGTGCGTCCATGCGGTGCTGTTATGCTTAGGTAAGTAGAAGGAAAATACAAAGATCGAAGTTTGTCTCATCGGTAGGTTTGTTGTAGAAGCCAGTAATTGGTCAGCCGTCATCCAACCTATCTAATAGAAATAATCTGGATAAAACATTGGCTGCGTGACTTTCAACTATGGTTAAAGAAGTGGATAATTTTGTACAGATCGTGTGCAGATATTAACGGTGTACAAAAAATTATCTCCCTGTATGTAAGCAGTTCTCCAAATTTGCTTCACATACTTTTAGGCTCTATTAAGTTAGACTATTTAAATTTTAGAAAATATTCCATAAATAACATATTTTGCATAAAAAATATGAAATGGTGTTGAAATGTGCGTGAAATTGGCCGATAGTGGGTGGTTAGGCGTAGGGGCCAGCATTCTGATTTTTTGTTTTTTTTTTTGTGAATGATTTCGTCTTAACGCTATGTACTGTGTGAAAAGTGTGATTACTTTTTCATAAAAAAAATTGATACGCCTTTAAAACACAGTATGTTAATAGGACAAGGTTATTCTAATTAGGAACTTTAAAAAGTTGTGAAAAAAGTTCTGGTCTAAATATTGAAATACATTTAGCTATTAAGCGTATGAGTTGAAAGCGTAGCTAATTTCGCGCTCTAAATCTTTGTTAAGTATAATCAATTCACACCAAAAAATTTAATACTCCAAAAGGTCGTTTAATGAGCAAAAGTTAATTTGTATATGTTATAAAAATGTTAAATCCCTTGATGAAGTGAAGAAATAAATTTACAATAAATTAAAACAAGAGTAAATAATGAGATAAATATGTTTGTTTAGCAAAAACAAACATAATTAGAAAGCATTAGCAAAACTGTAGAGAAGATTATTCATTCTTATAACGCAAAAAATATAAAAAAAACAAGTAAAGGTGTCTAAGTTCGGGTGTAACCGAACATTATATACTCAGCGTGAGCGTAATTGTACATTTCATTTCAGATAAATTACTTTTCTACATAACACGTGGCACCGCCCGTTTAGAAAAATGTCTCCCCATTTCCTCTTACAATAAAACTTGATAAGTGAAATATCATTCATTCAAAACTATTTTTTGCTATGTTATAGCTTATTATTCTAGTCTTTGAAACTTTTAAACTTGTTTTATATCTAAGTCGCCGTGGTCTTTAACCGATCCCGTCCATTTTTACTAGAAATATTTTCTGCTATAAGGAAAATATATGTACCCAATTTTATTACGATCCGTTAATTTTTCTTCGAGCTATGGCTCCCGAAGCATAGAAAATTGCTTAGTCATAAAAGAGGCGGTGTCACACCCATTTTCAAAAATTTTAGTGTTTTAAAATTTAATGTTATAATTAAATTTAGAAAGTAAAATTCTATTGACACAAAGCTCTTTTTCGCTAAGATATGGCTTATTATTTTCGTCCACGACCCTTTTAAAAATCTTTTATATAAAAGTGGGCGTGGTGTTTAACCGATCTCGTCCATTTTTTCTAGAAATATTTCCTGCTATAAGGAAAATATATGTAAACAATTTCATTACGATATGTTAATTTTTTTTTTTGGAGTTATGGCCCCCGAACATAGAAAACTGCTTAGTCATAAAAAGGGCGGTGCCACGGACATTTTTTAAAATTTGAAGTTTTTCCTATTTAATGTTATAAATCCACTTGGGAAATGGAATACCATTGATATAAAGCTCTTTTTTGCAAAGATATAGCTTATTTTATTCGTTCACGACCCTTTTTAAAATCTTAAATATATAAAAGTGGGCGTGGTCCTTAACCGATTTCATTAATTTTTCTTCAAATCATTCCTTATAGTAAAGGCAACCTCTCTGCAAAATTTTGTTACGATAGGTTTAACGATTTTTGATTGATGGTTAATAATATTTGTAAAATTGATTTTATCATAAGTGGGCGGTGCCACTCCCATTTTGAAAAATTTTTCCAAATTCTTATCAAGAGTCTCAATATCAGTCCACATTTCGGCGGCCACCGTGGTGTGATGGTAGCGTTCTCCGCCTACCACACCGTATGCGTTCACACCCCGGGCAAATCAACATGAAAATTTTAGAAATAAGGTTTTTCAATTAGAAGAAATTTTTTCTAAGCGAGGTCGCCCCTCTGCAGTGTTTGGCAAGCGCTCTGGGTGTATTTCTGCCCTGAAAAGCTCTCAGTGAAAACTCATCTGCCTTGCAATTGCCGTTCGGAGTCGGCATAAAATATGTAGGTCCAGTCCGGCCAATTTGTAGGGAAAATGAAGAGGAGCACGACGCAAATTGGAAGAGAAGCTCGGCCTTATATCTCTTAGGAGGTTGTCGCGCCTTACATTTATTTATTTTTATTTATTTAGGTGTATTATTTACTAAATTATCCGCTTTTTTGTGTTTTCCAAAATTTTATATACATAAAAAGTGGGCGTGGTTATCATCCGATTTCGCTCATTTTCAATACTGGGTCCAGATAAGCTCGTGTACCAAATTTGGTGAAGATATCTCAATATCTACTCAAGTTATCGCGCATGGATGACATGGCTCAATGAAATTTTTTTTCGATACTGATGGTTTTGATATATGGAAGTCTATATCTATCTCGATTCCTTTATACCTGTGTGTGCAAAGCACACTGAGCATAACAAACTCATTAAATTTGTGGTCGATGAGAAGTCCCGCAAATCTCGTATCTTACAAAAAAATAAAGTTTTATGATTCATGCGGCAATATATATGAAAAAAAATGTATAAAAAAGTTGGGGCAAATTATTCAAATTATTTTGGTACTTCGCGGTACATACTCACTTAATAAACTGTTTATGAGTGTGGTTAAACCACGAAAATCATGCTTATAGCAAATTTATAAACATGCGAAGCTGCTATATTTTGCTAAATATACAAGTTTATAAACATTTCAATACATACATACATACACACGTTATTATATACACAGATATGTGTTTATAAATGTTTAAACTTTTTTACTTCAATTATTTTGGCGCGTGGCTAAAACATACACAAAAAGTATGTAAATATCTAAATAGTATGTATGCATTTATGTGTGTAAGTGCTCATATCAATTCATATGATTACACTGCATAACAAAGTTTATGAGCGGAATTAAAGGCATTATTGTACTACCGAAGGCACCTAGTTCAAGTCGAGAACGCTTCAGAACAAGTTCCCACACACGATAATCTTACATGTCTTTAGAACCTCACTTTTGCTTATGTTGTACATCAGTGTATCAGATGTTGTCAGAGACAGTGGTAATTTAAATGCGGAGTGATCTGTACGTCCACAACACAAAAGGGTATCCGCAATTCCTGAGGAATTGCTCTTACATTAGCTAATATTAAATTTAGCATAAATATTTTCCGAGTCCTCAATGCGCATCCAAAAATATCAGCCCTAAAGATTTCAAACGTCAAATGATAATAAATAACAGCCAAACCAGACTCTACAGTCAAATTCTAGGTGTTAAAATAACCTAAGCTTGTACGGCAGCCATAGTTCTGTAAAATTCCATTTGCAGGGAACGTGCCACGCTTGCTTTTCCCCCAATTCCATATTTACCTAGTGCTGTTAAGACTTAATGTCATGTAGCTCCGTAACAATTTTCATTATTCTACCATCACTACAACCAGGTTCCAGCCCCCCTCTTCCTCAACCCACATTTTCTTGGAGGGGCTAGGAATTGACCTTATATAACTCTTTACTGAACTTCAATGTTCTAGCATGAATACTTTCAGAGTTTTGCAGTATCAAGGATTCCATTTGCATGCGAGGTGCCATGCGCCTTTTATATATCGAAATTATTTTTGGCCTTTGACCATCCTTTCAAATTTGGTTGTGATCGGTCGATCCGTTTAGGACGCAGCCCGATCTACACCTACAAACATGCATACATAATTTGAATTTTATATAGAGATTTGGTGTTTGTCAATAGCTAGTCAACATAATCCAAATAATTTTTTTTTGTATATATTTTTTCTAACTAAATATGTACATATTTCTTAGCAAATAAATCAATTTCTTATATTTTTATATTTTCCTAAACCAATTTCGTATTTACCGACTAGCAACAACCGGTTGCCAACAGCTGGTGGTGAACAAATGCCAGCCTGAGACCACTTGAAATATGAATGAAAGGTTGGTAGATAATGATGAATTTAGCTTTTTTGTTGTGGAATTTTATTTATTGCCTTAGCTCAGTGTGACATCCTAGAATCTGATCAAGAAAACTTAATATGAGGACCACGAGTGAAACTTCAAAAATTGTAAGCTCCAAAAAAATGTTTATATGTTACTCACTGCAACTCTAACAAATAGATTTTTTTTTGTCTAGTCTAAATTTCGGTTTCTTTTTCAATGTCGATTTTATTTCATTTTGGTTCTGTTTCGGGTCTAGCTTAAGCTTTGTCATAGTTGGGGGTAGTGCACATTATTTTGATTGCATTACACTTTCTTTGTATTGGAAAAATGTTAGTGCGCACTATTTTTTTATTATTATAGTGATAGTGCTGCCTTTTTCCATTCATTTTATTTTGTTACTACCATTCAGCTGAGTGAATAAGAAAAAATATCAATATTGGAAGTTTGCTATGCCTCCGCTCAAACGAGTGAAGACAACTTTTTGTGCACTAAGCTGAAGCTGAAAATATTTTCAGATTTTGTTTTGTCTAGAGAGACTACTGAATTTTAACTGGTTAACGGCTGAAAATTCTAATTTTGAATTTATTTAGCCACTTATGGATGAAAAAAACAAGTGCCGTCCTACCACATAATATTCGAGATATCAACTCGTCAGACTCGTATTTAGACCGGAAATATTTTTTGATCTGCATCACGACTAGAGCTGTCCACAGCACAGGTAGGCAGCCGTATAAAATGTCAAAGAACAAGAATAATAAAAATTTAACAAGAAAAGCAAACATAAAAGGAAAAGTAAAATTTAAGATAAATTAAATTAGGTCATATTTGTTAAAATTTTGAAAACAAATATAAATGTACCCACAAGAAAATCTTAAAATATGATAAAATAAATACGAACAAGCAAGGAAGAGGCTGCCTGCCCGTGCCGTGCAGTGGGCCTTATTGGTGGGTCTATCATATCACTTTTAAAGACTTGCATTTTTGAGAATCGGATCAAACTTAATATACCATTCCATTTTCATGAAAGGCATACAAATTAAGTTAAAAACTTATGTGAGGGAAAAAATTGAGCGCAAGAGGAATACCAAATTGGTTTATCTCATACAGTTGCGAGTATACAAATAGCAGCAAAAATTATTAGCAAATGTATCACTTAATTTTGGTGAGTTTTTGAAAAAAAGTTGAGTTATGTTAGGTTAGGTTAGGCTGAACTTGAACTGGCCGGTTAATAAAGACCTCACATAGACTGAATGTGTCCACAGTGTTACCAGAATTTGTTTGACGACCAAATGAAAGAACCCCAATCAGGTGCCAGGACATATGTTAAAGAATAACTCCGTTGTTGTTGTTGTTGTTGTTGTTGTAGCAGTGCTTCGCCCCACCTAACAGCTGCGACCGATCACAAATTGTCATCAATATCCTCTAACGGGAGTCCAAGGAAACTTGCTGTTTCAACAGGGGTGGACCATAATGAAATGAGTATTAGAGGCGTTGGTTCCACATTACAATTAAAGAGATGGTTGGTGTCCAGCAGGGCATACATTTTGTATGTCGGGGTTGATTCTGGATAGGTAAGAGTTTAACCTGTTACAGTATCTAGA
Organism: Eurosta solidaginis; assembly: GCF_040869045.1. NCBI lineage: Eukaryota > Metazoa > Arthropoda > Insecta > Diptera > Tephritidae > Eurosta > Eurosta solidaginis. The sequence goes on along the minus strand of NC_090321.1, from coordinate 203,113,695 downwards.
ACGAAGTTGAGCTAGAGTGACTCGCGTTTCCCTGGGGAGTATGCGTTCCTCTTCCGCAAGTTTTGGGTACTGTTCTTTGAGTACTGGATTCACCGGGCAATTCCCGGCATAAAGGTCCGACGCCTGTTTGTGGAGCTCACCAAGGACCTGCTTGTGTTGTTTTTGCTTCATACGGCTGAGTTCTCAGGTGCCGTATTTCCTCAAAATGCTTACGGAGATGACTCCTTAAGTCCCTAGGCGGTGTTGGCTCATTAATCAGATGTATGTTGGGATGCCCAGGTTTCTGGGTATTCAACAGGAACTGTTTGGTTAGCATCTCATTTCTCTCCCTGATGGGGAGTGCTCTCGCCTCATTATGTAGATGGTGTTCTGGGGACATAGGAAGACAGCCCGTGGCGCTTCTGAGAGGAGTATTTTGGCAGGCCTGTAGCTTCTTCCAGTGTGTAATTTTTAGGCTTGGCGACCATATAGGGGACGAGTAGCATGAAATCGGCTGGCCAATTGTTTTGTATGTGGTAATGAGCGTCTCTTTGTCTTTTCCCCAAGTACTGCCAGCAAGGGATTTGAGGATTTTATTACGGCTCTGGATTTTCGGTACAATTGCGGCTGCGTGCTCACCAAAATGTAGATCCTGATCAAACGTCACACCCAAGATTTTGGAGTGTAGGACAGTCGGTAGTGTAGTGCCATCGACGTGGATGTTCAAAATGGTCCACATTTGGGACGTCCATGTTGTAAATAAGGTCGCGGAGGATTTAGTCGGTGACAAAGCCAGGTTTCGCGAGGCGAAACAACTGGAGAGATCAGGGAGTTAGCCGTTTATTCTGTTCTAAAGTTCATCGATCTGTGGGCCTGGGCCTGTGGCCATTATTGTGCAGTCATCGGCGTAGGAAACGATAGTAACTCCTTCTGGTGGCGGAGGTAGCTTAGATATGTAGAAATTAAACAAAAGTGGGGATAGGACACCACCTTGTAGCACCCCTTGTTTAACTCTTCTTGGTTTTGATGTTTCATTTCCAAATTGCACCGATGCCTTTCGACCACCCAGATAATTTGCGGTCCACCTTTTAAGACATGGGGAAAGGGTAGACCCTTCCAGGTCTTGCAGTAACGTGCCATGGTTGACCTATCAAAAGCTTTTGATAGGTCTAGCGCAACGAGTACTGTTCTATGGTGGGGGTTTTGATTTAAACCGCAACTGGGTGCTGATGGCATTTATCGCGGTGGTGCTGCTATGGAGTTTTCTGAAGCCATGCTGATGACAGGCTAGCTGCAAATTTGCTTTGAAGTAGGGAGAATAACTCCGTCATCTTGGCAAATACTAGCAGTTTTCTAGGACATAGCTTAATTGTTGCCTCGAGATCTGGCAACTCTGCCGCTCCTAATAGCTGGAGCCTTGATCTGACGAGCGCAGGACACGAACACAGAACGTGCTCAACCATTTCTTGCTGTTACTGACGAGGCCTAACCTATAAGCATGTGACGCTAGAAGGCAGTGCCCAGTCAGTATGCTCATCCTGAGCCTTAGGTCTTTTCTTTTCAGAGATATGAGTGTGAATCTAATATCGTAGGCTTTGCACATGGTCTTAGAAATATTGCAGCCCTGCGCTTTTGTCCACTCTTTTCCTGCTTGATGGATCATATGCAACTCCTGTCTCCTTTTGATTTCTCCCAAACGGATTGGGACGTCTATCCTCCACTCAGTGAGTGTTGCACCCTCCTTTGCCAAATCATCGGCATTTTCGTTACCTTCTTAGTTATGTTAACTAATTTAAAAAAGTTTTCGCAAAACTCGAAATTTTTTAGAAATTTTTAATTAACTTTAGTCTAATAAAGTGCAAGTCTGTAGTCTCCCAAAAGTAGTGTAATGCTAAAACCAATCGAAGTTTCGAGTTTTTTTTTATACCTTTCATGAACATGAAATGGTATATTAACTTTGGTCCGATGTTTGGAACGTTGAGAAATATAGAAGATAAACTCACCATTAAGTATACCGAATTGATCAGGGCGACGAACTGAGTTGATAAAGCCATGTCCGTCTGTCTGTTTGAACGCAAACTAGTCCCTGAAATTTTGAGATATCTCAATGAAACTTGGCACAAGGATGTATTTTTGTATTATATTAGACATTTGTCAGATCCGGTAGGATCGGACCACTATAACATATATCTCCCATACAACCGATCGTGATATCCTGAAAAAATCACTTTGTACCGAGCTATATATAGTTATATCCCATACAACCGATAGTTCAGATAGAAAGATTTTTGGCAATTTCTCCCTTAATTTCCAATATAAAAACGTTAAACTTGGTGATATTTATTCTAATATATCATAGAAGATTTCATGAAAAAACCATTTCGATCGGAGCTATATATAATATATATCCCATACAACCGATCGTTCAGATAGAAAGATTTTTAGCCATTTCTCCCTTAATTTCAAATATAAAAACGTTAAACTTGGTGATATTTATTCTAATATATCATAGAAGATTTCCTGAAAAAATCACTTTTATCGCAGCTATATGTATATAGTATATACCTATCCCATACAACCGATCGTTCAGATAGAACGATTTTTGGCCATTTCTCCCTTAGTTTCCAATATAAAACCGTGAAACTTGGTGATATTTATTCTAATATATCATAGAAGATTTCATGAAAAAACCATTTCGATCGGAGCTATATATAATATATATCCCATACAACCGATCGTTCAGATAGAACGATTTTTGGCCATTTCTCCCTTAGTTTCCAATATAAAACCGTGAAACTTTGTGATATTTATTCTAATATATCATAGAAGATTTCATGAAAAAACCATTTCGATCGGAGCTATATATAATATATATCCCATACAACCGATCGTTCAGATAGAAAGATTTTTAGCCATTTCTCCCTTAATTTCAAATATAAAAATGTTAAACTTTGTGATATTTATTCTAATATATCATAGAAGATTTCATGAAAAAATCATTTCGATCAGAGCTATATATAATATATCCCAAACAACCGATCGTTCAGATATAAAGATTTTTGGCCATTTCTCCCTTAATTTATATATATAGTATATATCCCATACTACCGATCGTTCAGATAGAAAGATTTTTGGCAATTTCTCCCTTAATTTCTAATATAAAAACGTTAAACTTGGTGATATTTATTCTAATATATCATAGAAGATTTCATGAAAAAACCATTTCGATCGGAGCTATATATAATATATATCCCATACAACCGATCGTTCAGATAGAAAGATTTTTAGCCATTTCTCCCTTAATTTCAAATATAAAAACGTTAAACTTTGTGATATTTATTCTAATATATCATAGAAGATTTCATGAAAAAATCATTTCGATCAGAGCTATATATAATATATATCCCAAACAACCGATCGTTCAGATAGAAAGATTTTTGGCCATTTCTCCCTTAATTTATATATATAGTATATATCCCATACTACCGATCGTTCAGATAGAAAGATTTTTGGCAATTTCTCCCTTAATTTCCAATATAAAAACGTTAAACTTGGTGATATTTATTCTAATATATCATAGAAGATTTCATGAAAAAATCATTTCGATCAGAGCTATATATAATATATATCCCAAACAACCGATCGTTCAGATAGAAAGATTTTTGGCCATTTCTCCCTTAATTTATATATATAGTATATATCCCATACTACCGATCGTTCAGATAGAAAGATTTTTGGCAATTTCTCCCTTAATTTCCAATATAAAAACGTTAAACTTGGTGATATTTATTCTAATATATCATAGAAGATTTCATGAAAAAATCATTTCGATCAGAGCTATATATAATATATCCCAAACAACCGATCGTTCAGATAGAAAGATTTTTGGCCATTTCTCCCTTAATTTATATATATAGTATATATCCCATACTACCGATCGTTCAGATAGAAAGATTTTTGGCAATTTCTCCCTTAATTTCCAATATAAAAACGTTAAACTTGGTGATATTTATTCTAATATATCATAGAAGATTTCATGAAAAAACCATTTCGATCGGAGCTATATATAATATATATCCCATACAACCGATCGTTCAGATAGAAAGATTTTTAGCCATTTCTCCCTTAATTTCAAATATAAAAACGTTAAACTTTGTGATATTTATTCTAATATATCATAGAAGATTTCATGAAAAAATCATTTCGATCAGAGCTATATATAATATATATCCCAAACAACCGATCGTTCAGATAGAAAGATTTTTGGCCATTTCTCCCTTAATTTATATATATAGTATATATCCCATACTACCGATCGTTCAGATAGAAAGATTTTTGGCAATTTCTCCCTTAATTTCCAATATAAAAACGTTAAACTTGGTGATATTTATTCTAATATATCATAGAAGATTTCATGAAAAAATCATTTCGATCAGAGCTATATATAATATATATCCCAAACAACCGATCGTTCAGATAGAAAGATTTTTGGCCATTTCTCCCTTAATTTATATATATAGTATATATCCCATACTACCGATCGTTCAGATAGAAAGATTTTTGGCAATTTCTCCCTTAATTTCCAATATAAAAACGTTAAACTTGGTGATATTTATTCTAATATATCATAGAAGATTTCATGAAAAAATCATTTCGATCAGAGCTATATATAATATATATCCCAAACAACCGATCGTTCAGATAGAAAGATTTTTGGCCATTTCTCCCTTAATTTATATATATAGTATATATCCCATACTACCGATCGTTCAGATAGAAAGATTTTTGGCAATTTCTCCCTTAATTTCCAATATAAAAACGTTAAACTTGGTGATATTTATTCTAATATATCATAGAAGATTTCATGAAAAAATCATTTCGATCAGAGCTATATATAATATATATCCCAAACAACCGATCGTTCAGATAGAAAGATTTTTGGCCATTTCTCCCTTAATTTATATATATAGTATATATCCCATACTACCGATCGTTCAGATAGAAAGATTTTTGGCAATTTCTCCCTTAATTTCCAATATAAAAACGTTAAACTTGGTGATATTTATTCTAATATATCATAGAAGATTTCATGAAAAAATCATTTCGATCAGAGCTATATATAATATATATCCCAAACAACCGATCGTTCAGATAGAAAGATTTTTGGCCATTTCTCCCTTAATTTATATATATAGTATATATCCCATACTACCGATCGTTCAGATAGAAAGATTTTTGGCAATTTCTCCCTTAATTTCCAATATAAAAACGTTAAACTTGGTGATATTTATTCTAATATATCATAGAAGATTTCATGAAAAAACCATTTCGATCGGAGCTATATATAATATATATCCCATACAACCGATCGTTCAGATAGAAAGATTTTTAGCCATTTCTGCCTTAATTTCAAATATAAAAACGTTAAACTTGGTGATATTTATTCTAATATATCATATATTTCCTGAAAAAATCACTTTGATCGGAGCTATATATAATATATATCCCATACAACCGATCGTTCAGATAGAAAGATTTTTAGCCATTTCTCCCTTAATTTCAAATATAAAAACGTTAAACTTTGTGATATTTATTCTAATATATCATAGAAGATTTCATGAAAAAATCATTTCGATCAGAGCTATATATAATATATATCCCAAACAACCGATCGTTCAGATAGAAAGATTTTTAGCCATTTCTCTCTTAATTTCCAATATAAAAAAGTTAAACTTGGTGATATTCATCCTAAAATATCATAGAAGATTTCATGAAAAAATCATTTCGATCGGAGCTATATATAATATATATCCCATACAACCGATCGTTCAGATAGAAAGATTTTTAGCCATTTCTCCCTTAATTTCCAAAATAAAAACGTTAAACTTGGTGATATTTATTCTAATATATCATAGAAGATTTTCTGTAAAAATCATTTCGATCGGAGCTATATATAATATATATCCCATACAACCGATCATTCAGATAAGGGGGTTTTTTGCCATTTTTTTGATATTTATCTTAAAATCGTTTAGGTATGTATATCTGCTCACTATATATTTCGTATCTTATACAGCGCGTTATTTGGAGATTACGAATGGGATAAGATTATTGTTCAGCCCCATTCATGAAAGGTATGAAGTCTTCGGCACAGCCGAAGACAGTCCCGTCCTTACTTGTCTTTTTTTGAAAACGTTTGTGATGTTGGTTATTATTTTTTTTTTTCAATTAAATTTTTAAATTAATTACTAAAAAGTGATTATAAGTTTTGCTGCAATTTTTTTACGCACAGATGTATGTAGCATACGAAAAAATCAAGCTTTTCGAAAAAAGGCCCTGATATCAGTTTGATATAAAGAAACTTAAACCACAACCTTTTTTTGTACTACTAACCAGAAACATTTTTAAATAATAATACTTTTTTATAAATTAGTTTTTCTTTTTTTATTATTTCTTATTTTTATCAACTTATATTTGGCTATTCAGCCGGAAAACTCAGTACACAAATTTGCGATTTTTTATAGTTTTTTTGATGCGTTTCCTTATTTTACTTCATTCTGGACAATAGAAAAAAAGTTGTTTTTAACACGAATAGCTACATCATTTGTTTTTATTATATATATTCTTTTTTTGATTCTAATTTTGTTCTTTAGATTGCACTTTTTTGTATATAATTATATTTATAATAGTTTACATCATTTTTTCGCGCGCCAGTATTTGCCCATAAATTTAGTGTATGTGTTTAAAAAAACCTTAAATTTATAAAAAAAATTCTACACAAAATCAATGTCTTTCGATTCAGAAAACATGGCCAATACTCCACACTTGCTTCATTATTTTTGTTACTCGCTTACACCGCAAATAATTGTGGGCTCAATATCCAAAACAGCTATTTATATTAAAATATTAACAAATCAAAATATCTTTTTTTTATTCTAGCATTTTATATCGTATTTTAAATGTGCTTAGGTATGTGGAATAGACACTTTTCAGTTTACTTAGCCAACTCGCGTGCCAAATCCAACTGATGCCAACAGTGGAAGTTTGTTAGCCATCATACATAGGTCGCCTTAACAAAGAGCACGCGAATAGTGAACAATTTAAGCTACAACAAACTCAAAAACAAGTTTACAAATATATGTAAGCATGCTAGCCAAATGGGTAGTAAGTGGCATGAAGGTACAGTGGTATAAAATAAGCAAAATCGGATTGAAAATTGGCTTTTAATTTGGTGCCGTTTTGTAGGTTCATCTTCGCTTTGAGTTTCGCTTCCGGTGCCGAAATAGGCCCGCTTTCGCTTTCAGGTTCAATTTCGCTTCGTTTTTGCTTGAAGTTTCAGTTCTTATTTATTTCTAATTTTGGTTACGGCTTTTAGTTTCGGTTCACGATTAAGTTCTGATTTCTGTTTGAATCTTGGTTTCCGTCACCGTTATTATTTTGGTTTTAGCTCCGGCTTTCTTTTCCGGTCCTATTTCGATTTTACCTTCGATATCGGTTCGGACCCGTTCTTCAATTTCGGTTTCTTTTTCAATGTCAATTTTTTTTTCATTTTGGTTCTGCTTCGGGTTTAGCTTAAGCTTTGTCATAGTTGGGGGTAGTGCACATTATTTTGATTGCATTACACTTTCTTTGTATTGGAAAAATGTTAGTGCGCACTATTTTTTTATTATTATAGTGATAGTGCTGCCTATTTCCACAATTGCAGTCATTTTATTTTGTTACTACCATTCAGCTGAGTGAATAAGAAAAAATATCAATATTGGAAGTTTTCTATGCCTCCGCTCAAACGAGTGAAGAAAATTTTTTGTGCACTAAGCTGAAGCTGAAAATATTTACACTACCAGCTTTTAAATTTCAGTGAACCATTTTTCAGCTGCATTACAACTCATTGAGGCTGGTGCATTAATGCACCACCCCCATCTCTGAGCTTTGCTTAAGGTATAGACACCGGTTCTAGTTTTTTAAATTTCCTTTCCTTTCTTTTACTCTTTCTTCGTTTTCCTTCCAGTCATCTTCATTTTTAATTTGAATCTGTTTACTAAATTTAATTTTTTTTATTTAATTTTGTTGTTATTTTATTATATTGTGATGAATATTAGTGACACTAATTGATACTCACATCACTAATCTGATACTAAGTAAATAAAGCCACAACAAAAATAAAACAAGCAGTCACTTGTATCTACATAAACGAATCAATCATTATGTCTACACATATGTACGTACACGCAGAAGGGAGAAACGCGCAAACACATGCATATGTCTAGATCTGAGATACTCCCAAAAGTAGGCAATCATCTATGGAAGTATCACTCACATATGCACGCGCATGGGCGATGCGAGAAGCTCATCGTGTATCTATAGTTATAGCTGAGAAATTTATAGCTGGTAAACGAGTAGTAAATTCTAGAAATGGAAACGCCTAGAAGTATGCGAAGGAGGAAATCACAGAGTATAAAAGGAGGTAAAGCTGAGAATCAGAATGAGTTTGGATTTAAGCACGCTATCTGTTGAGAAGTAGAAGTGTTATTGTGAAGTACTTTAATAAAGGCCATTTTCCATTATTGAATAGTGAAGTTATTTATTCAACAGTTTAGTGATTCGAACGTTAGTAGAAGGTTGCAAATAAGAGGAATTTCAGTAAATTCGTTACAATATTTTTCTTATTATTTTCAGTTTATTTTGTTTACTTTTTTTCATTTTATTTTACTTTATTTTTGTCATTTTCTTTATTTTATTTTTGTCCTGTTCTTTGTTGAAACTGTAATATGTTTTATTTTAGTTTTCTTTAACTCATATTATTTGTTTTTTTTTTTTTATTATATTTTATATATTTTTATTTTGTCTTATCTTATATAAGATTATACTATTTTATCTTAACCTTATTTTCCTTTTTTTATTTTGTTCATATTTAATAAAATTTTTTTGATTCAACCTACTTTTTTGTTTGATTTTAATTTTTATGAATTTTTTTTTTCGAGTTTTATTTTTATTCTTTTAGCGTGCTCCGCCTACCACACCGAATGCCCTGAGTTCACACCCCGGGCAAAGCAACATCGAAATGTTAGAAATAAGGTTTTTCAATTAGAAGACAATTTTTCTAAGCGGGGTCGCCCCTTGGCAGTGTTTGGCAAACACTCCGAGTCCATGAAAATCTCTCAGTGAAAACTCATCTGCCTCACAGATGCCGTTCGGAGTCGGCATAAAACAAGTAGGTCCCGTCCCGCCATGAAAATCTCTCAGTGAAAACTCATCTGCCTCACAGATGCCGTTCGGAGTCGGCATAAAACAAGTAGGTCCCGTCCCGCCAATTTGTAGGAAAAATTAAAAAGGAGCACGACGCAAATTGGAAGAGAAGCTCGGCCTAAAATCTCTTCGGAGGTTATCGCGCCTTACATTTATTTTTTTTATTTTATTTCATTTAATATTTTTTTCTTTCATTTTAGTTTTTTCGTTTTAATTTATTTTAATTAAGTTTGTGTTGTATGTTTTTTACTTTAATTTACTGTGGTTAAATTTTTTAATTTTATTATATTTTTTTAGAACTTTTTTTTTACAATTATTTTTGTATTTTTTTTTTTTTTTTATTTATATTTTTCTTTAACTTTTTTATTTAAATTTTTTTCATTTAATTTTAATACTTAATTATTATTGTTCAACTTTTTTTAAATACATTTTTTATTATAAATAAATTTGTATTTACTTTATTAATTTGTCTTCATTGTTTTTCATTTTATTTAACTTTTCATTAATTTTTTTTGCTTCAATCATATTTTTATTATTATTTGGTTTGTGCCAATTTTTGAATTTTATTTTCTTTGGTTTTATCTGCATTTTATAATTTTTGGTTTTTTTTTCTACATACATAAATCATGAAAGTTTCGTATTTGCTGTATGAAATATTGGGCGTAATTTCTTCTCTCACTTCTTAACTTTTTCTATGTTCCTTAGTTTGTTGTTTTTCAATTAAATATATATAAAGGTAAGCAGAAAAAATTTAGAAGCTTATGAAAAAAGCTATATTATGAAGTAGTTGAAGTTTCACTTTTCATCTCTAACAAAACACTGTAGCATCAAATAGCGAGAGCAACATTAACTCAACTGGTTGAACAAGTTTTATAACCAGCTCGTGAACTGGTTAAGAGAATAGCTTAACAGCTGGCCAATGTGTGGTGGAACTGACCAGCCATCTAGCCGGTCATGCGTGTATAAACCAAATGTGGAAAGATAACTTTATAGCAAAAACACAAAACGAAAATAGAAACAAAAAAATCAACAAAATTCAAATAAATATTTAGTAAAACACACAAGTGGTCACATTAAACGAGGCAACTCGGCTGAGTCATCTCGTAGAGTTGGCTGAGTAGAGTATAAGCAATAATAATAATAAATTTCGATAAGAGATTAGTTTGGTTCATGGCAATAAATTATTTTACGCTGTCAACGACATGATTAAATGATGCTGTGGTTTTACTGGCTGATACAACGTGGCGTATACATGATAATGAGGGAAGATGTTCAATTGTGAATATGCAAATTCCAGGGATCGCAAATAATTGTAAGAGGTAAAAATTTTAGTTATTGATATTAGAGACAAATTGCAAAGTTTACAAACGGCGATGGTTACTAGGACATGTTTCCAAATTTCACTTCTTCATCAGCTAGCTTCTCGGGAGCTGAGTATTGAACTCGAATCTCCAACATTCATACTTCATACTGGTGTAAAGGCAGATGCCTTTAACCACCCAGCCATATGAATGCCCCGCTGCTCGCTTTGGGATTGGTCTCTAAGTATTGCCTTTTTGTTGCTATTCCTTTTATTCACCATTTAGCTACATACTAATTCTAATTTCAAAACCATTTTTCTAATTGAACATATGCTTACTACGAACCCTCTGTATATATTCCGAATATATTTTAATTACTTTCACTCATGTACATATGCCAGTACTATGTGTGAATATACAGAAGCGAACAGAAAAATAGCAATAGCAATTTTTATAGAGTTTCATCAATTGAGTTCTTCTTTTTTTATTTTCAATATTTTGAGAAAAAATCTAAAAAACTTTTCGAGAAAATTCTACGAAAATTTCTAAATTTTTATTTGGAGCTCTCTGATTTTTTTCGAGTTTGCAGTTTTGTTGCCCAATGAATTTTTGTCTAACAAAGTACAAGTCAAAATTTGTATTGGTTTTTGAAAATGCTTCTTCCGAAGGTTGTTTTGATTTTCCCCATGGCGGAATAATACAAGGTGACAGCATGGGACAGCTGATTATAAACTTTTTTTATTTGATTTGATACATCAACTTCCGGCGCAGTACAAATTTCACATTTGTCCATCAAATTTACAAAAACAAAGTACATGAAATTTTTATTTATGTTTGTAGGTATGCCACCATGCTGCCACGTTGTATCGTTCCGCCATGGATTTTCCCTCATACAAAGAAAATTTGAAACATCTTACGAAAAAAATATTGTCGAAATCAATACGAATTTCGAGATACCTTTAACTTATACTTTGCATAAGGACTGGTACAGAAGGTTCTGCAAATTTAGAGGTACCTGTAAGTTTTTTAGTAATGCCATAGTAAGCTTTGAATAAATTATTTCTGAATCGGTGTTTTATAACAATTTTTGAAAATATATTAGCTTTTTAAGTCAAGACTTCAACAACAAGGAAAATGTGTAAGGAAGAGCTACATTAAAAAATGTTGTACATTTGGACGAGTAGTCCCAATGTTAGTTACAAAAAATTTACAATACACTAAAACTATTACACTGCCCTAATAATGGTTTAGCACTTCAAGGCAAGCTTAGTGAAGGACAAGCCAAGAAGTGGCCGCCCAAAGGTATCATCTGACGCCCGGTTGGAGAATAATATTCTATCGCTGATTTTGAAATAACGTCGGAACCACACTTGTATAAGTCACACGAATCAAACGGAGAAATGGTACTAAAACGTTGACAAGGGAAAAATGTTTCAAAACGAAGTGAAAAACAGACGTCAATAAATATTTCCCTTGTATGGAGGCTCTATGAGATCAAATTGGGAAACAAAAATTTGTGTGTTGTCAGATATCCAGATCTACTGCTTAAAGTTTGGAGAGAATATTTTCATTCGGAAAAACCACCTTGATAGAAAAGTTTGGCGTAAAGGTTTAAATTAGCAAGCTATGTGTAAATGTGGGCATAATAATGTGGGCCGTTTTCTACGATGAATATCATAAACCAAGAAATTTACGTGAGAGAGTGTATTCAAAAACGTTTACTGCCATTCTTACGTCGTCACAATGGCTAATCTATATTTTGGACGCACACGGCTTCAGAGCATTACGCTCGCTCCACCCAAATGTTGTTCGAAGATAACAATGTAAATTATGTTAGGAAAAACTTCAATGCACCCAACGTGCCTTAGTTGCGGCCAGTTAAGCAGGTTCGTCAAGCTGGACCTCCCTACGATGGATTCGAAATTTGGTAGGCCAGGTATTATGTGCTAATTTGTTCCCAAAATAAAAAATTTTGTGCTCAAAATTTAAGTACTTTTCCACTTCCAGCTGGTGCAGAATTTTGTGCTACTTATGGGCTCAATAGTTCCAAAAACGATTCGTTTTTTGACAACTTTTAATGCTTTTTTTTTAAACCACAAAAGTGGGGGGTCCAGCTGGAATTTAATGTGCTGGACGTCCAGCTGGACCCCCCCCCCCCCCCCCCCCTCCCTCTCTCATAAGCACTAGGTCAAACAAAAAAATTTAAATGTGAGAATTATGTGCTATTTATGTGCTCAATAAAGCCAACAATAATTCGGTTTTTTGACAACTTTTAATGATTTTTTTAAAACTTCAAAAGTGGGGGTCCAGCCGGACGCCCAGTTAGACCCCCCCCCCCCCTCATAATCACTAGGTAAAACAAAAAAAGTTAAATGTGGGAATTATGTGCTATTTATGTGCTCAATAGTGCCAAAAATAATTAGGTTTTTTGACTTTTAATTATTTTGTTAAAACTTTAAAAGTGGGGGGGCCAGCTGGATAGAACCCCCCCCCCCCCCCCTCATAAGCACTAGGTAAATCAAAAAAAATTTAATGTGAGAATTATGTGCTATTTATGTGCTCAATAGTGCCAAAAATAATTCGGTTTTTTGACTTTTAATTATTTTGTTAAAACTTTAAAAGTGGGGGGGCCAGCTGGATAGAACCCCCCCCCCCCTCATAAGCACTAGGTAAATCAAAAAAAATTTAATGTGAGAATTATGTGCTATTTATGTGCTCAATAGTGCCAAAAATAATTCGGTTTTTCGACAACTTTTAATGATTTTTTTAAAACTTCAAAAGTGGGGGTCCAGCCGGACGCCCAGTTAGACCCCCCCCCCCCCTCATAATCACTAGGTAAAACAAAAAAGTTAAATGTGGGAATTATGTGCTATTTATGTGCTCAATAGTGCCAAAAATAATTAGGTTTTTTGACAACTTTTAATGATTTTTTTAAAACTTCCAAATGGGGGTCCAGCTGGACGTCCAGTTAGACCCCCCCTCATAAGCACTAGGTAAAACAAAAAAATTTAAATGTGGGAATTATGTGCTATTTATGTGCTCCAACATAAGCTACGGTCTGTCGAAGAAAACAAATGGGTGGCAAGGGGGGAGCGGGGGCATATAACCCCAAACGGCAAAATCGAAACGTGATATGTGCAGAATTTTGTGCTATTTATGGGCTCAATAGTTCTAAAAGCGATTCGTTTTCTGACAACTTTTACTGTTTTTTTAAAACATCAAAAGTGGAGGGTCCAGGTGGAATTTAATGTGCTGGACTCCAGCTGGTCCCCCCCCCCCCCCCCTCATAAGCACTAGGTCAAACAAAAAAATTTAAATGTGGGAATTATGTGCTATTTATGTGCTCCAACATAAGCTACGGTCTGTCGAAGAAAACAAATGGGTGGCAAGGGGGGAGCGGGGGCATATAACCCCAAACGGCAAAATCGAAACGTGATATGTGCAGAATTTTGTGCTATTTATGAGCTCAATAGTTCCAAAAACGAATCGTTTTTTTGACAACTTTTAATGTTTTTTTTTTAAACATCAAAAGTGGGGGGTCCAGCTGGACGTCCAGCTAGACCTCCCTCGCAAGCACTAGGCCAAACAAAAAAATTTAAATGTGGGAATTATGTGCTATTTATGTGCTCAATAGCGCCAAAAAGAATTCGGTTTTTTGACAACTTTAATGATTTTTTTAAAACTTCAAAAGTGGGGGATCCAGCTGGACGTCCAGCTAGACCCCTGCCCCCCCCCCCCCTTATAAGCACTAGGTCAAACAAAAAAATTGAAATGTGGGATTATGTGCTATTTATGTGCTCTAACATAAGCTGCGGTCTGTCCAGAAAAACAAAGGGGTGGCAAGGGGGAGCGGTGGCATATAACCTCAGACGGCAAAATCGAAACGGGATAGTTGCAGAATTTTATGCTATTTATGGGCTAAATAGTTCCATAAAAATTAAAATTTTTTTGTTTGGCCTAGTGCTTATGAGGGGGGGGTCTAGCTGGACGTCCAGCACATTAAAAGTTGTCAACGGACCTCAGTTAAGCGATATTGGGTTCAGATGAAAGCAAAACTTTTGAGAATAGGGAACCAACAAAAACCGTTAAAGAAGTAAAAATAATGTGGCGAACAGGGTCGTTAATAGTGGATAAAACTTGATGTCGGATATTTCCAGAAAAGTTTGGTGGTACGAACAGCAAAGAATACAATGATAACATTTCTATACCTGTCATCGACCTAAATATGTATTTCCATGCTGTTCGCTGCTGTATGTATAGGCATGTACAAATGTATATATTGAGAAGCTTTTTTTAATATAATTAGAAGTGAATTCGCAAGTTTTCGCAGAGAAACCTTAATTTAATTTGTCAGCTATTTAGCGCCATATTAAATAAAGACTATAGCTACTCTTCTTAAGGATTTGTTCGAACGCAATGCCTTAAAAGAAAGCTTTTTTGCTTTGTTATAAAAATGTATAATAACAATGGACGTTATGTCGTTCCGGGAAACATATTTCTTTTCTCTAACATTGTAGTGGAACAACGTCTAATTTAATGTGAAACAGTGCTTTTACGTAGCTTGTCAATTGTCAACATTTCCTTGTATTCGGCTTAATGCTGTTGCAATGGTGACAATAATTTGCTACCTAGTAGAAATGTTACGACGTTTACAGATACCCTCCCATCTTGGCACGTAGACGGTACCTACACACTTAGGTCCTTATGCAATGCACTTTTAGTAAATATGTATGTACACTGTACAATGTACAGTGTACATACAAGTGTTATTGTAGATTTTTTTTATTTGATTACAGCAAATATAATGAATGAAGCAAACAAAAATTGCATGCAACACGCTATCAGCCAAATAGTTTATTTACTTGCCCCAAAAATGTTATATAAGCATGACTTTTGGGATTTCATATTTTGGCTCATGTGAAAGGTATGAAAAAGTATGCATGAACATTACTGAAGACGTTAGGCGTTGAAACACCAACTGATAACTGATGATTCGACCGAACACAATCGATTTTTTTTTCTAAAATCCATCACCTTTATTTGTCTTTGTCATCACGCGCCAACCGTCAACATAATCTATAACAAATCTGGAAACACGTCGTAGCACACGATCACGCATGATATAAATACTACACCCATGGAAATGACGCTGGTAAAAAAAGTAAATCGAGTTTGTTATTTTTGAATTAACAGACATTTGGTAAAATTGATCGCATTAGGGTTAACTTAACCGATCTTTTTGTCAAGAGAACAAATTTGTTTAGTCAATTCAACAGAAGATAAGCTATTGTGGTCAACTTAGCACTACTTTGTAAAAATTACATATTCTTAATAAATCTCACTGAATTTTCTGTTAAAAGAGCTGATTTCATTGGTCATTTCAACAGCGAGCAACTATCAATAGCCGTGTTTTTTAACACGCGCGTATACGTTTCGTTTGCGCGTGTTAAAAAACGCCTATCTTCGCTTAGATAATGCTTAGGAGACCCATCTAGCGGCTGTGGTAAAACAACTAGCTACAGCAACAGGGTGTACCGAAAAGCGGAGACGCAACGCTCTGATGGCCATAGGGTATAACATATAGCTGAATCAGTTGCGATGAATTGTGGACACACATATAATACATAGAATTAGTGTACAGGGTGAAACAAAGACACATATTTCAGTTACATCTGAGTATAATGCGTATTGAAATTTAGTAGGACAAAATTTATGCGCAGCAATTTCAGAGGTGTATTTATAGTTTGTCTCTTAGCAGTCAATATAAAGTTTAAGCGTAAACGGATATACGCGTGTTAAAAAACACGGCTAATATTGAGCAAATAAATCAGCGATTTTAAAGAGAAACTTACGTACACGGCGCTTACTACTTTATTTTTTATTACCATGATGCCATAGAAATGACGATCATATCAACAGTCTTCACTGTAATTCAAACGAAAATCTGTTATTCTAACTATTTCCATTGATAATCATAGGGTCATATTAATAATTGTTAAGTTAACGGTCAAGTCAAAAGCAACAGCTTTTGTGCGAAGTTTATTCAAGCACTAGACACTTCTTCCACCGAAAAAAGGTTGAAAGCAGTACAACGATTGGCGATGGATGGATTGATCGGGGCCCTTCGTAAAGCATCTATACTTGCACTTGCAGGGCGGAAATACCGCTACGTGATGCGGGATATAAGCCTCTGCATTAAGGGCATCCCAGCATTTGACCGAGTTGAACTTTATCCCTTGCAGGACAGACTACTGAGCGTAGGATTCCGCTACCGTTGCCACATTCACCACTTATATTCCCTCAAGGAATGAATTGGCGGCCGCCGTGGTGTGATGGTAGCGTGCTCCGCCTACCGCACCCAAGATAATGGGTTCACGCCCCGGGAAAAGCAACATCAAAAATTTTAGAAACAAGTTTTTTCAATTAGAAGAAAATTTTTCTAAACGGGGCCCCCCTCGGCAGAGTTTGGCTAGTCCTCCGAGTGTAATTCTGCCATGAAAAGCTCTCAGTGAAAACTCATCTGCCTTGCAGATGCCGTTCGGAGTTGGCATAAAAAAAGTAGGAGGTTATCGCGCCTTTCATTTATTTTTTTTAATGAATGGAGTTGGAAATAAGTTTGAGACGGAAAGCTGAGGGCCTTGCCTTACCCAATTGCATGGAGATGTAGACTTTGAGGCCATCGGGTTAACATAATTTTCTGAAAAAAAAAAAACGGGATGGGATTGCATCTTGGCTTGCTCCCTTCAATTATATGATCTACGCCTCAGAAAAGAGAAATTTCTGTGACAGAAACCAATAACACTTAAGCAGATTTGGGAGCCTTCACGGGAGTGATTTGAAAATGAAATTTTTGCATGCAGTCAGGGCATGCACTGTTTTTTTATTTTTATTTTTAAAAAAATTTAAAAATTTAAAAAAATAAATAAATATACTCCAAACCCACCCAAACGATACGAGGGGCGCATCCGCATGACGCACGGCTTTTGTTTTTGCCGAGTTGTTGAGCGTTGAGATCTAAAACTGCTCAGCTACAGAATAAAAATCATCAGCTGAGTATTATACATTACAGGTGGAAATAATACATATACTACATTGTTAAATAAGTGAACTTGTTATATAGATTTTTTTTTGTTTGTTGGTTTTTGTAACGAGTTAAGATAGGATAGGACAGTTTTTTTTTGCTACAAAGTGAATCCGTTATATCAAATGAATTAGAATGAGTGTTAAAATCATGACACAAACACCGAAAATCTTCATTTAATTTGAAATTAGTTCTACACTGCCTCAAAAGAAGAGGTTTGTAATGTCTTGACGCTCGTGATGGGACATTGAAGTTTACTTCGTTCATAAGAAAAGGACTAGAAATCAGTCCATTCAGTAGTTTAGCCATGAATAATACGCCTAGCATTTCTCTACGACTTGCGAGAGTTGGAAGATTGATTGGACCGTAAATTCTGTATTTTTTAAGAAACACCCATCAAAAGCATTATTGTATTAAAGATTGGTTAACTGAGGATACAAGGCTGGTAATAAGTTAGTTTCATTCTAACTCGACTTGACTTTGGAAAGTCATAGGAGTTTTCCGTCGTTACGGGTGAAACAATTATAAGCAACATTTCAACTGTGTTAAAGGTCTTGACAGACTTAATATTCAATTCTTATATTTTAGTTAAATTTGCTCTTAAGTTATGATAGAGTCAATAAAAATCGATCGTAAAATTCCACATGTTCTGTATGCATTTTCCAAGGATCACTAAATATCTTGATCTCTGGCCCATTTAGTGAAATTGTTTTTCTTAATAGAATTCCAAGGAATGTTCAAAGTTTCAAAGTTTAAATATCTCCACCCGTGTGCCGCCTAGTGTAAATTAGTATTCCTTTTGTTTAATTGCCACGGTGCTTGGATTTAAGTGTAAGGTCTCAAATTTCTAACTCAGTGGGAAAAAAAGGAATCGCAAGGTTCCACTTGATTGGATGATTTCCTAAAGATATCTAAATATATTGATCCTAAGTACATATGTATTTTGGTTCAATAGAACTTTAAGCTATGTTCAAAGTCTTAAAGTTCGAACACAAAATTTCCACGGTAGAACAATTTTTTAAAATAACACGGTTTTTTTGCCACCTAGTGGCAGTTTTTTCCCGCATTTCGCATTTTCATCGGGTTCTAAAGTACATACGTTTCAAGTTTCAGGACTCTAGCCCCATCGGAAAATACTCAAAAATACAATGCAATATTCCCAATTTTGTACTGAAATTTGCGGACAAACATCAAACGGATCTGTTATTAAAAAAGTAAAAATAATTCACTTCTCTTGGAATCTCTCATACATTTTTTAAAAGGAATTCCTTTGCTGGACAGTCTAATGTAATTCACACCCCATAACTTGCTAGAAGAAAATTTAATATTTTTGCTTTGAAACAAAATAAATCTCCGGTTGCTGATATTGGATTAATGTTGATATACATATGTATCAGGGGAATTTTTTGTGGAGAATTTCACTCGGCTTGAATCATACATCAAAGCTGAGTTGTGACAAAAGTAAAACAAGTTTTTTTTTTTTTAATTAAAATTTGTTTATTTGTGCATCTGCATGTGAATGCACTTGCCATAAATGCAAAAATCATTACAAAACAAGTAAGGAAGGCTAAGTTAGGGTGTAACCGAACATTACATACTTAGCTGAGAGCTTTGGAGACAAAATAAGGGAAAATCACCATGTAGAAAACTGAACCAAGGGTAACCCTGGAATGTGTTTAAATGACATGGGTATCAAATGGAAGGTATTAAAGAGTATTTTAGAAGGAAGTGGGTTATAGTTCTATAGGTGGACGCCTCTTCGAGATATCGCCATAAATGTGGACCACGGGTGACTATAGAATGTGTTTGTACGATAAGGGATCAAATTAAAGGTATTAATGAGGGTTTTAAAAGGGAATGGCCCTTAGTTGTATATGTGAAGGCGTTTTCTAGATATCGACCAAAATGTGTACCAGGGTGACCCACAACATCATCTGTCGGGAACCGCGAATTTATTTATAATGTAATACCGCGAACGGTATTCCTGCCATGATTCCTGCAGACATTTTTCATTTTCTTCTACTTAATATGGTAGGTGTCACACCCATTTTGCAAAGTTTTTTCCAAAGTTATATCTTGCGTCAAAAAACCAATCCAATCACCATGTTTCATAAAATTTTTCTTATCTGGTATAGAATTATGGAATTTTTTCATTGTTCGCAATTTTCGGTATCGAAAAAGTGTCGTGGTCATAGTCGAATTTCGCCCATTTTCAATACCAAGATAAAGCGAGTTCAGATAAGTACGTGAACTACGCTTAGTAAAGATATATCGATTTTTGTTTAAGTTATCGTGTTAACGGCCAAGAGGAAGGACAGACGGTCGACTGTGTATAAAAACTGGGTGTGGCTTCAACTGATTACGGACATTTTCACAGAAAACTGTTACCGGCATAGAAGCTATGCCCTTACCAAATTGGATTGGTAAATTTTTGTTCGACTTATGGCATTAAAAGCATTCTAGACAAATTAAATGAAAAAGGGCGGAGCCACGCCCATTTTGAAAATTTCTTTTATTTTTGTATTTTGTTGCACCATATCATTACTGGAGTTGAATATTGACATAAGTTACTTATATACTGTAAAGATATTAAATTTTTTGTTAAAATTTGACTTTAAAAATTTTTTCTTTAAAGTGGTCGTGTTCGTCATCCGATTTTGCTAGCACACATATAGTAATAGCGGTATAGTTCCTGCCAAATTTCATCATGATATCTTCAACGACTGCCAAATTACAGCTTGCAAAACTTTTAAAATACCTTCTTTTAAAAGTGGACGGTGCCACGCTCATTGTCAAAAATTTTACTAATTTTCTATTCTGCCTCATAAGGTCAACCCAGTTCCATCGCTTTATCCGACTTTGGTAATGAATTATCGCGGTTTTTCGAAATTTTCGATATCGAAAAAGTGGGCGTGGTCATAGTTCGATGTCCTTCATTTTAAATAGCGATCTGAAATGAGTGCCCAGGAACATACATACAAAATTTAATTAAGATACCTCAAAATTTACTCAAGTTATCGGGTTTACGGACGGACATAGATAAATGAATTTCTTTTTTCGCTCAGATGATTTTGATATATAGAAGTCTATATCTATCTCGATAAGTTTATGCCGTTACGGATTACCGTTATGCGAACAAAATTAATATACACTGCGAGCTCTGCTCTTACTTACTTACTTAATTGGCGCTTAACCGTCTAAACGGCTACTCTGCTCAGCTGAGTATAAAAAGAGGAATGTAAAGGAAATAACACGAAACGCCGTTATCAACAACTAAGCAAAATAAACTTTTAATTATACTCAGTTGAGCATAGCTCACAGAGTATATTAAGTTTGATTGGATAACGGTTGGTTGTACATATATAAAGGAATCGAGATAGATATAGACTTCCATATATCAAAATAATCAGGATCGAAAAAAAATTTGATTGAGCCATGTCCGTCCGTCCGTCCGTCCGTCCGTCCGTCCGTCCGTTAACACGATAACTTGAGTAAATTTTGAGGTATCTTGATGAAATTTGGTATGTAGGTTCCTGAGCACTCATCTCAGATCGCTATTTAAAATGAACGATATCGGACTATAACCACGCCCACTTTTTCGATATCGAAAATTTCGAAAAACCGAAAAAGTGCGATAACTCATTACAAAAGACAGATAAAGCGACGAAACTTGGTAGATGGGTTGACGTTATGACGCAGAATAGAAAATTAGTAAGATTTTGGACAATGGGCGTGGCCCCGCCCACTTTTACAAGAAGGTAATTTAAAAGTTTTGCAAGCTGTAATTTGGCAGTCGTTGAAGATATCATGATGAAATTTGGCAGGAACGTTACTACTATTACTCTATATGTGCTAAATAAAAATTAGCAAAATTGGATTAAGAACACGCCCACTTTTTAAAAAAAAATTTTTTTTAATTCAAATTTTAACAAAAAATTTAATATCTTTACTGTATATAAGTAAATTAAGTCAAAATTCAACTCCAGTAATGATATGATGCAACAAAATACAAAAATAAAAGAAAATTTCAAAATGGGCGTGGCTCCGCCCATTTTCATTTAGTTTGTCTAGAATACTTTTATTGCCATAAGTCGAACAAAAATTTACCAATCCTTCTCAAATTTGGTAGGAGCATAGATTCTATGACGGTAACTGTTCTCTGTGAAAATGGGCGAAATCGGAGGAAGCCACGCCCAGTTTTTATACACAGTCCACCGTCTGTCCTTCCGCTCGGCCATTAACACAATAACTTGAGCAAAATCCGATATATCTTTACTAAACTTAGCCCACGTACTTACCTGAGCTCACTTTTTCTTGGTATAAAAAATGGGCGAAATCTGACCATAACCACGCCCACTTTATCGATATCGAAAATTACGAAAAATGAAAAAAATGCCATAATTCTATACCAAATACGAAAAAAGGGATGAAACATGGTAACTGGATTGGTTTGTTGACGCAAAATATAACTTTGGAAAAATCTTTGTAAAATGGGTGTGACACCTACCATATTAAGTAGAAGAAAATGAAAAAGTTCTACAAGGCGAAATCAACAGCCCTTGGAATCTTGGCAGGAATACTGTTAGTGGTATTGCATATATAAATAAATTAGCAGTACCCGACAGATGATTTTCTGGATCACCTGGTCCACATTTTGGTGGATATCACGAGAACGCCTTCACATATACATCTAAGGGCCACTCGCTTTTAAAACCCTCATTAATACCTTTAATTTGATATCCATATCGTACAAAAACATACCAGAGTCACCCCTGTCCCACCCTAATGGCGATATCTCGAAAAGGCGTCCACCTATAGAACTAATGCCCCCTCTCTCTTAAAATGCTAGTAACACCTTTCGTTTGATACCCATATCGTACAAACATTCTAGAGTAACCCCTGGCCCACCCTAATGGCGATATCACGAAAAGGCGTCCACCTATAGACCTAGTGTCCACTCCCTCTTAAAATGCTCAGTAACACCTTTCGTTTGATACCCATATCGTACAAACATTCTAGAGTCACCCCTGGCCCACCCTAATGGCAATATCTCGAAAAGGCGTCCACCTATACACCTAATGCCCACTCCCTCTTAAAATGCTCAGTAACAGCTTTCGTTTGATACCCATATCGTACAAACATTCTAGAGTCACACCTGGCCCACCCTAATGGCGATATTTCGAAAAGGCGTCCACCTATAGAACTAAGGATTACTCCCTTTTAAAATACTCATTACCACCTTTCATTTGATACCCATATCGTACAAACACATTCTAGAGTCACCTTGGCCCACCCTAATGGCGATATCTCGAAAAGGCGTCCACCTATAGACCTAATGTCCACTCCCTCTTAAAATGCTCAGTAACACCTTTCGTTTGATACCCATATCGTACAAACATTCTAGAGTTACCCCTGGCCCACCCTAATGGCGATATCTCGAAAAGGCGTCCACCTATAGACCTAATGTACACTCCCTCTTAAAATGCTCAGTAACACCTTTCGTTTGATACCCATATCGTACAAACATTCTAGAGTCACCCCTGTCCCACCCTAATGGCGATATCTCGAAAAGGCGTCCACCTATACACCTAATGCCCACTCCCTCTTAAAATGCTCAGTAACAGCTTTCGTTTGATACCCATATCGTACAAACATTCTAGTCACACCTGGCCCACCCTAATGGCGATATTTCGAAAAGGCGTCCACCTATAGAACTAAGGATTACTCCCTTTTAAAATACTCATTACCACCTTTCATTTGATACCCATATCGTACAAACACATTCTAGAGTCACCTTGGCCCACCCTAATGGCGATATCTCGAAAAGGCGTCCACCTATAGACCTAATGCCCACTCCCTCTTAAAATGCTCAGTAACACCTTTCGTTTGATACCCATATCGTACAAACATTCTAGAGTCACACCTGGCCCACCCTAATGGCGATATCTCGAAAAGGCGTCCACCTATAGAACTAAGGATTACTCCCTTTTAAAATACTCATTACCACCTTTCATTTGATACCCATATCGTACAAACACATTCTAGAGTCACCCTGGCCCACCCTAATGGCGATATCTCGAAAAGGCGTCCACCTATAGACCTAATGCCCACTCCCTCTTAAAATGCTCAGTAACACCTTTCGTTTGATACCCATACCGTACAAACATTCTAGAGTCACCCTTGGTCCAGCTTTATGGCGACATCTCGAAAAGGCGTCCACCTATAGAACTAAGGATTACTCCCTTTTAAAATACTCATTACCACCTTTCATTTGATACCCATATCGTACAAACACATTCTAGAGTCACCCTGGCCCACCCTAATGGCGATATCTCGAAAAGGCGTCCACCTATATACCTAATGCCCACTCCCTCTTAAAATGCTCAGTAACACCTTTCGTTTGATACCCATATCGTACAAACATTCTAGAGTCACCCTTGGTCCACCTTTATGGCGATATCTCGAAAAGGCGTCCACCTATAGAACTAAGGATTACTCCCTTTTAAAATACTCCTTACCACCTTTCATTTGATACCCATATCGTACAAACACATTCTAGAGTAACCCCTGGCCCACCCTAATGGCGATATCTTGAAAAGGCGTCCACCTATAGACCTAATGCCCACTCCCTCTTAAAATGCTCAGCAACACCTTTCGTTTGATACCCATATCGTACAAACATTCTAGAGTCACCCCTGGCCCACCCTAATGGCGATATCTCGAAAGGGCGTCCACCTATAGACCTAATGCCCACTCCCTCTTAAAATGCTCAGTAACACCTTTCGTTTGATGCACATATCGTACAAACACATTCTAGAGTCACCCCTGGCCCACCCTAATGACGATATCTCGAAAAGGCGTCCACCTATAGACCTCATGCCCACTCCCTCTTAAAATGCTCAGTAACACCTTTCGTTTGATACCCATACCGTACAAACATTCTAGAGTCACCCCTGGCCCACCCTAATGGCGATATCTCGAAAAGGCGTCCACCTATAGACTTAATGCCCACTCCCTCTTAAAATGCTCAGTAACACCTTTCATTTGATTCCCATATCGTACAAACACATTCTAGAAACACCCCTGGTCCACCTTTATGGCGATATCTCGAAACGGCGTCCACCTATGGAACTAAGGATCACTCCTTTTCAAAATACTCATTAACAGCTTTCATTTGATACCCATATCGTACAAACACATTATAGAATCACCCCTGGTCCACCTTAATGGGGACATCTCGAAAAGGCGTCCACCGATAGACCTAAGGCCCACTCCCTCTTAAAATGCTCAGTAACACCTTTCATTTGATACCCATATCGTACAAACAAATTCTAGAGTCAGCCCTGGTCTACCTTTATGGCGATATCCCTAAATGGCGTTCATCCATAGAACTATGGCCTATTCTCTCTTAAAATACTCTTTTATACCTTTCATTTGATACACATGTTATACAACCACATTCCAGGGTTACCCCAGATTGATTTTCCTTATTTTGTCTCCATAGCTCTCAACTGAGTATGTTATGTTCGGTTACACCCGAACTTAGCCTTCCTTACTTGTTTTATTAATTATTTTGAGAAAAAATAAACAACATACAAATATTTTTCATTATACCGTAAAGGCGCTTTTTTCACGGGCGTGTGGTTAAACCGCACAATGACGACTTGACTCCGATAATCAGAATGCTTCCCATTTAATGTTTTTTGGCGTTTCGCATGAGTAAACCAATTTTATGGATTTCGTATCATCTTCGTTTAACATTCAATAGCTATATCGCACAATTCTGTTATCAGTGATTTGAACTCACCACCAGCAGATATACAAATTTGATTAAATACAAAAATAAAATATAACAAAATTTACAAATGCATGATTAAGTTGCAATAAAATAAAAAAATGAAATGCAAACAAAGTGTAAAATTATCAAACAGTTGGTGTTTAGACCTAGCTCACATATAGCCAGGATATTTTCATTTTCTTACTCAACTTCTATACCGTAATTAAGTAAATAGTCGAACGCAACTCCTAATCCGTAGTTAAGTAAATAGATTTCTCATATAAGTTCTTCTCTTCGATAATTATAAACAAATTTTGGAGATTCCGATTTTTTTTCTACACCAAGAACCACCTCTAGCGAGTCAGCTCGTTGTGGAGGCAAAGAGGATAAATACAATAAGAGCCGTCACTCGTTATTTTGTGGCGAGTATCTCGCTGGAAATTGAAAAAATTGATGCCGAATGTTTTCTGAGAGGGACATTTTTAATTGTCTCGCATTTACCCATGTCGTGTAGGCTCCTTGTGCAACTGTGATTTTTGGAAAGAGAACTAGATAAATTAATTAAATACAGTCGAAAAATAGACAGAAATACCCCACGAAAATGTATAGAAGACATTTATAAACATCTCGCCCAAAAAAAAAGTAGCGACTACCTCTCAGTATACATCGAGTAAATGCCAAAAAAATAACGAGTGACGGCCCTTATTGTATTTATCCTCTTTGGTGGAGGCACGAAACAAAAGAAACGTAGAAAATTGTCAGCTTAAAGCCACGTTACATAGGCAGTTTTTCATATAGATGCGTTTTACTAAATTTTATCATGAGTAGATTGCAAATATTTTTATGGAGAGCGGTAGATTGAGCAACACTGGCGCCATCTGACATGGAAAACTAGCCAACCCCCAAATTTTGTTGCAAGCAAAGCATAAGAAGAAGAATTTGACAATGGCTTTGGCTAAGGGTGCTGGAACACTTTGCAATTGAAATAATTTTTCCCGCTCGTTGGTAACTTTCTAACATTTTTCGCAATTAAAAACTACAATATAACACATGAATACGACACAAAATATGTTAGCAAGTATTTTTGTTGCATAGGAAGAATGTTTATAACAGTGCTTCGCGAAATTTTGTATGCGAATGGGTAAGGCTAAATTCCAATTCAATTGCCAAGTCTGAAGTTCCTTCATATTTATAAACGCAACCACTTGGTTGATTTTGGCCATGTTACTGGAATGCATAAGATTGTGTTAAACGCACCTATATTAAAAATTTCATTGTGCCGTGCCTTCAGTTAGCATGGGACAAACGAATTTCGATAACTTATAAATAGCCATTATCCAGTAAGTTTTCTAGCTCCGTATCACGCTCAATTCTCACGAGTTCCATTTTTGAAAATGTTGGTTTGTTAAAGGCAGTGTTGCCAAACTAAATATAAGAAATTAACAAATTATCTGTCACAATTGACCCAGACTTTTATTTGGCTCAAATCGTAGTTGTTGCATTTACATTCACAATTATTTATCTGGCTCAGGAATTTGCGTAATAAGTGACCAATTGAAAATCTTGAAAACCGCCCTTAGATGTTTTAGGCGGTTAGGGCCCAATATTAAAAAATAAATAAAATATTTAAGCCTTATTAGTTTAGTTTTTGAATGCACGTTGCAATGAAACATATGACAAGTAAATGTGTAAACGATATATATATTCAATGGCGAACTGATAACATTTCATTGAACTTTTGTGTTACTATGCATGCAGTTAATACAATTAATAGCCGTGTTTTTTAACACGCGCGTATACGTTTCGTTTGCGCGTGTTAAAAAACGCCTATCTTCGCTTAGATAATGCTTAGGAGACCCATCTAGCGGCTGTGGTAAAACAACTAGCTACAGCAACAGGGTGTACCGAAAAGCGGAGACGCAACGCTCTGATGGCCATAGGGTATAACATATAGCTGAATCAGTTGCGATGAATTGTGGACACACATATAATACATAGAATTAGTGTACAGGGTGAAACAAAGACACATATTTCAGTTACATCTGAGTATAATGCGTATTGAAATTTAGTAGGACAAAATTTATGCGCAGCAATTTCAGAGGTGTATTTATAGTTTGTCTCTTAGCAGTCAATATAAAGTTTAAGCGTAAACGGATATACGCGTGTTAAAAAACACGGCTAATATAAAGAAATTGTATTTCGCAATTAAAAATAGTAAACATTTGAAATTTGCTACTGATTAAATAAAGCGCGTCAGTAGTATTATGTCACGTATGCCACATTGTACGTACATACATACACCGCTAGAAAATTGAGCTTCAAGTGTGATTTTTTCGCATAGGGAAAGACGTCGCAGTTGGAGTTTACTGTGACATCTAATAAAAAATTGCCGCATATGTACATTATGGATCTGTGATGATTACGGATCTTTGATAACGATTACTGCAAAGCGTAATTGCGAATTGTGATCCTGATGGTATTGCTCTTCAATCACTGTTCAGTCACAGTCACGAATAAAAATCTCTGCAACTTTGGAGTCACATTCACGCTTTACTTTTTTCTTAACATAAGCTTGAAACTAGCCGTTTTTTTTACACGTAAACGTCTATACGCTTAAATTTTATATGAACTGCTAAGCGTCAAACTTTAAATACACCTCTGAAATTGCTGCGCATAAAATTTGTCCTACTAAATTTCAATACTTATTATCCTCAGATGTAACTGAAATATGTGTCTTCGTTTCACACTCTACACTAATTCTATGTATTCTATGTGTGTCCACAATTCATCGCAACTGATTCAGCTATATGTTATACCCTATGGCCATCAGAGGTTGTGTCTCCGCTTTTCGGTACACCCTGTGCTGTAGCTGTAGTTATTTAACCACTGCCGCTAGATGGGTCTCCTAAGCATTATCTAAGCGAGGATAGGCGTTTTTTACGCGCAAACGTAAACGTATACGCGTGTATAAAAAAGACGGCTACTATTGAAAAGCTAGGGTATTGAAGTACTCGTGAAATGGTGGTTCAAAGAAGCTGGGAACCTTTATGTTACCCGTTTTACAACATTAGTTAGGCCAATACAAAACTACCTTTAGCCTAAAGGATACATTTCAGTATTTGTTTATTTACTGTACCCAATTTTAGTCGTCTCTAACTAAAGACATGCCTCGCCGTGGAAATATTCTAATCGCTTTAAACAGCCATTTCTATATTAATGTCTTAACTTCTAGTTGGATCGATTTCAGGCCAATTTCTTTAAAACGAGGTAAACTTTAATGCCCCATTTCTTGCTTGAGTTTCTAGAAAAATATTCTTAAGTATTTAAATGTGAGTTTTCCTCTCAGTTGAGTCTGGTGGGTACTTTCATTAAGTAAGATCAACACAAGGAAAGAATTCAGTTGATGATAGACCTATCTTAGAACTTTTATTAAAAGCGCCCTATCTTAATAAAGATTCATCATTTTTAGCAGCTGAGATTGGAAGGTTATGTAACAAATTTTGAGCTAGATCGGTCTTCAACCGAAATCTGAGGACGTTCTTTAATCAAATTTTAATATAGAACGTTTTTGAATGACAGATGAAATATGGTGATCTTCCACTTAGCTGTGGATATAATACACATCCACAACAACATTTATACTAAAATGTTTTACCGTGTACATCACATAAATGAATGTAGAACAGTATGATCGCACTATTTGATAACCACCTAGCAGCCACTAGTGACACATATAATTATATATTTATATTGCTTTTTAAGTGTCAGCAAGTAAAAGCGTGAACTCTTTGATTAATTGCGTTTTCTTTTCTGGAAAATGTTTACCCTCATATTGCACTCTTCGGTTCCAACTTTGTTAAGCGGCTAAATTGACAGGTAAAAGTGACCCTTTTTTATTCGGTACAAAATAATTTGTGAAAGGAACACATTAATTTATAGGACTGAGAAGAACCAACAGGGTGACATTATTTTCAGAAAAGAAAACGCCATAAGTATGAAGTATTTTTAGACAAAACAGAGATTAGTAGAAGCTTGCAACCGCTTCGAAAATTACGTCCATTGTGAATGAAACTAAGTGTGATATCTTCTGCATAGACGTCAAAATTCATTCTGTATCTCTTTCTAACACCCGCTGAAGATAGCCGGCCTATGCGCTGCCATATTGAACACCCTGTCAAAACGCTAAAAAGTAGCCATATTGAGCATCCTGTCAGGCAGTTGACAGATAAGATATCACACTTAGTTTCATTCACAATGATTACGTCAGTCATAGAATGACTTTTGATGACATTAGCCGTGTTTTTTTTTACACGTAAACGTCTATACGCTTAAACTTTATATGGACTGCTAAGCGTCAAACTTTAAATACACCTCTGAAGTTGCTGCGCATAAAATGTGTACTACTAAATTTCAATACGCATTATAATCAGATGTAACTGAAATATGTGTATATGTTTCACCCTCTACACTAATTCTATGTATTCTATGTGTGTCCACAATTCATCGCAACTTATTCAGCTATATGTTATACCCTAAATCCATCAGAGGGTTGTGTCTCCGCTTTTCAGTACATCCTGTGGCTGTAGCTAGTTATTTAACCACTGCCGCTAGATGGGTCTCCTAAGCATTATCTAAGCGAGGATAGGCGTTTTTTTACGCGCAAACGTAAACGTAAACGCGTGTATAAAAAAACACGGCTATTGTTTACTCCGAACCATGATACAAAAAATTGAGGTAGTTCCATTCAGTGTGACGTTAGCCATTTGACTTTTGCGGGGACAATGACAATTTCACCAAAAACAAGCTACAAGATTGAAAAATGTTACGAATTTTTCTAATTTTGATGGATTTCATATTAACGGATGCGACCAAAATACTTTATCCGTCTTTTTGGAGAAATATCATTTCCCACTATAAGACAACTTTAGCATTTGAGCCACACTTTAGATTTCATTAAAACAATTTAGATTACCACAATTAAGGGATGTGGTCAACCTTTTCAACTGGGAGGTGATCAGGGTCAGGGGATCAGAATATACCCGCGGTAGGTATGCCTGTCTTAAGAGGCGACTAAAATACCAGATTCAAGGGGCTGTGTAGCGCAACCCTTCAGGTTGCCAGCGCAATATATAGCTTCTCCAAACCCAATTGTCAACCTCACCTATCCGCGGCGAATCCTGTTTCACTAACAGACGAGGCTCTGGCGACCCCAAGCTCCTCATGGAACTTGGGGGTGGGGAGGGAGGGAATGGCCTGAAGGTTTAATGTGGCCACATAAATCGTTCCCGAGATGGTCGGGCTAACACCTTAATGGTGCTATGGTACCGGAGCGTACCGAATCTGTATCCGGCAAAGGGCCATCACATCGATAACACTCCCCAAAGCCTTCGGGGAGCAACCTTATCGCTACAACAACAACAACCAAATTACTTTCAGTTATTTTAAAGAAAAAAGAAAAAATGAGCCGCATGCATTGGAAATATTTTAATACGAAATATCAGCCTAGAAAAGAAGGTTTTTAATAAGTTTTTCGAGTTCACGAACATTGCTTTCGTGGAAGAAACGTGCATCGAAGTATACAAAGCAAGATAATATAGCCTTCTTAAGTGTCCGTACGTTTGCTCAGAACAAGTTGACAAAACATACACGTTTGTCACCTAAAGAGTTTAGCATACTTAAACGTAATTTTTATGAAATTGGATGGTGATAAATTGGCTTTAAGTTCAGATTTTTTTATTTATTGTATAATTCAAGCGTAGCGCTTGAGGAGGAAATTTTTAAACCATTTTTAGGGAGAACATTGCCCTGTAGCTCTGTACGTTAACCACTAGTTATGAGAGTTCTTTTGCCAGTTTTACCAGGGGTCACCTTGGGGCAAGCCTCGCCTATACACATTCTGTACCCTTTTAGCATTGACATGGAAGTGGCGTCCCACAAACGTAACAAATTAAACGCCTACCACTCACTGAGGGATTTCGAGGTACACTTTTTCTCAACATGCCTTGAGAAATATCCAATGTAGCGGTATGATTATAGGGCCATGCTAGAAAAACAGGATTTTTCGTGTATTTTTTTTTTTGCCTAGGGGTCAAGCTGCCATAAAGATATGAGTAATTAACCAATGTATGAGTTATTATCCACTATTTTTCAATAAAATTTCATGTATTACTGGATTCTCAATCGATATGTATGCACATAAATCGTGCTAAAGCATATTATTATTGTCTCAGATGACCATTACGTTTTCATGCTGAAGGAAATTTCCATCCCGAAAAACCACAATTTCGCCTTAAACAGTAACGGTATGGCAACACTTCTAGCTACACAACAAACATTATGAAACTTCAAAAATCCCCTAATACGTCAAAAAATTTTGAGTGGAACTACCTTCTTTTTTATACCATGCTTCGGACAATTTTGAATGAATAAAAAAGTAATTTGAGAACTAATATTAGGTTTGAGGGGATAACATGCGCAATTTGCTGACCTTTCTCCAAATGCTTTAAAATTTTTGCATGCCCATCCTTCTGTTGCATTCTCTCGTTTGGTAAAAAATGTCAAAATATCTTGCCCCAGACGCTATCAATAAAATCCGCTGGCATATTAAATGTACTGCCATTCTCTTCCTCAAAAAATTTTTCGCAAGAAATCATCCGAAAATTGGTTTGGGGAAGCTATATATTGCACTGGCAACCCCTTGAGAGGGTTGCGCTATACAACCCTTTGAATAAATTTAGTATTTTAGTCGCCTCTTAGGACAGCCATACCTTCCGCGGGTATATTCTATGCCCCTAACCCGCTGGGGCCTTGTACCATAATGGTGCTTGTTGCCGGTACGTACGGGATCTATATCCGGCAAAGGACCATCAACATCGATAACGCTCTCCAAAAATTTCGGGGGTGTCTGTATAGCTACAACAACAACGGAGTTAATATAAAGGAATAAAAAGACACAAAGTTTGTAATTTATACGAAAAACTATAGTTAATTGCGCATTAAGATACTACTGACACTATCAGGAGATAAGCAAAATGTGTGTCATTCAAATTGCAACAAAGGGAACGTGTCTATTTTATATACAGAAACATATAAATGCATGCACATGTAGAAAAAAAAAATCACAAAAGAAGAAAATCAGATTCAATTAATTCACGAATTGTCATCGAAATATTCTAACGAAAACAAAGAAGTTACAACAAGGTTAGACCGCAACGAAATTAATGTTGGGCTTCGAGAGCATTTGGTACTATGTCAGCATTTAGGTGCCCGTTCAAATGTGGAGCCTTCCATAGATATGCTAAACTCCCAGATTAACGGCTATCTCATTTGTCCTAGTATTTGCGCCTCGCGTGGTTTGACAGTCTTAAGCAGAGCCGGTCAAAAGTGTTTCGTTTACAGCACTTGGAGTAAGTTGGCTAGCCTCTTCTTATTTGTGTTCTTTTTGTAGCGATAAATACACTTGCTGAAGTTTTTAAGGAATAGTTGGCACATACTGGTTACACGTACCATAAGGATAAGCGAGATTGACAATTGGTTTGAGGAAGGCTGTGAAGCTTTGTGTTGCGTTTACCAAATCCTTGAAGCACTTAAAGAGCACAATAAACCGGTGCCTCAAGTGGAATAAGGTCCAAATCGATGAATGATCTATGCAAATGATGCATCTTACCATAATGTTAGGTGGCATGCTTACACCAAACACAATTTGGAGAACAGAAAATGTCCGAACGTCAAACAAACGCCACCGCTAAACTATAACAGTTAATTCTGCATCATATCCCACCGCCCATAGGCAATGTTTTTTCCAGCTGTCTGTTTATTTGCTTTGTCAGCAATTGCATTGATTTTCGTTCTGTTGCATTTCTTGGTTAGGTCATTCACAACACCACAAAAACAAAAGCTAAACAAGGCAAAAGAGCCATCTACATCAGATTTTCTTCTTCAGACTCACCTCCGATGGCGACATTGAAGACATTCTCTCCAACTTTTTGCTGTTCTTTTTTGTTGCTGCTACACTACTGACTTCTCTTGGCGGAAATGTGAACGTATTTTATTTAATTTTTCTTTATTTTTATAATACAATTCTTTGTTAAATTTTTAAAGTCTATTTTCAATTGTTGACAATCACGAAAAATTTCCCATTTGGCAGTCCGTTTTGTGCTGTCTATTCACACACGGTTGTTTTTGTAATGTCATTTGTGCTGATAGGAGAATGGAATATCGATAAGCAATATGACTGTTATCGAGAGGTGTGTGGCTGCGGAGAGATAATTGAAAAAAAACGGAATTTATTGTTAAATAAGAAAGGTTATTGCTTGCAAATTATATAAAACATTGCTGCTAAAATTTTGTACATTAGCCGTGTTTTTTAACAAGCGTATATCCGTTTACGCTTAAACTTTTTATTGACTGCTAAGCGACAAACTATAAATACACCTCTGAGATTGCTGCGCATAAATTTTGTCCTACTAAATTTCAATAAGCATTATACTCAGATGTAACTGAAATATGTGTCTTTGTTTCACCCTCTACACTAATTCTATGTATTCTATGTGTGTCCACAATTCATCGCAACTGATTCAGCTATATGTTATACTAATTTCACACAGACGGCTTATTGAATAATAAAGGCAATTTTCTACATTAAGACGCTTATTGAGCTCAATCTTCCCTACAAAATTCGAATCTATTATTATTTCATTAGTATCTAATCGAATGCCTAATGAAGTCAGAAGCACAATGCAACTCTGTTGGCAGCGTTCCGCATCCGTTTCAGTTTCTTAGTTTTCAAAGCAAATGTCATTGTCTGCATGGCGGAGCGATATAAGGTTGGCGCATCGAACAGCTGATTATAACCTTTTTTATTTGATTTGATACATCAACTACCGGCGCAGTACGATTTTGACATTTGTCCATCGAATTTACAAGTACATGGAATTTTGTTTGTTTGTAGGTATGTCACCATGCTCCCACCTTGTATCGTTCCGCCATGATTGTCTGTCTCATCCTTCATACTAATCGAGCAGTTACTTCTGTGTGAACGCAAAAATTTACGATTTCATTAGCAGGTGAAATGAGATCATTAAGGGTCTGTGTGAAAACAGTATTATACCCTATGGCCATCAGAGCGTTGCGTCTCCGCTTTTCGGTACACCCTGTTGCTGTAGCTAGTTGTTTAACCACAGCCGCTAGATGGGTCTCCTAAGCATTATCTAAGCGAAGATAGGCGTTTTTTTACACGCGCAAACGAAACGTATACCCGCGTGTTAAAAAACCCGGCTATTATTGAGATTAGAAGGCAAATAAATCGATAACGAGTTTTTTTTTACACATCGCCAAGCTTCTTTACAGCGACATCAGGTGGTTGGTAGCATGAACCCCGACCCCAGGGTTGCTATATTCAAACATTTAGAAGAGAAGCAAAAATCATAAAAAAAAATTGCACAATGCGCATGTAAACATTAGATCAGCTGTTTGTTAAGACGTAAGAACTGACCCTCTTGCTTTAGCTCTCTTTTTTTTCATTCGCTCAAGGGTCAACTTTGACGTTGAGGCACAGAACGAAGCAATTTTGAACTAGTGAATCCGCAATCTAGTAAGTGATTTGTGAGGACAAGTGCCGCGTTTGCGGGTATTTTCCATTTTGGTTTAGGGCGAATTTTTCCCCCATGAAATAAGTTCTAAGGCAACACCAATAGAGTCAAGTACTTAGGTAGATTACATTATCTCCTCGTTACGAAAAAGACACTCCAGGAAGGTTTTGTAAATGGTCCTCTGCCGGATATTAATCCGGTACGTTCACTAAAATAGCATCCATGAGGTATTAACCCTACTTTAAAGGGAGCGATTTAAAATTACCATGTTGGACCCTATGTATGATACAGGTATAACAGGAATCGCTTCGCCTAGGTGGGGTTGAAAAAGCTGTAAACTAGACTCGTTGAAGTCCAGTTATATTTGGCGTAGCCCTTTTCATAGAAAACAGAACCAGACAACCATATTGCGTTGTTTGGAGTCAGTGGGCATTGAGGCAACTGGCATTTTTCGAGGCTTGAACTGCAACTGACAGACGTAGCAATAGTATGTACTGGCTTACAGCACACATGGTGAAGGCACCAGCAGTTGGTTGCCTTGGCCTATACTGGTGTTAAGCCGGACATAGGAGGGGAGACGTGGATGGTAGTTAATGGAAAATTTTTGTGGCTTATTGATCACCATTGTTGCTGGAGGGTTGAATAGGATCGTTTAAGCGATGAAAGCAGGGTGCCCTTGAGCTAGAACGACATTAAGCCACAAAAATTAGAAACAAGGGGTTGGATCAGAACCATTTAGGTCGATGCCATCATTCTTTGTGCAGGTATGAAAAACAAAAAATACTTGGCGCCTCCTTACAGATTTTGGCGGAGCTTCCCTTCCAATTTGCGTCATGCTCCTTTTTAATTTTTCATACAAATTGGCAGGACCAACCTCAAATGTTTTATGCCGATTTCGAACGGCAACTGCAAAACTAAGAAATTTTCTCTCAGAAGCTTTTCATATCACAAAAACACTCTAAGTGTTTTCCAAATTTCACTCGAAGCTTGAACCCACGACCTTGGGCGCACGTAACCACCACTGCGGCCGCGACACCCCAGCGAGTTAGGAGGCTTAGAATCTACCCGAATTTTGTATTGATTCAAGGGGTGTGTTGCGCAACCCTTTCAAGAGGTTACCAGCGCAATACATAGCTTCTCCAAACCAATTGTCAACCTCACCTACCAGTGGCAAATCCAGTTTTTTAACAGCTCTGGCGACCCCAAGTTCCCGAGATGGTCGGGCTAGTACCTTAATTGTGCTTGTTACCGGAACGTTCCGGATCTGCATCCGGAAAAAGACCATCAACATCGACAACACTCCCCAAGGCCTTCATATAACCTCCCTAAAAATCCTTTTCCGATAATCGGCTACAGGCGCAACAGTTAGGTCCTTTTTTTCAATGTGAAAAAGTTGACAAGAGCTTAACCCTGAGATGAGCAGCAACATTTTTTGTTACTCGACAAGTGGCAAGGTTAAACACTTGCCATATTAAATTTGAGCTTAAACTCAGTTTCTTTGGTTACTCTCCGCACCCATTCTGTACGTTTTCCTTTATGAATACTTACTCTCCTCTGCACGTATTTATTTCCTTCAACCCCCTCTCATTCCCATTTATTTAACCTTATCTCTCCTTTTTCTCTCCCACTTATTGCATTGCATGGAAGTCTATTGAATTTTGATTTCCATGTATGCGCTATGCGCGTGACTGTCTCAAGCCCCCATTACTGATACTTAGCATAGACTTGACTTGACTTGGCGTAAACTTGGCAACTTAGCCACGATTATACTCCACTTGGCGCATAAAATCTGGCATCATAATCAGCGTTGAAATTTATTTTTAAATAAATGTCAATTTGTATGACAAAATGTCAAAATGAAATGGAAACAAACAAATGGCATCTCAAAATGTAAACGTCACTTAGAACTTACATAGAAAATCAAAATTCAACAGACTTCTAAGTCAAGTTAAGTTTTGAGTAATCAGTAAAATGCAATGTTTATTTAACAGAACTGTAAGTGACAGTTCGCAAGCCAAGTCAAGTCTATGCTAAGTATCGGTAATGGAGCCTTCACTCTTCGTGTTGTTAACATTGTTATTGCCACTCCTTCGTGCTCATATTTTTCACCGTTCAAAGATAGTAAACGATTTCACGACTCGTACAAAAGGCATATTAAAGGCTCCATTACTGATACTTAGCATAGGCTTGACTTGGCTTGCGAACTGTCACTTACAGTTCTGTTAAATTAACATTGCATGTTTCTGATTACTCAAAACTTAACTTGACTTAGAAGTCTGTTGAATTTTGATTTTCTATGTAAGTTCTAAGTGACGTTTACATTTTGAGATGCCATTTGTTTGTTTCCATTTCATTTTGACATTTTGTCATACAAATTGACATTTATTTAAAAATAAATTTCAACGCTGATTATGATGCCAGATTTTATGAGCCAAGTGGAGTATAATCGTGGCTAAGTTGCCAAGTTTACGCCAAGTCAAGTCAAGTCTATGCTAAGTATCAGTAATGGGCGCTTAAGGAGCGTGTGCTCATAAAATCACTACAGCAATAACAGCATCCATAAAGGTGATTTAAGAACTGTATACTAGCGGGAGAGCATATCCCAACTTCGCAAATAAATTTCTGGCTCATAGCATGAGATTAATAATCCTAATTTCGATGGCCATTCTTGATTGTGGTTTTCAGATACCTCGCAGTGCCATTTTTGGTAACTCGCTCGACCTCAATAAAGGAATCTAAGACAAAACTTAAAAAATTGCCTGAACATTTTAGTTTGTCACTTAATCAAATGTTTAACAAAGATCCTTACGCATATACTAGCAGTTTATTCACATAAAAATTTCAATTGAGAAGTTTTCTTATAATTTACTATTACCAACCAATAGCTCTCGAGCAATTTTGACAGCATGCTTGGCAGTGCCAGGTGATGTGGTGACTCCATAGCCCCCATGCCCATAATTATGTACCACCTTTTGAATGCCACCAGTAGGCAAATGGAGAATTTCACTTTCCACGCGTACCTAAATACATTCCAGAATTTATTAAACAAAAATTGTCCAGTCTTCGGAAACTTTAAGGGAAAACTCACCACAGCACGATGTGGTCGTAGTCCAACAGTCTCCCATATTACTGCGGCACGTTTCAAGCTTGGTAACATACTACAACAACGTTCCTTAATAGCCATTGAATCATATTTACAGACATTCAAATTGTAGCTATCATATTGACGACAACCCCCAAGTGTGACAGCCTCGAAGCCAGGCAAAATGTAAGTATCATAATCACCATAAAATGCGAGTTTTATCCAAGGTGCCCGCACTTTCAAAACTTGACCACGTAATGGAACGAGTTGTTGATCGTTACACAAATCTTTGGCACCCAAACCGGTACAATTGAAGATGACGTCAAAGTTGTGCTGCGCAACATCAGAGAAAGCGTTGATATGATGACGTGTGACTTGACCACCAGCTGCGATGAATCTAGACATGATAAATAGATCGAGATGTGTATAAGTTGACATATTTTGGGTTGGTGTAAAAAATTGACGGATGTTATGAAGACAGCAGAGCACAAATTGTGTTGCTTAATTCGTCAGGGATACATTATCTTAATTAGTATTGGGGTCGTGTGCGTGGAAAATGAAAATAAGTTTTAACAATTTTTATATGTTCTTACTTCTTTGTTGCATACGGCAGAAACAGTCGACACTCTGTAAGACATGTTGTGAAAAATGAGCCATACTTCCAATCGCCTTGACAAAGCTTGAGCTCCTCCTCGGTGGCTTGGCGATAAACCGGCAATAGTTGCTCAAGAAAATGATTCTAAAATAAACAAAATAAACTTCAAGTAGGTGCTTGTAAGGAATAATAGCTTAAGTAGATTTTAAACCAGCGGCCACCGTGGTGTGATGGGTAGCGTGCTCCGCCTATCACACCGTATGCCCTGGGTTCAAATCCCGGGCAAAGCAACATCAAAATTTTAGAAATAAGATTTTTCAATTAGA
The DNA here is from genome assembly GCF_040869045.1 of Eurosta solidaginis. Taxonomy (NCBI): domain Eukaryota; kingdom Metazoa; phylum Arthropoda; class Insecta; order Diptera; family Tephritidae; genus Eurosta; species Eurosta solidaginis. The sequence goes on along the minus strand of NC_090321.1, from coordinate 203,074,718 downwards.
AGAAAATTTTTCTAAGCGGGGTCGCCCCTCGGTAGTGTTTGGCAAGCACTCCGGGTGTATTTCTGCCATGAAAAGCTCTCAGTGAAAACTCATCTGCTTTGCAGATGCCGTTCGGAGTCGGTATAAAAAATGTAGGTCCCGTCCGGCCAATTTGTAGGGAAAATCAAGAGGAGCACGACGCAAATTGGAAGAGAAGCTCGGCCTTAGATCTCTTCGGAGGTTATCGCGCCTTACATTTATTTTTATTTTTTTAGATTTTAAACCATACATGTATGTATTTTGGCGTTGGCCTTAGGATTCCTTTGTAGTACATTATGGTTTCTTTCTAAATTTAAAGGCATGTAACAATGTGTAAAATGAAAAATTAATAACCGCGACCTCGAATAACATTGAGCGGGATCATGATTGAAATATAATTTATCTCTGAAGAAAATCAGAGGGAGTTACAGGAAGCAGCGCGAGTAGTCATACAGTTTACTCACTACTCACATCCACAAACCGCAAGTAAAATATAAAGAGATTCAAAAAGAAAGCTCAACAATGTTAAGTGGAATACATACAAATTTAGCCACAAATTATCTCCAAAAAGTTTTAGAGCAGTCCCCAATGCTGGAACACAATTTTGAAATGTTTTCATATCCGAATGATCCAAAAAAATCGTTCCAGAAGTAATGCTGAAATGGTTGCGAAATAGATTCCATATAGTCCTGAAAATATTGCCGAACTGGCATGAAAAAGTGCCAATAATAGTTTTGAAATTGTCTCGGAAAAATCCCCAAGTGGCCCTAAAATATTAAGAAATGGTTCTTAGCTAGTCCAAAGCAATACTGAAATGGTCCTAAAATAATCCCGCATTGCTTCCAAAAAAGTTTCAAAGGAGTTCCGAAATAATCCCGAATTGATTCCAATATGAATAACAAATATTTCCTAATACAATCCCGAACTAGTCCTGGAAATATCCTGAAGTAGAACCAAGGTGGCCCCCTGACATCCGAAAACATTCCGAACCAGTACCGGTACATCATTACAAAAGGGTCCCAAATTTGTAACAGAATGATACCAAAGTCATTGAAAAAATATCCAAAAACAGAAAAAAATTATTTCGAAAAATATCCTGAACTGAGCCCTTAAATTATTCTAAAGTGAACCCGTAACTTAATCCTGAAAAAGTTCCAAACTAGTCCCAAAACAGCTTCAAGTTTACCTCAAATAGTCAAAATACTGAAATGGGTCCCCAAAATATGCCCGACATGGCTTCGAAAAGTCATAAGGTAGTTCGGAAATGGTCCCAAAAATAATATTGCGACGGTTTCGCCGTTAGCCAGGGTTTATACCACACACCCGGACTTGGCATGGCGTAGCCCACGGTTATTTTTTATAAGCGCAGCCGAAGGCCGCCTATGCAGAGGGGTGTTCTACGCAGAATTAAAATTTTAAAAATTTCCACCAAAAAAGAGCTTTTTCAAATTTTTGGTAAATAAAGACTAGAAAAGTTAAAGATATATATACATCAGATGAAAGATATTTTTATAAGTTATTTTTCGATTTTTTAAAATTTGAAATCCATCCACTAGTTTCGGAGATATTTTGATTTGAAAACTTCATAATTTCGCCTTTTGACATGGAATTACCCCCAAACCTTTCACTTTTTTTTTATTAATGGACGTTGTGGCAGCGCGCTGCCCTCAAGTGGCCCAATGAAACCAGGCTAATCCTGTTCACGCGATCGATTTATATATATATATAATAACTTTTTTTTTTTTTGCACCAAAATAGAAATATAGCGTTGGAATCAGCATAGAAATCTCTACAAAGTCCGATTTTTTTTGTTTTTTTTTTTTTTTTGACAAATGTATGTATTCCGCACTTAAGCCCAAAAAACATTGATAGTTGTTTGCATTTATCTCGTCGTGCCACCACCTTATAATGTTTTACCATGATAAAAAGATATTGTTGCGGAGCTGGCAACACTATTCACCACCTTCATATGTTTTCGTTTGTTTAATTGCAACAACGAAAAAAGCGACAATGGTACCGACGGGTTTTCCGCGAATAACTTTTAAACGAGATAAAAAATATTGTTTCTGCTTTCGGATTCTTCACGCAAAATACGCGTCTTTTTGATACCGCTATCGACATGTGCGACCCGAATTTTAAGTGCAGGACTTAAGTTGAAATTTTACTAAATTGGAAATTAAAAAGCTTATATTTCATAAACTAAGAGTTTCCTAGAGTTGGCAGAGATAATTTTGTGATTTTTAGGACCCCCGCCACCCCTCGAAAAAAAAAGTTGGAAAATCGTGGCACCTTATTCAAAATATTCCCCCCAAGAAGACCTCACATAAACTGAACGAGTCCGTAGTGTTATCAATCAAATACACTATGTTGGCACAATGCCCAACTATGACATCAATCTAAAGTAATAAAACTCAATTAATAATGAAAATCAATAAAAAGATTAGAAGTCATACCTTCACTATTTTCGGCGAAGTTGATGAGTATATATAACCAGAAAGTTGACAAACACCCGCCAGTGGTGCCTCTTTAGAGCGACGTATCTCATCCCAGTAGTTGAAGGCATCAATTATCCATTGTCTGTGGTTTACGAGTATAAATAAGACATAAGATTTTCAATAATTTTTTTTTTAAATACTTTACTGTGTTATTTCTTTCGTTGGACCGGTAAAGCTAGTGCCCGGCCTAAATATACCCGCAGCTACATAACTGGTTGTATCCTCATTGAAACGATCAGCGAGTATTGTAATTCGTGCATTTGGAAATATTTGCTGCAACTCCAAAGCGGTTGTGAGACCTACAACGCCACTGCCCAATATACCAAAATGCATTGCCTTTGTTTGTAGTTCTCTTATTTTGTATTATTTAAAATTTATTAGCGTTCACTTCATTAAATCCGCACTGATGATCTCATCTATTTCGATCAGCTTCATAAGTGATCAACGACTGAAATATAAACAAATTTATTTGCTTGAATTAACTAGAGAAATTTTGTATTTTACTGAGAGATGAGTAATGGCAACGGAATATCTCTTTGGGTGTGTACTCTCTTAGCTAAATCAAAGAGTATCATCATTTAAAACATCTCTGCCAGTGAAAGAATTTCAATACAATAGTATTTTTTTTTCAATTGCTGATCACTAATATGTAGATAGGTATACAATTCTAGTTGGGGCAATGGTTTTGAAATAGGTTGGAATTTTTTTGCGGGTGAGATGAATGGCTTCAGTTATCGCGAAACAGGGACAGCTGGTGTTAATTGCTACGAAGCAGCCAAAATCGTTTAGGCGATTAAGCGGGAATTATTGAACATGATGGGGAAGAAAAACGCTTTATGATGATTGCGTCGTCGCAGTGGAATCGTGTATCCGTGGACTAAAAAACATCCCTATTTTGGAAGCGTCGTCTAACCTGGGAGCGCTTTCGAATTACATCGGGGTGGTTTTTGGTTCCAGAATTCAGTGGATCTGCTGCTATTACAATTTCATGAAAACAGAGGAAAAAAAGAAATCCACAGGAGTTATATACAGCTGTGATGGAATTGGTGGAAACGAGTTGGTCTCTTCCGACTCAGGCACGGTTGGTTGTACCGAGCGCTTTACATCGGTATGCCGGGGTGGATCAACCTTTTTCCTCTCCTTGTGGGGAGAGAAGGAGGACTTTCCGATTCGGATATTAATCCGGTACGTTGCGGAAGATAACACCAGTCGCTGTACGCGCTGGAGCAGAGGAAAAATAATTTAAAGTTCAGCGTCAGACACAACAAGCTTAAAATGTCCACGACATCGGTAATACCAGATGATAATCCGGAGAATATCGAAGATGCCAAAAAATTTCTGGGCGAGCGAGGGTATGTATACGTGCTCCCCACTCTTGATGATGACAAGCGTGGCGCAGATTAATTTACAGCACGCCAAAATTGCATTGATATCTGAAAAGTAAAGAACATGGATGTGGCGCTGAAAGATTACGGACTCGCGTAATAAAACTTGCATTCTATTACACACCCGTTAGGGGAAAACGAATCCAGGGGTCGATAAGTTCAATAAATGGTAATGCTTCTAAGACCTGAAGGTCTTTCTGGCTGATCGTAACATACATATGTACATTAGACTGGGTCGATTTGATAACAAATATCGCGCCATCGATTTTTCGATAGGATTTGGGCTCAGGAAAAAAAGTTCCACTACGCATACCAAAAAAAATAATTTTCGAGCGTGCGAAAAAAATGGCGAAAGGGTAAATTTTTCGACCAAAACACTCTCCAAACCCCAAAAAATAGCTTTTTTTTAAAAAACTGTTATCGCCAATTATGGAGGGAATACTTCTCTGCTCTCCAATTTTTGTTGTTAACAATTTTTGTTGTTATATCGGCCTACTGATTTGTAAGATCGCGGGTTCGAATCGAGCTCAAGGCCTAAAAATAATTTTTATTTTTATTGTTATGATAAATTTTTTCTTAATTGAAAAAATTTTTAAATTAGAACAGAAGAAAGAAAGAATTTAGACAACTGCCAAACCTCGTTGTATAGATCCATTTCGGGAACTGCTAAATTCCTTCATCGGCAACGTTTAGGCGCCGCTGCTATAACCATTCAGCCATCACAGCGGCTTTTTGTTTGTCGTTATTAATCCTACTTCTATTCTGGTTCGTGTCAATTGATATTCACAACACTGCGACATCTGTTGCAGAATGGATGTGAAAATTGGACTTGTTTGATGGCAATGCTGCCATAGTGTCATATTTTATTGACTCTCCTAATGGAGGCAGCAATTGACCGCGCAGAGATGAAGAACCCGATCCCGCAATCGATGATGACGGAATATATGTCCCCCCGCCCGATTATGACGAAGTTAGAATAGCAATAACCAGATTGAAAAACAGCAAGGCCGTGGGCGTTGATGGATTGCCTGCGGAGCTATTAAAGTACGGCGTCGAGGAGTTGGTAAGGCGCATGCAGCAGCTTCCTAGCAAAATATAGGCGGACGAGTGCATGGCCGACGGTTGGAATCTAAGTGTTCTTTGCCCAGTCCACAAGAAGGGGGATATTGCAAAATGCACTAACTATCGTGGAATCAGCCTTCTTAATATCGCATATAAGGTCCTTTCAAGTGTATTGTGCGAAAGATTGAAGCCCACCCTGAACCGGCTGATTGGACCTTATCAGTGCGGCTTCAGACCTGGTAAATCTACCATCGACCAGATTTTCACAATACGCCAAATCTTGGATCGACACACATCACCTCTTCGTCGACTTTAAAGCCGCCTTCGACAGCACGAAAAGGAGCTGCCTATATGGCGCTATGTCTGAAATGGGTTTCCCCGCAAAACTTATACGGCTGTGCAAAATGACGTTGAGCAACACCATCAGCTCAGTCAGAATTGGGAAGGACCTCTCCGAGCCGTTCGAAAATAAACGAGTTTTCAGACAGGGTGAACCCCTGTCGTGCGATTTCTTTAATTTGATGCTGGAGAAAATTAAACTAGCTGCAGAACTTAAGCGCACTGGAACAATATTCTATAAAAGCGTGCAATTACTGGCATATGCTGATGACATTGATATCATCGGCCTAAACACCCGCGCTGTTAGTTCTGCTTACTCCAAACTGGAAAAAGAAGCGGTAAAGATGGGTTTGATGGTGAATGGGGACAAAATGAAGTACCTGCTGTCATCGAGCAAAGAGTCAGCGCATACGCGCCTTGGCAACCACGCACTGTTGGCAGCCATAATTTCGAAATAGTAAAAGACTTCTTTTATTTGGGAACCAGCATCAACACTAGCAACAACATCAGCACTGAAATCCAGCGAAGAATCAATCTTGCCAATAAATGCTACTTTGGACTAGGTAGGCAATTGAAAAGTAAAGTCCTCTCTCGGCGAACGAAAATCATACTCTACAAGTCACTTATCGTACCCGTCCTGCTATATGGGGCAGAAGCATGGACCATGACAACAGCAGATGAAGCGTCTTTGGGAGTGTTCGAGAGAAAAGTTCTTCGAAAGATTTATGGACCTCTACGCGTTGGCGATGGCGAGTACTGAAGAAGATTTAATGATGAGCTGTACGAGCTATACACAGACATCAACATAGTCCAGCGAATTAAAACGCAGCGGCTGCGCTGGCTAGGCCATGTTATGCGAATGAAAGCTAATGCTCCGGCCAAGAAAGTGTTTCTATCGGAACCTGCCTATGGAAGCAGAAGTAGAGGGCGGCCCCCACTCCCTTGGAAGGACCAGGTGGAAAACGATTTAAACTCCCTTGGTGTGACCAATTGGCGCCGGTTGGCGGAGCGACTGGCGCGCCTTGTTGGACGGCCATAACCGTATAGACGGTTAAGCGCCAATTAAGTAAGTAAGTTATCGCCAATGTTTTAACAATTGAGCGCAAATCCTGTCGAAAAATCGATGGCGCGATATCGGTTAACTTTCGTCCATAAAAATGGACCCGACCCAGTGTACATATGTATACAGACATTCAGTATGCTTGGACGAGTTTTATGCCAGCAGAACGAGATTTAAATGTCTACTTGGGCGACTTGCGCAGCAGTCCTTATGTCTTCCTACACACTTACACAAATCAAAGTTTAAGTGACAGTAAATTGACCCGAAAGTTTTGCAAAGGTTAATTCGCACACTATTAAAGAGTTCCAGTTCAAGATAACGATTCATCTTTAATTTAGAAGGGTCGCCATGCAAATACAATACAAGCATATAAAAAGTATCTAATTTCCGTTTACTGACTCAACTTTGATTGAAACCATTCAACTTTAATTTTTTATATATGAACAATGCGAACATTTACATTAGACTGGGCCGGCGCCCATAGGAAATAAAAAAGTGCCAAGAGAACGCTGCTTAATTTTAGGCTAATTTTGAGGGGCTGCGAAATGCGATTTTTTGAAATCAAATTTTTGAAATTGAAATGTCGTTATTTTCGTCCTGTTCTTGATATTTCATAGTTTTGTCGAACGAATAGCATACTTTAAGGAGGTAAAACAAAAGTATGAGCATCTAAGGATATTAAAAGGTAAATAAAGTAAACAAAAATTTTGCTTTTTTTCGAATCATGAAAAACATAAATATGGTTTTAACCCAAGCATCACATTTGGGGGGGGGGGGGGGGGCGATCTTTGATATGTTTTTTTACCCAGTCTAATAAACATAGAGATATTTTATTAACACACATATGATGATGAATATATTTGCATGAAGTCCTACATATTATGAATGTAAAAATATTTTTGGAAATAGAGGACATGTTTGTGTGGGCGTAGAGTTAACATGTCTACATTAAGTTAATTGTTTCCTTTTCATATTTTCAGGATCACGCAGCCCACACACTTCCACGCCTACATACAAAACAATTGAATGGTAGACGGCAAAAACGTGCCTAGCGTCATTTTTTTCCAAAACTAGCCGTTTCTTTTTTTACCATCCAAACCGCTCTGGCGTTTTATGTGTTTATGAAATTTTTCAAAATTCATAATTTTTCAGGTATAAACCTATGATCCGAACACAATATTTGGTGGAACAACATTTTATGTCACCTGCACTTACACCATCATTTTGCATACATATTTGTTATAACTTTCAGGCGAAAAAGGTTGTAAGCTCCACCAGCAATGATGCTGCCTTCAGTGGAAAGACGTTTTATAGTCCAAGTGAATAAACATGAAAAGGGTTTTTCCATTATTAGATTACATTATTGTAGATCCAGATGCCAACCTTATCTTTCAATTCGCGTAATTTCCTTTCTAAATTTTTCTAAAAATTGGCGGGGCGGCACATACATGTCCTTAACATACTTCGGACGGCATCTACGAGGCAGATGAACTTTCACTGATAAGCTTTTCATGGCAGAAATACCTAGGAGTGTTTTCGAAATATTTTTTTTTCTAAATTTTCAATGTTGTTTTGCCCGATAGTTGATCCCATGATCTTAGATGTGGTAGGCCGAGCATAGTTAGTAAAATTAAAATTTTCTTTTCGACTTAGATTTAGGGGAATTCTTTAAGATGAGGTTGGTTTGGGTATTTCGGTGCACTCACGCGCGTGGCAAACTAAATCTTAAATATCACATACATAACTTCGGAGCCACTCGCGACTCCTCCATCACTTTTTATCCCATCTGTATGAAAGTTTGTACCTTACGCCTTGAATGTTTGTTTCGAGAAGTTGCTGAAATACCGATATGATGAAAAGGAAAGGGTTAGAGGACAGTGTGAGTGAGAAATGTAAGAATTCAACATAAGTAACAACTAAAGAAAAACGGCTTTCCAAAAAAATAAACATTCCCGGATATGGTTTTCGGCAGCAACAGCTCACCGGGTAATGCATATACATATTTTAATTAACAGAAACGTTTGTTGAACACTCATACACAGAAATATTAGATAATTTAATCTTTTAGTCTTTTCAAAAGCAATGTGGAACCAACGCCTCTAATACCCCTTTCTCTCTGTCCCACCCCTATTAAAACTGTAAGTTTCCCCGCACTCCCATTAGAGGATATTGATGGCAATTTTTTAGTGGTCGCACCTTTAGGTTGGGGCGATGTACTGATACAACAACAACAACATGAGCATCGATAAAAAAGGGTTTGCCCTCATTGAGAATTTTACAACGTTTTTCGCGTCTACCATTGAAAATAACCTTGTACTCATACCTACAATGTAAGTGTGGTTATAAAAGCACGTACATAAATGCCTTTGTGATTGATAGTAACTAAAAGAACTTAATTATACAACTCTCTATTTCTTTGAATTTGGAATACATATATACGTATAATATGATAGAGATAGCAGCAAAGCTATGAGGGAAAAGAACCTGGCTAATAACAGCAGTAATTTATTCGTAGTGACATAGAGAACATCACAGCTTTTTCCAATGTACATAATTAAACGCTATGAAAACATCATTATCAAAAAAAAATTATTTTTCAGTTCTTAGACCCGATTTTTCAGTACAAGTTAAACTCAGTTTGTCAGTTATACAACGCTTAAACTTATTCCATAGTTTTTCATTCTAAACTTTAACTGAAGTTTAATCCAAGCTTAAGAGGCCGATCTGACAGGGTTAATAATAATAATAAGCCCAACGGATAAATACCCTCCTAAGACCGCCCAACCGACACGAGGGGCGCATTCGCATGAGGCACGGATTTTGTTTTTGCTGAGTTGTTGACAGGTGGAGGTTTGTTAAGCGTCGTGATCTAAATCTGCTCAGCAACAGAATAAAAATCATCATCTGAGTATTGTACATAACAGTTGGAAATAATACATATACTACATTGTTAAATAAGTGAACATTTTATATAAAGATTTATCTTTTATTTTGTTACGAGTTAAGATAGGATAGGACAGATTTCTTTATAGTAAAAAGTGAATCCGTTATATCAAATGAGTTCGAATGGGAGTTAAAATCACGACACAAACATCGAAAAGGTTAATTCTTGTTATCGCGCTTAACAATGGAAACTTCCATATGGAATTAATAATTTGTATAATATCTATTAGAGTTTTACATTAATTACATATGTACATCCAAATTGCCGTCATCATTTCTCTGAACTTGTCAAACCCAGTCTTTACAATAATTATTAAACAACCAGCGAGACTTATTGGGCTTACTTGTCATTCACAGGCAGCACCATTGGCTCATTGACTCAAGCGCGAATACACCCATATTTTACCATATTGTGCGTGGGAGTTATATGCGAATTGCCGACGAGAAACAAAGAGCGTCACTAGCGGGTAGCGAATGCGAAGCTGGCTGGCCAAGTGACAAATGCAGATGACGGAATCGCCATATTGATAAGAAATATTTTAGGGTTAGTGAAACATACACACATAGAAACATGGCATTTGTATACAGATATTGGTTCGCCTAGTACAGTGGCTTGCCGTAGCGTTATAATATTCAAAATACCTCCGAATACCTGCAAGGCCTTCAAAATTTATGATCAATCTGTCTATTGGCATATATATTTAAAAAAATAAATAATAAATAATAATAAATATATGTAACGTGATATGCTCGATAACCTCCCAACAGATTTCAGGCCGAGCTTCTCCTCCAAATTCCGTCGTGTTTCTTTTAATTTTTTCTACTAATTGGCGGGGCAGGGCCCAGATGTTTTATGCTTACTCCGAACGGCATCTGCAAGGCATATGAGTTTTCACTAAGTGTGGTAGGCGGATCACGCTACTATCACACCACGGCGGTCGCCAATATTTAATTTTAACTTATCATAAAAATAACAATTGTATTAATTATAGTTGGCGGCCACCGTGGTGTGATGGTAGCGTGCTCCGCCTACCACACGGTATGCTCTGGGTTCACACCCCTGGCAAAGCAACATCAAAATTTTAGAAATAAGGTTTTTCAATTAGAAGAAAATTTTTCTAAGCGGGGTCGCCCCTCGGCAGTGTTTGGCAAGCGCTCCGAGTGTATCTATGCCATGAAAAGCTCTCAGTGAAAACTCGTCTGCCCTGCAGATGCCGTTCGGAGTCGGCATAAAACATGTAGGTCCCGTCCGGCCAATTTGTAGGGAAAATGAAGAGGAGTACGACGCAAATTGGAAGAGAAGCACGGCCTAAAATCTCTTCGGAGGTTATCGCGCCTTACATTTATTATTATTTTTTTGGTCAGTGACCCCTGAACTGTTACTACTTTTATAATAAAAGTCCTTAGAAACTATTTCCGGACTTCTAATCTTTAAGTCCCAAATTAGTTATTAAAATGCCCCATTATTCCCAACCCCTTTTTCTCCCACTTCTCTTGTTTTCTTTTCCTTACCCTAAATTAGCCTCCACCTTTCCTTCTGCCTCTCTCTATCCGCTCCTATTCTTCACTCCTTGACTTTCTCTCTCCCTATCCCTTTACTCCTCTCTCCCCCTTCCTTTTGCCTCTGCCTTTCTTTGTGTCTGGCTCTCTCTTCGTTCCTGACCATGTCCCCTACTATCCTTGTAGATGTTCTTCTCCCTTCCTCTTAATCTTCAAATCGAACTACAAATATGAATTTTTTCAAAAATTAAACAGTACATGAAGTACCTGGCGAAATAAGTATTGCAAGTATCAACCTAGCCAAAAAGCTAAACATTTACCAAATTTCAAGGAACTGGTGCTTAAAGCTCTTGATCAGCCGACTTTCACTCATCGCTTCTCGGTCGCGAAGGTATTTTTCGTTCTTAAATATATTGCGCGTTGAAAATGCGTTCATTCCTGAAGCTCCAGATTTTCGCGATGACCATAAACAGACTCCCAAAAATTGGAAAAAAAGTGAGTGCCAAGTACTTGTGAAATTTTATGTACACACTCAAAGCGGTAAGTTTATAAAACATATGTTTCGAAATTAACTCGAACGCGCCAAGTGGTTGAAGTAAAAAAGAAAACAGCAGGGGCAATTTTGTCAGAAACAAAAAATTTTGGGCTTTTTGAGAAGATGTTTGTCGACTTCTTATCTCTAACAAACGGTATTGTTTTATTATCGGCTTATTGACGAAATGGAATTATTTTTGACGAGTTATCGGTTTGTTGAGGTGAGCTCAAGAGCTCTCGATTATAATTTGCCTCCTGTTATCGTTCGTATCTCCTAATTCTCGAATAAATAAGCTTGAGTTTTCAGTTTTCAAAATGTTCTTTTCTATACCACTATAGTGGTAGAGTTTCATTATTAAAACTATTCGCATACTTCACTTACAACGTGTTAAAATCAAACTGATTGATTATTCCTTGGAGTACGCTGCTTTTATACTCTCCATTGCCTCGTTCGCCTATTTCTTCCAAGTTTTTCGCCAATAGTCTTCTTGATTAGGTGCTTATCTACTTCTATCATCTCTCTACATTTCACATTCGCTGTTGTCTTCTATAAATGTATATGTGTGAGTATTATCATCTGCTTGTTGCTGTGTATATGAGGTTTCTTATCGCCTTCTCACAGCTAGGTGCTGACGTGTCATCGATTTTAGGGCGAAGTTTTATCGCTATCTGTTCAATAACAAATTGATAACTTTTTGATAAATATATAACTTTTGATAATTTTTCGATAGATAATCGATAGCCTGTCGATAACAAATCTAAAACATATCGATAAATTTTTCATGAAAAATAGATAAATTTTCAGATAAAAAGTCGATAAATCTTTGATAACAAACCGATAACTTTTAATAACTCTTCCATAAATAATCGATAACTTTTCGACAATAAGTTGAAAAATATATAACTTTTTGGCAACATATCAATAAAAAATACCTCTGAAGAGAGTAAGGCCGCGCTTTAGTTCTTCATGTTTTATGTCGACTCCGAACAGCAGCCGCATCGCTAGCAAAATTTCGCTCAAAAGCGGCACCGCTTGAAAAAAAACTCTTTTAAACTTATACAATTTATTTCTAAGTTTTTGATGTTGGTTGGCACTGGACTTGTACCCAGGACTTTCGGCGTGGTAACCGGAGTACTCTCCCACCACACCACGGTAGCCGCCGGTATGGCTAGCTTTCTGACACATAATCAATGACCCTTGTATAATAAATGGATAATTTTTCGATAATAAACCGATAATTCGCCGGAAAAAATCGGCAACTCATTGATACCCTTTTTTTCGATAGCGAATTCATAGCACTTCTTCTTCCTTAAATACTCCACTGTACAATGTATATGAAAGTATCTTTACAAAAAACTAAATATGTATACAGCACTTTTTAATGTATTTGTATACACATATACACAACAAATCATTTTTGCACATATGGTCCCATTCATTTTTTGGGAAACGTCAAACAAGTTAGCGCATGCGCCAAACACACTGATATGCAAAGCCTACAATGTTCGCCGTGGGAACAAAATTGAGCTTAAACTAAATGAATGTTGGTTATACCTTTTGGAGCGTATAATCGATTTTCACAGGCAAGCATTAACAGTCAAGCAACGGTGGATTGTAAAATAATATTGAAAGAACAAAAATTGCACTAATCAAGTGGTTTGTAGTACACAATAAAAGGAAAAAGAATAAAAAGTTGCGTATACGCAGTGTTGACCTCGAAAATATTTTAATGAACTGAAAAAATAGTAAATTTTTATAAAAGAAAACGATTGCTTGACTAAGAAATGCGTTAACTGCCTGTGACAGAAAAGACAATTCGCCGTAAAAGCAACAAAAAGGGAGCAGTAACAGAAAGAAGAAAAATTAAGAGCAGAAGAGCACAAAAACAACAAACGCACAATTCGCCTACGTTTAACTGCTGAGCGTCGACGAGCCATAACTGAAATTGTACAGAAACGGATTTTTGCTTTAGTATCCTTACGAGACGTGAACAAATCGGTACTCAGCGTAAAAGAATATAGAATACGAGCGCAAAAATAGCAGTGGAGCTGAATAAAATAAGTGTTGAGTGTGATAAAGAAATGAAAATTTGTAAAATTAGGTGAATTTAGAGTGAATTGAAAAAAAGTGAGAAGTAGTAAAGCAAGAAAAAAATTTCAAATAAAATAAACAAATTTGCCATTAAAGCAGCTACAAAAAGCACTGCTCGGCTATAAAGTGCAAAAATTGAGGTTTTCACAAAGAAAAAATTGACACATTTTCCATTTAGCAAAAGAAAATTTCCAATAACAACTACAAATAGTATATGCAAAGCGAAAAAAGGCAGCAGCTGTCATCGACGTGAGATTAAACCTTTTTGAGTTTTTTTCCTAAGAATTGAGGCAAGCCAAAGTTAATTTAAGAACACTAATCGCCCCAAACGACAATTGTCACACTTTTCACCAACCGCAGACCACACAGCAGCAACAACATAAAAATAAAAAACGACGAGCAAAACTTTAGCAAATAGGCCAACCAAAAAGCGCAGTAATAAAACGAAAAGGTATTGTAAAAATTGGATATCGCATACAAAATTTATTAAAAAAGAAAATTGTAAAATAAAAAAAGAGCAAAAACAAGGGAATTTGAAAAATAGTCATCAAACAACAAAATTCACAAATGGAAAAATATACTAATCATAATTGCGTACACATGTAGACAGCTGGAAAGAAATTCCAGCACAAAAAACAGTGAACACGCAATCAAGCTCTTATATCTTAGTGTTGGTATTTTCTATGTATATATATACATACATATATACATGAAAAAAACAAATAAACTCTCATACACTCCCTCGCACTCGCGCCAATCCAGTCATAAGTCCACTCGAACATCTCCTCTCCCCTCAGCCTTTAATCAAGCAACAAAATTCAACCGAATCAAGCGGCCATGTGCTGTAACCGAGAAAACCCACCTGCATGATAAGTTCCCTTTCAGCTATTTGTAGATGAAGAAAAAATTATCGATTCGCTTGTAGGCAAGCGAGTAAGTAAGCAAGTGTCTATATATCAATTTGTTGTTGTGCCTGGAGGAGCTAGCGAAAAGAAGAAGAAGAAGCAGCAGCAGCTAGTAATAGAAGACCACAAAAATGAAGATGAAAAATGAAAATGTATACAAATTGTTGCAAGCGTTAGAAATCCCTGCCCGCGGTAAAAGTGTATGTGGGTCATTCCATGGCAAAATATTTTGCTGTATAATTTCTTTGGAAACGAAATAAAAGCAAAAAAAAAGAAGAAAACTCCTCAAATAATAACTACTATTATGAAAGACATTAAAAAAAAATACGAAAGGAAATTTTTTTACTCAATGTAAAAAAAAAAAAATTTGAGAAAACATCTAAAAAATAACAAATGTTTCAAATTCATTTGACATAACAAAAGTCCAAAAAAATATTCATAAAACAGAAATTATCATTAACGCAACTCTTAAAATAAAAATGAAAATTAAGTTTCTCTACTCTAACTTATAACTTGTTGTAAAAGCTTAAAACATTTGCATTGTATTTAAATTTTGAAAATAATAATTTTTAATTTTTCAAATTCAGAAAAAACATCAAAAATCATAAAAAAAATTGAAAAGTTATGAGAGAAAAGTTTCGAAACTAAAAAAATTAATAATCTCAATTTTCGGAGCTAAAATATATAATATATACGTTATTATAGATACTCTAGTTTTTTCGGCCTTAAGATTTTCGAAATTCTGACAGTTTTTCAAAAGATTTTAAAATAATTTTTTTTATAAAGTTGCGCATAGAAATAAAATTAATATAAACAATTTTGAAAAATAAAAAATAAAGGATCCTACGATTTTACACGTTTATGACCTTCAAAGATATTAAAATAGGAGCTCAAATGGAAACTGAACAGAAAAAAAATCTTTTTCTTATTTTCAACTCTAAAAAGTTGGTTATTTTATTCTAATAACACAAAGTTTTGCATTTAAAAAAGTTTGTTTAAAATTTTTGATACATTTTTTTTTAAACTCTATATAAAAAGTAACTCGAAAATGCTTGATTTGTGACAATAAATTTTAGTTTTTACGTCTTTTCAGCTTTAAGATTGTAAGATAAAAAAAAATATTATTTACATATTTTAAAACAACTTTTCAGTTTCAGAGATCGGCAATTGGTTTTCAAGTTTTAGCCTTCTACTTTAAAACATATAAAATGTATGCTTTCCAATAAGTCTCAGAAATTTTAAGTTATTCCAAAAACCCACTTAAAGTTTTAAAGTTTTTTCTTTTTACTTTCCCTTTTTAATTTTACTTTTCATCTTACCTTTTTATTTCCTTTTTTATTTAGTTTTTGTTTTTTTTGCTATTTTGTTTTTTTTTTTTTGTTTTTCGACTTTTCTTTTCCTTTATTATTTTATTTTGTTATTTTTCTTTTCCTTTTTCTTATTTTCTGTTACTTTTATGTTTCCGTTTTATTTTTCTAATAAATTTCTTTTTAGTTTTTTTTTTTTTTACTCTTATTTTCCTTTTTCTTATTGTTTTTCTTTTTCCTTATCTTTTCATTTTCATGTTAGTTTTTCTTTTCGTTTTCATCTCTTTTTTCTTCCTTTTTTCCTGTCAATTCCTTTTCATTTATTTTTGATTTTTTCCTTTATTTCTTTTTATTTGTCGTTCTCTTTTTCTATTGTTTCTTTTTAAATACTTTTATTATTAGTTTCATTTAATCTTTCTAATTTTTTTCTATTTGCTTTTCTTATTTTTAGGCTTTTTTCACATTCTTAATTTTTTTATTTTTGCTTTAAACTCTATTTTTCGGGTTTATTTTGCTTTTGTTTAACTTTTAGTTTGATTTTGTTTTTATTCATATTTTGATATATTTTTTTTCTTTTTTCCATTTCTTTTCCCTTTGCTTTTCTTTCCTTTTTTTTAATTTTTTTTACTTTGTCCTTTATTTTTTCTTCTGTTTTTTTTTTTCTTTTCGTCTGACGATCCGTTTTTTGTCCTTGTTCCTTTTTATTCCATTTTTTAAAGTTTCTTATTCTTCAAAATAAAAATTTGTTTGTACAACTTATTTAACCTTTTTAATTATTTTTCCCTATTTATATTTATTTTTTTTTTATTAAAAAAAAAATTGAAATTAGTGTTTGCAAAACAGAGTGCATATAAAATTTTCAGAAGTAAAATATTAATAAAATAATTCATAAACTTTTTCAAAATTTTAGCGATAAGGTTTAGAATTGTTTCTGTCGTTTTTACCATTTTTTTGTTATTAGCCGAACTTCGTTGGAATGACCCACATAATCACGCAATACACAAAAGTACTCACAACCAAGTGTAAAATATTATGTTTCACATTTTTGCGCACAGCTGTGCCATTACACAGAATTTTAAGAGTCATTTATTTATGGCAATGGTGCGCCTTTAAGTCAGAACAAATGACCAGCGCTAATAAATTTGAACTGAGTTGCTAGGCTATACTAATATTTGAATGTTTGTGTTATTACATAGTAACGTATATGGTTAGTGTTTCCGAAATTTCCATAGGCTCATGTGTGGCAGACACACACACACACACATATATCTCTAAGTACCCAAAACTTTCTCGCAAGGCAACAAGTTTATGTATATTATGGAATTTTTTCAAAAATTTGCTCAAGTTGTGCGTCTGATTATAGCAATGCAAAAGAAGGAAAGTTAAAGTGAATCAAAATCTATGTTAAAGGTTGACTTTATTTTTTACTATATATAGAATTCATAAGCATAGGACTGCGTGTAGAATTTCCAGTGCAGAAGCTTTGCTTTGGATATTTTTGAAATCCTTTAATGCCTTGCATTTAGTTCCGTCAATCATCGTATAGGCTTTTGTGTTAAAAGCTAGCGGAAAGGAAATCATCAAAAATTGATTAAGGTCTGGTACTTTGTAGTACAAACAGTGTTTAGTGTAAATACTGTAAGAGATACAAGGAAACAGTTAGAGGCAAAAAGTCTATAGAATAGTTATATACTAAGCTAATTAGTATACTTTTTATCCAACTTTATTTATTATGTGTCTATCTATCTATATATGTTATTAAATTGTATTATCTTAAATATTCTTACTTAAAATACGCACTTTTCTCTAACTGCTTGTTCGTTCATGCACTTTTATATATTTACTGTCTTTCATTTGAACTTTGCCTTTTATGCTATTCATTATTTCATTTGATATCTTCATCTATCACCTTCTTCTCCATTGATGTTTATTGATTTGTAAGACCTTACATTATGTTTTATTCTTCACTTACGTATTTGTATGTATAGGTGTCGAAACTATCTAAGACAAATTGTTGGGCTTTTTATGGAATTCGACTATGTAGGAAACGAAGTTAGACTACGCCGAGTCGGCTTATCCGTAAGAACTTCTCATAGAAAGAATGCGTCTAAAGTGCTGCTACAGGCCTGTTCAGCGACCAAACTAAAAAAGCATTTATGCTCTTCAAAACTTTGCGAAACCACCTACCTTCTTTCAAACTCATTAAAATTGCTTTGTACGCCTAAAGTATAAGCTTCGAGGGTAAAACTCTTCTTGACAACACTCAAATGCCTTTCATCCGCCTAGAAAATAATATGGAAAACGTATGTATTTCTCATTGTCTTTACAACGGAGGAGGACATTGATATCTGCCTTGTGCAGGAACCGT
Source organism: Eurosta solidaginis (assembly GCF_040869045.1). NCBI lineage: Eukaryota > Metazoa > Arthropoda > Insecta > Diptera > Tephritidae > Eurosta > Eurosta solidaginis. The sequence goes on along the minus strand of NC_090321.1, from coordinate 203,056,710 downwards.
GGTTGCGGCGCTTAAAAATTATGAGCATATACCCCAGAAATAATATGCTATTCTACAACTATGTAGAAGTAAGACCGAGAGCGTGTATACTTGTTGGGAATACGTTTAACGCTTATTCTCTACCTTATTTCAATACATACGATATTGCGGCGCTCACTAAACGGTTAAAGCGTACTGAACCCTACCGAAGGCGCCACATTTAATCAAAAGAATAACCAGCAAGAAAAAGCTCCTTGTAGGCCGTGAAGCGCGTGCAAGACATGCGTTATGGCGAAGGAGAAATCTAAGTGAGAGGTGGGAGTCTTTTTAACTTCATACTATCAAATAGTCTGTGTTTATGTAAAAAGGTCGTTCTCCAACTTTTACCATTTGGAGCTAAGAGAATTCGCCGATCGAGTCGGAGTCCTTGACATTACAACAGCAGCTGACCTGCAGTATCATTGAACAAAGAGCTGGGAGGTTTCGCCAAAAAAACCTCTCTATCCTATATGATCCTGCCACAACGTCCATTAAAAAAAAATTTAAAATATAGAACGAAGGAAAATTCACCACAAAATAATATAAGAAAAAGTCTGGAGTCTTTCCTACAGTTAGTAATAGGCTCAGTAGAAATACGCATATCATCTTATGGACAGCAAATCTTGGTAACCTCCTTGGGACCTTTCTTTGTAAGATAAAGCCCTTATCGAGTTAAGGTCAAATTTCAGGAAGGGTTTCAAGGAATGTCACTCGAATGGTACCTTTCAGGAGCGTATGGGCCCCAGAGGGAATATAAAAATGCAGTATACATTGCGAAGAAAAAAACTTTGAAAAAACATTGCCAGTAGATGCAGGCCACGAAAGACTTCCCTGCTCAGAACCTTGCTATCTATTATTAAAAAAAAAAACTTTGTGAAGAGCGCTGATGGAACATTGATAGGATCAGCTGCCTAGGCACTGAACATCGTTACAGATGCACCCCTTTCTAGACTACCACAGTGGTGTATCGCATATAGCAGAAACGGTACATCAAAAGGTACCTGATGTGTTAATTGAAAAGATATAAGTCGAGGAGAAAGTTGCTTGGCAATAAATAGCTTCTCGCTCCTCAAATCACTTGGGGTAGATGACATTATTTCCATTATAATACAGAAGTCCCAGAAATCTTTCTTTTCCGGATACATGGGGAAAAATTAGTGATTTTTCAAGGACGCGCAGGAGGACATGAGATGGCCAAGGATTGCAGGCCAAAAAGTACCACGTCCCTCTTTTTTTTATCATATAGTTCCTACTTAGCTAATATTGTCCTATAACAAGAGATTATAAATAAACTACCAAGGAGCCACATACTAGTATGACCAGGTTAGCTGTGAAAAACTAGACTATGCTTATATAGACAACAAAGGCTGGGCCATTCCGCGAAAGCATTAACAGACTGTCATGCGCTCCTATGGATTACTTGGAAGGACCCTGATAATAAAAAAATAGAGAATTTGGTCAGGTTATTTGCAAAATCAAGCACAATTTTGTGGCCAGGAAATAGCATTCATGCTATATGGTAGAACAAACAGTGTGGTTGTAAGTAAGGTTAGGTAAAGTTAGGTTGGTAGGGAAAGCTTACTTACTCACTTACTTAAATGGCGCTTAACCGTTTAAACGGTTATGGCCGTCCAACAAGGAGCGTCAGTCGCCCCTTCTCTCTGCCAACCGGCGCCAATTGGTCACACCAAGGGAGTTTAAATCGGTTTCCACCTGGTCCATGCAACGGAGTGGCGGCCGCCCTCTGCCTCTCCTTCCATAGCTGCCTCACCTTCCATTGGCGGGTTCCGATAGAAACACTTTCTTGGCCGGAGCGTCATCGTTCATTCGCATAACATGGCCTAGCCAGGGCAGCCGCTGAGTTTTAATTCACTGGACTATGTTGATGTCAGCGTATAGCTCATACAGCTCATCGTTAAATCTTCTTCGGTACACGCCTTCGCCAACGTGTAGAGGTCCATAAATCTTTCGAGGAACTTTTCTCTCGAACACTCCCAGAACCTGTTCATCTGCTGTTGTCATGGTCCATGCTTTTGCCCCATATAGCAGGACGGGTACGATAAGCGACTTGTAGAGTATCATCTTCGTTTGCCGAGAGAAGACTTTACTTTTCAATTGGCTGCCAACAGTAGCGTGGTTGCCAAGGCGTATATGCTTCTCATTCACCATCATACCCATCTTTACCGCTTCTTTTTTCAGTTTGGAGTAAGCAGAACTAACGGCACGGGTGTTTAGGCCGATGATATCAACGTCATCAGCATATGCCAGTAATTGCATGCTTTTATAGAATATTATTCCAGAGCCGTTAAGTTCTGCAGCTAGTAATAGGGAAAGCTTAGTTGGATAAAATGACACCACATAAGATAGCTATAGCTATTTAGAGAACCATTGCGTGGAAACGATATAGTTTCGTATAAGACTAGTCTGACGCCTGGAAAAGTCCTCCAAAAATGAGGCCAGGCCATCATACTTACCCCTAATTCTGGAAAAAGCTGGCCAGTCAAGCATAAAGTGTCGCGACGTTGAAGTAAAATGAATTTAACAGTACGTTGCGATGTACCTCATTGACTCTAATTAAACAATGACCCATAAAAAACCAAAATGCTTCAGCAAACCGCTTGGTTTCAACTTCCAGCCAAAATATTCTCAATACTATGTAAGAGAAAGTGTCCTCCCAGCATTTTCTCAGCTGACTAGAAGCCCATCAACTGAGGAGAAGACCATAGGTGACCAGAGGTACCCATTTTCGCTACAACCATATGTATTTTGTTCTGTGGTACCCATGGACACTGGGACCCACCCTCGATCGCAAAAAACTTGAACTTAAGGCTTTAATAGCCACTTTGCTGTCGAAGTAGATGTTGAATTCTCCAATCGTAGTAACACTGTAGAGCATACTGACACTAAAATTTTGGTAATACTCGTCGTGTTAAGTGCGTTCCAATAGACCTCTACCCAATAGAAGTAGCCCAGCTTGACTACCGTTTCCTAAAGTCAGTATTCTACCCTTGGCTGGGTTCTCCAGCTCTTATGGGTGGCATATCAGCCATGTTTGCTCTGCAGGGAAGTTTTCTGTTCAACTTAATCTTCACAGAATGCTCTGGAAGGGGAATTTTGTATCTTCTAGCAAAAAAAAAATAGCTCTATTTTTCCAGGGTTGCCTCCCCGTACAAAGGCCCAGCACTCCAAGTCAGGATGTCCTGACGGTCCTGAAAAATATCGCGTAGGTTGTTCAGAAATTCACCTCTGAGAGTAACAAACAGTTTTAATTATAATTCAATGATTGAGTGGTATGCCATCCCTTCCTAGTTCCATGAGAAAGTTAAAGTCACCAAAGCCTCGCCTGCTAACAATTTGCATAATACATTCATATTTGTTAAGTGATTCTTTCTGGAAGGTAAGCATGACAATTGGGTTGTAGAAGCTGTTAAGCCATAAAGCTTTGTGTTGCGCTCAATTCATCAGATAACTAACTATGACGAAGCCGGCAATGAACCTTCTGAGCAGTTACACTTTAATAAGTCTCCTAAGAAAATAACTCATGCTATTCCACTTTCTAAGTGCTCTTGTTCAGTGCCTCAGCCTTGATTGCCAAATAATCACTCTGCAACTTAACATGTGGCCTCTTCAAGTTGTTAATTTGTCAGAATGTCAGACAATACATGATCGTAGTAATAGTGAAATTGTTCGTCGAAATAAAAGAAAAAATGCTTAAATCCTACACCCATTGGCTACCCTAAGAAACACTTGTTAGCAAAATTTTTAATAGCATAAAAACAAATGCAAAAAAATTAAAAAGAAAACAATTGGCAGCAAACTTGCGCTCCCCACATCATCAACGCCCCCCCGCATAACCCTACACACCTTCGGCATTTATGGTCGTAGTTTAAGTATAGAATAGTTAATGTGTGTTTTTTATTCGTGTTCTTATTTCAGTTGACTGTGTTCGCACTTCCATTTGGAATTTACAAAGAAGGTGGCGCTAAAGCGCCTAAAATCATACTACATTTAAAGTTTAATTGTTGTTGCCAATTTTGTTGCTTGCACAATCGTACTTCAGCGCAAAAACGTCATTACCATACATAACGTCAACGGTGTGTACGTAGCTATAGATAAACATATACATAGATAAATATAGACAGTTATAGAAAATATATTTACATACACATGTCAATTTGATGTTATTAAACGCGTCATGCATAAAGCATTATAACTAAGCGTCAGAGCAACACAACGTTAAGGTGAATAAGAAATTTATATATACAAACATATCAACTGCATATGTAGTAGAAAAAGCTACAACAAAGTATAGTACAAACACATATAGCATATAGTAAGAACAGCAACATACGTACATAGATACATAAATAGCTTAGGACGCATTTGCTTGTTCAACACACATAACAACAACAATAACAACAACAAAAACGCTACGCTAGCGGCAGGTGTTTGCAGTCACTGCTTGAATTTGTATTATTTGTTGTTTATCGTCAAAGTTTTTGCTTAAAAAAGAAAACAAAAAAACCGGCCACAAAATGCACATTCAGACGAATGTAAGTAGTGTTGTATTTGTATTTATTTTGTTTAGTCGTTTATGTATGTATTAGTATAATTAATACATACCCTGCAAAAAATCGTGTAATTAATCCCTAAGGAGAGCGGTTTGCGATTGATCTCTTTTATCCACATTGGGGTATAATCGATTCCCTTCCTTTTGGGTATATTTGGCATCAGTGAGTTTAAAATTTATGTAGAAAATTGAAGAAAAAAAAAACAATAAAAAACAAACAGCAACGAAATGAATAAAATAAAAAGATTAAATGTGATTGAATATAATTATTTAAGAAAAATACGGAGCTCTATTCCGAACCTAAAATACTAGGACAATATGTTCCACTATCGTAATATTTGTTTTTTTTATTATTGTACAAAAAGCAATACGAAGAAAAATTTAGAATAATGTATTAAATTTAAAAAAATTGTAAAATCTGTAAGAATTCCCGTACGAGTAGAAAAATGACTTGTACGACAGTACCCATAGGTGAGCATAGAGAATCTGACCGACAGTACCCGCAGGGGTACAAAGGGCTCGCGTCGAACAGTACCCGTTAGGGTATAATGGAGAGTAGAGAAAGGAGTTGTCAGTACACGTAGGAGTATAAAGAGGCCCAGTGCGACACTACCCGTTCAGGCATAAACAGATACAATTACACTATCCATAGGATATGCGCAAACAAAAGGGAGCACTCCAACCCATATAAAGAGATCAGAACTTTGCGCCTCATCCCGGATTCATCCTAGACTAATCGCGTTTTTTGCAGGGTATTTATCTCTTTATTCACTTACTTGCAATTATTTATGGCTTCCTATTTGAGTATATTGAAAGTTATTTGTTAATTAAATAAAGTTGTGTATGTATTATGCATATGTATTTATTGGTTTATATTATATATATATATATATATATATATGTATTTTATTGTTTTTGCACTGGACATTTGATTAAAATATTTATATATCTGTTCTTAATGGTTCCTTATTAATTATTTATTGTAGTATGTTAACTTTTGTTTGTGTTAAATGTGTCTTTGTGTGTATGTGAATATTAGCGTGAGATATGCGCTATGTTCTCGTTATTAGTTGGCCAATGGCTGAATATTTAAGACATTATTTAATTTCTCAATATGTTTGGGTCTTCTCAAGTGCTTGGCTGGCACAAAATAAGCTAATACATATAAAAAAAATATTTATGTGTACTTATATAAAATACTAATTAGAGCTCGTGATATTCGGTTAATCAAATTTTCGAATTATTCGAATTATCTAATATTCGATTTTCAGAATTCGATTAGTAAAAATGGAATAAGCGTACATCGTAGCTCGATTATTGAAATATACATATTGTTGCGAATATTAGCATCACTATGCTATTAGTAAATAATGACAACAACAAAAACAGCAAGCAGCCGCTCTTATGTACATGTACAAATGAAAGCAAGCAACACTTCCGTACATGGAAGGCGACAAAGAATATCTAACATACACATATGTAGTCATCAGCTAAGAGAAGAAGTTGTTGCTCGCACATACATGTATATAGCTAAATAACCCGGTATGAGATACAACAGTTCTAGAAGGTGAGACGTCTAGACCTTAAGAGTTAACTGAGAATATAAAAGCAGCGCAAGCTGAGGAATCACTAGTCAGTTTGATTATAACACGCTTTTGTCAAGTACGTGATATTGAAGTATAATTGTACTACTCCCAAATTAGTCTAAATAAAGACCATTTTGCAACACTGAATATTAGAGTTATTTATTAGACAGTTGAGAGATTCGAACGTTAGCAGAAGGTGCACAATTATTAGGAACTCCCAAAATTCGCTACAATATGTAGGTAAACTTTAAGCATAAAAATTCAATACTTTCCAATGGGAAGAGACATTACATAAAAATGATAGTGACGCTCTAGCGATGCAACGAGCCACGTCGTTTTTTATAGCGCAGCAAATAAACGATATACTTTTTATAGCAGAATAGTTGGGTAGGAAAGCATTGTCTTCCCCAGAAGGTTTATTTCATTGTAATTTCCGGATGGTTTTAGGAGTCAATCGGTGTTATATCGGGATCGTTTTAAAAACTGTACGGATCATTTGATAACTATTTCGGTGTTCTTCTGGGGCCATTTTGAGGTCAATTTTTTATGTGTATTTGGGACTATTTCGGGGCTCTCCCGGGGTCATTTAGGAACCACTTCGGGGTAACTTTGGGATCATTTTGAAGATTATTTCGAGATAATTTCAGCATAATTTGGGGCTCTTCGAGATAATTTGGGGACTATTTCGTGGCTCTTCCGTGGTATTTCGAGGTAAATATTTGGTAATTTTCTGATGATATTGGAGAACATTTCACGATTTTCTCGAGATTATTTACAGATCAGTTTGGAGTAATTTCTTAATGGTTTTGAAGACTATTTCAAAGCACTTCCGGCGGAATTTTGTGGGTGATTTGTGGGCATTTCAGATAATTATAAGGTAATTTCCATATCACTATACAATAGTTCTGGGATAAATTCGGGTTCTATTTTTTGTTATTTTCGGGATGATTTTTTTGGGTTATTTCAAGTTTCTCCGGGATAATTCTATGATGATTGTGATGAATATTTCCGACCATAAAATGATCAAAAAATGGCCAAGTAAGGACCCTAAAATGGTCTCCAATGGCATCACGAAATTAAACCGAAATCTTTATAAGCCGATTCTTATATCGACATTCTAAAAGGTGTTGCATTTAAGAGAACTGAAATTTTATGTTATGTTACACAACCCAATAGAATAAATCGAGGAAAGAGTAACGTGACATTTCGTTAACGTTTTCAGGACGGACAAACGGCAGTGTCACATTTTTATCCCCACATAGTAAAGCAGTTGCATTGTCAACTGCCTTTAAAATTTTACCAAAATTACTTCTTTTTTCTCCCTTGCAGCTTTCAAGGCCGTTTTGATCACAAGTACTTTCTGTAGCCAATTTGCAATGTATACTTCAGTTGACAATGCTAGATATCGTCCAAATCAACAGGCACATAAACACAAGTATGAAGAGTCGCACCTCTCCGTTACCTCAGCAGAGGTTAAAGAAGCCATTGAAAAGGCCAAGCCTCCCATATCAATAGTGCCAGAGGGAAAACCTATGCCGATGCCAAAACACCTTCGCCATGTGGGCATCAGCAGCCTAGCACATATTTTCTACGTGTCGTTAAAAGCCTTTGCCATTCCAGAATAACGGAGAATGGCAAGGGTAAGCCCACTACCAAAGACCGGAAAGCCAGACAGTATCTACCGATATTATCCCTTTAGTCAGTAATGAAAACGTTTAAAGCCGTGGGAATGTTTTCACAAATATATAAGAATCGTCGTTTGAAATAATATCTAAATAAAAATTATAAATAATGCCGCACATTTCTGATATTTATTGGTCCTTTATGTTACCCCTTAGCATGTAATGCCGAAAAATCACGAAACTACTTCCTAATATCTACGAAATTATCGTGAAATACTCTGAAAGTGATCACGAAACTAGCGGTGACACATCTTTGATGCAGAATTCATTGTTGGTATGTTATTGGATATTAAAGCTACCACTCCGGAAGGATTTAAATTTAATCCAGTGTATTATATACAGCATATGCCTGGAGCCAAGACGGACAAAAATATGAAATAACTTTTTTTTATTTTTCATCCTAATAAGATCAAGTATTACACGGTTGGAAAAGTAGGGACCAGTGCGAGATTTCCATATCTATTAATTGATTAAATTAACCAAAATTCAATGAAGAAGAAATATGTGGTACATACATGGCGTATACGTATTTTTTTTTATGAACACTCTAAGTTCAATTTTAAAATTCGAATAATCGTTGAGTTGGCGATTATAGGCGTGTTATCCATTCCATATCGACGAGCTATCGGGTTTTTAAGGTGAGTTATCGAAGAGGTATTGACGAGTTATCGATTTCTTATTGAAATGTTACAAACTTGCTATCGATAAGAAAAGTTTTCGATGAATTTTAGATATTTTATCGACGAGTTATCGGTTTGTTATCGAAAAATTATCGGTTTATTACGTTACAATTCGACAGCGAATGTTTATCGAAAAGTTTATTTTACCAAACAAGTATCTTTTAGTTATTGGAAATTTATCTGTACGTCATCGACAATGTATCGATTTGTTATCAAAGTGCTACTAATTTGTTAGCAGCGTGCCAACGAATTATTGTTGGGTTGTTATAGATTTAGGTCTTCATTAACCGGCCAATTCAACATATTATCGGGTTTTTGTCAGAAATGTATAAACTTATCTTTTGGTTATCGATTTGTTATCACAGTGTTAACAATTTTTATCAGCGATCTTTACGATAGTTAAAGATTTGCTATCAGAAAGTTGTCGAAAAGTAATGGATTTACTATCTAAAATTTATTGAAAAATAATCAAAAAGTTATCGATTTGTTATCGAAATGTATTTGATTTGTTATCCCTACGTTGATTTACTATCGAAAAGTTATCGGTTTCTTATAGAAGCTTGTTTTAAAGCAGATACCGATTAACTTCAATAAACAACCGATTACACATCTGCTACCCGTCGATTACAAGCCGGTAAGGTAAAAAGCCGACGATTCGGTGATAGCGACTCGATAACTCAACGATAATAATTCGCTATCGCCCGAGATTACTTGTATCTGGTTAGGTTACCTCTGGACGGGCTCTTTTTTTGTTTTTTTTTTTTTTTTATTGGACATTGGGGTAGCACACTACCCTCAAGTGGCCCAATGAAACCAGGCTAATCCTTTTCATGTGTTCGCATCCCGTGGGACCGCCGTTAGGCACAACGTCACGGGGGGGGGGGGGGGGGGGAAAGGCGATTTAGTCGCCACTACTTCGTATGCGCATTTCTCTGCGCTCCCTTTCAGCATGCATCAACTTCGTCATTAATATAAAGGCCATTTTGCTCACAGCAATCCAACAATCTATCTGTCCGCACATTCGTGGAACTAAATTCCTAATGGAAGGCTCCTCTCCAAAAACTCTGTTTACAGACAGTCTTTCGCCGTGAAAACGAGGGCAGTGAAACATTACATGTTCTGCGCTTTCCAATTCGGAGGGACAGTGTGGACAGAAAGGATCCTCCTCTATCCCACGCTTCTGTAGATATTCTTTGAAGCCGCCGTGTCCGCTCAATATCTGTGTGAGCTGGTAACTCAGTCCGCTATATTCCGGACTAGCTTGAAGGTCCAGCGCCCTTTTCTCGAATCTTCCCACCGTTCTTGCCACCTAACTATTGTTCGCGACCTTGCGCTCCTCTTAGCATCTTCAGATGGTCAGCTGATTCCAATGCCATACAGATCGGCCATCTCACCTGAGAGTAGATCTACTGGGATTTTCCTGAATAAAACATGTATTGCGTCGTCGGATACCGTCCGATAAGCACATGCTATTCGTATAGCAGTAATGCGGTAGGCTGCTTGTATATCTTTTTGGTGGACCATTTTAGTTCCGTGCCATACTGGTGCTGCATATAATATTATAGAGCTGGTTACGTGTGAGCTGGTAACTCAGTCCGCTATATTCCGGACTAGCTTGAAGGTCCAGCGCCCTTTTCTCGAATCTTCCCACCGTTCTTGCCACCTAACTATTGTTCGCGACCTTGCGCTCTTCTTAGCCTCTTCAGATGGTCAGCTGATTCCAATGCCATACAGATCGGCCATCTCACCTGAGAGTAGATCTACTGGGATTTTCCTGAATAAAACATGTATTGCGTCGTCGGATACCGTCCGATAAGCACATGCTATTCGTATAGCAGTAATGCGGTAGGCTGCTTGTATATCTTTTTGGTGGACCATTTTAGTTCCGTGCCATACTGGTGCTGCATATAATATTATAGAGCTGGTTACGTTGGATAATAGCTGACGGGTATCTTCGTCTGAGCCGCCGATGTTGGGCATTATTCGCGTTAGGGCTCCACTAACTCTAGAAACTTTCTCCCCCACGGCCCTGAAGTGCTCCCTAAAAGTTAGTTTTGAGTCTATTATTACTCCTAGATATTTCAAGGAAGGCTTTGAATTTATTTGATAATCTCCTATGGTTGGTACCAACTCATCCACAGTCCACCAGAGCTCACCAGAACCACTTCTGTCTTATTGCTAGCCATCTCCAGCCTCATGTTCATCAGCCATTCCTTTATTCTTCCCACGGCGTCAATGAAGACTTAAATCTGGACGGGCTCTAGTTAACTTGAAAATATTAGTCTTCTAGACGTACTCCTGTATGCCTACACATCGAATTCCACGAGTGCTTGGTACTCCCGTCATTTCTGTTGAAGTGGGCGTGGTCGCCAAACCGATTTTGTTAATTTTCCTCAAACGTATATAAAATATCAATGAGAACGTTCATGTCAAATTTTATAATCATATCTTCAACGGCTTTTAAGTTACGACTTGCAAAATCTTTTGATTGTCTTCTTCTTAATGTGGGCGGTGCCACGCCCGTTTTCAAAAAACTTTATTAATCCTATATTTATCAACATAAAGTTATTCCACATTACAGTTTCATCACTTTATCGGTTTGATTTATCACATTTTTCCCGTTTTCCGAAATTTTGGAGGTGGAAATTTACGCTTGGTAATCGTTCTAAGTTTACCAAATTTCGTAAAGATGCTTCACCCTTTTATGCACCCCATCTTCGAGTAGATCAAATGTTTTTATGTTTTGTTGAAGCAATGTATAAGCCTAACTAAATATTCGAAGATCCCCGACTCAAGTGACGTAAGGCTAACATTAATATATTCTAAAGTAGTTTCTTAGGACGAAATCACCTCTCGCCATTGGTTTGGCATTCTCTTTGCTGCCATAAAAAGTAGTCTGGGTACATACAGAGAATATCTTAGATTGTGATAAGAACATCAACCATTAAGCTTCAATTTTTTTTAGTTTTTTAATGCAAAAAATAGTTATTTTTGGCCCTACATCTATAAACCTCATCCACCTACTGAAGGATTGGAGACTTCTTTAGAACAAGTTTTTGATAATGGTGTCGCTCTTTGGCAGATGCCATTCGAATTGTGCTCAAAAGTCACAAATTTGTAGAAAATATTCAAAGTACCCCATAGATTGAAGGAGAAGCACGTGTTTAAGCTCGATTGAAGTATATTCCTCCCAATTTTAAAAATTGTTTTATTTTTATCTACTTTTGTACACAAGTACATACAAAATACGTATCTTGCTGAGGGTTCTGATTTTTGCTGCTTCACTTAATTATACTCAGCTGAGCAGAGCTCACAGAGTATATTAATTTTGTTCGCATAACGGTATCCTGTAACTGCATAAACTAATCGAGATAGATATAGACTTCTATATATCAATATGATGTGGGCGAAAAAAGAAATTCATTTAGCCATGTCCGTCCGTCCGTCCGTAAACAGGATAACTTGAGTAAATGTTGAGGTATCTTCATGAAATTTGGTACGTACGTTCCAAATTTCGAAAATGAAAAAAAAAATGCCACATTTCTATACCAAATTCGAAAAAAGGGATTAAACATGGTTATTGGATTGGTTTTTTGACGCAAAATATAACTTTAGAAAAACTTTTGTAAAATGGGTGTGACATCTACCATATTAAGTAAAATAAAATGAAAAAGTTCTGCAGGGCGAAATCCAAATCCCTTGGAATCATGACAGGAATACTGTTCGTATATAAATAAATTAGCCGTACCCGATATCTCGAAAACGCCTTCACATATATAACTAAGGTTCACTCCCTTTTAAAACCCTCATTAATACCTTTAGTTTGATATTCATATCGTACAAAGGCATTATAGAGTCACCCCTGGTCCACCTTTATGGCGATATCTTGAAAATGCGTCCACCTGTAGAGCTAGGGCCAACTCTCTTTTAAAACACTCATTAACAGCTTTCATTTGATACCCATATCGTACAAATACATTATAGGGTCACCCCTGGTCCGTTTTAAAATAGTCTTTATTACCTTTCATTTGATACCAATGTCATACAAACACATTCCAGGGTTAGGTTCATTTTCCTACATGGTGATATTCTCTTATCTTGTCTCCAGAGCTCTCAGCTGAGTATGTAATGTTCGGTTACACCCGAACTTAGCCTTCCTTACTTGTTATAAATTATATTTATATTATATTATTATATATATATATTATAAATTATAATTCATATTTATTTAATTTGCTTCTCTCATTCTTCTTCTTCCTCCAATCGGCTTTCGAATGTCCCATTTTATGTCCACTGTTGCGTCATTTGTCAGCTTTGGCTTTAACGTTGTAGTTTGGGAAATTTGCCGGCTGTCATGACAGTAATAAACGCTCTACGTACTCAATAATTGTTTTTCTGTTGTTTTATTTATATTATTTTGTGCTAATTTGTTTGTTCTTTTAGGGCTCATCGCTGAAATTTTGACAGTTTTATTTGTGTTGCATTGTTGTTGTTTTGATTATTGTGCGTCAATTTGTAGTCCCATTTTACCAAAAAAGCATGAACAGCCAAATGCTTTCGGAAGTAATAACGATTTATATAACTGCATGTATGGGTGAATGTAAATTATATAAACATACATTCGTACGTATGCAACTACACATAAGGAAAACAACAACAACACCAAAAATTTAACTTTTTTGTGGTTTATTTGTTGCTTCGTGCTTCTTCCTTCGGGGTTGGAACTAAATTATCTTCTACAAATTATCTTAGTTTGGTTTGCTTATTTGCCTGTTATCTTCTTCGAATGTATTCGTTATATTGAATTCTTGGGCATACATTTTGGTTTGCATAAATTTTATGGGTGTGGTATTTGGGTATTATGGCTGTTTTATTGTCGGTGTATTGATTAATGTTATGCCAATCTGCACAAATTTATATTTATGGTGTTCCATATGCCAATGTAAACAGATACAATAATTAAACCAAATTTTGCTGTTGGAATGTCTTCCACTAATATAATATAGTATTCCTTATAAATTAGGGGAGACATAAGGACAAGGGTTTTAACATCAAATGACCTTATGATTACTTCAAATTACAATAATGTTAATCAAAGTTATGACAAAGTCAAATATTATATGGCTACAGTTCATCGATATTGATTTTATGTGTGGGGTGAATTATGGTCAACGGCAAAAAGGGCAGTTGATGTTTTGATCACTTCAAATGGCTAAAAGATCAATTGACCATTTCATATGATCATAACTTCATTTGACTTTGTGGCCATTTAAAGTGGTCATACGGTTAATTGTTGTTATGACCGTTGACCTTGTCTCACCGCTCTAACATTATGATCATGTAATATTCATGTTTTAAAATGTAAGTGACATCACAGTATGATTTTATTATTTTTGCTGTATGTTTGTTGTGTCGAATGAAAAGAGGAATAACACAGACTGATAGAGGATGTTCGGATTTATTTGAGGCTAAACGCTGCAAAATCGTTATTGATTACACGGGTCAATACAAAATTTGACTTTGACTTCAAAGCATTAAATTTCAATTCTTTAGGTCGTAATTTGACAAAAAATACATATAGCATGAAAAATTTTGCTTTCCTATTTAGAAAACCGCTTGAACGAAATTTTTCAAAATCTGTGGTTTTAATATTTATTTGAAAATGAAACAATTCAAATAAATATTTTTATTAAATTTTAACATCGATATAACTTACAAAAATGTAGGAAATGATTTGAAAGCGTACACTTTTCCTTTTTTTATGTTCATAGGTACTATCCCTCAATAAACCCCAAATATAGCCTCCCATCATATTTTCATTATATTGGCCTTGATAACGTTGTTCGAAGAAGAGCCTAAAAGCTCTGCTTTACTTTTTGTTAAATTTAAATCTCTAATCAAACTACTAAAATCTTGGGTATTGATGAAATGGTGGTTTGGTTGTTCTGGTGTCGGTAAAAACTCCTTATCGGCATTGCTTTTATAAGAACTAAGAGATGAGCCACTTCTCTGCGATAATTTTTCCGGTGGCTCTGGTAATAGTCGTGTCAGATCGTATGCCACTGGAGCAGAAGAAGATTCAAGATCAGGATATTTGACAGGTTTTGCATTTTTACCTCTACGTCTTTTACTCGGATTCACAATGCAAAAGTAGCTGCCTTTAACATGGTCTTTTGGTTCTCGCCACATTCTTGGTGTTGCAAATTTCATAGAGCTTTTCTCACCTCGATACCAACCTAAAATATATAAAGAGATATAAATGTGTCTACTTTATTTAATTTACTATTTAAATAAAATTTGCTTACCTTCCAAACATCCTTTACAATAACTACAAGTAACATGTGGAGCCCATGTCTTGTATTGATTCCAAACAGAAAATATGCTTCGTAGGCTTCACATATATAACAAAAAGCATCAGCTTCATATTTACACTTTCGCGACGACATTTTAGGTTATTCTAGATTTGTTATCTTTGTTGTTTAGTTATCACTCTAGCGCCATGAATATTGTTACTATAACTATTACGAAAGCAAACTATATACCGAAAAAAGGTATTTTCTCTTTCGTTTATGTCTATAATAAAACAGAAAATCATAAAATAAATATTAGGACAAAGGGCAATTTTTTTTTGTAGAGGCGTATTATCGGAAGACTTCCCCAATGAATAGCCCACTTTGTATAAAGTAGCATTTTTTGCCAAACAAAAACCTCCGCTTTATTCCTATTAGTTGTTGTTGCTGTAGCCGTGCTTCGCCCACCCAATAGGTGCGACCGATCACAAATTGTCATCAATATTCTCTAACGGGAGTCTAAGGAAACTTACTGTTTCAACAGGGGTGGACCATAATGAGAGGGGTGTCAGGGCGTTGGTACCATATTACAATTAAAGAGATGGTTGGTGTCATGTGGGGACACATTGCAAGCAGGGCATAGATTTTGTATGTCGGGGTTGATTCTGGATAGGTAAGAGTTTAACCTGTTACAGTATCCAGACCGAAGTTGAGCTAGAGTAACTCGTGTTTCCCTATGTGTATGCGTTCCTCTTCCGCTAGTTTTGGGTACTGTTTTTGAGTACAGGATTCACCGTGCAATTCCTGGCATAAAGGTCCGACGCCTGTTGCGGAGTTCGCTGAGGACCTGCTTATGTTTTTTGGCTTCATACGGCTGAGTTCTCAGGTGCCGTCGCTCCTGGGCGGTTTGGCTGATCAATCAGATGTCTGTTGGGATACCCAGGTGTCTGGGTATTCAACAGAAACTGTTTGGTTAGCATCTCATTTCTCTCCCTGATGGGGAGTATTCGTGCCTCATTATGTAGGTGGTGTTCTGGGGACATAAGAAGACAGCCCGTGGCGGGTATAATAGCAGTATTTTGGCAGGCGTGTAGCTCCTTCCAGTGAGTGGTATTTAGGCTTGGCGAGCATTTCCTTGTGTTTTCCCCAAGTACTGCCAACAAGAGATTTGAGGATTTTATACGTCACATACAAGATTTTGGGATGTAGGACAGTCGGTAGCGTAGTGCCATCGACGTGGATGTTCAAAATGGGCGACATTTGGGACGTCCATGTTGTAAATAAGGTCGCGGAGGATTCAGTCGGTGATAGTTCCAGGTTTGGCGATCCAAAAAAACTGGACAGATCAGGGACGTAGCCGTTTATTCTATTTTACAGCTCATCGGTCTGTGGGCCTGGGCCTTTGGCCATTATTGTACAGTCATCGGCGTAGGAGACGGTAGTAACTCCTTCTAGTGGCGAAGGTAGGTTTAATATGTAGAAGTAAAATTGGGGATAGGACACCACCTTATGGCACCCCTTGTTTAACTCTTCTTGGTTTTGATGTTTCGTTTCTAAATTGCACCGATGCCTGCCGACCACCCAGATAATTTGCGGTACACCTTTTATGATATGGGGGAAGGGTAAACCCTTCCAGGTCTTGCAGTAACGTGCCAGGGTTGACCGTATCAAAAGCTTTTGATATGTCTAGCGCTACGAGTGCTGTGATGTGGTGGGGTTTTGCGCGATGGTGGTGATATTGAGTTGTCTGAAGCCATGCTGATGACAGACTATCTGCAAATTTGCTTTGAAGTAGGGGAGCAAAATGGCTTCAAACGTCTTGTCTACTAGCGATAGGAGAGATATCGGGCGATATGACTCTCCTACGTTAGCTGATTTTCCAGGCTTTAATATCGGGACATTTTTTTATTTTTTTTTAATATCGGGACCACCTTGGCCATTTTCCATTTTTCGGGAATGATAAAGGTGGAAAGGGACAGGTTGAAGACATGTGCTAAATATTTTAACCCCTCTTTCCCTAGGCTTTTAAGCATCGGCATGGCTATTCCGTCTGGGCCCACTGCTTTGGACGGTTTAGCATGACCCATGGCATCCTCAAACTCATTGGCGGTGATGGTAATTGGAGATGCGCTGAATTTATGTTTATGTGCGTGTCTGTTGGCCCTCCGTCCATATTTGTCGACCGTAGAATGCATTATATATTGTTGGCAGAAAGCGCTCGCGCATTTTTTTTGCATCCGATAGCACGTCAAAGGCGATGGAAATTTTGTCATTGGGCTTAGTCGGATTCGATAGGGACTTTACGGTGGACCAAAGCTTACCTACACCGGCAGAGAGGTTACAACCGCTTAGGTGCTCCTCTCATTTCGCCCGCTTGTGTTCATCCACAAGCAATCTGATGCGTTGGTTTATATCCCTTATTTGGGGGTCGCCGGGATCGAGCTGTCTTATAAGGTCACGTTCTCTCGCTAAATTTGCGGCCTCTGCCGGAAAGTGAGGCCGAATTTCGGGAATTCTACCGGCGGGAATGAAGCGAGCCGAGGCGGATTCAATGACCCTGCGGAAAGCACGCTCCCTTGGCGAGCATCAGTCGGGATGGGGAGGGCAGCAAAGCGGTTGTCTGCTCACGATTGATATATCCGGCGAACTGTGACCGCTTCCTACCATAAGTGTGGGGCGTCTCTGTTTATAGAGCAGAACGCCGTTTCTTCTATTTGATCCGCCAACATCTCACCCCTACTGTCTGCCTGCAAGTTTCAATGCCAACCCCATTTAATTCCTATTAGTCTTCTTGTTTTGTTTCGAGCAGTTCGGTGTAATCCTTCTTAATTTTTACCTAACTGGTGGTGCTCAACATAATTTTGCGCAGGTTTTTAAGTTTTGCGGCCTCCATGGTGTGATGGTAGCGCACTCCATCATCCACTCCGTAGATCCTGGCTTCACGCCCCGGGAAAAGCAACATCGAAATGAAGAGAGAAACAAGGTTTTTCAATTAGAAGACAATTTTTCTAAGCTGGGTCGCCCCTAGGCAGTGTTTGACAAGCACTCCGAGTGTATTTTTGCTAAACCAAGTTCAGACTGAGCGGTATATATTTAGTAAACTTCTTTGTTATCAAAGGCGGCTTTAAAGTTCCCGGCGTGGTGATGTGTGCCATTTCTTTTCATGGTCGTTTTTAAATTCGTGGTACATGTACCAGATCTTGAACCGCAATCAAAATGTCCAATTAGTTAGAAAGCTGATTCCGCGACAGTGAATGCAGTTTGCTACAATTTTTAATAATATCCCCGCGGGTAAAGTCTCATCAGATAATAGGTTAATCTCCTCTGAATGCCTCATTGCTGCCTATGGCTAAGAGTGCAGGAAGTGTTCAATCCATAATCCAAGCATTCTCTAGACATGGATTATAAGTTCAAATCGGCTCAACACAGACCTAGAAGATTTAGTTCAGTCATATTGTTTGTCCCCGAGATGGTCGGGCTAGTACCTCAATGGTGCTTGTTACCAGATCGTACCGGACCTATATGCGGCAAAGGATCATCAAAATCGATAACATTCTCCAACACATTCGGGGAGTGTCTTTATCGTTAATACAATTACAACCGATAAAAATTCAATGTAAAATGAATGACACAGCTGCAACCCGTTGATAGCAAGCGCCAATAAGAAAATACTAAGAAGCCAATGACTCAGCGAAAGCAAACCGATATATCTAAAATAATTTTTTTGCTATCGATAAAAAGCAGAAAAAAACAATAATTTTTCGGTATTGGTTGTTACTCATAGGAAGCCGAAGAAATTCTTATCAAACATCACAAAACTATTTTTTTCTGCTAAAGTGACATTTCTTGCGGACTAATTTTAATCTCTGAGTGAGCCCAGCTAACCTGGAAACATTGGTTTTGTACACATTGAACTTGGCAGTCATGATTTTTTAGTTTTCCTTTTGCTTTTCTGGCTTCCATATTCCTCTATCTGCTACTTTGTTGCTCCGTTTTCGTTAATGTTCATTTCCGGGGCCTTTATCTTGCTATTCTAGATCGCTTATCTGCAACCGAGGGATGCCTCCCATTGTCGTAAGCGATAAAAGCCTAAATCCTATCCTTTTACATAAGGCTTAAGAGATTATTGCTAATAACCAAAGATGTATCAATATAAGAAAATACACCTTAAAATTTGACAAGAGACAGAATTCTGCATACCCATTGATTTCCTAATATGAATCAATTGAATAATATTTGGCTCCACTAACAAACCAAATTAACGAACCATTAGGGAAGTGTTGAAGTGCTCTTACGCATGTTCATAGGTAAAATTTGGTATAAACAAGTGATAGATACATACATACTAATGTAAATACATACAATGTACTTGTATATTTTTTTATTCAAGCCAAATTACATCATTTTCAAGTGACGCTCTTCTCAATATACATCAACATTCAACCCAGTTAACGCTTCCTTGCACGCTCTAAGCGCTAGAGGATGACATCAACGAAATGCATGAGCACGTAGTGATTGTGAATATACACAGACATAACAAGTAAGGAAGGCTAAGTTCGGGTGTAACCGAACATTGCATACTCAGCTGAGAGCTTTGGAGTTAAAATAAGGGAAAATCACCATTTAGCAAAATGAACCTAGGGTAACCCTGGAATGTGTTTGTATGACATGTGTTTCAAACGGAAGGTATTAAAAAGTATTTTAAAAGAGAGTAGGCCATAGTTCTATAGGTGAACGCCATTTTGGGATATCGCCATAAAGGTGGACCAGAGGTCACTCTAGAATGCGTTTGTACGATATGGGTATCAAATTAAAGATATTAATGAGGGTTTTAAAAGGGAGTGGCCCTTAGTTGTATATGTGAAGGCGTTTTCGAGATATCGATGAAAATGTGGACCAGGGTGACCCAGAACATCATCTGTCGGGTACCGCTAATTTATTTATATATGTAATAACACGTACAGTATTCCGGCCAAGATTCCAATGGTTTTTAATTTCGCCCTGCAGACATTTTTCATTTTCTTCTACTTAATATGGTAGGTGTCACACCCATTTTACAAAGTTTTTTCTAAAGTTATATTTTGCGTCAATAAACCAATCCAATTACCTTACCATGTTTCATCTCTTTTTTCATATTTGGTATATAATTATGGAATTTTTTAATTTTTCGTAATTTTCGATATCAGAAAAGTGGGTGTGGTCATAGTCGGATTTCGGCCATTTTTTATACCAAGATAAAGTGAGTTCAGATAAGTATGTGAATTGAGTTTAGTAAAGTAGAGTTGGGTCGTTTCGTTCTGAACTTGTTCAATTGACCAGGTCTCTCAACTGAACAAGTGAACTAGATCTTCGATTTCGGTTCTTTTTGTTCTTTTAGTTCATTTGTTCTTTTAGTTCGTTTTATCTAATGTTATTCTTTCTCTTTTCTCGTTCGCGAACATTGTAAATTCATACATACATACGCAGAAATTCACAGTGGGCACGAATGTCGATTATGCCACTTACACTAAAGATATGTGTGGTCATCTTTGTGTGTGGCACTGCTACAATAATATATGTATGGACTATTTATGAAAAACATGCTTTGTAAGAAACTAATTATTACATTTATTAAACTTGAAAAGTTCATATTTACAATTTGTGTCTGTACTCTTTCAATTTCCTAGATCTTCCGAAATTTGTAACTTTTTTTGAAGTTAATTATACATATATATTAACTTTTTTATTCATTACTCATTTAAATATACCTACACAAAGCATTGCTGCATACACACCCCCATCTATACTTGTTGGCTTTTTTCGCGGGTGTAAGCAGCAGTGATCAAATTTGCTTGAGAAAAAAAGGAATAGATGAAGAAAAAGAACAACTTGTTCGTTCATCAGAAAAAGAACTAAAGATTCGAATCTCTGAAATGAACGAAAAAGCACAACTCTATAAAAAAGATATATCGATTTTGCACAAGTTATCGTGTTAACGGCCGAGCGGAAGGACAGATGGTCGACTGTGTATGAAAACTGGGCGTGGCTTCAACCGATTTCGCCCTTTTTCACAGAAAACAGTTATCGTCATAGAGTCTATGCCCCTACAAAATTTCAGAAGCATTGGTAAATTTTTGTTCGACTTATGGCATTAAAAGTATTCTAAATGAATTAAATGAAAAAGGGCGGAGCCACACCCATTTTGAAATTTTCTTTTATTTTTGTATTTTGTTGCACCATATAATTACTGGAGTTGAATGTTGATATAATTTACTTATATATTGTAAAGATATAAAATTTTTTTTTTTAAATTTGACTTTAAAAACTTTTTTTGTTTAAAGTGGGCATGTTCGTCATCCGATTTTGTTAATTTTTATTTAGCGCACATATAGTAATAGGAGCAACGTGCCTGCCAAATTTCAGCATGATATCTTCAACGACTGCCAAATTACAGCTTGAAAAACTTTTAAATTACCTTATTTTAAAAGTGGGCGGTGCCACGCCCATTGTTCAAAATTTTACAAATGTTAAATTTTGCGTCATAAGGTTAACGCACCTACCGAGTTTCATCGCTTTATCCGTCTTTGGTAATGAATTATCGCACTTTTTCAGTTTTTCGAACTTTTCGATATCGAAAAAGTGGGCGTGGTTATAGCCCGATTTCGTTCGTTTTAAATAGCGATCTGAGATGAGCACCCAGGAACCTGCGTACCAAATTTCATCAAGATACCTCAAAATTTACGGAGATTTTACGGAAGGACGGACGGACGGACATGGCTAAATGAATTTCTTTTTTCGCCCAGATCATTTTGATATATAGAAGTCTATATCTATCTCGATTAGTTTATGCCGTTACGGATTACCGTTATGCAAACAAAGTTAATATACTCTGTGAGCTCTACTCAGTTATGTATTCTATTTTTTTTTTTAATGATATTCAAGTATGCCTGACTGCAATGGGTAAAGGTAGAAAACGCGTACGTGCCAATGCAGTGCGGGTAACATATTCTAGCAGAGCTAGAATAATAACCGGAAACGAGTGCATACATACATACAAAGCTTGTTGTTTGGCGGATGGCGTGAGTCAAAATATTAATGTGTTTAAAATGATAGCTTGTGTTAGTTTTGATAAATGTGCTGTCGCGCTGGGAAATTCGTTCATAGAATATTTATAGGTATCTGAGTAAGTATCTGTAGCTGCGTGGTGTACTCATGCAATATTGAGAGATACTCAAGTACGATTTGGATTAGAGTATAATACCGTTTTCACACAGAAACCTAATCGAACCACAATTCTATTTAATGAAATAATTAAGTTTCCCTTTTCATACAGCGTCTTTTGCTTCATTAAGCGAACATCTGCAGCCCCAAAAAAATATTTCGTTTTTGCAAAACATAGTTAAAATGGAAAGCAGCCGCTTCCTTCTTAACTATAAATACAATCAAAATAAAATGCATGCGCAACTACGCATAGATGTTGCACCTAACCAAATATGTGCATATTTTCGAAAAAATAAATTCTGAATTTTTTCGTGTTTTTCTATTTTTCGTAAATTGTTGAAAATGATTTATTTTTGATTGTCATTTGTTACAATAAAATTCGAAGCACCAAGCAATCCGACTGAATTTTCCACTCGTTTAGGCGTTTAATAAAGCAATAATGAGATAATTAAGAATTTGTACTTTGTATGGAACATTGAGTTAAATTTGTCGCTTTAATGTAGTAAACTTGACTAATTATTTCATTAAGCCTCTGTGTGGAATTGGCAAGAAAGAAGAAGAAAATTTTACAGTTTTAAATTATTGGGATGGACTACCTATAATTTGTAAGATCTTATTTCCAGGAATATACTTCAAGTTATTTCCCCCTAGAATTATATTGTGACGAATATTAGTGACACTAAGTGATACACACATCACTAGTCTGATGCTACACATATGTACGTACACGCAGCGGAGAGAAAACGCACAAACACATGCATATATCTTATCTGAGATGCGCAAGTACACTCACACATGCACGCGCATATGAGAGCTTTAAACGTAGTTATAGTTGGTAATTTTATAGCTGCTAACTAACTAGTAAATTCTAGAATAGAACCGCCTAGAAATATGTCAACGACGAAACAAAACACTATAAAAGCAGCAACAGTTAGGCACGACGGATCAGTTTGAGTTAAGCAGGTTATCAGTGAGCGAAGTATAAGATTTATTGTCAAGTACTTTAATAAAGGCCATTTGGCATTATTGAAAAGTGGAGTTATTTATTCAACAGTTTATTGATTCGAACATTAGTAGAAGATTTGAAATAAGCGGAATTGCAGTAAATTCGTTACAATATGTTTATATAAGAAGTTTATCTTCACATGGTTAAATGAATAACTAGATCTCCCATCTAAATGTTTCCCTCCTATAACACTGGTCAACAGTGTAAAATTTTCCAGACTTTTATTAGTCGTTTAAGGGTACTGATTACGAAAAAATGATTTGTTTCTATCTAACAGCTCTAGTTTTAATTTTCGATAAGTGGTAAATTCTTACAAAAATGAGAATTTTTACATACTTAATTTTAATGATTTACCGCGTATCAGCACAAAATTTCCTTTTATAAGACTTTCTTGCCTGTGTGTCTTGTTCAAGATTCCGACAAAGACTCCAGCAGTAATCGGCTATCATATGCGTGTCCCATCTTCCTTGGTATCGCTCTTCAATAACACGAATATCCTGGTGAAATCTTACATCCTGCTCTTCACTATGATCTCCAAGATTCTTAGGAAACCGATTTAAATGGGTATGAAAATAATGAATCTTAATTATAAGAAAACACAATAAATACTCTTAGTCAAAGCCAATACGAATGAACAGTAATTGAAATGTGCAAAAGCGAAAGACGGAAACTTCAATTCCACTTTCATTTTAAACTATTTGTTTTTGTATTTGTTGTGTATTTGTTGTTTAATTGAACGAAAGTTTAAGAACAAAAACAAAATAATGTCGATCACTTTCGCTGAGTTATTCTTATTGATATTCTTGCAGGTTTTTTTAATTTTCGTTACATGAAACAACAAATACAAAAAACAATATTTTAAAATGAAAGAACAAAGGCAAATAATAAAATAAAAATAAAGAAATAAATGTAAGGCGTGATAACCTCCGAAGAGATCTAAAGCCGAGCTTCTCTTCCAATTTGCGTCGTGCTCCTCTTGAATTTAATTGGTCGGACCTACATGTTTTATGCCGACTCCGAACGGCATCTGTGAGGCAGATGAGTTTTCACTGAGAGCTTTTCATGGCAGAAATACACTCGGAGCGCTTCCCAAACACTGCCGAGGCGCGACCCCGCTTAGAAAAATTTTCTTCCAATTGAAAAACCTTATTTCTAAAACTTTCATGTTGCTTTACCCGGGGTTTCGAACCCAGGGCATACGGTGTGGCAGGCGGAGCATGCTACCATCACACCACCAATTTTTATTCATAGACAAAGAACCACCCCTTATCTCTATGTGGAAACAAGAAAAAAAGAGTAACGTGAAAATTTAAAAATTTATAATTTCGGTCCAAAGTATGGGGATGTGGATTTGTGCATATAGTCTCAGGATCTTCCGAATCATAAAAATGTTAAGGGAAT
This sequence comes from Eurosta solidaginis, assembly GCF_040869045.1. Classification (NCBI taxonomy): domain Eukaryota; kingdom Metazoa; phylum Arthropoda; class Insecta; order Diptera; family Tephritidae; genus Eurosta; species Eurosta solidaginis. The sequence goes on along the minus strand of NC_090321.1, from coordinate 203,032,277 downwards.
AATAAAACGAAAAACGAAGCGAAGTAAGTGATTACCCTTACTCACATATGATGCGTGCTTCCTAGCACTGTGGGGTAGAACTAATACAGGTTCAAGTAGAGGTTCCACAAACCTTAAATGAATAAAAACACAGAACTTTTGTGCTTAGGCGGTTAAGCGACAGTTAATGATGCAAATTTTTATGATTTTTGGGCTAAAAGAGTACTAGATTAGAAGGAGTGCGTTGGTAATTTAAAGGACAGAGATCTGAAGAGCTACAATCCGGATAGATCCAAGCTGAATGGAAAGGTCGGGTAATTGTATTCTGTCAAGAGCTTGCAGTTAAGCGGTGGTTTACTTATTGACAAAGATTATTTTGGTGCCAAAGCACAGCAACATACCGTAAAAGTTTTATGCAAATATCTTTGCCCGAGCGGGTACGTACGATCCGAAAGTGCACTCTATCCAAGACTACAAAAGGGCTTTATCAGTAAGATATGCTAATTTTTAAACTTTTTTATCCTTAGTGTGATTATTGCCTAAGGTTTTTCAAAATTGTTATTCACCGAAATAGGCTGTAAATAATTTTTATTCCTCAAAATTTAAACCAGTAAAATTGTGCTATATCCCGATCGTATATGGGCAAATCCCAAAAACTTTTACTTTTTTGGATACTCGGGTTTTACACACGGGCAAAAAACTTAAGGCCAGAAAAAAGTACAAGGGCATTAAATTTAACCTATTAACTATCCGATCTGATGATTTTAAAAATCAAGAAAATTGATAGTAAGTCTTTGCAGAACTTCGAAACGTAAAAAACGTCGATTTTTACACTTTTTCAAGCGATACCCTTGATTTCTTTTTTTGAATTTTTCCGATAAAATTTTGAGACGGAGATTCTAAAGGTATGAGCAAAATTAATGTGCCCCTCCAATACTCAAAACTATCATCAATCAAAGTAGCGATACTTTTTTTTGTCATTTTCAATATTGACAGTTTTTTGCTTATAGATTTTTGAGGCAACTGAGTATTGAAATTTGGATTATGCACGATAATAGCCTATCAGGGACTAAAAATACCTAGGGCTTCAAATTCGATGTGCCCCTTTCGGTTTTGAAGTTAGAGGAAGAAAAGTGGAAGCACTTGGTTGCGTAAATTCTTTTCAGGAGCACAGCTACAATTCTACTTTTATCACTTCATACCCGTTTGCTAATTTTTTTCTCTACACCACAGGGGTATACCATCAATTGCCTCATCTTGGAATATTCACGTGAGGAAAGTTATTGATGTTTGTACATGAGGCAAATATACGAAATTTCCGTCAAAAATTGGCAATCGCCAAAAAGTGCAGACAATTTTTTTTTGTATTTTTTTAAACCAGTTTTTCTTTAAAAGTAAATGAAAATAAACACAAATTTGGTACAAAAATTAAAAAAAAAAAAAACTTTTTGACGACTGCCAATTTTTGGCGAAAATTTCGTATATTTGTCCCATGTACAAATATCAATAACTTTCCTTGAGCGAATATTCCAAGATGAGGCAATTGATGGTATACCCCTGTGGTGTAGAGAAAAAATAAACAAATATTTCATACCATATTTGACGATTACCCGGTTTCATACTTTTGCAGATATCTCTAAAACCGGGTTTCGGGTATCAACAAAATTTTCCCTAAATATACCCCATATAGGTATGTACATCCTGATAAAATTTCAACACAATCGGTTAAGAACTGTTTAAATAAGTAAAAAAAATTAAGGTTTTCCGGGTTTATATTTTTATCAATATCTCCAAAACCTGATCTCGGGTATTAAAAATTGTTTAGCTAAACATACTTCGTTCACATATCTATATGTTTTTAAAGTTTTAAAAGAATCGGTAGAAAGGTGTTAAAATAAATGTGTTGTAAACTTTGCAGTAAAAAATATTTGGCGGTTATTCGGTTTTATATTTTTACCGATATCTACAAAACCGGATCTCGTATATCAAAAAAATTTTACATAGCTAACAGCTGCACATATCTCCATATTTTGTTAAAATTTCGATATAATCGGTACAGAAGTGTTGAAATAAATGTATATTTAACATTGCGACTTCAATTTATATATATTTTGCTCGATCTTTTGACTATATCTTTTTGATGCATTATGTAAGACGAGTAACGGCGATGCACTATAGCTCAAATTTACCCCTCAATGTTCCTAACAAAAAGATATTTGCGTGATACCATGTTTCAAAAAAAAATTTTTTTTCCAAAAACCCCATATTTCTGGGGTCATGTAGGGATCAATTTTAGATAATTTTTGGAGTGTTCGGGAATAATTTTGTGATCAATTCTAGATTTTTTGGAGTAATGGTGGGATCATTTCGAGACTATTTTGAGATCACTTCGGGATTATTTTGGGTACAGTTTCGAGATTAATTTGGGGATGTGTTGGGAAACATTTCAGGAATATTTGAGCGAGTATTTCGTGATTATTTCAGAACTATCTTGAGATCGTTATGCAATCATCTTTGGGTCATTCCGGAATTATTTCGCGATTATGTTGGCCACTATTTCGGGATCATTTTGGTACTATTATAGAACCTTTCAACAGGGATTGGAAACTTCATCTATGAAAACGAAAAATAATCGAGTTATTATTAATTTATGATTATCATCCGCATATTATTTGTTTGTTATCGACGAGTTATCGGCTTGTTATCAATAAGAACTATTCTAGAATGGTTTTCTGTATAATATCGGTGAAACATCAATGTGTTTTTGCTTTACTGTCGGAAAGTTATCGAAAAATATCGATTTTGAAGCAAAGTGTTACCGACAATTTATTACCGAAACATTTTTGATTTCTTATGGAAAATATGGATATGTTATCATAAAAATATCGATCTGTTAAAAAAATTTTTTCGATGCTTTTCAATAAAAACTCGATATTTCTTCAATAACAAATCGATAAATTTTCGAAAACATTTGCTTCGATAATTCTTCGATAACAAATCGCTATTGTTTTCATAACACATCGAAAACATTTAAAAAAATAAATCGATTTTATATCAAGAATTTTTCCATAAAATCATCACAAATATTGCCAACTCAAGATATATTTCAAACAATGAGACAACACAGATATGGTTCGATTTCCTTTAATGTTGGCCGATCCCGTGATTTTTGAAGAACAATGTTATCTGTGATTGTGGCCTCTCAGTTACAGTGGTTTTACCCGTGACTGTGACTGAAACGAAACAAATACCTCGCCAACAGGAATCACGGATTGTGTTGCGAATAATAAACTCTGCGTAATTCTGCGTTATTTAGTCATAGCATAGAAGAGTTTTGTTTCTGTGATGAGAGCTATGTTTGAGTCTGCGATTGGTAACGGGAAATAAAAGCTGTCACAGGCAATCAGACACATTCCTTGTAAGCTGTCGCTGAAATGTACTGTGGTATTTCAGTAGCTGTGACAAAATCACAGGTACACGGATATTTGCCAACACTAATCAGAGTTTCGAGTAACGCTGTCATTATATTTAACTGTTGTTCAGGGGTCCAAACGTCCACATTTATTATAGATTCTTCAATATCTGCCATAGTTTTTCCAAATTTGAATCGATGGAGTCCTCACAAAGAAGTAAGCAGTTCGGTTTGAGCGTATTAGACCTAGTACGATAGCGCCCAGGAACGACCCAAGCCAGTAGAGTTCTTTGTAAAATAGGAAGATTGGTACAAGTTTTTTTTGCCCTACAGAAAGTAAGCTGAAAAAGCTCCCTGTCCCTGAAAGCAAATCGATTTTTTTTGGATTTATAAAATTGATCATCAGCAAGCACAACGTTTGATGGGATATTCCAAGAAGATGTGTCTTTCTCTGTTTCTGGCTGATAAGCGATGTGCGACATGATACAAAACGTGAGTGGTAGTTCAAACCCTATGGCTTGCGACTTAATATTTGTAGATGTTTTATATATTTAATATTGGTGGAGGACTCACCAATGCTCTTGATCTCAATGTTATGTTTGCTGCGTGGGAGAATCAGTTTTTGCGAAAGTTCATCGGTGATAAAGTTTACCTGCAAGTAGAAATCAAGCAAGGCTCGGCCAAGAGGGAAATTTCCGGAAGCGTGGCGAGGTTAATGTGGTTCCATAAAATGTTGTTCGTATGTGTGTGAACGGCGGGTGGCAAAGGAGTATTTGATGACTCCGAAGTAGTCCCTCGATGCATCAAACTATGGTGTTGACGGGAGCGAACTCTGCACTTGAACATTGATGTGCAGTTTGACAATTGATGTTCCTTCGGAAGGTAATACATGCAAAGAACCATTTTCTTCGCATGGTCAAAGCGTTGCGACACACTAAGAGCCTTGAACCGGTCTCAGTTTTGTATTTTGCGGGTGTTACTAGAACACACCGAACACGATAGATTTGAGCAAGCAAATGAATAACCGTTGTTTTGATTCTTTACCTTTGAAGCCTTGATGGGGTTATGACGTATAGGTCCAACGGAGTGAGCGTTGTCAATTGAGTCGAGGTATTGGCAACGTATATCTAAAACTTTGATGCAATCTGTCCTACTCGGGAGTGTTTTGAAATCCAACAACTCCTTCCATTTACGATTGGTTTATTAAACTGCTTTCTGCAAAACTAAATAAATTAGCATGGCTTTTGCAATTTGGTTTTCACTTTCCAATGCCAATAACGAACCGTAAATTGCATACGCTTTGTCGATCAGGCTTTTTAACTGACCACAATTTGGTTTCCGAATAGGTGAAAGCTCGAATAGTTAGAAATATTTTCTAAAAATATAAGGGTTGGATTGTCATACCGAGATTTAAGTCTTAGCCAAACCCTTGAATAACTTTCGTTGGAAACTGGTAACGCGGGACCCTGGAGACAGTTATGCAAGTGATTGAATTTTTCTATGTTACCTAGGCTAAACTCTCTATCAATGATTTGTTTGAAAGATGTCATGAAATTTTGATATTTAGAATACTTTCCGCTGAATGACGGAAGTTTTAGCTTAGGTAATTTTGAACCTGACTGCACAACGCAAGTGGTATCTGACAGTGAAGCTTTTGAATCCTCAAAAAGCTGCGACTGAAGAATTAGTTTCGTTGTTATGTACAGCTCTTCCAAGTCTTCACGACCACTGTCCTCCGAATCCAGTTTTTCGATGTCCGTTTGTGTAGACAGCACATTTTTGACGGATTTTGCTGCACCCAAAATAGAATTTTTGTCCTTATATTATAATAAATAATTCATCATTTCTTATGCATTTGGAAATTGGAATTAAGCTATAAATTATTTTTCCGTATAGCAGTCGTAAAAATTTGCATAAAACTTCTGATCATGCGCCTTAGAAACCTAACCCGACCCCCAACCCTGAGAATCAGGATCATCTAAGAGGTTAGCACACTTGACATCACTGCCAAAAAACCAATGTGCATTCGATGCAAATCTTGACACCAAGCCCTTCTATTCCTCACAAGTATATTATCTATATATATAAAAATCAAATTCTGTGTGTGTGTGTGCTCGCTATGGAAACGTATTTCCCACTCTTCAATTATCACCAAATTTTGGCTATAGGTTCCTTCGATCAACACGAAGGTTTTAGGCTAAAAATAATTTCGATATAAAAGAGGGGCGTGACACCTCCCATACAAATGGAACCTTTGGTACTGCATAACTCTGAAGGTATACATGCCAGAACATTGAAATTCAGTAAGAAGTAATATGAGGTCAATCCCTAATACTACCAAGAAAATGTGGAATTGGGGAAAAGGGGGCGTAACACCTCCCATACAAATGGAACCTTTGTTACTGCATAACTCTGAAGGTATACATGCCAGAACATTGAAATTCAGTAAGAAGTAATATGAGGTCAATCCCTAATACCACCAAGAAAATGTGGAATTGAGGAAAAGGGGGCGTGGAACCTCCCATACAAATGGAATATATCATACTGCTTATTTCTAGAAAATTGGTAAGGAGCTATATGACGTTAAGTCCTAACACCTCCAGTAAAATGTGGAATTGGGAAAAAAGAGGCGCGGCGCTTTCCTTACAAATGGGATTTTACAGAACTATGGCTGCCGTACAAACCTAAGTTATTTTAATACCTAAAGTTTGACTGTATTTTTGAGTTAAGCTGTTATTCCTTTTGGACCTTTAGTAATCTGCCGGCGTAAAAAAAATTTTGTTAGCTTCAGTCTATCTACATCTATCATCATATATATTATTTCTAATTGCTGTTTTTAGGTACGGGTCCCTTTTTCGCTCTTATTTGGAATGCAAATCTATAAATAAAGTTTTGGTTGTAAAGATGGAGATTCGGGCGAACTTTGGCCAATTTTGTTCGTAGTGCTTTTGTTTAGCTATATTTTATTAAAATAATTTGTTAAAAATAATCGATTGTGTGCACACAAAGAAATCTATTTGCACTGCATTACCGGCAGTTGCTACCATACGCTAGATGGAAGCGCAATCTGTAAGTTATATTGATATATGATAAGAGACTTTTATATTGGTTGCGCAAGATGGGCACGGGTTCGCCTCGTATATATAAAAATCAAATTCTGTGTGTGAGTGTGCTCGCTATGGAAACGTATTTCCCCAGAACATTGAAATTCAGTAAGAATCCCTAACACCACCAAGAAAATGTGGAATTTGGAAAAAGGGGGCGTGGCACCTCCCATACAAATGGAATATATCATACTGCATATCTCTGGATGTAGTAATGATAGGATAATGAAAATTGGTAAGGATCTATATGACGTTAAGTCCTAACACCTCCAGTAAAATGTGGAATTGGGAAAAAGGGGCGTGACACCGTCTTAGAATTTTTCAGAACTATGGCTGCCGTACAAACTGAGGTTATTCTAACACCTAAAGTTTGACTGCATTGTTGAATTTGGCTGTTATTCTTTTGGACGTTTCGTAATCCCGCCGTTATAAAAATGTGTCTATCTACATCTATATATATGCATCATTTTTCGCTCAACATAATGCGGCCGTGGATCAGATCGTTTTTATGCTCAGCGTGCTTTGCACACAGAGTATACTAACTTTGATTGGATAACAGTTCGTTGTACAGGTATAAAGGAATCGAGATATATATAGACTTCCATATATCAAAATCATCAGTATCGAAAAAAATTTTATTGAGCCAGGTCCGCCCGTCTGTCCGTCCACCCGTCCGTCCGTTAGCACGATAACTTGAGTATATATTAAGATATCTTCACCAAATTTGGTACACTAGCTTATCTGGACCCAGAATAGATTGGTATTGAAAATGAGCAAAATCGTATGATAACCACGCCCACTTTTTATATATATAAAATTTTGGAAAACACAAAAAACCTGACAATTTAGTAAATAATACATAATAGAATGTTGAAATTTGACATGTGGACTGATACTGAGACTATTGCGAAACATTTGGAAAATTGTTTTAAAATGGGCGTGGCACCGCCCACTTGTGATAAAATCTATTTTACAAATATTATTAATCATTAATCAAAAACCGTTAAACCTATCGTAACAAAATTCGGCAGAGAGGTTGCCTTTACTATTAGGAATGCTTTGAAAAGAAAATCAAAGAAATCGGTTAAAGACCAAGCCCACTTTTATATAAAAGAGTTTTAAAAGGGTCGAAGACGAAAATAATATGCTATATCTTAACTTACATAGCTCCAACATCCAGCAATGTTTTGGATATTACACTGAGCTCCGAACGTGATATACCAGGTATGATTGGGTGGTTCTTGATACACCATCCTTCTCTGACCATGCGTATATCCGCTTCAGCATCCTCCTAAAGAGGGTAGAGAAAGGAGCAACCTTTAGAAACCCTAGGCCAATGAACTGGACTAAATTCCAGAAACAGTTAGAAACAAAACTGGGACAACCCAAAGATGTTGCCAATGTGGAGGGACTGGAGGAGTCTAATGAATTCCAAACAAGAACGCTTATGACTGCGTATAACAAAGCTTGAATTCTAGAAAGACAGGTAAAATAAATGTTTATGCTAGCAAAGACCGCGGAAAACGAAGCGTGTCGGGACGAGTAAAGGGATTTACTGAGGATCTATAAGCGTGAAATTTCAAGGCCGAAGAGGATCTCATGGAAAAGTTTCTGTACGGACATAGAGTGCTCCAGCGAAACAGCACGGATGAGAAAAGTCCTAGCAAGGGAAAACATAGTCTAGGGACTAATAAAGAAAGAGAACGGGGTATGGTCACGTAATAGTGAGGAATCCCTTGAGGTGCTTCTCGATACACATTTCTCATTGGGAGATGGTTTAGAAGAGCCAGCAGACCGCACTCACACTTTGATCGCGGAGCGGGTAGTGCCGGGCTTGGTGACCGATACCAAGATCGCATGGGCAGTGAAGACGTTTTCTAGATTTAAATCGCCGGGCCCAGATGGTATATTCCCGGCTATGTTACAGGTTTCAAGTGGGGCGGTCGTGGAATAGCTTAAAATATTATTCTATGGGTGCATAAGACTGAATCATGTACAGCACTCTTGGAGAACTGCTCATGTAGTTTTCCTACCAAAGGCGGGGAAGATCGGTTACGTGTATCCCAAAGACTATAGACCCATTAGCTTAACATTATTTCTGCTCAAAACCTTAGAGAGGCTGTGTATATAAAGTCAAACGTGGATGAAAAGCTGCTCTCCACAATACGACATGCGTACACCAAAGGCAAGTGGGTAGATATCGCATTGCACAGGGTGGTAATAAGCATAGAGAAAGCCCTGGAATATAAGGAGTATGCTCTAGGAGTCTTCTTGGACATTGCTGGGGCTTTCAATAATGTTGCAAAAATGGTCAATTATGGATGGTCTTAATTACAATAAAGTACATCCTGCTTAAATCAGATTGATCGGTTGCATGTTAAATTGAAAAAAGATTACATCACAATGGGGATTGTACCAGGCCACGAAATCAGTGAACAGGGGCACGCCGCAGGGAGGGGTGCTATCACCTCTGCTGTGGACGCTGGTCATCAACCAACTGATCAGGCAATTAAATGAGGGACCCGTAAAACTTACGGCTTACGCAGATTACGTTGCAATTGGTGCCTTCCAACGATTAGTTCTTTGATAGATCGGGCGATTCGGGATATTCATACCTGTGCATCTAATGACGGGTTGAAAGTCAATGCGGAGAAGACGGATATGGTCTTGTTTACAAACAGGTAGGAGGGGTGACCTTACAGGAGAAACCTTGCACAAAATATCTAGGAATCATCCTAGACAGTAAGCTGTCATGGAAGCTCAACGTGGAGGAGAGGGTCAAGAAGGCCTCAACGACACTCTATGCATGTAAAAGAATGCTGGGGTGTACGTGGGGCCCTCTCTTTCTCATTGGATTTTTACTGCGATTGTAAGCCCTATTCTATACTATAGAGTTCTTGTTTGGTGGAAAGCCACACAAAAAACAACATACCTCAAAAAATTAGAGGGGGTATGTAGATTATCGATGCTTAGCATTACGGGAGCCCTGAAAACAACTCCGAAGGTTGCACTGTATGCTATTCTGCACATTCCACCTGTAGACCTGGTAGCAAAGAATGAAGCATTAACGATCGCAACCAGGCTCGGTGCTTCGGGGCAGCTTGAGCGCCGACCATATGGCCATAGTAGTATAGCGTCATCAATCATAAGACGAACAGACTACCTGATTCCCTATCTGCGTTTCGAGGGAGATCTTAAAGCCACAATAGAGGTGGACGGTTGGCGCAAGGGTGCGCAAATGGCGGACGAGGCGATACATGTGTACACCAATGGTTCTAAAGTAGTGGAAGGAGTAGGGTCTGCGGTATACTGCGCTGATCCGGAAATAAGCAGATCCTACATGCTGCCGGATTACTGTAGCCTTTTTCAAGTGGAAATATTAGCCTTAACCAAAGCAGTATAAACCCTGGAAGGGAAAAGCTTAAGCTGCAACCGTGTTAACTTTTATGTTGGCAGCCAAGTAGAAATTAAGGCAATAATCTCGCATAGCACAGCATCTAAATGCGTGTTAGAGTGTAAGCAGTCTCTGGAGAGAATCGGGACAGGGAGAAGCATACATCTATATTGGGTCCCAGGGCATATGGGAATAGATGGGAATGAAAAAGCGGACGAACTAGCTAAAGAGGACGCATCCCTTGAAGCTTGCTCCGTAGACTTCACAATTAGATTGGGCGAGATTAAGCGAAGGCGAGAGGTGTACATGATCGACCAAGCGGGAAAGGCGTGGGTTCAAGCGCGGGGCTGTAAAGTGTCGAAGATTATGTGTAGGTCTTACAACCTTAGACTAACCCAGTTGCTTCTATCATTAAACACACATGACGGGTATTCTGACTAGACACTGCCTTATGGCGTCACATGCCTTTAAACTAGGCTTGGTCAGTGATAGAAGTTGTAGGAAGTGCGGGTTGGAGGAGGAAACGATCGAGCACGTTCTGTGCTCGTGCCCTGCACTTGCCAGGCTAAGACTCCAGCTATTAGAGTGATACAGCTGTCAGATCTAGAAGCAGCAAGTTGCTTAAGTCCTAGGAAGCTTCTAGTATTTGCCAAGAGGACGGAGTTATTTTATAACATAGGGCCTAGTTTTTGATAGCGTTTTTCAGTTTGGTCGTTAAAACAAACTTCTTGTAACACTACAGACTCAATCAGTCTATGTGAGGTCCTCATGGACCGGCCAGTTCAACCTAATCTACCGCAGTTTGGAAACAGATAAAATTAATTAAGTGCACCCATTGTTTTTTTGTATTTATTCATTAAATATAAAGTTGTAGGTACACGTTTCAAATTAATAACACAATTCAACTCTGCGAATACATTTATAAACAAACAATTATTAGGAAGTTTTCTTTGGCAAAAGTAGAGCAAAATATTTGCTCAAGGCTGACCTCATTTCATTTAGCGGGAATATGCACGTATACCTTGAATTCTGTGAATAAATAGTTCACTGCTCCAACTATGGTTTTGTGGCAGTATAGAATGACCATACTAGGCAGTTTGGAGACAGATAAAACTAATTAAGTGTACCCATTGTTTTTTTGTATTTACTCATTAAAAATAAAGTTGTAGGTACACGCTTCAAATTAATAACACAATTCAATTCTGCGAATACATTTATAAACAAACAATTATTAGGAAGTTTTCTTTGGCAAAAGTAGAGCAAAATATTTGCTCAAGGCTGACCTCATTTCATTTAGCGGGAATATGCACGTATAACTTGAATTCTGTGAATAAATAGTTCACCGCTCCCAACTATGGTTTTGTGGCAGTATAGAATAGACCATACTACGCAGTTTGGAGACAGATAAAACTAATTAACTGTACCCATTGTTTTTTTGTATTTACTCATTAAAAATAAAGTTGTAGGTACACGCTTCAAATTAATAACACAATTCAACTCTGCGAATACATTTATAAACAAACAATTATTAGGAAGTTTTCTTTGGCAAAAGTAGAGCAAACTATTTGCTCAAGGCTGACCTCATTTCATTTAGCGGGAATATGCACGTATAACTTGAATTCTGTGAATAAATAGTTCACCGCTCCCAACTATGGTTTTGCGGCAGTATAGAATAGACCATACTACGCAGTTTGGAGACAGATAAAACTAATTAACTGTACCCATTGTTTTTTTGTATTTACTCATTAAAAATAAAGTTGTAGGTAGGTACACGCTTCAAATTAATAACACAATTCAACTCTGCGAATACATTTATAAACAAACAATTATTAGGAAGTTTTCTTTGGCAAAAGTAGAGCAAAATATTTGCTCAAGGCTGACCTCATTTCATTTAGCGGGAATATGCACGTATACCTTGAATTCTGTGAATAAATAGTTCACTGCTCCAACTATGGTTTTGTGGCAGTATAGAATGACCATACTAGGCAGTTTGGAGACAGATAAAACTAATTAAGTGTACCCATTGTTTTTTGTATTTACTCATTAAAAATAAAGTTGTAGGTACACGCTTCAAATTAATAACACAATTCAATTCTGCGAATACATTTATAAACAAACAATTATTAGGAAGTTTTCTTTGGCAAAAGTAGAGCAAAATATGTGCTCAAGGCTGACCTCATTTCATTTAGCGGGAATATGCACGTATACCTTGAATTCTGTGAATAAATAGTTCACCGCTCCCAACTATGGTTTTGTGGTAGTATAGAATAGACCATACTACGCAGTTTGGAGACAGATAAAACTAATTAACTGTACCCATTGTTTTTTTGTATTTACTCATTAAAAATAAAGTTGTAGGTACACGCTTCAAATTAATAACACAATTCAACTCTGCGAATACATTTATAAACAAACAATTATTAGGAAGTTTTCTTTGGCAAAAGTAGAGCAAAATATTTGCTCAAGGCTGACCTCATTTCATTTAGCGGGAATATGCACGTATACCTTGAATTCTGTGAATAAATAGTTAACTGCTCCCAACTATGGTTTTGTGGCAGTATAGAATAGACCATACTACGTAGTTTGGAGACAGATAAAACTAATTAAGTGTACCCATTGTTTTTTTGTATTTACTTATTAAAAATAAAGTTGTAGGTACACGCTTCAAATTAATAACACAATTCAACTCTGCGAATACATTTATAAACAATCAAATATTAGGAAGTTTTCTTTGGCAAAAGTAGAGCAAAATATTTGCTCAAGGCTGACCTCATTTCATTTAGCGGGAATATGCACGTATACCTTGAATTCTGTGAATAAATAGTTCACTGCTCCCAACTATGGTTTTGTGGCAGTATAGAATAGACCATACTACGCAGTTTGGAGACAGATAAAACTAATTAACTGTACCCATTGTTTTTTTGTATTTACTCATTAAAAATAAAGTTGTAGGTACACGCTTCAAATTAATAACACAATTCAATTCTGCGAATACATTTATAAACAAACAATTATTAGGAAGTTTTCTTTGGCAAAAGTAGAGCAAAATATATGCTCAAGGCTGACCTCATTTCATTTAGCGGGAATACGCACGTATACCTTGAATTCTGTGAATAAATAGTTCACCGCTCCCAACTATGGTTTTGTGGCAGTATAGAATAGACCATACTACGCAGTTTGGAGACAGATAAAACTAATTAACTGTACCCATTGTTTTTTTGTATTTACTCATTAAAAATAAAGTTGTAGGTACACGCTTCAAATTAATAACACAATTCAACTCTGCGAATACATTTATAAACAAACAATTATTAGGAAGTTTTCTTTGGCAAAAGTAGAGCAAAATATTTGCTCAAGGCTGACCTCATTTCATTTAGCGGGAATATGCACGTATACCTTGAATTCTGTGAATAAATAGTTCACCGCTCCCAACTATGATTTTGTGGCAGTATAGAATAGACCATACTACGCAGTTTGGAGACAGATAAAACTAATTAACTGTACCCATTGTTTTTTTGTATTTACTCATTAAAAATAAAGTTGTAGGTACACGCTTCAAATTAATAACACAATTCAACTCTGCGAATACATTTATAAACAAACAATTATTAGGAAGTTTTCTTTGGCAAAAGTAGAGCAAAATATTTGCTCAAGGCTGACCTCATTGCATTTAGCGGGAATATGCACGTATACCTTGAATTCTGTGAATAAATAGTTCACTGCTCCCAACTATGGTTTTGTGGCAGTATATAATAGACCATACTAGGCAGTTTGGAGACAGATAAAACTAATTAAGTGTACCCATTGTTTTTTTTGTATTTACTCATTAAAAATAAAGTTGTAGGTACACGCTTCAAATTAATAACACAATTCAACTCTGCGAATACATTTATAAACAAACAATTATTAGGAAGTTTTCTTTGGCAAAAGTAGAGCAAAATATTTGCTCAAGGCTGACCTCATTGCATTTAGCGGGAATATGCACGTATACCTTGAATTCTGTGAATAAATAGTTCACTGCTCCCAACTATGGTTTTGTGGCAGTATATAATAGACCATACTAGGCAGTTTGGAGACAGATAAAACTAATTAACTGTACCCATTGTTTTTTTGTATTTACTCATTAAAAATAAAGTTGTAGGTACACGCTTCAAATAATAACACAATTCAACTCTGCGAATACATTTATAAACCAACAATTATTAGGAAGTTTTCTTTGGCAAAAGTAGAGCAAAATATTTGCTCAAGGCTGACCTCATTGCATTTAGCGGGAATATGCACGTATACCTTGAATTCTGTGAATAAATAGTTCACTGCTCCCAACTATGGTTTTGTGGCAGTATATAATAGACCATACTAGGCAGTTTGGAGACAGATAAAACTAATTAACTGTACCCATTGTTTTTTTGTATTTACTCATTAAAAATAAAGTTGTAGGTACACGCTTCAAATTAATAACACAATTCAACTCTGCGAATACATTTATAAACAAACAATTATTAGGAAGTTTTCTTTGGCAAAAGTAGAGCAAAATATTTGCTCAAGGCTGACCTCATTGCATTTAGCGGGAATATGCACGTATACCTTGAATTCTGTGAATAAATAGTTCACTGCTCCCAACTATGGTTTTGTGGCAGTATATAATAGACCATACTAGGCAGTTTGGAGACAGATAAAACTAATTAAGTGTACCCATTGTTTTTTTGTATTTACTCATTAAAAATAAAGTTGTAGGTACACGCTTCAAATTAATAACACAATTCAATTCTGCGAATACATTTATAAACAAACAATTATTAGGAAGTTTTCTTTGGCAAAAGTAGAGCAAAATATATGCTCAAGGCTGACCTCATTTCATTTAGCGGGAATATGCACGTATACCTTGAATTCTGTGAATAAATAGTTCACCGCTCCCAACTATGGTTTTGTGGCAGTATAGAATAGACCATACTACGCAGTTTGGAGACAGATAAAACTAATTAACTGTACCCATTGTTTTTTTGTATTTACTCATTAAAAATAAAGTTGTAGGTACACGCTTCAAATTAATAACATAATTCAACTCTGCGAATACATTTATAAACAAACAATTATTAGGAAGTTTTCTTTGGCAAAAGTAGAGCAAAATATTTGCTCAAGGCTGACCTCATTTCATTTAGCGGGAATATGCACGTATACCTTGAATTCTGTGAATAAATAGTTCACCGCTCCCAACTATGGTTTTGTGGCAGTATAGAATAGACCATACTACGCAGTTTGGAGACAGATAAAACTAATTAACTGTACCCATTGTTTTTTTGTATTTACTCATTAAAAATAAAGTTGTAGGTACACGCTTCAAATTAATAACACAATTCAACTCTGCGAATACATTTATAAACAAACAATTATTAGGAAGTTTTCTTTGGCAAAAGTAGAGCAAAATATTTGCTCAAGGCTGACCTCATTGCATTTAGCGGGAATATGCACGTATACCTTGAATTCTGTGAATAAATAGTTCACTGCTCCCAACTATGGTTTTGTGGCAGTATATAATAGACCATACTAGGCAGTTTGGAGACAGATAAAACTAATTAAGTGTACCCATTGTTTTTTTTGTATTTACTCATTAAAAATAAAGTTGTAGGTACATGCTTCAAATTAATAACACAATTCAACTCTGCGAATACATTTATAAACAAACAATTATTAGGAAGTTTTCTTTGGCAAAAGTAGAGCAAAATATTTGCTCAAGGCTGACCCCATTTCATTTAGCGGGAATATGCACGTATACCTTGAATTTTGTGAATAAATAGTTCACTGCTCCCAACTATGATTTTATGGCAGTATAGAATAGACCATACCACGCAGTTAGGAAACAGATAAAACTAATTAAGTGTACCCGTTGTTCTTTTGTATTTACTCATTAAAAATAAAGTTGTAGGTACACGCTTCAAATTAATAACGCAATTCAACTCTGCGAATACATTTATAAACAAACAATTATTAGGAAGTTTTCTTTGGCAAAAGTAGAGCAAAATATTTGCCCAAGGCTGACCTCATTTCATTTAGCGGGAATATGCACGTATACCTTGAATTTTGTGAATAAATAGTTCACTGCTCCCAACTATGGTTTTATGGCAGTATAGAATAGACCATACCACGCAGTTTGGAAACAGATACAACTAATTAAGTGTACCCATTGTTTTTTTGTATTTACTCATTAAAAATAAAGTTGCAGGTACACGTTTCAAATTAATAACGCAATTCAACTCTGCGAATACATTTATAAAAAAACAACTATTAGAAAGTTTTCTTTGGCAAAAGTAGAGCAAAATATTTGCTCAAGGCTGACCTCACTTCATTTAGCGGGAATATGCACGTTTACCCTGAATTTTGTGAATAAATAGTTCACTGCTCCCAACTATGGTTTTATGGCAGTATAGAATAGACCATACTACGCAGTTTGGAGTCAGATAAAACTAATTAAGTGTACCCATTGTTTTTTTGTATTTACTCATTAAAAATAAAGTTGTAGGTACACGTTTCCAATTAGTAACACAATTCAACTCTGCGAATACATTTATAAACAAACAATTATTAGAAAGTTTTTTTTGGCAAAAGTAGAGCAAAATACTTGCTCAAGGCTGACCTCATTTCATTTAGCGGGAATATGCACGCATACCTTGAATTCTGGGAATAAATAGTTCACTGCTCCCAACTATGATTTTGCGGCAGTATAGAATAAACCATACCACGCAGTTTGGAAACAGATAAAACTAATTATGTGTACCCATTGTTTTTTTGTATTTACTCATTAAAAATAAAGTTGTAGGTACACGCTTCAAATTCATAACACAATTCAACTCTGCGAATACATTTATAAACCAACAATTATTAGAAAGTTTTCTTTGGCAAAAGTAGAGAAAAATATTTGCTCAAGGCTGACCTCATTTCATTTAGCGGGAATATGCACGTACACCTTGAATTTTGTGAATAAATAGTTCACTGCTCCCAACTATGGTTTTGTGGCAGTATAGAATAGACCATACCACGCAGTTTGGAAACAGATAAAACTAATTAAGTGTACCCATTGTTTTTTTGTATTTACTCATAAAAAATAAAGTTGTAGGTACACGTTTCAAATTAATAGCGCAATTCAACTCTGCGAATACATTTATAAACAAACAATTATTAGGAAGTTTTCTATGGCAAAAGTAGAGCAAAATATTTGCTCAAGTTTGACCTCATTTCATTTAGCGGGAATATGCACGTATACCTTGAATTTTGTGAATAAATAGTTCACTGCTCCCAACTATGGTTTTGCGGCAGTATAGAATAGACCATAACACGCAGTTTGGAAACAGATAAAACTAATTAAGTGTACCCATTTTTTTTTGTATTTACTCATTAAAAATAAAGTTGTAGATACACGTTTCAAATTAATAACGCAATTCAACTCTGTGAATACATTTATAAACAAACAATTATTAGGAAGTTTTCTTTGGCAAAAGTAGAGCAAAATATTTGCTCAAGGCTGACCTCATTTCATTTAGCGGAAATATGCACGTATAACTTGAATTTTGTGAATAAATAGTTAACTGCTCGAAACTATGGTTTTTCGGCAGTATAGAATAGACCATACTATGCAGTTTGGAGACAGATAAAACTAATTAAGTGTACCCATTGTTTTTTTGTATTTACTCATTAAAAATAAAGTGGTAGGTACACGTTTCAAATTAATAACGCAATTCAACTCTGCGAATACATTTATAAACAAACAATTATTAGGAAGTTTTCTTTGGCAAAAGTAGAGCAAAATATTTGCTCAAGGCTGACCTCATTTCATTTAGCGGGAATATGCACGTATACCTTGAATTTTGTGAATAAATAGTTCACCGCTCTCAACTGTGGTTTTGCGGCAGTATAGAATAGACCATACTATGCAGTTTGGAGACAGATAAAACTAATTAAGTGTACCCATTGTTTTTTGTCTGCGAATACATTTATAAACAAACAATTATTAGAAAGTTTTCTTTGGCAAAAGTAGAGAAAAATATTTGCTCAAGGCTGACCTCATTTCATTTAGCGGGAATATGCACGTACACCTTGAATTTTGTGAATAAATAGTTCACTGCTCCCAACTATGGTTTTGTGGCTGTATAGAATAGACCATACTACGCAGTTTGGAGACAGATAAAACTAGTTAAGTGTACCCATTGTTTTTTTGTATTTACTCTTTAAAAATAAAGTTGTAGGTACACGTTTCAAATTAATAACGCAATTCAACTCTGCGAATACATTTATAAACAAACAATAATTAGGAAGTTTTCTTTGGCAAAAGTAGAGCAAATATTTGCTCAAGGCTGACCTCATTTCATTTAGCGGGAATATGCACGTATACCTTGAATTTTGTGAATAAATAGTCCACCGCTCTCAACTGTGGTTTTGCGGCAGTATAGAATAGACCATACTATGCAGTTTGGAGCCAGATAAAACTAATTAAGTGTACCCATTGTTTTTTTGTATTTACTCATTAAAAATAAAGTTGTAGGTACACGCTTCAAATTAATAACACAATTCAACTCTGCGAATACATTTATAAACAAACAATTATTAGAAAGTTTTCTTTGGCAAAAGTAGAGAAAAATATTTGCTCAAGGCTGACCTCATTTCATTTAGCGGGAATATGCACGTATACCTTGAATTTTGTGAATAAATAGTTCACCGCTCTCAACTGTGGTTTTGCGGCAGTATAGAATAGACCATACTATGCAGTTTGGAGACAGATAAAACTAATTAAGTGTACCCATTGTTTTTTTGTATTTACTCATTAAAAATAAAGTTGTAGGTACACGCTTCAAATTAATAACACAATTCAACTCTGCGAATACATTTATAAACAAACAATTATTAGAAAGTTTTCTTTGGCAAAAGTAGAGAAAAATATTTGCTCAAGGCTGACCTCATTTCATTTAGCGGGAATATGCACGTACACCTTGAATTTTGTGAATAAATAGTTCACTGCTCCCAACTATGGTTTTGTGACAGTATAGAATAGACCATACCACGCAGTTTGGAAACAGATAAAACTAATTAAGTGTACCCATTGTTTTTTTGTATTTACTCATTAAAAATAATGTTGTAGGTACACGTTTCAAATTAATAACACAATTCAACTCTGCGAATACATTTATAAACAAACAATTATTAGGAAGTTTTCTTTGGCAAATGTAGAGCACAATATTTGCTCAAGGCTGACCTCATTTGATTTAGCGGGAATATGCACGTATACCTTGAATTTTGTGAATAAATAGTTCACTGCTCCCAACTATGGCTTTATGGCAGTATAGAATAGACCATACTACGCAGTTTGGAGACAGATAAAATTAATTAAATGTACCCATTGTTTTTTTGTATTTACTCATTAAAAATAAAGTGGTAGGTACACGTTTCAAATTAATAACACAGTTCAACTCTGCGAATACATTTATAAACAAACAATTATTAGGAAGTTTTCTTCGGAAAAACTAGAGCAAAATATTTGCTCAAGGCTGACCTCATTTCATTTTGCGGGAATATGCACCTATACCTTGAATTTTGTAAATAAATAGTTCTCTGCTCCCAACTATGGTTTTATGGCAGTATAGAATAGACCATACTACGCAGTTTGGAGATAGATAAAATTAATTAAGTGTACCCATTGTTTTTTTGTATTTACTCATTAAAAATAAAGTTGTAGGTACACGTTTCAAATTAGTAACACAATTCAACTCTGCGAATACATTTATAAACAAACAATTATTAGGAAGTTTTCTTTGGCAAAAGTAGAGCAAAATATTTGCTCAAGGCTGACCTCATTTCATTTAGCGGGAATATGCACGTATACCTTGAATTTTGTGAATAAATAGTTCACTGCTCCCAACTATGGCTTTATGGCAGTATAGAATAGACCATACTACGCAGTTTGGAGACAGACAAAACTAATTAAGTGTACCCATTGTTTTTTTGTATTTACTCATTAAAAATAAAGTTGGAGGTACATGTTTGAAATTAATAACACAATTCAACTCTGCGAATACATTTATAAACAAACAACTATTAGAAAGTTTTCTTTGGCAAAAGTAGAGCAAAATATTTGCTCAAGGCTGACCTCATTTCATTTTGCGGGAATATGCACCTATACCTTGAATTTTGTAAATAAATAGTTCTCTGCTCCCAACTATGGTTTTATGGCAGTATAGAATAGACCATACTACGCAGTTTGGAGATAGATAAAACTAATTAAGTGTACCCATTGTTTTTTTGTATTTACTCATTAAAAATAAAGTTGTAGGTACACGTTTCAAATTAGTAACACAATTCAACTCTGCGAATACATTTATAAACAAACAATTATTAGGAAGTTTTCTTTGGCAAAAGTAGAGCAAAATATTTGCTCAAGGCTGACCTCATTTCATTTAGCGGGAATATGCACCTATACCTTGAATTTTGTGAATAAATAGTTCTCTGCTCCCAACTATGGTTTTATGGCAGTATAGAATAGACCATACCACGCAGTTTGGAAACAGATACAACTAATTAAGTGTACCCATTGTTTTTTTGTATTTACTCATTAAAAATAATGTTGTAGGTACACGTTTCAAATTAATAACACAATTCAACTCTGCGAATACATTTATAAACAAACAATTATTAGGAAGTTTTCTTTGGCAAAAGTAGAGCAAAATATTTGCTCAAGGCTGTCCTCATTTCATTTAGCGGGAATATGCACGTATACCTTGAATTTTGTGAATAAATAGTTCACTGCTCCCAACTATGGCTTTATGGCAGTATAGAATAGACCATACTACGCAGTTTGGAGACAGAAAAAACTAATTAAGTGTACCCATTGTTTTTTTGTATTTACTCATTAAAAATAAAGTTGGAGGTACATGTTTGAAATTAATAACACAATTCAACTCTGCGAATACATTTATAAACAAACAACTATTAGAAAGTTTTCTTTGGCAAAAGTAGAGCAAAATATTTGCTCAAGGCTGACCTCATTTCATTTTGCGGGAATATGCACCTATACCTTGAATTTTGTAAATAAATAGTTCTCTGCTCCCAACTATGGTTTTATGGCAGTATAGAATAGACCATGCTACGCAGTTTGGAGATAGATAAAACTAATTAAGTGTACCCATTGTTTTTTTGTATTTACTCATTAAAAATAAAGTTGTAGGTACACGTTTCAAATTAGTAACACAATTCAACTCTGCGAATACATTTATAAACAAACAATTATTAGGAAGTTTTCTTTGGCAAAAGTAGAGCAAAATATTTGCTCAAGGCTGACCTCATTTCATTTAGCGGGAATATGCACGTATACCTTGAATTCTGTGAATAAATAGTTCACCGCTCCCAACTATGGTTTTGTGGCAGTATAGAATAGACCATACTACGCAGTTTGGAGACAGATAAAACTAATTAACTGTACCCATTGTTTTTTTGTATTTACTCATTAAAAATAAAGTTGTAGGTACACGCTTCAAATTAATAACACAATTCAACTCTGCGAATACATTTATAAACAAACAATTATTAGGAAGTTTTCTTTGGCAAAAGTAGAGCAAAATATTTGCTCAAGGCTGACCTCATTTCATTTAGCGGGAATATGCACGTATACCTTGAATTCTGTGAATAAATAGTTCACCGCTCCCAACTATGGTTTTGTGGCAGTATAGAATAGACCATACTACGCAGTTTGGAGACAGATAAAACTAATTAACTGTACCCATTGTTTTTTTGTATTTACTCATTAAAAATAAAGTTGTAGGTACACGCTTCAAATTAATAACACAATTCAACTCTGCGAATACATTTATAAACAAACAATTATTAGGAAGTTTTCTTTGGCAAAAGTAGAGCAAAATATTTGCTCAAGGCTGACCTCATTGCATTTAGCGGGAATATGCACGTATACCTTGAATTCTGTGAATAAATAGTTCACTGCTCCCAACTATGGTTTTGTGGCAGTATATAATAGACCATACTAGGCAGTTTGGAGACAGATAAAACTAATTAAGTGTACCCATTGTTTTTTTTGTATTTACTCATTAAAAATAAAGTTGTAGGTACATGCTTCAAATTAATAACACAATTCAACTCTGCGAATACATTTATAAACAAACAATTATTAGGAAGTTTTCTTTGGCAAAAGTAGAGCAAAATATTTGCTCAAGGCTGACCCCATTTCATTTAGCGGGAATATGCACGTATACCTTGAATTTTGTGAATAAATAGTTCACTGCTCCCAACTATGATTTTATGGCAGTATAGAATAGACCATACCACGCAGTTAGGAAACAGATAAAACTAATTAAGTGTACCCGTTGTTCTTTTGTATTTACTCATTAAAAATAAAGTTGTAGGTACACGCTTCAAATTAATAACGCAATTCAACTCTGCGAATACATTTATAAGCAAACAATTATTAGGAAGTTTTCTTTGGCAAAAGTAGAGCAAAATATTTGCCCAAGGCTGACCTCATTTCATTTAGCGGGAATATGCACGTATACCTTGAATTTTGTGAATAAATAGTTCACTGCTCCCAACTATGGTTTTATGGCAGTATAGAATAGACCATACCACGCAGTTTGGAAACAGATACAACTAATTAAGTGTACCCATTGTTTTTTTGTATTTACTCATTAAAAATAAAGTTGCAGGTACACGTTTCAAATTAATAACGCAATTCAACTCTGCGAATACATTTATAAAAAAACAACTATTAGAAAGTTTTCTTTGGCAAAAGTAGAGCAAAATATTTGCTCAAGGCTGACCTCACTTCATTTAGCGGGAATATGCACGTTTACCTTGAATTTTGTGAATAAATAGTTCACTGCTCCCAACTATGGTTTTATGGCAGTATAGAATAGACCATACTACGCAGTTTGGAGTCAGATAAAACTAATTAAGTGTACCCATTGTTTTTTTGTATTTACTCATTAAAAATAAAGTTGTAGGTACACGTTTCCAATTAGTAACACAATTCAACTCTGCGAATACATTTATAAACAAACAATTATTAGAAAGTTTTTTTTGGCAAAAGTAGAGCAAAATACTTGCTCAAGGCTGACCTCATTTCATTTAGCGGGAATATGCACGCATACCTTGAATTCTGGGAATAAATAGTTCACTGCTCCCAATTATGATTTTGCGGCAGTATAGAATAAACCATACCACGCAGTTTGGAAACAGATAAAACTAATTATGTGTACCCATTGTTTTTTTGTATTTACTCATTAAAAATAAAGTTGTAGGTACACGCTTCAAATTCATAACACAATTCAACTCTGCGAATACATTTATAAACAAACAATTATTAGAAAGTTTTCTTTGGCAAAAGTAGAGAAAAATATTTGCTCAAGGCTGACCTCATTTCATTTAGCGGGAATATGCACGTACACCTTGAATTTTGTGAATAAATAGTTCACTGCTCCCAACTATGGTTTTGTGGCAGTATAGAATAGACCATACCACGCAGTTTGGAAATAGATAAAACTAATTAAGTGTACCCATTGTTTTTTTGTATTTACTCATAAAAAATAAAGTTGTAGGTACACGTTTCAAATTAATAGCGCAATTCAACTCTGCGAATACATTTATAAACAAACAATTATTAGGAAGTTTTCTATGGCAAAAGTAGAGCAAAATATTTGCTCAAGTTTGACCTCATTTCATTTAGCGGGAATATGCACGTATACCTTGAATTTTGTGAATAAATAGTTCACCGCTCTCAACTGTGGTTTTGCGGCAGTATAGAATAGACCATACTATGCAGTTTGGAGACAGATAAAACTAATTAAGTGTACCCATTGTTTTTTGTCTGCGAATACATTTATAAACAAACAATTATTAGAAAGTTTTCTTTGGCAAAAGTAGAGAAAAATATTTGCTCAAGGCTGACCTCATTTCATTTAGCGGGAATATGCACGTACACCTTGAATTTTGTGAATAAATAGTTCACTGCTCCCAACTATGGTTTTGTGGCTGTATAGAATAGACCATACTACGCAGTTTGGAGACAGATAAAACTAGTTAAGTGTACCCATTGTTTTTTTGTATTTACTCTTTAAAAATAAAGTTGTAGGTACACGTTTCAAATTAATAACGCAATTCAACTCTGCGAATACATTTATAAACAAACAATAATTAGGAAGTTTTCTTTGGCAAAAGTAGAGCAAATATTTGCTCAAGGCTGACCTCATTTCATTTAGCGGGAATATGCACGTATACCTTGAATTTTGTGAATAAATAGTCCACCGCTCTCAACTGTGGTTTTGCGGCAGTATAGAATAGACCATACTATGCAGTTTGGAGCCAGATAAAACTAATTAAGTGTACCCATTGTTTTTTTGTATTTACTCATTAAAAATAAAGTTGTAGGTACACGCTTCAAATTAATAACACAATTCAACTCTGCGAATACATTTATAAACAAACAATTATTAGAAAGTTTTCTTTGGCAAAAGTAGAGAAAAATATTTGCTCAAGGCTGACCTCATTTCATTTAGCGGGAATATGCACGTATACCTTGAATTTTGTGAATAAATAGTTCACCGCTCTCAACTGTGGTTTTGCGGCAGTATAGAATAGACCATACTATGCAGTTTGGAGACAGATAAAACTAATTAAGTGTACCCATTGTTTTTTTGTATTTACTCATTAAAAATAAAGTTGTAGGTACACGCTTCAAATTAATAACACAATTCAACTCTGCGAATACATTTATAAACAAACAATTATTAGAAAGTTTTCTTTGGCAAAAGTAGAGAAAAATATTTGCTCAAGGCTGACCTCATTTCATTTAGCGGGAATATGCACGTACACCTTGAATTTTGTGAATAAATAGTTCACTGCTCCCAACTATGGTTTTGTGACAGTATAGAATAGACCATACCACGCAGTTTGGAAACAGATAAAACTAATTAAGTGTACCCATTGTTTTTTTGTATTTACTCATTAAAAATAATGTTGTAGGTACACGTTTCAAATTAATAACACAATTCAACTCTGCGAATACATTTATAAACAAACAATTATTAGGAAGTTTTCTTTGGCAAAAGTAGAGCACAATATTTGCTCAAGGCTGACCTCATTTGATTTAGCGGGAATATGCACGTATACCTTGAATTTTGTGAATAAATAGTTCACTGCTCCCAACTATGGCTTTATGGCAGTATAGAATAGACCATACTACGCAGTTTGGAGACAGATAAAATTAATTAAATGTACCCATTGTTTTTTTGTATTTACTCATTAAAAATAAAGTGGTAGGTACACGTTTCAAATTAATAACACAATTCAACTCTGCGAATACATTTATAAACAAACAATTATTAGGAAGTTTTCTTCGGAAAAACTAGAGCAAAATATTTGCTCAAGGCTGACCTCATTTCATTTTGCGGGAATATGCACCTATACCTTGAATTTTGTAAATAAATAGTTCTCTGCTCCCAACTATGGTTTTATGGCAGTATAGAATAGACCATACTACGCAGTTTGGAGATAGATAAAATTAATTAAGTGTACCCATTGTTTTTTTGTATTTACTCATTAAAAATAAAGTTGTAGGTACACGTTTCAAATTAGTAACACAATTCAACTCTGCGAATACATTTATAAACAAACAATTATTAGAAAGTTTTCTTTGGCAAAAGTAGAGCAAAATATTTGCTCAAGGCTGACCTCATTTCATTTAGCGGGAATATGCACGTATACCTTGAATTTTGTGAATAAATAGTTCACTGCTCCCAACTATGGCTTTATGGCAGTATAGAATAGACCATACTACGCAGTTTGTAGACAGACAAAACTAATTAAGTGTACCCATTGTTTTTTTGTATTTACTCATTAAAAATAAAGTTGGAGGTACATGTTTGAAATTAATAACACAATTCAACTCTGCGAATACATTTATAAACAAACAACTATTAGAAAGTTTTCTTTGGCAAAAGTAGAGCAAAATATTTGCTCGAGGCTGACCTCATTTCATTTTGCGGGAATATGCACCTATACCTTGAATTTTGTAAATAAATAGTTCTCTGCTCCCAACTATGGTTTTATGGCAGTATAGAATAGACCATACTACGCAGTTTGGAGATAGATAAAACTAATTAAGTGTACCCATTGTTTTTTTGTATTTACTCATTAAAAATAAAGTTGTAGGTACACGTTTCAAATTAGTAACACAATTCAACTCTGCGAATACATTTATAAACAAACAATTATTAGGAAGTTTTCTTTGGCAAAAGTAGAGCAAAATATTTGCTCAAGGCTGACCTCATTTCATTTAGCGGGAATATGCACCTATACCTTGAATTTTGTGAATAAATAGTTCTCTGCTCCCAACTATGGTTTTATGGCAGTATAGAATAGACCATACCACGCAGTTTGGAAACAGATACAACTAATTAAGTGTACCCATTGTTTTTTTGTATTTACTCATTAAAAATAATGTTGTAGGTACACGTTTCAAATTAATAACACAATTCAACTCTGCGAATACATTTATAAACAAACAATTATTAGGAAGTTTTCTTTGGCAAAAGTAGAGCAAAATATTTGCTCAAGGCTGTCCTCATTTCATTTAGCGGGAATATGCACGTATACCTTGAATTTTGTGAATAAATAGTTCACTGCTCCCAACTATGGCTTTATGGCAGTATAGAATAGACCATACTACGCAGTTTGGAGACAGACAAAACTAATTAAGTGTACCCATTGTTTTTTTGTATTTACTCATTAAAAATAAAGTTGGAGGTACATGTTTGAAATTAATAATACAATTCAACTCTGCGAATACATTTATAAACAAACAACTATTAGAAAGTTTTCTTTGGCAAAAGTAGAGCAAAATATTTGCTCAAGGCTGACCTCATTTCATTTTGCGGGAATATGCACCTATACCTTGAATTTTGTAAATAAATAGTTCTCTGCTCCCAACTATGGTTTTATGGCAGTATAGAATAGACCATACTACGCAGTTTGGAGATAGATAAAACTAATTAAGTGTACCCATTGTTTTTTTGTATTTACTCATTAAAAATAAAGTTGTAGGTACACGTTTCAAATTAGTAACACAATTCAACTCTGCGAATACATTTATAAACAAACAATTATTAGGAAGTTTTCTTTGGCAAAAGTAGAGCAAAATATTTGCTCAAGGCTGACCTCATTTCATTTAGCGGGAATATGCACGTATACCTTGAATTTTGTGAATAAATAGTTCACTGCTCCCAACTATGGTTTTATGGCAGTATAGAATAGACCATACTACGCAGTTTGGAGACAGATAAAACTAGTTAAGTGTACCCATTGTTTTTTGTATTTACTCATTAAAAATAAAGTTGTAGGTACACGTTTCAAATTAGTAACACAATTCAACTCTGCGAATACATTTATAAACAAACAATTATTAGGAAGTTTTCTTTGGCAAAAGTAGAGCAAAATATTTGCTCAAGGCTGACCTCATTTCATTTAGCGGGAATATGCACGTATACCTTGAATTTTGTGAATAAATAGTTCACTGCTCCCAACTATGGTTTTATGGCAGTATAGAATAGACCATACTACGCAGTTTGGAGACAGATAAAACTAGTTAAGTGTACCCGTTGTTTTTTTGTATTTACTCATTAAAAATAAAGTTGTAGGTACACGTTTCAAATTAGTAACACAATTCAACTCTGCGAATACATTTATAAACAAACAATTATTAGGAAGTTTTCTTTGGCAAAAGTAGAGCAAAATATTTGCTCAAGGCTGACCTCATTTCATTTAGCGGGAATATGCACGTATACCTTGAATTTTGTGAATAAATAGTTCACTGCTCCCAACTATGGTTTTATGGCAGTATAGAATAGACCATACTACGCAGTTTGGAGACAGATAAAACTAGTTAAGTGTACCCATTGTTTTTTTGTATTTACTCATTAAAAATAAAGTTGTAGGTACACGTTTCAAATTAGTAACACAATTCAACTCTGCGAATACATTTATAAACAAACAATTGTTAGGAAGTTTTCTTTGGCAAAAGTAGAGCAAAATATTTGCTCAAGGCTGACCTCTTTTCATTTAGCGGGAATATGCAAGTATACCTTGAATTTTGTAAATAAATAGTTCACTGCTCCCAACTATGGTTTTACGGCAGTATAGAATAGACCATACTACGCAGTTTGGAGACAGATAAAACTAGTTAAGTGTACCCATTGTTGTTTTGTATTTACTCATTAAAAATAAAGTTGTAGGTACACGTTTCAAATTAGTAACACAATTCAACTCTGCGAATACATTTATACACAAACAATTATTAGGAAGTTTTCTTTGGCAAAAGTAGAGCAAAATATTTGCTCAAGGCTGACCTCATTTCATTTAGCGGGAATATGCACGTATACCTTGAATTTTGTGAATAAATAGTTCACTGCTCCCAACTATGGATTTATGGCAGTATAGAATAGACCATACTACGCAGTTTGGAGACAGATAAAACTAGTTAAGTGTACCCATTGTTTTTTTGTATTTACTCATTAAAAATAAAGTTGTAGGTACACGTTTCAAATTAGTAACACAATTCAACTCTGCGAATACATTTATAAACAAACAATTATTAGGAAGTTTTCTTTGGCATAAGTAGAGCAAAATATTCGCTCAAGGCTGACCTCATTTCATTTAGCGGGAATATGCACGTATACCTTGAATTTTGTGAATAAATAGTTCACTGTTCCCAACTATGGTTTTATGGCAGTATAGAATAGACCATACTACGCAGTTTGGAGACAGATAAAACTAGTTAAGTGTACCCATTGTTTTTTTGTATTTACTCATTAAAAATAAAGTTGTAGGTACACGTTTCAAATTAGTAACACAATTCAACTCTGCGAATACATTTATAAACAAACAATTATTAGGAAGTTTTCTTTGGCAAAAGTAGAGCAAAATATTTGCTCAAGGCTGACCTCATTTCATTTAGCGGGAATATGCACGTATACCTTGAATTTTGTGAATAAATAGTTCACTGCTCCCAACTATGGTTTTATGGCAGTATAGAATAGACCATACTACGCAGTTTGGAGACAGATAAAACTAGTTAAGTGTACCCATTGTTTTTTTGTATTTACTCATTAAAAATAAAGTTGTAGGTACACGTTTCAAATTATTAACACAATTCAACTCTGCGAATACATTTATAAACAAACAATTATTAGGAAGTTTTCTTTGGCAAAAGTAGAGCAAAATATTTGCTCAAGGCTGACCTCATTTCATTTAGCGGGAATATGCACGTATACCTTGAATTTTGTAAATAAATAGTTCTCTGCTCCCAACTATGGTTTTATGGCAGTATAGAATAGACCATACTACGCAGTTTGGAGACAGATAAAACTAATTAAGTGTACCCATTGTTTTTTTGGATTTACTCATTAAAAATAAAGTTGTAGGTACACGTTTCAAATTAATAACGCAAGTCAACTCTGCGAATACATTTATAAACAAACAATTATTAGGAAGTTTTCTTTGACACAAGTAGAGCAAAATATTTGCTCAAAGCTGACCTCATTTCATTTAGCGGGAATATGCACGTATACCTTGAGTTTTGTGAATAAATAGTTCACTGCTCCCAACTATGGTTTTATGGCAGTATAGAATAGACCATACTATGCAGTTTGGAGACAGATAAAACTAATTAAGTATACCCATTGTTTTTTTGTATTTACTCATTAAAAATAAAGTTGTAGGTACACGTTTCAAATTAATAACGCAATTCAACTCTGCGAATACATTTATAAACAAACAATTATTAGGAAATTTTCTCTGGCAAAAGTAAAGCAAAATATTTGTTCAAGGCTTAGCTCATTTCATTTCTCTGGAACATGCATGAATAAAAAAAGCAAAATTTGTTTGTTCAGCTAACTAGAAAAATATGTTCTTTGTATAGCTTTAACTTAATTTGTTTTCTCATGTCAAATTCCTAGAATTTAGAAGAAAACGCTTTTGCTTATTTTCTATTCACACGACTTAATTTGGTATAAATAGCGGTCACAAAATTTAGCATACCTTATACTTAAAAAGTAGTGCAAAAGGTCTTAAAGTAAAATGGATTCAGGCATTTTTTTCGCGATCCTGTCTCTCGTTCTTAGTTCGTATTTTACCCATACGAATGCGCAGCTTCGCGTTTTAAATGGCGAGGTCATAAGAATAGAGCGGACCCCACACACGGTAGCCATTTTTTATCAAGACAATTATGTTTGTGTTGGTTCGTTAGTAAATATGAAATCGGTGGTAACAGCTGCGCGCTGCGTAGCTAGCCGAAATGAGGATGAGTTCATCGTTCTAGCTGGTGAAGAAGATAACAGTCGGCTAAAAACAGAAGGAGTAGAACGACGCGACGTAATTAAAATATATTATGATAAGGATTACTATAATCCTGTTACAGCATATATGGACATAGCTTTGTTAAAAGTGGATGAATGCTTTCATGAGTCTAATAAAATTAAATCAATACCTCTTTGTACGCCTGGCTTTTGTCAGGGCTCAGATCTGGAAGTTAGTGGATGGGGTGCGGTAACTTCTAATAGTGAAGAATTTAGTGATATTCTCAAAACTTCTAAACTGGTTGTATTAAACAAATGTGACTGCAAGGCTCCTTACGGCAGAGATGTATATTTATCAGAAACAACCATGTGTGCTGGAAAGCCAGGCAAAAATCCGACTTCCGGAGATACTGGAGCAGCGGCCGTTTTTGAAGGACAACTTCGTGCGGTGGCACTTTTTGGTCGTAGAGACATCGGTCCGTATGTATTTACGGATATAAAAGATCCATGGGTTTACCGCTTTATAATTAAATATATGTATAAATAAGTAGTTGAAAGCTGTTGTTATAAATTAACTGTTAAGTGGAATATCACCCTTACTCGACTGAACACCGAATTACGATTTATTCTGAGATACGGCGTTTTACAAACTGCAGTTGAGATATGGTGATATTCCACGCAGCAGTCTAAATAGCGATACGTTTTCTTTTGTATCATTTAGAATAAATTTTAGTGATTACGAGTAAATAAATATTTTTGATTTTATGCAATAAAAGGGTGACGCATGTAAAAGCCTTTTGCTGTGGGACCAAACTTTGTTCACGACTCTAAGGTTCAATCATGTATGCATAGGTTGTAGGATATGCTCTTGTTATTGGTTGCTGAATCCTCTGAGCAATACTTATTACATCTTGAGCAGTTGTTTAATCGCCTTCAGCCATACGGTTGAAATTCCTTAGTGTACATTTGTCATTGTCTCGTTTCGCAAGTTTCGAATATCTTCGGCGAAGAGTTGCTGTTGAATGTTCCATAATACTTTACTTAATTGGTGCGTTTAAACGATTATGACAAGGCGCGCCAGTCGCTTGTTCACTCTGCTAACCGTCGCCAGTTGGTCACACCAAGGGAGTTTAAATCGTTTTCCAAATGGTCTTTCCAACGGAGTGGGGGCCGCCCTCTTCCTCTGCTTCCATAGGCAGGTTCCGATAGAAATACTTTTTTAGCCGGAGCATCATTTTTCATTCTCATAACATGACCTAGCTAGCGCAGCCGCTGCGTTTTCATTCGCTGGACTATGTTTATGTCTGCATAAAGCTCTTACAGCGTCGTAAATCTCTCGAAGAACTTTGCCCTCGAACACATCCATAGTCATTACATCTAATGTTGTCATCGTCCATGCTACTGCACCGTATAGCAGGACGGTACGATAAGGGACTTGTAGAGTATGATTTTCGTTTGCCGAGAGAGGACTTTACTTTTCAATTTCCTACCAAGCCCAAAACAGCATTTATTGGAAAGAGTGATTTTTCGCTGTATTTCAGAGCTAATGTTGTTGTAAGTGTTGATGCTGGTTCCCAAATAAACGAAGTCTTTTATTTTTTCCAAGCAAAACTAACGGCGCGGGTGTTTAGGCCGATGATATTAATGTCATCAGCATATGCCAGTAATTGCACGCTTTTATAGAATATTGCTCCATAGCGGTTAAGTTCTGCAGCATCAAATTAAAGAAACCGCACGATAGGGGGTCTGAAACCTCCTTTAGTTTCGAACGACTCGGAGAGGTTTTTCCAAATTCTGACTGAGCTGATGGTGTTGCTCAACGTCATTTTGTGCAGCCGTATAAGTTTTGCGCGGAAACCAAATTCAGACATAGCTGCATATAGGCAGATCCTTTTCGTGCTGTCGAAGGCGGCTTTAAAATCGACGAAGAGGTGATGTTTGGTGAATCTTTTTTCGCGGGGTTTTTCCAAGACTTGGCGCATTTTGAAAATCTGGTCGATGGTAGATTTGCCAGGTCTGAAGCCGCACTGATAAGGTTCAATCCGCCTATTCACGGGGGCCTTCAATCTTTCGCACAATACACTTGACAGGACCTTACATGGGATATTCAGAAGGCTGATTCCGCGATAGTTGACGCAGTTTGCAGTATCCCCTTTCTTGTGGACTGGGCAAATAACATTTAGATTGCAATCATCGGGCATCACTCGGCCGACCATATTTTGCGAAGAAACTGATGAATTCGCCTTACCAACTCGCCGCCGTATTTAAATAGCTCCGCAGGCAATCCATTAGCTCCCGCGGGCTTGTTGTTTTTCAATCTGGTTATTGCTATTCTGACTTATTCATAATCGGCTGGGGTACATTTTTTCCATCATCATCCATTGCGGGCTCGGGCTCGACATCCGTGTGCGGTAAATCGCTGTCTCCATTTAGGAGAGAAGAGAAGTGTTTCTTCCATAATCTAAATACTCTCTGAACATCAGTTCAATATAATTCATAGCAATGCGCGGTGTAGTTCGTCGGAAGTGAGAGGTTCACTAGTAATATTTGCAACCGTTTTTTTAAGTTTTGCGATAAAACGAAACATCCATGCCACGATCCGAATTTCTTTAGTATGGGAACTGTACCTATCGAGAATATCAAGGTTGTAGGTACTGCTTATAAATTTCTGAAATATCGATTGCAGAAATTCCGCACTTAAAAGTCTCATGTCGATATCTTTATGTTGTTCACAAGGCTATTTGTTTATGTTTTCAGTAAGAAATAAGGACCTGTGAACCAAATTCAGCTTGCAAGTTCAACCTCTGGACACAATATCAGCTGGATTGCTTTTCGTTGGTATATGTCTCCAATAAGCATGCAATGTTAACTGCTGTATTTCCGATACTCTGTTGCCAACGAAAGCTGAAAGCGTAGCTGAATTCAGTTGAAGCCAGTGAAAACAAAGTTTTAATTTTCGTTAAAAGTCGGGAGAGTAGTAGTGTACCACAGGGCTCTAGTTTTGGTAGTGACTGTCGTTTGGTAGGGACCATCCTGGACTTCGCCGTCAGAAGGCGCACGCGAACATTGTCGCACAATCAAGAATGCGGGTATATCCACAGCCATACGCGCGAATCGACGAATAACAAAATCCATGTATTTGCAGAGACTGAATATTAGTTGATAAGCAGTAACTTGGAATCTTGATTGCAGTAAGATGCGATCGTTCTTGATTGTCGAGAAATGTTTGCCAAGCCGATAAAATATTCTGCGGAGCAGACTCGTCCCATTTGAGTTTCAAGGCCGCGGCACAATGATATTTTTAGATGCATTTAACACAAGCTTATGCATTCCAATAAAATCGCTACAATCTACCAAGATGACGCGTTTGTAAATATGAAGGAACTTTAGACGTGCAATTGAAGTTTATTTCGCCTTGCCCATACACGTACAAAATTTCGGCAAGCACTGTTATAAACATTCCCCCTATACAACAAAAACACTTGCTAACATATAGAGCCCTTCCCGCAATTTAAGTGTAACCAAGAAAAAGTAAATTTAATAATGCTTACTTAGGCTCTTTTGACCATTAGCGTTTGGTGCAAATAAAAACAAATTTATTTCACCATTCCAACCCGACGTTTCGCTAGTCTCTCTAGCTTTTTCAAGGGCGATATAATTGGCCTATTTAAACAAATTTGTTAGAACTAAAATTATTTTCGGTACCATTCCATAGTGGTATCATTGTCATACAGTATGGGGGGGGGGGGGTTGGAATGGTGAAACAAGTTTGTTTTTCTTTGCACCAAACGCTAATGGTCAAAAGAGCCTAAGTAAGCATTACAAAATGTTATAAATAAATTGACCGGAAAATCACAAAAAAAAAAGTAAATTTTACAGTAGAAGGTTTTTTGTAATTATATTCTGACAAAAAATAGCTACTATCATGAAATTTGGTATGTGTATAAAATATTTCTTGAGCCTAAAATTAAGATTTCGGTTTTTGATCACACTGTACCGAAAGTCCTGTTATCTGTACTTACGTTTTTTTTTGCTGTCATATTGGCTCACTTTTTGTTGGTTACCTTAAATTTTAAGTTATTCAATTATATTTTTCAGATTACATAGGTATTAGTACATATATACATTTGAAATTAAAGTAAACTTATACAATTCCAAATTTGAACACAATATATTAAAGAGTATTGTTGTAAACAAAATAATCCAGTCATCTTCGTCTGTCTCAGGCAATGTATCTATTATCTTTCCAGTATGGGATAAGCTAATATATTCATAGTGAAAATGTTTTGGTATGATATTCTTTTCGCAAAGAGCTTTTAGGTCGTTATATTTTGAAGATGAAATTTGTAAGAAGTGATCATACAAGGTAACAGGACCCTTTCTAAGTATGAGAGAATTTCGTCTTGACCGCACAATTGTACTGAGATCGTATACCTTCTTTTCGCTATCGTGAAAATAACCATGGTGTAGTTTAACAAATGGAGAATTTTTTTCGAAGATAGCGCAACGCAAAGACGTAAATGATATTTTAACTGAAGCTGGAAGCATCCGAATTATGAATTGAAATGCATGTATAATTTTCTGGTATAGATCTTGCGTTTGAAATAATTGTATGCCATTCACTTAGAGCCCAAACATTTCTATCGCGAATTAAAGACTCAATAGTGATATGTATGAAGTCCACGGGCATCATGGTATGGCCAGGCAACAGGTAAGTTAATTTAATGTGTTTCATGTTAGCAGCCTTATCTAAGAAATATATTATCATTGCTTGCATAGCTCTGTTCCTGTTCTATCCAACACAACTATCACAATATAGATAGATGCCGACTCCGAAGGGCATCTGCGAGGCAGATGAGTTTTCACTGAGAGCTTTTCATGGCAGAAATACACTGGGAGTGCTTGCCAAACACTGCCGAGTGGCGACCCCGCTTAGAAAAATTTTCTTCTAATTGAAACATTTTATTTCTAAAATTTTGATGTTGCTTTGCCCGGGGTGTGAACTCAGGCCATTCGGTGTGGTAGGCGGAGTACGATACCATTACACCACGGTGGCCTAATTCTTATACAAATAATGCTTTTTTGGCAAATGGAAGCCTATATGGTATTCATTTTTGAAAATGGTATGAAAAACTCTTAGGGATAACTTAGCTTGCTCCTGATTTGTATTTATCAAGCGCTGCGTGTAATACCTATACAAAGTTGGCATGTTTCGAAAGTACTGTGGAAGATATAACTTAGTACTTTTGTTCCTACAATAGTGGGAAGGAACTGCTGGTAGGTGTTCAATGAATGATTTCAAAAGAGCCACATTTATTTCGTCAGACTTACTATAAGGAAAAGGTCTTTTTTTGGACAGGCAAGAGGTATTTGAAGAGTTATGTTTTTTTCTAACACATATTAACGAGTTTTGGGAAATATTAAGTGTTTTCAGTAAAACCTGCTGACAAACTTTAAAACGCTTTTCGTTATAGGTAATGAAATATGCATAGCTCCACTGTTTTTTACGGCTATCTGATGTTCTCCTTTGAACGCATTTTCGGGTCATGCACGATAGAAGCCAATCTCCTTGTCGTATCTTGTTGCCTAAGCCCCAAAAGTGTTCATTTGGCACCAACAGATGTTGCTCACTAAGCTTTTCACAACACTTGATTCCACATTTTTGACCTACGCAGGGATTTGGTTTAACTTCACACAGCTTTCGTTTTTTACCCCGAAGTATTTTAGGAAGTTTTCGTTTCTTCTTGTACACTCTTGTTCCAACGCATATCTCGTTTTCTAATTCCCCAGAATATGTTTTTTCAGACTCAGTATCACTATATGGTACCAGTGAGTTATCCTTGATCGTTCATTGGTATAAAAACACAGTTTTGTTATTTTATTTTAAAGATAATATAAAATAATTAATCACCTTATTTTGTAAAAGCTCCATATTAAAATAATAAAACAATTCTATCGGATTTCACGAACTTAAGCAGAAATTATTTGTATCAAACTAAAATATATATTTTCGTTTTTAGCCATATTTTTTTCTTTTTGCAAAATTGTTGCTTAAATAATGCATATACAGTGTAATTGCAACAAGTGCTTTTGCGAACAATATAAATATACACGATAAAAGTGAAAATGAACATTACTCGTAAGATTCCATAGAGAAACACTTTTGAAGTAAGTAGCAATTTGCGGTCCCAAAAAAAGTAAACAAACCTCAAAATTCACTTACACTAAAATTTCTTTTTGATTTAGCTTGAAACGGTACTATTCTCTAGCCAAAGCAGATGCTTGTAACAAAATTTGGGAGTTGGCTACTTATCCATGTCAGATAACGCCAGTGTCGCTCAACCTACCGTTCTCCATAAAAATTCGTGCAATCTACTCATAATGCATAAGATTGAGTAAAACGCATCCATATGAAAATCCGCTTACGTGTCGCAGCTTTCAGCAGCCATATCTCTTGAAGAAGAATTTTAGCCTTGACCACAATTGGTGCTAGAACCCCGAGAGGGTCGAAGAGTGACGATGCAATGGACAGTATAGTTCTTTTTGTACTTATTTGCTTCTTTGGAAGCAAAGAAAATATAAAATTATCCTGAATTTGATCCCACTTAAGACCAAGCGTGGTAGTGAAAGACGTTTCGAGATTTAGGTCCTTGTCAGAGTGTTCGTGTCTGAAAAGCTCATGACTAGAGTGCCATTTTCCCAACTCAAATGCACCTGATTTTAATAATTCGGATACCTCGGATTGTATTCCCGATAGCTCAGCAATCGAGTCAGCAACACAAAGTATGTCGTCAACGTAGAACTGATGACTTTATAACATTTGAACCGACGACAAAGGTTGACTAATATTGATCAGCGAAGTAGTGCAAACTCCGCACAGCGAGATATAGTGCATATGCCTTTCCGTATGTGACTGTATTGAGCTGAAATGTTTGAATATCATCATCTGGCGAACTTCTCCACAAGATATATTGACTCTTGCCAAGGTCATCGCTGACTAGTATCTGCCTGTACATTTTCACTATGTCAGCTGTAACGACAAAGTAATGTAAACGAAAACGAAGTGAGAGAATAACGAGCTCGCTTTGGATAGTAGGTCCAACTATTTGGATATCATTTATCGATTTCTGAGAAGAAGTTCGACATGATGCATCGAAAACTACTACTACTATTTAGCATTTGTGCTATTAGGCTTCAAAACGCAGTGATGTGGGATATAATAATGAGATTCATTTAGTTTCGGGTTTGGCACTGTTACCATGTAACCCAGGCCTTTATACTCATCCATAAATGCGACATATTGTGATCTTAAAGCAGGGGATTGTTGTAAGCGACGTTCTAATATCTTAAACCTTCGTAAAGCTGTTGTGTATGATTCACCTAAGGATGTAAGATTGTCCTTTGATGGAATTTTAACTACCACCCGATCATCAGGGTTAATGTTGGCCGATCCCATGATTTTTGAAGAACAATGTTATCTGTGATTGTGACCTCTTAGTTACAGCGGTTTTTACCCGTGACTGTGACTGAGACGAAACAACGCCAACAGGAATCACGGATTGTGTTGCGAATAAGAAAATCTGCGTAATAATTTTAAGGCATCAACTGTTATTCAGTCGCAGCTGAATAACTTGCTCATTGTATTGGTTCTTCGCATCGAAGCGTTTTGTTCCTGTGATGAGAGCTATGTTTGAGTCTGTGATTGGTAACCGGAAATAAATGTTGTCACAGGCAATCAGTCGCTAACATTTCTTGTAAGCTGCGCTGAAATGTACTGTGATATTTTAGTAGCTGTGACAAAATAACAGTTACACGGATATTTGTCAACTCTAATTTCCTTAAGGATTTGAGTATCTATAGGTAGCCCTCAAGAAGCCAGAAATAAAGTAATGAATTTTGACACATATTTTGCAACAGCGTCAATTCCTACATTGACGGAAAAACAGTAAATGCTATAATCTTTCATAGCATAACATCTAAATGTATGTTGGAGCGTAGGCAATCTCTGGAGAGAATCAAAATGGGGAAAATCTACAAGTAGGTACTACATGGAAATAAATGGAAATGAAGAGCTGATTAGTTAGCTAAGTTGTGCGCATCGCTTGAAGCTTGTAACGTAGACATTCCAATCAGATTGGACGAAATTGAAAGAAGGCGAGAGCTGTAAATAATCGGCGAAGCAGTAAAGGGGCTGTCTTACAACATTAGATTAACAAAGTTGAATTTATCGTTGAGGGGACTGTCGGCCCACGGTGGGTATTCTGACTGGCCAGAGCCTTCTGGGATCACATGTGTTTAAATAAGACCTTATCATTGATAGAAGATGTAGGAAGTGCGGAGGAGGAGGAAACGATCGAGCATGTTGTGGTCTCCTGTCCTGCGCTCGCAAGGATAATGCTCTAATTATTAGTAGTGGCACAGCTTTCAGGTCTAGAAGCAGCAAGTAGCATAGGTCCTAGAAAGCTTCTAGTATTTGCCAAGAGGACGGAGATAATTTTATACATAGGTCCTGGTTTCTGATAAGGGTTTTCAATTTGACCATTGAGCAAACTTCTGGTTAAACTAGGGACTCATTTAGTCTATGTGAGGTCCGTATGGGCCAGACAGTTCAACTTTACCTTACCTGGCAAGCGAAAAATTGCAGAAACTTCATTTACTAGTGAAATATTATAATAAACAAAATCAAAATGCATGCCGAATTAAAGCACGGAAATGAAATTCTTAAGAGAACCCGAAACGATATCAGTGGTTGTGTAAAATATGAATAACAAAGTCACGTACAATTTAAGTAAGAAACAAGTAGCAATACGTATAATTATGATAAAGCAGCAAATGGAAGCTGAAGCACACAAAGCAGGTAGACACTCTCAAGGACTTTTATGAATACCAAGAATAAATTAATTGTGCGAAAACTTAAGCCAGCAGACAAGAAATGGGACAAAGTGAAATTTCAAAACAAACACAACCAACAAGAAAAAATTATTTTTTGCTTGAGAAATTCCACATTGAGCAGAGTACCAAAGGTCGCAATTAAATTTGATGACGTGCAGTTCACTAAAGTTCATGCAGCCAAATGAGAGTGAACCACGGTTGAAATGTGCAAACTTATCACCCAAAACAAAGCACATAGGTCTAGCAAGACACTAGTTTTAGACATATTTGTGATAGAAATAAAAACAAAAGCCAAATGTACAATGTCGAAATAAGTGTGCTGAAGATGTTTTTGTCAAGGTGATGGCTTTCCGCTAAACAATGCAGCAAATCGCAAAAGTCGGCAAACAACTTTAAGCTGCTCTAGCATAACTTTTACATTATTATAATACTAACATACTTATAATATATGAAAGAAAAAAATCTTTCTGTAGTTGTCTTCAACATGAAGGCTATGCATATTCTGTTGTCAGACGCATATCAGCCATGGCGTATGAGCAACTTTTTCAAACAATACAAGGCAAGCTGAAGCGTTACGCTGCTTTCTTACTCATCTTATTGACTTGGTTGCTTGTGCGGTCATAGTGGGCACACATACAAACATATTGGACTTTAATACAATAGACTACCATTGCTTATAAAGTTTTCTGCCGCCAGCAATTTTTTTATCTAGAATATTAGCACAGTCCTCTAGTTTAAACTCTTCCAACAGAGAGGTGAAGTGGTGGTAAAAGAAAGTGTAGAATATAGAAAAAGAGCAACCCTCGCAATTGTTGTGCAGATGTGATTACTTTGCTATAAGTAAAACAAAGAAAAGCTTAAGAAAAAATGTTAAATAAGGACATGTTATTTACTTTCGTTCTTTATTATAATTCTCTGTAACAACAACTCTCCATCTGGCTATTTCACAGCTTTGGATTCTTATTTTTAGAAGTATTGGCGTGTGTAGATAAACGCGAATGCCTTCGTTATTGGCCATATATAGTGCATCGGGCATCGGGGTGCGGCGTGTATGAAAGATACATATTTTTGCTAGGCATTTTGGACGAATCCTGGTTCTAGGTTCAAGGCAGGGGAAAAGCAGCATGAAAATCTTTAAAGTTTTTTCAATTGGAAACAGTTTTTCTAAGCGGGGTGACCTCTCGGCAGTATCTTATGGATATTTCGGGCATGAAAAACCTGCTCAGCGAATATTCATCTCCCTTGAAGTTTTTGTGCTAAATCGGCATAAAGTATGTAAGTTCCGTCCCGCCAATGGGGAATGCCATGTAGAAAAACATTTCAAGGTTTCCGCTTACTTGATTTTTGAAACTTTTAAATTTAATGGACATCAAACGAAAGGTGAAACGTCGTACTAAAAATAAATTTAGTAGAGCTACCACCATATCTGGATGGTTTCAGAATAGTATTCTAAACTACTTCGAAAATATTTCTGAATAAATTTTGTGACCATTTCTAACTAACTCGAAATTTCGTTAAATCTTTGGTATGGTCGCAAAATAATTTTAGGAACATCTTAGGAAAATTTCGTTTATACTTCCCGGAAATAATCGGAATCGGAAATAATCGGAATTACTTCAAATTCAATCCGACATCATTTTTTGATTGTTTTCGGGGAAAATTGGGAGTTACTTTCGTATCGTTTTGGCAATACTTGGATACTTTCGAAATGGTTTCAATAATGTTGAAGTGATAAATTATGAACTACTTTCGAGTAATTTCAGGATTATTTCGGGATTGGTATCCGGCTAATTTTGATACTACTTATGGATAACTTTCGAACCAAAAAATTTATATACGGCATCATTCTGTATTACAAAAGATAGCTCAGATAAGCGAATCGCAATTTAGTGTTTTCCTTTAGCAATGGCTTTCTCTTTCATTTTCTTTCAACATTTACTTTTCTTGTATTATGTGAAAGACGAAGCCTAAAGCAGTTGTCAAATGATATATTGCCATTACTGAAAATAATGCTAAGACACGAACGATTCATCTATGAGGCGAAACGAACCTCCGATTCGCAATAGAAAATGAAGCCTATATTTTTTGAATATCTTTGGGATCATTTCAGTATTGTTACCGGGATAGATAGATGGACCCACTTAAGTATTTTTTGATATTATTTTAGGAGATCTTGGGAACAT
Organism: Eurosta solidaginis; assembly: GCF_040869045.1. NCBI lineage: Eukaryota > Metazoa > Arthropoda > Insecta > Diptera > Tephritidae > Eurosta > Eurosta solidaginis. The sequence goes on along the minus strand of NC_090321.1, from coordinate 202,990,980 downwards.
TTTGGGGTTAATTTTGTGTTAAATATGGTACTACTTCAAATTTTTTTGTGGTCTCTTATAAATAATTGAAGAATAATTTCGGGATTGTTTTTAGGGTAAATTCCTTCCTACTCCAGTATCATTTCAAGATAAGAAGTGGGATCGTTCTGAGACAAATATGCCGTTTTTGCTTAGTCACTATTTTCCCATTAATTTTTTCGAACTATTATGAATCACCAGCAATCATTCCTGAATTACTTCAAATGGGAATTGTTTTCGAGATGTATTTGAAATTACTTTAGCATTTTTCGGTATTATTTTTGGTAATTTTAAGATCATTTCAAGCTTGTTTTTAGGTTAAATTGTGAACTACTTTACAAGCATTTCGGCACTAGTCTGGATCTTTACGAAATCATTTCGGAACTGGTTTTAGAATAAATTTCTACTTACGTTATAATCACTGCCAGATAATTTTTGGGATCATTCCGAAACTACAAAATCATTTCTGGTTAGTTTTTGTGACCACTTCGGGACTATTTGGGAATCATTTTATTAATATTTCTGGTGCATTGGGGCATCAGTTTGATAATCGGTTTTTAGGGAAATTTTTGGATTGGTTACGGGTTATTTTTGGAACTACTTATGCATAACTTTCGAAATAAACTATATAAGTTTTTAATAATTTCGGTATTAATTTCGAGATAAATTTGGAACTAAATACTTATCGGTTCGGTAGGATAGTTTTTTTGTAAAATTGAGAACTTTTTCACTATCATTTCATAACTATTTTGGGATCAATTAAGAACAGGTTCTGGACATTTTTGAGATTATCGCACTTTTTTCGGGATCGATTTAGATTTGCTTCAATATCATTGTGGGTTTGTTTTTCGTATCATTCCATAGACTTCATACTTTATTTAGGTCCTTAACAGAATCAAATTACAACATTTTCAGTTCCACCCTAGCAAACGAAACACACCAAAATAATTCAAAGAACTGCAAATAAAAAGCTCCATATTTTCGTAGAACTTTGTCTTCTTCAAATTTTTTTCGCTTCCGCGAATTTTGGAATTTTTTCGAAGACGTGTTGAAGATATTTTAGCTTATTTGTTAAGGTTTTTTTTAAATATCGACAATAAGGAAAAAAGAATTTTTGACACAAATTTCCACTGCTATTTCTTTGGCCCCTGTTGCCCGCTGTATATATGAACGTGGTATTTCCGCTTGAAAGGATGAGTACAAAAAAAATTTCCATATTATTCAAGGACCACCCTCATAGTATATTCACCATGTTATTTGCTTTCGTTACGCAATAAAAAATAAAAACATTTCCTTACATCTACGTAAATGGTGCATGTTTGAGTTTGTGTAACTGGATATGGTGTAAATTTCCAGGGACTAGCTGCAGGAAAATAGTTAATTTCCATATACGCATTCGATTTGACTTCGGGAAATTTATTGCGAAGTAAGGGTCAAAAATTTCTTTACTGATTTTCTATGTGGGCAGGCACATAGAAATGGAAGTTTGAGTGTGTACATCAAGGAATGAAACATTAAATTGTCTGCAAATAAACTCGTCATCACATATTGTTGCTGTGGTAACAGTAGAACGGGATGACAGTCCTCCAGGCAGAATGACGATAAAACAAAGTATTTTACTTGATTTTCGCTGTTGCATAGAGCCATGTAAGGAAGCTCGTGGAACAGAGCTTCCTAACAATAAGGCAGCTAGCGAGTGCTTCTTATGACCTTGGTTTTTAATTACCCTCGCACCTTTCTTCAATCTTTCGTAGAAGGCGATGAAAGATTACTTCTTAAAGAGCTATAACTGTGAAGTTGTTGTTGTTGTAGCAATAAAGTTGCTTTCCGAAGGCTTTAGGGAGTGTTATCGATGTGATGGTCCTTTGCTGGATACAGATCCGGTACGCTCTGGTAACACAGCACCATTAAGGTGCTAGCCCGACCATCTCGGGAACGATTTATATGGCCACATTAAACCTTCACGCCATCCCTCCCTCCCCATCCCCAAGTTTCGTGAGGAGCTTGGGGTCGCCTGAGCCTCGCCTGCTAGTAAAACAGGATTCGCCGCGGATAGGTGAGGTTGACAATTGGGTTTTGGGGAAGCTGTATATTGCGCTGGCAACCTGAAGGGTTGCACTACACAGCTCCTTGCAACTGGTATTTTAGTCGCCTCTTACGACAGGCATACCTACCACAGGCATATTCTGACACCCTAACCCACTGGGAATAACTGTGAAGTCAAACAGGCATATGAGCCTATAACTGGATGGTTCTGTTGGACCAAATTGTAGTATTTTCAAATTTCCCACGCCTTAAAGTTAAACAAATATTTTAAAATCTTACTGGGGCGATGTCAGGCGGTGGATGGAGGCTTGTTATCTTGAAGTCTTGGGGGACTTACGATGAATAAGATTGGACAATATGTTTACCACAACTTTCGTCTTTTATTCAACTCAAGGTTACTTATGTATAGATATAATTGTTAGTTTATTTCGTTAAGTGCTTGTGTGAGCTCAATACTCAACTGAAGCAACAGGTTTTCACTTCAAGGCTACAACAAATCAAGTGAAATCCCATACTATTACTAGACATGCTAGATAGACGGGCGTTCGCTGTAAAGATATTTACTTATGCATTTATAAATCCACTTAAAAAGCTTATGCATAACTAAGTTAGTAAGTAAATACTTAAGTACACGCTGACATTGTGACTGGTAAGAAAGGAATTTTCCTATAATTTTTTTTTTTATAAAATATGTGTATGTATGCGTGAGTGTATCTTAGTGGTAGTCCTTATTTAATTATGGCATTGATGCATTCAGCCTTGACACAAATGCACAGGACTGCGGTTTGCTATGTTTTGTGGAAATTTTTGTTTTTAATAAGAAACAAGTTTTAACGGAGCTGTGTATGATAATTTGTATGCAAACATCGTGTGAGAAAGCATTTACATATATATCCCACAAGTTAAATTATTAGCAAATTTTAGTGATTTAAAGTATTACTCTTCCAAATCTTTTATCTAACTACGTAGCTCTTCTTTCCCACTCCCCTGTATAATATAGCACACTTGGATTTTTTTTCTTACATTTACATTAACTTCCATATATCAACCTTTTACTTTCCCTTTTAGATGGCTAGCAGTGGGGATCCAAAATGGCAAAAGGATGCGGCCGATCAAAATTTCGATTATATGTTCAAGCTACTAATAATTGGCAATTCCAGTGTGGGCAAAACCAGTTTTCTCTTTCGTTATGCCGATGACAGTTTCACCTCAGCTTTTGTATCAACGGTTGGCATTGATTTCAAAGTGAAAACGGTGTTTCGGCATGATAAGCGCGTCAAACTACAAATATGGGTGAGTGGAAACAAAATAAACAAAAGTGGATGTGTAAAAAGGGGAATGAAAAAGAAAAGAGATAAACAGAAAAGTCATTAATCAAAAATGATGTAGATATATGATGTTGAATGTATATTAGGGTGAACCCAAAAAAAAGAAACTAGTTTTTCGATTTCGCCTCTTAAGACGATAAGACCGTAGCCCGAAATGTATCCATAAATTTTGGTTTCAAACCCGCATAAATAATTGGTGATGTATATGTGTCCCTATGTATACAAAAATTGGCTAAATCACCACTTGGACCCACTTGTAAAATGATAGCTCCGATTTAAATTAAAAAAATTGTAAATTGTAAATCATGTCAGGTTAGCTCCGAGTTAAAAAGTCACTTGCAACTAGGCCTTAATGTAATAAAAACTTGGCAGAGAAAGCTTCGATTTGAAGACGTTTTTCTGCATTTCATGGCTCAGCTATATGAGATCGTTACTTTCGATAAAAGATAAAGAGTACGTAATAGATACGGGAAAATTCGCCAAAATGTGCTAAAAATAAAAAAAAATTAGTTTATAAAACAACCAATTACTGGAATAAATGTTCAAAAAATAGCTGATATATTTTAAATATACCCAAAGCTGCTTAAACCAAAATAATGTTAAAGAAAGAAGGTTTTGTGTTTGTTCGTTGTGAACCAAACATTTGAACATCCTGCCTAGGTTATGAGGAGTGGACTAGGAATTGATTTAGGTGAAAAAATCTAATTTATGGTTAGTATTTTGGTAATTAGCCTACGTTAATAAATCTCAAATTTTTTTAAAAGAATTGCTAAAAATTTGGAGAAAGTAACAACCAGGGAAGGCGAGATAGGCAGAGAGACAGAAAAAGCGATAAAGTTTAGCCCTGCAAAAATTGTTGGATCATGTGTTTCACTTATGTCATACTAGAGTACTTAGAATTCTACTCCATTGTAATGCAGCAATGGACCAACTCATGTTTCTACACGAACATATTGTAAGCTGATCATTGATCGTTTTTAACGATTGTAATCAACACACGATGTTTATTGGACTGTGGGTACTCCATGGGTTAGTCTGATGTAATGCTGAGATAGAATATATGGTCCAGTCCTAGGACATCGCAATGTTAATTGGACCATATTTTTTGTAAGAATTGTGGCTAATTTTGGATCACTCGCCTGGTCCATAGCGAGTACTCCATACTCGCATGGAGTACTCGCGATTTTTGAAGGGAAGATAGAAAGTTCGAGTGAGCTTCGTTTACAGAAGGAGAGGAAGAGAATTAGAAACGAAGATAGATAGAGAGAAAGGAAGGGGAAGAAATAGACGCAGAGATTGAGAGAAATGTACTGGTAGAAGTGAAGAAAAAAGAGTGAAAAAAGAGAAGGAATGAGAGTGGGAGGGTGGTATGAGATAAAAACCTCTAAAAAGTCATGCAGGTGAGTTTCATCTTTGGCGAAGGGGTGAGACTGGTAGAGTAAGTTGGGGTATTGTGATATGGGTATACTTTCTTTGACTACTACTCAACATTTCATTGAGCGACCTGATAAAAAAAATAATGAAATTCAATAGATTCAAGCATTATGCACCATATCCTGAAACAAGATTACATTATATTAAGTATATCGGAAGATATTTCTATAAAACCATTAAAAGTCAAAAAAGTCGTTTTGTCAAATTGGGGAGGTAATGTGATTACTATATGAGCTAATGTGATATACCATACCACATTACCCACAAGCTCTGCGTAGAGAAAAATAACTTTTAAATGTTTAAAATGACAGGTTACATTAATGGAATGATTGCTGTCTAGCTCATTTATTTAAAACAAAAACATATTTAATATTTTTTCAAAAATAATTCAGTAAAAAACAAACAAAACAAAATACTATTACAGCATAAATAAATAAAAATAAAATACATAAATATAGTAGTTGGTTTACAGGTTTAGTCACAAGACTCGCAAACAAATATTGCTTGACGTTTAGGCAGGCATTTGCTATGTGCCCAAACTAAGTCGCACTGCAAACATGGTATCCAAGTTTTTGTTTCCTCATCTGCCCCAAATGATTTGTTGCAAAAAGCGCACAGCGTATCCTTAGAAGGTGGTGTTTCGGCCCAACATTCTTCATCTGAACTTGGCAGAAGCAAACTTTTTTCCGACTCGCTTGATGAGCTTTTCCTAGCTTGCTTAATCCTTGGTACTTTTACAGTTTTACGGGGTTTCGATGTCTCGCTTGATCGATGTTTTTCTTTTCGGTTTTCAACATTTTTGATGCTTGCTGCCAAAGATGCCTTGTACGGAGATATTGTTAGTACTGTTGCTTCTGAACGTCTGCCTCTAGAGCTGGTTGTCTGTTTTAGCTTAGGTGGCGGAGAAATCTCCCATGGTGTGATGGAATTCATCAAGGCTGTTCTACTCGTGCTAGCTATTGGTTCGTCTGATACGCTTTCGTCTCTGAGTTGCGCGTTTTCAAGGACATTTTCTTGGCTTTGAAGGATAAAATCGCTTTCTTGAAACTTGTTCTTATCAAACGGATAAATACCAGTGCACTTGAATCCGTTAATCGCTATCTGTGCATTTTGAACTTTAACATAAGCTTTAGCAAAAAGTTCTATAACATCGAACTGAGTCACTTTTCGACCTTCTTCGCGCATAAATCGTCTTATTTCTTCATTGTAGTATGTCTTCAGAGGACCCATAAATGTTTTGTCCAAAGGTTGCATCTTGTGGGTACAATGTGGTGGCAATGATATTATCACAACGCCATTTTCACGAGCTTTATCAAGAACTTCAATATTTCTTGTATGGCTGTAGTGACCATCTAAAATGAGCAGAACTGGGTCCTCCTTTGAAGGACGTGCAAACCGCATAAAATGATCAAACCACATTGTAAATATGGGAATTTGTATCCATCCAGATATGTGACAAGCTGAATCGGAGCCAGGAGGAGCATGCTTCATCAAAAGTGGAGAGGGTTTTTTCCTTGGAAATATGAAAAAGGGTGGAACGAAAGCACCACCAGCACTCATGCAGCTAACAACCGTTATGAGAGATCCTCTTTCTGCTGATGTCATGCATCCAATTTGCCTTTTGCCTTTGGCAGCTAAAATTTTTGGCTGCTTGCTTTGAACGATAGACACTCCTGTCTCATCAACGTTCCAAATCCTAGTCGGGCTGAAGTTATACTTTTCGTACTCCTGTTCCAACAAACTGTAAAACTTGTTAACGTTCTCCTCATTGAAGCCTTTTATTCTATTCAATGAAGTCCCGGTAGCACTGCGAAGGCTTATTTCAGTCTTATGCCTGCGTAGAAATTCGCGCAGCTAATCCCTTCCAGCACATTCTTTCATTACAGAAAATGTGTTCTCAATATTGTTCCGCTTTGCAATTTGAAATGCAAGCGAGCGGACATCACGAGACGTGAGTCCCCAAAATGTTGCCTCCATATCTTTTAAATACCTTACCAGTTCCAATTCCCTGTCTTTCGTAAAAACTGGTCTTCGACCCAATGGCGTGGCTAGTATATCATTGATTTCTTTAGTACTACGCGCAGCTCTTTGCAAAGTTGCAAATGGAACACCATACGTTTTCGACGCCAACAATATTCCCACCTTTTCACCTCTAACAGCTTGGATGGCTTTTTTCATGTTTTCTGCATTCCACTTACGAATTTATCCCTTTTTTGGCATGGCCTGCGGGTATAATTGGAGTTGCCTTTTACTTTTATAAATAGGTTCCTTTATTTGTTTAATGTAATATAATGTGTGTAAAATGTGATATACATATCACATTAAACAACTTTTACCATATCACATTAACCAAACTAGAGCTTTCAAGAATGAAAATTTTTTTCACAGAATATTATTAATAAATTATAAGTAATTACCTTAAGTATTGTTGAATATATCCACAAGAAAGCAAAATAAAATATAAAAAGTGGAAAATTTTCGCAAACTTTGGAAATATCCCTTTTTGAAACGCACGCAAAATTGTTGACGTCTACACGCGATAAAATATTTTAGCACACTGATAGCAATCTAAGCGATCAACGCCAGCCATTCCTTTGCAGTAACGGTTTTTAACCGTTACTATTCTGTTACCGAAGAGATTCTTGTACAGATGTGCATACTTTAGAAAACACGCGGGTATATCACTTTACCAACCTATATCACAATACCCTAACTTACTCTAAATCCTTCATTTTAATTTTAAGGGTCGTCCTAATGCACAAAGATACATCTACATGAGTATCTGTGCCAAAATAATGATAAGTTCGGTGAAGGCGCCATTTTTCTTAAACATGATGAGTATGTATGTATGTAAATGGTAATATGCGTGTGCGCTTGAGTACACTTTTTTCATCAATATCTTCTTACGGCAAACGAATATCATCAGCATGACATTAATTTGCAATATATTCTCAGATGTTTACATAATAAAGTGAAAATAAATATATCAAGCATTTACTTATATGTAGGTATGCAAATGTTCTTCTGGACAAGCGTCGTGATAAAGAAAAGATCATTATTTAGGCAAAGGAAATTTTTTCTTTTATGCAATATCTCTATTGATTTCAATAGGTTGAGGTTGATGGCTTTCATTGCTAATCGAAATTTTGCAAGCTGTGGTACCATGTTTTAGCATTAAAAGATATACCAAATTGATGGCGGTTGGCGGTGGGCGCGAAAATTCGGAACTTTAAGATGATAACCTATTGCCATAAGGCCTGGAAACTCTGTTGGAAAGGCAGTTTTTGCAAAAATGGTTTTGGCAGCCTGGTAATTGACGTACAGAGCGGGCTTAAATTGTGGAGTAGCGAGAGATATGACAAACACGATACCATAATCCTTGACGACGGTATACACTCTACAACAATAACAACAACGACGGTATATATGTTTGGGTTTATCACTGGGCATTTTTTTGTGCATATTTAACAGCCGCTGGAAAACCCTTTCCGTTTCTTTGATATAATTAATGATTTCTCTATTTTTTCGGTATAGCCTCTTTTGTCTTATTAGATTCCAATTCGCCTTCAGTTTACCTTACACGTCCAACGGAAAAAGCTTGACCATATTTTTCAGAGCTTTTGTGATTCTTCTGTTGTAATCCTTGCGGCTTAAGGCTGCACTTTGTCCACGCTGCAGACTATGCCTTTTCTATCGAGCGCTGCTTATTCAGCGATATTGTATCATGATTTTTAGCCCCTGGATGATACGAAAATTGCTGCTCTCTCAGGTTTTAAGCTCAGTTAGCCTTTTACGCTAGCAGCCTTCTACTGAAAAGGTTTTCCTTTTGCTGTTACAACAACCAGTCTTTTTAGTTTATATAGTAAAGCGCTTACTGTTGGTTCCACAGTAGAGTGGATAATACATATTATTGGGTGGTGTCCCTGGACGCGTATCCTGATATGAAGATAGTTCTTCCCGTTAGAAACTGCTTCCCAAAATTCAAAACTAACTGGTCCATACTTGTGTGCGTAAAAGCACTGCTACCTCATATAAAACTGAGGTCTGTGTTTATACTCAGCTGAGTAGAGCTCACAGGGTATATTAATTTTGTTCGCATAATGGTAACTCGTAACGGCATAAACTAATCGAGATAAATATATACTCCTACTTTATATATATCAAAATGATTTGGGCGAGAAAAGAAATTCATTTAGCCATGTCCGTCCGTCTATCCGTAGACACGATAACTTCAGTAAATTTTGAGGTGTCTTAATGAAATTTGATATATAAGTTCCTGGGCATTCATCCCAAATCGCTATTTAAAACGAACGAAATCGGACTATAACCACGCTCACTTTCTCGATATCGACAATTTCGAAAAGCCGAAAAAGTGCGATAATTCATTACCAAAGACGGATAAAGCGATGAAACTTATTAGGTGGGTTGACCTTATGACGCAGAGTAGAAAATTAGAAAAATTTGGACAACGGACGTGGCAACGTCCACTTCTAAAAGAAGGTAACTTAAATGTTTTGCAAGCTGTAATTTGGTAGCTGAGTATATAATGTTCGGTTACACCCGAACCTAGCCGTCCTTACTTGTTTTATTTTCTCTCATTGTCAGCTGCACAAAATCTCAGCTTTTTCTGCTACAAATACCCATTACTAACACTTTACTTTGAAAAAAAAAAAAAATTTAACACATAAATTTACCATAAATAAATTTACAAGTACATATGTTTAGAGTTCAAATCCAATCAACGCTCAAATATATCCCGAAAACATTTTCGAAGCGCTTATAACCAGGGACGGAAAATAATAATAATTTTTTATTTTCGGAGTCGAAAAAGTTCGCGTCAAAAAAAAAAGTCCTAGGTGAAAATCGTTTAGTTCTCAGGCATCCCTATAGCAATATCATGTCGAATCATGCATCCTTTTTATTATTCGAATTTTTTCGATAAAAGTTCACATATAAAAGTAAAATCTGTATTTTTATTTTTTGAGTCCGATAGAACTAGTTAAACTCGGACTTTTAAAAATAAAGTTAAATCCGAACTTTTATTTTTTAAGGCCAAAATAAAAGTCCGGCTTGATATCCGAAATAAATTTTTTTTTGGCCTTAAAAAATAAAAGCCCGGATTTAACTTTTATTTCCAGACTTTTATTTTTAAAAGTCCGAGTTTAACTAGTTCTATCGGACTCAGGTAATAAAAATCCGAAAATAATTTTTATCTTGATTCAAATACATATATTAAAGTCCAAAATTAATATATTTGCAAGGAATTATATTATAAAATGAATAACAGTTTCCGCCCCTGCTCATAACTTAGGAATCCCACATGAGTGCCAAATATGTTAAAACGGTGGGCCTCGGAAATTTGATCATATACAAGTATTTTATGACTCCGATATAATGAAAATTATGAGCTGCATGCCAAGAGTGTTTACAAACAAGGAAACTTTGAAAAAAGTGTTCTTTCATATTCAATTTGAATAAAACCATAATTTATAACGTGTCTTGCTGTTCCCGATTTAATTTAGCATGGATGCTCCAGTCTTATCATCTCCGTAATAATCAGCATTCCAACAATGCAAATATTTCGTGATTTTTCATTCTAACCATAAAACTGCCTCCGTGGTTCACCCTGGTTGGTCTATCGAGCCCTCTTTTTATATATATATATAGAGCTGACGTCGGTATGTTCTACTTTTATGCGTTTCCTTCGAAATTCTTCTTTCCCCACCAATATTAGGATATCGCTAATATAAAGCAAATAAATGACCCCAAACGTTTCATAAAAGAAGCAATTTATGAGCGGTTTATGGGCGTAATAGGAGTCTGATCGGACTCCTATTTAGACTAACAGAAGGTATGAAAAAAGTTCGTACCCGACGACCATTGCAAGAAAGGAAATACACTTCCGGACTCATAAATTGGCTCATAATGGGGGTAAAGGATCCGAATTAGGACTTCTTTAATCTTTTTTGGCTCAAAATGTTTGCTGGGTATACATACATACATTTTCAATATAGGTTCTATATATACATATATATCGTTAGCTTAATGTGAAAATGTGCTAAGTCAACTTTTACGAATTTTACAGGAGACGAAAGAAATGAATAGTTTATGAAATAACATTTCTTTTTTCAAAACTGTGAATAAGGATAACTTAAGGGTCATTTATATTTACAGTGCATTGCATGAGAAAACAGTACATAGCATGTGAAACATAAATGTGATTATTCTTTACGTAGCGTACATAGACAAGGGCAAGCACACACACAAATAAAGTTTGTATGTAAAATATACACAACCACAAGCAAGCAATATGTGCTACTCTGAGAGTGATGCTCATTTTTCCACTCTTTGCAATAACAATGTTAACAGCACGGGGAATGAGAGAGTCATGCGCATAGCACATACATGAAAATCAACATTCAACAGACTTCCATGCAATGCAATGCACTGCATAGTCTAATCAATTACACGCAAAACTCATTGAACAGATATTGTTTGTGAGAGCAATGTTGCTGTGCCCTGCTATGCTATGTAAGTATAACTGACCCTTTAATTGCAATACTTTTGAGTGTAGAAGCTTTGAGAAAGATAAATAAAAATCATGTATGCAGCTATTTTATTAAAAAAAAAAAAAATGTAAGGCGCGATAACCTCCGAAGAGATCTAAGGCCGAGCTTCTCTTCCAATTTGCGTCGTGCTCCTCTTGATTTTCCCTACAAATTGGCCGGATGGGACCTATATGTTTTATGCCGACTCCGAACGGCATCTGCAAGGCAGATGAGTTTTCACTGAAATTTTGATGGTGCTTTGCCCGGGGTGCGAACCCAGGGCATACGGTGTGGCAGGCGGAGCACGCTACCATCACACCACGGTGACCGCAGCTATTTTATTACTTAGCACAATTTCCGCACTCAAAACAATTTTTTATATACGTGGATGACATAATAAGCGTTTTAACTACTAATAACGAAGAGCTTGTACTGGAGTACCTCAACAAGCAGCACGGAAATATAAAATTTACTATGTAAACCGAAAAAGACGGAGGAATCAACTATCTAGACCTCGCGATAAATATTGATAAAGAAGCCAAAAGATTTAACTATGACATATATAGGAAGCTAACGGCCACCGACACAATAATACACAATACCCCAAATCATCCCCAACAGCATAAAAATGCAGCATTAAGGCACTGTGTATATAGACTTGAAAAAAGAGAGAATTTGAGGTCATATATAATATCGCTCCAAACAACGGATATAAAAAAGCACTAGTAGATAAGCTCAGAAGGGCAAATGGGGAACCAGAAAGAAATAATGAAAAGGAAATAATAGCTGGACGACTATGACATATACTGGAAAAGCAACATATAAATTGGCAAACTTCTTTAAAAAATACAACATTAACACAGAATTCAAAAAATCGAACAATGTAAGCCGAAAACTAAGAACTAACACTAACTCAGAGGATCCGTTTAGCAGCCACGGCGTATACAAGCTTACCTGCGGATGCCAGCATAGTTACATAGGACAAACAGGACGGCAAATAAGAACGAGGTTCAGCGAACATACTAGAGATTACAACAAAAAAATACGGAATCCAAACATTATACCCGAGTCTAACTTCGCGAATCACAGGTCGAGAATGAATGTTCCCCAGCAAATATCAATAAAACAGTTAGGGTTCTTCACATACAAGCAAAAGGCCAACGTCTCAACGTACTCGAAAACATGAAAATCTACAAACAGAAAACATTCGACGGTAGAATAATAAATGAACAGAAAAACACAATTTCTGACACAATATTCGAGCCTTTAAAACTTGTTTACAAGAAACAAAGTAATCACACAAGCACAACAGACAAACACACAACAACAAATAAACACAAAACAATTAACACACCAAAACAACAAACCCACAAAGAAGGTCAAACGACTATAATTACGGATTTTTACCTACCCCAGTCAGCCAAAAAAATCGATTAGTAAACCACCCTCGGTTCTGAATGAACACACAGCACATACACATAACTAAATATACACATGCATCAATTTTGACAATACCTGCTCATGTACCTACGAACTAACAATTCAGAACGAAAATCGACACCGATGATGACACAACGCTGAAACCCGTTTGTCGCAAAACCAAATTTGACAAGGGATGACGGAAAATCGGTCCAATATACATCATTTATCCACCTTGTCGGAAAATCAACAAAACAAGATAAGTCAATTTTTTCTCCTGAATTAGCACTTTTTACTCAATATGTTTCCCCATCACTCATCTGCTTTAATGATTGAAATATAACATTAAAACTATATATTTTACAAAAAATACTATATATTTGTCAAACTATTTCTCTTTTGCCGGATGGTGCGCAGACAATAATTTTTTTTTAAATTCAAACAAATGCTGTGTTGTGTCTTAATCCAAAAAAAAAAAACTGCCACGTACTTTATCTAAAAACTAAATGCTAAATCTCTTAATCGTTTTCAAGGGAGTAAAGACTTAGGTGTAATTATTGACTCGAAACTCTCTTTTTCCAGTCACATTGACTTCATTGTTTCAAAATTTATTGCTATGGTTGGGTTCAGTAGACGTAACACCAGTGACTTTAAGGACCCTATGACATTGAAGGCACTTTATATATCCTTGATCAGAAGTCGTCTTGAATATTGCTCAATAATATGAAATCCTTTCTATGAATCTAACCCCTATAATTTTGAGAGTTTAAAAAATTTTTATAATAATTAGTTTACGTACGCTTCACTCGCCAGCCGGCCTCCCATCATATACCAGCAGACACAAATAGCTTGGCCTTCAGGCTTTGCATGACAGAAGAACTTTTATCTCACTCATGCTTGCCTATAATGTAATTAACTTTAGGATGAATTGCTCCGATTTATCTAACTTGTTCATTCCATATATTCCACTGCGTGATCTTCGACATAATAGATTATTTATAAACTATAACTCATAAAACGAATTATGCTATGAATAAACTTATAACTAGGACTATATTGTGACGAATATTAGCCGATACTAAGCAGTGACTTGTATGCACATCAATAAATCAATCATTACGTCTATACATATGTCCATACAAGCAGTGGAGAGCAACGCACAAACACATGCATATATTTGTGATACTCCAAAAAGTAGGCAATAATTTGTGCAAGTATCACTCACATATACACGCTCATATGAGAAGCTATAAACGTAGTTATAGCTCGTAATTTTACAGCTGGTAACTAACTAGTAAATTCTAGAAATAGAAGCGCCTATGTCAACGAGGAAACCAAACAATATAAAAGCAGCAACATTTGGGGCATGAACAATCAGTTTGATTTAAGCAAGCTATCAGTTGCGAATTCAATATTGGATTTATTTATTTCACAGTTTAGAGATTCGAACTTTAGTAGAAGGTTGCAAATAAGAGGAATTGCACTAAAATTCGTTACAATATATACATCTAGCAAATCGATTCAGTAGTGTTATTAATTTTAATAAAAGTATGTAAGAAAGCATGTAGCTATTGAAGTGTAAGAATTGAAGTAGATTATGGTCAGCGCAAAGCATTTATCAAACACCAAAGGCTAGTCTCAATTGGGTGAATCCAAATTCAAGGGGTGGTGTAGCGCAACCTTCTCAAGGGCTTGCCACGCAATATATAGCTTCTCCAACCCAATTGTCAACCTCACCAAACCGTGGCGAATCCTGTTTCATTGACAGCCGAGGCTCTGGCGATCCCAAGTTTCTCATGGAACTAGGGGGTTAGGAGGAAGGTTTAATGTGGTCACATAAATCGTTTCCGAGATGGTCGGGCTAGTACCTTAATAGTGCTTTGTTACCGGAACGTACCGGATCTATATCTGACAAAGGATCATCAACATCGGTAATACTCCCCAAAGACTGAATGAGAATTAAATAAAAGAGTTATTTTTATCTTTATTACAATTATTGCTAATGGGAAACCAAACATATGCTAATAAGTATGTATGTATATTAAACTGGAAAAAAAGTTCCACTACGCATACGCAAAAAAATAATTTTCGAGCCTGCGAAATGGCGAAAGGGTACATTTTTCGACCAAATCACTCTCCAAAACCCAAAAAATATTTTTTTTTTTTCAAAAAACTGTTGTAGAAACGTTGGCGATAAGTATGGCTCGAAAATTATTTTTTTGCGTATGCGTAGTGGAACTTTTTTTCCTGAGCCCAAATCCTATCGAAAAATCGATTACGCGATATCGGTTAACTTTCGTCCATTCAAATCGACGCAGTTTAATATACACACACACTTATTAGCATCTGTTACTAAATCAACCCAGTCTAATGTATATGTTAGCATAGTTGTTTGTACAGCGACTTTATTAAAAAGTAAGCCGTTTCGTCATGTAACTTGTTGCAATGTGTTACTATATGCATCAATAATACTGCATGAAAGACTTATTGATCATATTTTTAATGCACATTAGACCGATTTAAAACTTTATCATTTTTATAATCTTCGAAGATAAACGTATATTAATGGGGAGATTCAGAATATCTTCAAAATCAAATATATAATATTATATAATTTAATAAACACAATATCTGTGGTCCGTTCAAAAAATCCTTAACCTTTATCCAAGGTTTGTACGCACAAAGGTTAGGTTAGGTTGAACTGGCCGGTCAATAATACCTGATGTAGACTCAATGTGTCGGTAGTGTTACCAGAATTCGACGACCAAATGTAAGAACCCCAATCAGGTGCCAGGACCCGTGTTATAGAGTTACTCTGTCCTTTTGGCAAATACTAGAAGTTTTAAAGACCTATTACATTCCCATTACATGACTTAGCTAGCGAAGCCTTCGGATTTTTTTCGCTGCAATATATGCATTGACCCCTATGATCATCTTTATTAGATGTTCACAATCTGAAACGGTAGGGATGTATTTTCAAGGTCAGAAGAGTGTGAAATGTCTACCCGCTTTGAAAAAATAGGAGTAGAAAAATAAATAACTTGCTACGGAAGCCATTACAGAAACTGTTTTTTTTCAGCCAATGCAAAAGGGGATACTCGTACAACAGACCAGTGCCAGTTTGCATTACCTTTCGCATCGAACAAAAATAAAAAATTCAGTTTCGCCACGTGTGATGAACAGAAAAAATCAATGGATGTGGCCAGTGTAAACCAACCTCAACTTCAACTGCAGTTGAAACTTTCATTGGAAAACCGGAAATAAAAGGCAGAGTTGTTATCCGTTAAAATTTCCATCTGCTATGTTGATTTGTCGTTCAGAGGCGGAAGTAAAACATATGCCCTTCTAATATATCATACAAACTTGAACAGAAGATTCCCCTAAAATTATTGGCAATTGAATTTATGATGTATTACTAACGTTACCAAGTTATTATTTACCAAAACATGTCCGGGGATATACTAGCCCCACGGCAGTCGGCCTTGAACCAGAAGATGCTGATCCGAAGCTTGCCGGACTCATATATTCTAAATTAAAATCTATAACTATAACATTCCACTCATCTTAGTGATCTGAGAGGGGTAAATGCTTGGTTGGGTATGACGTGAATACAAATATTTTGTTTCAACAAAAGATCCGTTTCAGTATTTTGGGGAAAAAATTAGATCAGGTTAGGTTGAGGTGGCTGCCCGAGGGCACACTTAGGCCAGTGATATTAGGCCTGTTTTTGATACTACGAAAATACACCATTTCCTTTCCTCTTCAAACCATTTTGAGGACCTGACAAAAGCTACCAGTTCTTGACATCATGCTCCACAACCTGGCTCAGATCATCTAGAAATGGAGCACCCAGAAAGCGCTGCCGTGCTTCGCTTAGTTCCGGGCAGTTGTGGATGAGGTGAACCACCGCTTCTTCCTCCTTATCCCCTTTACAACTCCTGCAGCATCGACGATAAGGCGCTCCTAACATTCATGCATGCCTACATATAAGTGCCCCCAAAAGTGTGGAAATTGTATCCCTGCTTAGGTTATACACGTGATGGGATCTTTTAGGATCCCCTTTTTGGCCAAGTTTCCGTCGATGTTCGACACCCCGGTGTTTGTAGCCATCTTTGTTCGGCTTGATGGTGGATGTGTTCTTTGAGCATTAGCTTGCATGTGTAAAGGGCATTAATGGCGGGCAATATCTGCCTGGTTGTACCCAGCCTAGCGAGTTCATTTGCAATGCAGTTTCCCTCGATGTCTCTATGTTCAGGGATGCATGTGAGATGTACACGGTTCTGTTGGGCGATCTCTTGAAGAGATCGGCGACAGTTTTGTGCTAGTTCAGAATTGAACGAGTAGGAGTCAAGAAATTTTATGGCAGCCTGACTATCGCTGAAAATAAAGATTTCTTTGCCGAAATTGTCTGTCCCTATCCTAACTGCGGCTTCCATGATGACTGCAACTTCTGCCTGGAGTACACGGCAGTGGTCCGGTAGTCTGAAGGAGAGTTGGAGGTTAAGGTCCCTTGAGTATACTCCAGCTCCAAATCTACCGTTTAGCTTGGAGCCGTCCGTGTATATGGAAATGCTGCTGCCAATGGCAAGGCGCCTATACGACTCCGTCCAGTCATCACTACGGGGAATATTTTTCTAAAAGTTGGTTTCCAAAACTGTTGTGGTCTCAGAGTGATCCATGCTAGGGGGGAAACAAATTGGAGGGAACAAATTAAAATTCAATATATAATGAAAACATTAAGAATATGGACGTAATCGTTTAGCACAGCATTATTTATGGAAGCTAACACCAAAGATACCTAAATGATGAATCTCTGTAATTAAATCCAGCAAAATCTATTTATATTCACCTAAGAGTTTATGTGAAATAAATTACGGTTTGTACGGTAACAAAGAAGAATTAAGAGAAAGACGGCTGACTTCGCCTGGTTAATCCACCATGGCACCGTCCTTATTCCGAGCCAAACATCAGAACAGGTGTGACCGGTGACCTGTAAAGCGAGATTTTTGCGCGTCGAAAGAGGGCTTTACTTTTCAATTGCCCAATCAGACCAAGGCAGGACTTGTTGGCAAAGTGTGATTCGCGGTTCGAATCTCGGTGAAACCTTTGATAACATTACGAAATTGTCTGACGATGAATTTGTGGCGATTTTCGAAATGGTACCATCGCAATATGCCAGCAAATATTTCTTCCTTTCTTTTCAGTTTCTCTTAGAAAAACATAATAATTGAATATTCAATTATTATAAGCCGGTGTTAAGCTCATGAATTCTTAATAATAAGTATAAATTGAACACACCATTAAAAACAAACAAACAAAGTTATTCTCCATTTCTAAGCTGACATTGTTTTTTCTTTTAATGCTGGTTCCCAAATAGACGAAATCCTTCACAGTCTCTCTGCCAAGGCGCAAATGCACTGATTCTTTCTTGGATGACAGCAGGTACAAGATCGTCCAATCATAGTCTTAAAATAGCTTCAAAATTAAAAATAATCAAAAGGATCCAGAAAAAAAATCGGATAGTAACTTGAAGTAGGTAGTCCCGAAATCATCCCTAAATGTTCAACATTTTCTCATCTATGAATAATTTTTCCAAGGAGTGGAAAAAAAAATTCTACAAAGCTAAAAATCGTCATGGAAAAAAAAGTACTCTCTAAGTTTCGAAACTAATGAAACTAAATAACCGAATTATTAAATCCTTAAAAACTCAAAATATTTAATAACAGTTCTTCCTTACATTGCACTTGCGTCCGGCACTGAATTCGATTGGCATTCTTAAATACGTAGAAAGCCAATCCATTCTTAGAATCATTTACGGCGATACATTTATACAATATTACATAAATATGACCATGATTGAAATGAATTCCGCAATCGCCAGTGCTCGATATCCCTCAATGTAAAATTTATTGGAAAACTTCCAAGGCTTTATTTTGTTATTTAAGTTTAAAGTTAACGCGTTAGTGACCATAAAAATTGCACTTAAACGCCCCATTTATGTAAAAAATATCACACGAAGTACATAAGAGCGTACATACCCTGAAGGGATGTCAGTAACTGGTGATACAAATTTCTTGTCCGTAACTAGACCTAAAGTGGCAAATAAGTACTAGTTCGTTAGTAACTAGATTTAAAATCGGCAATTTGGATTTTTGCATTTCATGCTTAAAATATATATTTATTTGAGGAAAAGGCCTCGTTCGGAACTGGCGAAAAAGGAATAATTTCTTACTAGAGGCAATATGTAGAATTTCGGCCCGCTTCGGAGCCAACTAGCCTAGGTCTTGTAAATGTAAGTTTTTACACATGTTCAAAACTATCGAAAACGTGCTAATTAAGAACTAGTTCTACACTGAAAGAAAAATACTGGTAAAATCAACAGAAATTTGGGTCAATTCAACCGAAATTTCTGTTAATTTTTATCCATCGCAATAAGATGTTGAATCAACTGCGCACAAATCGTTGATTCGCAATTGACCATTTTAGTAGTCAAATGAACAAAAAAGTTGTTGCGACAGCTTTTACACGAAAGTACCTATGTTGCCATATACATAAATAAATAAATAAATGTAAGGCGCGATAACCTCCTTAGAGATCTAAGGCCGAGCTTCTCTCTTCCAATTTGCGTCGTGATCCTCTTGATTTTCCCTACAAATTGGCCAGATGGGACCTACATATTTTATGCCGAACGGCACCTGCAAGGCAGATGAGTTTTCACTGAAAGCTTTTCATGGCAGAAATACACTCGGAGCGCTTGCTAAACACTGCCGAGAGCTTAGAAAAATTTTCTTCTAATTGAAAAACCTTATTTATTTAAAATTTTGATGTTGCTTTGCCCGGGGTGCGAACCCAGGGCATACGGTGTTGCAGGCGGAGCACGCTACCATCACACCACGGTAGCACTTACTAACCGAACGTCAATTGGGCTTACATAAAATATGCTGGCACACATTAAACATTATACACTTTATTATTTTGTTTTATTAAACGCAATTTCACCAAATTTTATATTTTATAATTTATTTAATTTATAGTTTTGAACTTCGCTTTGCAAATAGAAATGAAAATAATAGTCACAAAACTGATTCTCAATTCTTTCAGTTGCTGCTCAGCTCATTCTCATTTTCTTCTCTGGCATGTAGTTGCCACACTTGATTGTTTCGAACAAAACCTTTAGTATATATGTAAAGTAAAACATTTTAAATAGAGAACTTGTAAGTTATAGAAAAGTAAAGAATCAAATCGCTAGAAGGTAATTCACCACTGGACTAACTTTACATGTAATTCGGCAAGTTTAATTTTGGTAACACTTTGAGTTGAAATGATTCCAAAACAACAAAACAATAAAAAAGGACAAAATTAGTAAATTCGTTCACGTGAGTGAAAATTCGTAAAAACTTGAGCAAAATGTTACTAACCTTGCTCGTTCAAACAAAACTTTTGCGACAAGAGGGCGCAATTTTGCATATCTCTTGGAGAAGAAGTTGCAAAATAGTACCCGATAAATAGGTCGTGTCCCGGTATCTCATAATTTTTAAAAATTCAAAAAAGGGGTTTTCATTATGTATTGATAACTGAAAAACTAGTTTTTTGTTGTTTTCCCATTTTGTGTGTTTTTTCGATTTGGTGGTTTTCTTATTTTGGTATTTTTTTTAATCAAGTGGCACCATCGTCATAAGTACAAAGTAGAGAGCGCAGTGAGCGTAAAATTCTCTTTGAAATTTGCTCATGTATTGCCTGTTGATCACTGTTGAAATGACCAGTGAGATCAGTTGTGTTAACAGAAAAATCAGTTAGATTGACCAGGAATATGTAAATTTTCCAGAATTTTGTTAACTTAAGAGCAAAAAGTTCTCTTCTGTTGTAATGACTAAACTAATTTGTTCTTTATACAAAGAACTCGGTCGAAATAACCATAATTCGATCAATTTCACCGAATCTCCGTTGAGGCAAGAACAACAGAACAGATTTGTTGATTTTACTAGCACCATTTCTTTCAGTGTAAAATTGGAATTTTTCTCTAGTTCGGAACTAGAGAAAGGTAATGCAGTGGAGACAATTTGCACCGCCTAGGACATCACAATGTTAAATTCGACAGTTGAAAGCATGTAAAAGTGATCGATGGCGAAGAAGTAGTGATTCCGAATACTCTAGAAACGCACTTAGGAACTAGGGACTTTCCCTACAAAGTATATAAGTACTTGGTATATAGTCATGTACATTTGAATGCAAATCATTTCTTCCTTTTTTTTGTACTTTTCGATTCATTCTAGTTTTTATTACTCTTCAACAGGATACAGCGGGTCAAGAGCGATACAGAACAATAACCACAGCCTATTATCGTGGCGCCATGGGTTTCATTCTTATGTATGATGTCACAAATGAGGATAGTTTTAATTCTGTGCAAGATTGGTAAGTAAAACGAAGGAAGAGGAGGACATAATGTAGCAAATTAGCCTGGTATTGAATGAGATGTTTTAACAAATTTTAAACAACTACCTTCAAAACTACTCGAGTTACCTGAAATTTGTTTTTAAATATCGGAATTATTATACAACTGATGTAATACCCAGTTTACATATTAGAAGGTGTAAATTTTTTTCGTACAATCTCTAGGGTGTCATCTTTAAATGAAAGCACGAAACAAAAGAGAAACATGAAAGTTTGACAGCTGTTGTTGTTTTTGTTGTTGTAGCGATAAGGTTTCTCCCCGAAGGCTTTGGGGAGTGTTATCGATGTAATGGTCCTTTGCCGGATACAGATCCGGTACGCTCCGGTAACACAGCACCATTAAGGTGCTAGCCCGACCATATCGGGAACGATTTATATGGCTACATTAAACCTTCAGGCCATCCCTCCCTCCCAACCCCCAAGTTCCATGAGGAGCTATGGGCGCCAGAGCTTCGTCTGTTAGTGAAACAGTATTCGCCGCGGATAGGTGAGGTTGACAATTGGGTTTGGAGAAGCTGTATATTGCGCAGGCAACCTGAAAGGGTTGGGCTACACAGCCCCTTGAATCTGGTATTTTAGTCCTTTCTTACGACAGGCATACCTAACGCGGGTATATTCTGACCCCCTAACCCGCTGGGGTAAAGTTTGACAGCTAATAATCTAGTGTTAGGTTTGGGACATTAATGAGCTCATATATTAACAATTGCGAATTTATTGTAGATTGATGCATGTGTAAACGTGATTTAACACACTTCCTGACTATTCCGTAGATAGTTCCAAAACGACCCAGAAACAGTCCAAACTAGCTTGAAAGTTGTCTCAGAAATGATCCCAAAATTTTTTCGAGACTCCGACATGCACCCAAAAAGAAACAAAGAGCAATTCCCAAAGCATACCGAAATGCTCCGAAAACAAATCCCAAATTAAACCATGGTTAGTGGAGTAATAATTTTGAAATGTGCGAAAATGATGAAAAAAAAAAATTCCGGATACTACCCAAAAAGAATCTCAAAATTTTTTGAAGGTAAACCCGAAATCATCCGGCGATAATCCCGAAATTATACTGAAATTGTCGTGAAGCGATGGAACCAAAATATTTCCCACACAACATCGAAACTGTCCAAAAAAAGATCTGAAATAGGGCCCTGAAAACAATTCCGAAATTGCATTGATAGCAGAAATATGGTCCTAATTTATCATGGGAGGCAAAAAACTCCGCGCTATGATCGGCGAATGACCCTTAAATTATTTCAAAAACAGTCCAGAGATACTGACGAATTGGTAAAAATAGTTTAAAAAATCAATCGTCAAATTAATTTCGTGATTATCCTGTACAAAGTTCGGAAGTTATACAAAGATAGTCCGTAGTTATCCCAAAATAGTACCTAGTTGATCCCGATATTATGCTGAAACAGCATTGAAATAATCACTGATTCTTGAGGAGGTGTTCTCGAAATGGCTCCAGTAACAAAACCTAAGTGATCCGGGTATAGTTCTGAAAGAACTCTAAAATCACCTTGAAGTGGTCTCCATTTCACCCTGAAATGGTTAGGAAATAGTACTGTATAATATCGGAAACAATACCGAAATTATCCCGAAGAGATCCCAAAAGGGTTCTAAAGCGAACTCGAAACAATCACCAGTAAATTCCAAAAAGTACGCGGAATAGAGAAGAGGATAAAAGGAAATGGGAAGGAAAAAATACGATCAGTGGACGAGGGAAGGGAAAAGGCGGAGGGAGATTTTGAGCGGTGAAATATAAACAGAGAGAGGAAGATGGAATCCTCATTGATAACAGATTGCACAAAAATGGTTTGAATATTTTAGTGTCTTCTCCTATATTAAAGAAATTTAATGATAGACCATCGCCTACGAGAAAATTAGTTGAAAGATAAAATAAAAAGAGAAATAAAGGAAAGGGGACAGAAATCAGCAAAGAGATAAAGCCACCAAAGAGTGAAACAAAATAAAGGAGGAACGTGGAACTGGTATTCCAATAAAAGTTCCAATAAGAGTAACATAGACTGTAACTGTACATAGTTTTGAAGGCGTAAGAGCAGGAAAAAAAGTAAAAATTAGGGTTGGACAAGAGTAACTGTTAAGGAGCATTGGGAGTATCAACAACAGTAACAGCATGTTTGTATGAGTAACAGTAACCCTAAGAGCATTGATAAGAAGAACAATAACGGAAGAAATAGAAACAAGAGAAGAGTAGGAGTAAGAGTAAAAGAAATCGTAAGAGTGTGCGTTAAAATAAGAGTAAGATTAAAAGTAGAGTTAGAGTAAGAAGAGTAAGAGAAAGAGCTAGTGTAGGAGTAAGAGCAAGAGTAAGAGTAAGGGAAAGAGTGAGTGTAAGAGTAGGAGTTAGATTAAGAGTAAGAAAAACTTTAGGAATAAGAGTAAAAGTAGGGTAAGAAGAATGAATGCAGCTACTTACTTATATCAACAATTTTGTTATCAAACTCCAGTATTAATCTCATTATCATTTACAGGGTGACTCAAATCAAAACCTATTCTTGGGATAACGCACAAGTGATACTTGTTGGCAATAAATGCGACATGGAAGATCAACGTGTCATCTCATTTGAGAGAGGACGACAATTAGCCGATCAGCTGGGTGTTGAATTCTTTGAAACCTCAGCCAAAGAAAATGTTAATGTTAAGGTGAGTGCAATAAGTAAATGAAAAATTGAAATAGAATAATTTATAAATGCAGAAATATATATTTTTGCAGGCTGTTTTTGAACGGTTAGTCGATATAATTTGTGACAAAATGTCGGAAAGTTTAGACTCAGATCCCACGTTAGTGGGTGCTGGGCAGAAAGGACAACGACTGACAGATCAACCTCAAGGAACGCCCAATGCGAACTGTAATTGTTAAACATACACACACCCACACATACACATATATATCTAAAAACAATACATACACACAAACATAAACATACACATACATATATGTAGACACATTTAGACACAAATATAACTAAATAAATAAATAAAAATTGTAAAACTTCTTAGTTTAAGACAGACAGTAGTATAAATATTACAGATACTGTTAATTTTTGTTGTCACATACTAAACATACATATATTTCGTTCTCTTCTTTTGAATGTTAAACCAATTAGAAACGAAAATAATAAAGAAAGTATTTGCTGTATTTTTATGTAAATGTGCTAATGGCGAAAAATCAATTAATGCTGTTGAAATCAAGTAAAAAACTTGTCAAGAAAATTGCGCCTCAATAAAATATGATGAAGAGTAGGTGAAATATGAATTTTCGTTTAATAATATAAATTTGAACTAAATTAATATAAAAAAATATTATATCGGGTTGTAGTGATTCCTTCAGGTTTTAAGGAAATTTTAATTACCAATTACTTGATAAATCGCTTTTGTTTACAGCAGGAAAACAATTACTTCATTATTCCGGTTATAGATTTTCGTCAGTCTTTTATTCTTCATATTTTAATAAAATAACGTTAATCATTGTGGATAAGACAAGTGTGATATCTTGTGCATGGGCGGCAAAATTTCAAATACAATGGATAACCTGCTTTTTAATATGACTATCGTGATCTCATTCTGTATCTCTTTCTATTACCCGCTGAAGATAACCGACCATATGCGCCGCCATATTGAACATCCTCTCAAAACGCTGTCAAACCCCTAAAAAGTAGTCATCTTGAACATCCTGTCAGATAGTTGACATATTCAAAAGTAATTAGGTAGCGTAATACATAATCTGCTGCTTCTTCAGTTATATAATATCTGTCCGTGTCACTGAACTGTCAAATAGTAGTTTGAAAATTACTTTTATAATCATTCTTCATTAATTGCCGCTTAATTGCCTAAGCGATTTTGGCGCTTTTGTAACAAAAAACGCCAGCAATCCCTGTTACGCAATAATGGACGCCAATTGGGAGTACCACTTAATGGAAGTTCCGAAGACGAAATGATTCACAGTTTCTAATGTATGCCCGTCAATAATTGAACTGTTATATTTCCTTCAGGGACTCGTATACATTCGTACTGGTTTTAAGCTGAAGTGACTAGCAGAAACTAACAACAAATGTGTCTTAAATATTGAGTGGCATCGAATAAATCGGGAAATACCTTATCAATATCCTAACTAAAATTGAGAAAAGGGGCATATCTATGAAAGCTGAGTGACCATAACTGTTCCCCCAAGCGATTACCTACCGACGATATACTGGTATTGAAAATGGTCAAAATCAGATTATATTCACGCCCACTTGCAAATATAGAAGAATGTAACGGTGCTGTAAAAAATACCGATCAAGGGGCGAAACTTGTTGAGTGGATAAATAAATGGTTACGATGTACAATACTAAATTTATTAACATTTTGCATAATGGATGTGGCGCCGTCCGCATTAAGCGGAAGAATATTGGATTTCGCTTTGTAATTTGGCGAAAATATGCTCCTTCGTATTATATGTATAAAGATCTGATCAAAAGCGGGTGAGGACCACGCCTACTATAAGACAAGGGGCTTCCAAATATATGGTACGTAACAATACTATCAGTAGAGATATGGTAGTAAAAAGTACAAAAGTTTAAAAAGGGAAAATCTTCCTGATCTCCTTCGATTTAGTTAATCCCTCTACAAAACGTCTAATGCCATAAAAAATGTTTAACGCGATTTACCACCGAGGAGATTTAGACCGAGCTTCCCTTCCAATTTGCTCACTAGGATGAAGTATACACGATACCTTTTTCTAAGTATGAGTACTAGCATCGATACGTTGATCCGAGTATTTTATATGAGTACCGTAACGAAACTTTTTCAAAGCGTTCAATCACTAATCACGACCGATGACTGACTTCCTGACTCATGAAGCGTCTTATAGGCGGAGGTATATGCGATAAAGAGAGCAGCCATACTGCTCCAGGAAAGTATGTTTCCCCACACAACAAATGTAATGATTTTTATCAACAGCCAGGCCACCTTAAAGACATTAGGTTCCAAGATAAATTCGGATATCATGCGAGCATATCGAGTATCCATAATGTATTTAAGTGTCTCCCTTGGCTGTGAATTTGCAGATGAGACGGACAGAAAAGATTCCGAAATGAAAAGAAGCAAGGCGTACACCTCCATACAATCACCCCTAGATTATCTCCTGAAAAAAATCGAGAAATATGCGATTAGGGCAATAGAATTGCTATGTACCTCCTGGGATGATTGTGAGAAATCAAGGTCCTTAAGGCGATATTTGCTTAATAAAGAATTAGCTTCCGAGGAGGACAAACAGAACACCTTTACAATTCTATCATAGGTACTATTTCACGTTAAATGCGTGAGCTGCTAATGCATTAATTTTTTTTAATTTTTTTCTAGTAGAACTCTTCATTTTACGCAGAGCAACTTCTACTTATGTGTGTATCGCTTCCACTTGATAGTGCAATACATTATCAAGAAATTGCCCCAAAATTGGTATCCAATCACCAAATTTTTTTAAAATTTTAAACTAATTTTAAATTAAAGGGCAATAAAGTGCATCACTGTCGACAAAAGCAAGTAATCAATAATTTAAGGTAATGGTGTTGTAATTGAAATTGCCTTGCATTACCCCAAGCATGGACAATTGTAATTAAAAGCGTTGAAATATGTACGTTTGTATGTATTATTGCAACAGTCGAGCGTGAATTGTGTATTTCAGTGAAAATTATTATTATGACTAAAATTACTTAAATGTAATGTAATTACATAAATACGTTGCAATTGTAAGCATGTATGTGTAAGTAAGCAAACATTTGCGCAAATAAAGAGAGTTAAGTAAGTTAAATAATAAAATAGAAAATTACATACATACATACATATATATACGAAATGAAAGCTGAAGCATAAATAACAGAAAAAATTAAATTCATGTATTAGCGTTTAAAATAAAAATATAATTACCAAAACATTACTACTATAATCATTACAGTTGTACTAATGTTGAAAACAAAATGAAATGAATAACTATCTAAGAAATTTATGTAAAGAAAACCTATAAAAAAATTCTGAACTTGTACAACAATAACACAATAGAGAATTACACTTTTTACAAACAAAAACTTAAAAAGAGAAAATAAGTAACTTAATTAAAAGTTAATAAAAAACTATTAAAACATTTTAAAAGAAAATGTTTATTAATGAGTATTAAATTATTTTATTTTATTTGTAATTTATTCATACAAACACACATATACATATGTACACTATAATATAAAACACTAATACACATACAACTGTACTCTCTATTTACTTATGTAAAACCTTCGATTGGAAATGTTGTATGGTATGAATTGGTAATTCATGCTTTAAATTGAGTATTTTTTTTCTAAAGATTTTAATGTAACTTTTCTCGGGGATTGGAATCCGGGACCTATGGGGTAGTAGGCGCAGCCAAGTTATATTGTTGTATTTAACTAAAAATGATTCAAGTAGATGGAATGCTTGACCAGAAGCCCATCTCTACTCGCTCCATTGTTAAACTCTGAGCTTTAAGCTGCCGTTTAGCCATCAAAAGTAAATATTAACCGATAGAGCATCCGGCGCATACTTAGGTTAGGTTGAACTGGCCGGTCCATGAGGACCTCACGTAGACTGAATGAGTCCGTAGTGTTACCAGAAGATTTCGGCGTATACTTAATTGCGGCAAATTTTACTAGCAAGACACTTAGATCGTTAAATTGTGATTTGAGGCTTATCTTTTGCAAAGCTCCTCGATTCATAAAAGACTACCGGCATGAACAAAATTTAAAACATATATTGTACTATCGCTATCAAGAGATCTTATCTCTGGCACTCAGCGCATTTAATGGCACCCAGGTCCTACTAGCCCTTTAAGTATAGCTCCAAGATCCAAATCTTGTCATACAAAAGTTGCGAGTGGTCAATTTTATACGAATTCTCAGAAAAAGTTGCATTGTATTTGCTAAATAAGGTTCTATTATGTTTAGGTACCCTACAAATTCTTGATACACACTCATAAATCCCTGGTTTCAAGGGGCCAACGAAGCTCGCTTAAGGCCGCACCTATGAAAGAGTGGACGCGATGTATTGAAATTTCCCCAAAATGTTGTTGTAGATAGCAATTTGCTTGATTTTGAACACCTAATTCACTATCTGATTTAATGATATTTGAAATTTTTGTAATATGGTTGAAATAAGACTTTTACCAGGATCGATTTCGCTCTCGCTAAAGTCTGATGCCATCAACTGAATGACTGATACATATTGGCGGGTCAAGTTTTCATGAAATATAATCTTGTGCAATAACAAAGCTAAAATTGCTGGTTAGACATAACTACTATCGTACTTATAGCTAAGAGCACCTGAACCTCACGAGCGTGACGGTGCTCATACAAGTTTGTGGCTTCTTCTACTGTACCTGTAACCTTTCAAAACTAACCGAACAACTAGATGCCTTTCACTTTGCACGTTTTTAAGACAAGATTTTATATAAGAGAAGTTGGTAGGGCGATCGAACGAAACTCTCACAATAATAAGATATCCAACGCATTTGACTATAAAACTCTGCCGGAATCGAAGAAATGCGCGTCAGCTTTCTACCAATAATTCGTAATATATCCTTAAATTTAAAGCCGAAACGTCGTTCTCCTAAAAAAAAGTCATTAAAAAGGTCAATATTTTCAAATCAATAGGCCCAGACAGAATAGTAATGAAATGCTGCTGTCGAAGGAGATACGTATAAAGCGACATACCGCCTTTCGCGAGTAGTGAAGCCTTTGGAAACCGTTCTGCTTCCTCATTTTACAACTCATCTTCGCCTATACAGCCATCGGCATATCATATTGTTACGAATATTAGCAACACTAAGAGGTACTGTCATCCCTAAGCCGATGCTAAACAGTGATATCATGTACATCCATAAATCAATCATTATGTATCTACATAAACGAATCAATAATTATGTCTACACATATGTACGTACACGCAGCGGAGAAGCAACGCACAAACACATGCATATATCTTAACTGAGGTGCACACAAGAGAGGGCAATAATTTGTGCAAGTATTACTCACGCGCATATGGGAAGCTATAAACGTAGTTGTGACTGGTGATTTTGTAGCTGATAACTAACTAATAAGTTCTGGAATGGAAAAGCCTAGAAGTATGCAACGAGAAATAAAAAAGTATAAAAGGCCGCGACAGTAGAGGCGCCTGCGCTTGCCAGGCTAAGACTCCAGCTATTAGGAGTGATACAGCTGTCAGACCTAGAAGTAGCAACTGGCTTAGTATTTCCCAAGAGTTCTGAGTTATTTTATAACATAGGTCCTGGTGTTGATAGAAATTTTCAGCTTGGTCATTAAAAATAAACTTCTGGTAACACTATGTACGCATTCAGTCTATGTGAGGTCCTCATGGACCAGCCAGTTGGTACTTTTGCTTAAAAGCTGGATCAGCTAATATTTCCAATTCCCTGGCCATTATATATATGAACTAGTCTCGATAACAAATGCTAGTCTCTTAAGACTTTATGTTTTCCACCTTCTTCTGGAGTTTTCACCTAGCGCATTCCAACGTCCTTACCGACCAAGTCCAGGGCCACACCTGGAAGAAACAGAGATCGTAACATTCGCATTGATGACGTTACACTGCCGATTATCGGTCACCTAAAGATCTTATATGTAATACTCAACAGCAATCTTACATGCATGCTTCCGAACTTCAATCGAAAGTACAACGCGTCAACTACAATATTTAAGTCACTTGCTGACAGCAAATGGGGAAAGGGTTAACAATAATTAGGAACCAATTGGCCAGTCGTTCATGTTCTATACCATGTATCCGTTTGACCGCCTCAGCAGTATCCATATGGACCAACCCTATTGAAGCGAAAAGTTTCATTGGACTCCCGTTAGATGACCATGATGATAATTTATGAGTGGTGGTGCCTATGGAATTTGATATGGTATAAGATAAATAAATACGAACAGATTCAGGCTCCTTTTAACTTTCCCCACAAATTGGCGGGATTTAAACTAAATATTTTATGCAGACTCCGAATGCCATAAGAAAGGCAGATGAATTTTCACTAAAAAACTTTTCATAGCCAAAATACACTCGAAGGGTTTGCCAAGACACTGCCGAGGGCGATCCCACTTAGAAAAACATGTTTCTAATTAAAACAAATTTTTACTCAAGTTTGGATGTAGCTTTGCCTGGAACTTGAACCCAGGACCTTTATAAAATTTTTTTCGGGTAGTATACACACATACACATATATACATGTATACCTAAACAAACACTTAACTTAAAAACTAAAAGCCACACTATGTAACTAAGAGTATTAGCCGCAATCAATACTTTTTTACTCATGGCATACAAGATAAAAAATCTATGAAATACAACTCACATTACATAACAAAATACTTAAGATATTTAAAATATATTTACACTTTGTCTATGTACATTTTCGACAAAACTTTACAAGAAAAAAGGCTTTCATTGCGCCAAGCTGCGAAAAAAGAAGTATTATTCTTTTCACGAAAATATAGTCTGCATAATGCGCTAATAAAAACAATAAAAGTGAAATTGTTAAAAAAAAAAAAAATGAAAAACTATTTTTTTTTGTTCAAATATAAATTCGCCGCTTTGGCGCTGCACAAAAAAGTTGCTGAAAAGAGTAAAAACAATAATTTAAATAAATTTCATAAAGCTGCCCCAAGCAAGAAATATTCTTAATAATTAAACTTATATACACACATACATACGTAAATATTTTTAGTTTCACACCCACACTAGCATACATACTACAACCATACATTAACATAAAATGTATTTACATTCTAACACATAAAAATACGCTTAAATTATTATCATTGCATGTTTTATTGTAGTAAAATTACATATACATACAAAAATACATATATAAATATAAATATATGATCATAAACAAAAGTATATAACTTCAAAAGAGAAACAAAAATGATAAAAGAAAATACAGTTATGATATGTAAAAACAAAAAACAAAAAGAAATCGAGTATTTATTTCTTTTCGATTACATTCTTTAGGAGAACAATCTTAAACGCGGCGATTCCGCTTTGAAGACACTACAATGTTTAGACAGCTTGAGGTCACGACTTACATCGAACTAATGGCAGAAAAGCACACGGCCATACTTCTCTTGCAACTTCGACCCATCCAGTTCCACTGTCGCAATTGGGCTTCTCATCCTGCTAATTACTCTCTCGGGGAATTAAAGGTGTTGAGTACCGCATTGCGGCCAGTTTTCACAATACTATGTCTTGGCTGGGATAACGTGAAATTTGGTAAGAATGCTAAAGTGTCCGAAGTCAGAGCGCTTATAGCTCAAATCAATAATAGCCCACCATATCCAGCAAATATATATTTGGCATCTCATTCATGGCTAAGTTAAGTTATCCGTCAGAGCGTTGCAGCGCCCCATAAGCGAGTAAAAGCTTTAATATCATTCCATAAAGTAGGTATTGGAGACAAAAAAGGGAAAAATATTAATATAAAATAAGATTAAATTAAATCAAATCAAATTACATTAAATTAAATTAAATTAACTTAAATTAAGTTAAATTCAATTAAATTAAATTAAAATAAATTGAATTAAATTAAATTAAACTAAATTAAATTAAATTAAATTAAGTTAAGTTAAATTAAATTAAATCAAATTAAATTAAAATAAATTAAATTAAATTCAATTATATTCAATTAAATTAAATTAAATTAAATTAAATTAAATTAAATTAAATTAAATTAAATTAAATTAAATTAAATTAAATTTGTTATAAAACTACTTTGCTTATTTATTACTTGTTAACAACATATAATATTTAACTTAGTTGAATTGGCTTTGGAATTTCTGTTAGTGAACTAAAATACTGTAATAATTTTTTACAGTCGAAATTATACGTGCATTGAAAACGAGTTTGTCTGTTTCAGTATTCTTTTCTTTTATTGATAAATCTCTGCTAACAAAATTAAATTAAACTAAATTATATTAAATTAAATGAAATTAAACTAAATTGAATTGAGTTAAATTAAATAAAAGAAAAGAAAATAAAATAAAATTAAATTAAACTAAATTAAAATAAATTAAATTAAATTAAATTAAAATAAATTAAATTAAGTTAAATTAAATTAAATTAAATTAAAATAAATAAAATTTTATTAAATTAAAATAGTTAAATTTAATTACACTTAACTAAATTTAGATAGTATAAATTAAATTAAGTTAAATTAAATTAAATTAAACTAAATTAAATTAAATTCAATTAAATGAATAGAAATAAATTTAAATTGAATTAAGTTAAACTAAATAGAATTAAGAAGAAAAGGAAAGAAAAGAAAAGTGTTCTATAGACTCCTCTGGTCTGCGATGCTTATACTAATCACAGAGCACTAAGACTTTTCGGGATTGGCGGGCGAGACTGCAGGAAAAGATACTCTATCAGAATATTCTGTTATTCTTCGCAATCCATCGTTCAGCTATTATTCACATTCCTCAAGTACCCAAGGAGATCGGACAGATTTAGACAATTTTCCCTCACACACGAACATAGCAGGCGGCGGATTGGGGTTCGCTCTGTTGTCTAGCTCAAGGCTGACTATCGTCATAATGTTATAGTCGAAATTATCAAGAAAAAAAGCTTTAATTTCATTTTTAAAACAAGAAGGGTTACGTGCCTCCCCGCAAGGCAATAGGTTACATATCCTAGTACCAATTCTTGAAACTAGTACTGTCAGTTATCATCTTCATTACTAATAGGCGCTAAACCGTTTAGGTGATCTTGGTCGTGTTTTCTAATAACTGACTCCTCTGCTTTGAAATACGAGTGTTGGAATAAATACTTTCTTGGCGGGAGCATATTCGTTCATTCGCCTAACATCACTAGCCAGCGAAGCCTTTGAGGCTTTATTCGCTGTATTATCTCCATTGCTGGGTTATGTTAGTACCTCTTTCGATTCTCGCCGTCAGCATCGCGAGCACGACCATAAATCTTCCGGAGATATTTTCTCTGGAACACTGCAAGGACTATCTCATGACATTGTTTTCGCCTTTTATTTTTTGAACGACAGCACTTACTTCGTCATGTTCTCTTATTCTGCAACGGGTATAAATGATCGGAAGTTGGCTTACTGTTCTGCATATGGATTTTACGTACATCCATCATCAAATCCAACCATCATCACCTCATCCATACGGCAGTCGCTATCAGAAGCTAGGATCTTGAAGTTCCTCTTCCTCATGTCAACAGGATGGCAACCATGTTTTCGCTGACTGAATTAGCAGTGTCCCCTGCCACAATGATGGATATTGATCCCCCAACGGGTGCTATTCTCTGAGAAAAATTGGTGGAGAAAGGCCATTCACCCTGAGTATTCAACAGAATAAGGACTGGACGACATGAACCAACTTCTTTCACCACTCTGTGGCCGCTTAATCTCTGTGTCATAGAGGA
Organism: Eurosta solidaginis; assembly: GCF_040869045.1. NCBI lineage: Eukaryota > Metazoa > Arthropoda > Insecta > Diptera > Tephritidae > Eurosta > Eurosta solidaginis. The sequence continues at coordinate 202,957,262 of NC_090321.1, read as the reverse complement.
TTACACCTTATGTCTAATGACATCATATCATATTAAGATTAGAAATGCAAATTCGTTATTTGGGCGTAAAGATATTTTTCTACGTGGCTCGATCATGCTTAAGTGGCGAGACGGACTTAGACTCAATTTAGCAACCAGCAAGCAAATATTCTACAAGGATCTACTTGTCATCTAATTTTGGCAAAGTTCGGGGTCTCACGTCTCCTCGGAACAAATACGTTTAAATCCCTTTGTGACTCGATCACGATAGAATAGCAGCCCGATTTGAACGAGTTTGGAAGAAAGATAGCATATGGTCTGAGGTTTTTTTATCAAGCAACCAAGGAACAATTAATTTTTTAACATTTTTTTATTACTTTAAGTATATTGACATAAATAAGAGATATAAAGTATATAGCGGTCAAAAGGGTTTGGGTCTAAGTAAATTGTTTCATTTTCACCTACACTTTGCTGGGAGCATTTTTTTTTAAATCGCTTTAACTTTGAGACTATTTCACCTAGTTGAGAAATATTTTTTACCTCGGACACGTAGATCAAGGTAGAAAAAGTGAAATGTGAGCTCTGACTGCGCATCTCCTCTGAGAACAGTTTTTTTTTTAAGTCATCATAACACTAAGTCTAATAAACTTAAGTAAATAAGTTTTGGAATATATCCCACATATATCGATATCCACTCAATTTGTTTGAAGTGAGATGTTTCGGTGCTTCTCTTCCTTCTGCTTCTACTGGGAACACTCTTTTTATGAATTCGTTATAATTCACAGTGCACTGCGCCAAAACCAGTAATACTTGGTGCTAGTCACATATATGTAGGTAGTATTTTGAAAATATTGAACTTTGATATCCTAATTTCTACAAGAAATAAAAACGCGTCACTTTCGGTAAATATTTTTAAATTCTTTATTACATTTATCTGCAGATTTGATAATACTTAATTAAATACTTTATATATATATTTATTGTTTTTTTTTGTTGCTGCTGCACAATATTATACAAATAATTTTTCAGATATTTTTCAGGCAATGCTGGATCGTAAGTATTATACACAGATAATATACAGACATTTGTAAACGTGAATATGTGAATTATTTTTTATAAATTAATGATTTCTATGATAATTTTCTTACGCAAAAAAAAAGAACTTAGCTTTAGAGTTATAAATAATTTAATATTTATTTACTTATTCAGAAAAAAATTGCTTGTCAGCCATTTGAAAACTATTTTTTTGCTTCTTAAATATAATTATAATAACAAAATATAATTAAAAAAAAATCACTGGTCGAGTATTAAGGGTAAGTTGGAGAGAAAGTTTTGGATTTGTACATCTTTTCATAATTCGAATTTTTTGTTATTTCAACAAAAAGAGTATTTATTGTAAAAAATAAAATTTTTAAAGGAACTTAATAAAATAATGTTTTCTTTATTCTTACATAATACTTTTTTAATTAAAATTTTTTTATAGCAACATTCTTTAGTTTTGAAAGTTTCTGGCATATGGTAAAAAAAATTTTAATTACATAAAAAAATTTTAATACAATAAAATAAAAATATTTCATAAACTTGTTTAGTTCCATCTGCAAAAAAAAAATAACTAAATAAATAACATAAAATAAAAATTTTAAAAATTACATAAAAAAATGTGAATACAATAAAAAAATGTTTCAAATGTTTCATAAACTTGTTTAGTTTTATTTGCAAAAAAAAAAAAAAAATAAATAAATAACATAAAATAAAAATTTTAAAAATTACATTAAAAAATGTTTCAAATGTTTCATAAACTTGTTTAGTTCTATTTGCAAAAAAAAAAAAAAAAAAAAAAAATAAATTACATAAATTAAAATTCTAAAAATTATATAAAAAAATGTGAATACAATAAAACATTAACAAATATTTCATAAACTTGTTTAGTTCCATTTGCAAAAAAAAAAAATAAATAAATTACATACAAAAATTAAAACACAATAAAAAATAAAAAATATTTTATAAACTGGTTAGTTTTATTTGCCACAAAAAATATGTATTTATATATATAAATTATTTAAAAAATAAGTATGTATATTAAAGGTTTTATGCATTTTTAAGGGAAACTTTACACTACCTCTATTATCATCAAAAAAAAAAAAAAAGTATTTATAACTATATAAAAAAGTATGTGCACCGATTTTTGTGCAAATCTTACACTTATTTTAAATAAATGCATTTTTTCGATGTCACTTAAATTTTAGTTTTTTATAGCATTTTCTAACTCAACTCATCTAAATACACTAAAATATCTTATTCCCAACTAATGAAGCTATTTTTTTTTTTTCTAAATTTTAACTAATGAATGGCATAAGAAGCTTAATGAATGTATAAATATGTATTTTAAAATTAGTCATATAACCTCGTTTTTTTTACTCTGCTACTTTTTTATATACAATTGGTTTTTGTAAATATTTCTTTGTATCCAACTTAATATCGAATAAGCTCCAAACAATGTCGAGGCACTCTTTGCGTTTATCTTTCGATAAGGTGGCTTGTTGACTTTCTAAATTAAAATGCAAATGAAATTTTACTTAGTTTAAATTTAAATGCGAATGTAAATGCAAATTATTTTATTAAATATCTTAGTGAACTCAAATAAATGCAAATATTTTTTTTTGGCAAGAGATTTTATGGATGTAGTATGCAATTGGCTAAGAAGAGATGGCGAGGTAGCTCAAATAACAAATGGCACAGCAGGAAGGAAATGACTTACTAAGAGCTTTCCATTATAAATCATCAAGGATATTTTGCCCATCAAGCTACAGAAGACTCCAAAATATTTTGTTAAGGAACTAAAGAAAATCATATGTGAATGTATTTTTGTGAACCACATTCCGTCGTCCTGAAGGAAAACAAGGGGTAGCTTACATATCAAAGTCGGGAAGATGGGATAAAAGCCAATAAGTCACACCTATTTCGTGTTAAAAATACTTGAGATATCACGTGATATACATATAAGGGTACTTTCTAATCTCCCCTTTCCATAGCACAAAATGTGTACCTAAGGGAAACAGTGCTCCATGAGGTGGTAAGAAAAATGAAGAGATTCCTTCTGCATAAACAATTTACTTTGATCACGTATGTTGATATGCAAGGTGCCTTCAAAAACCAAAGCGAAACAATTAGAAATTAACCTATCAAACGGTACCAAGTAAGTGCGGCTAACAATCGATTTTAAACTAAACTGCAAAGCGGGAAGGGGGAGTCTGCTTCGCTCAAAGTCGATATCTGCTAGGATGCTGCTATGACTTGTTTGGGGATTTTAGCGGAGACGATCGCAACTGCATCATATAAATCCTGCTTCTGATAAACATGCACATACTATCTATGCCGTCATAGAGAAGTATATAATTATTCGCGAAAACTGTAGTTTGGGGGCAGCGATAATACTGTCCTTCCAGGCAGCAATGATTGGTAGGAAGAGGGATAAGGTTCCAACTAAAAACGGCAAACAAATCAGAACCGACGGCTGTTGATGGTCCTTTACGGAATGCAGAACCGCTACGTTCCTCGGAAACGATTAGGTATGATCACATGAAACCTTCTAGGTCATCCCGCCCTCTCACTCCTTACATCCATAAGGCAGTTGGGGTCGCCAGAGCCTCGCCTGTTAAAAAAACAGGATTCGCTACGGGCAGGTGAGGTTGAAAATTGGGTTGGAGAAGCTATATATTGCGCTGGAAACCCCTTGAAAGGGTTGCGCTACACAACCTCTTGAATCAATTTGGATTTTAGTCGCCTTTTATGACAGGTAAACCTGCTGCGGGTATTTTCTTAGCTCCCTAACTGCCGTCATACTGTAGTGTATTTCAAGCAGAATTTCTCGCGAAGCCTGCAAATCACTCGGAACATAACTGGCAGGGTATCTATCTTTTCTGACAGCCAAGCAGCTATAAATATCCTTGCTCAAAGCTGGGAGGGGCATGAAAACAAATTTAAAATACAATCAACTTTCGTCTGGTTTCCGGGTCACAGAGTAATTGAAGGAAATGAGCTGACACGTAGAAGCTCAGTGGTAGGTGTTGAGGTAGCAACCAGCATCGAAAAAGTCATACCTAAAGGGACAGCTTGGGGGTAAATTTGAAATTTTTAGGTGTACAAGGTTCAGAAAAAGTGGAGGAGCACTACGTACTGTGCAATTTCAAGAGCTCCATGACAGGCTATAATGAAAAAAGAAAAGGAGTCTTATGAGTACACACGTAACCAAAAAACACCCATATACTTGTAGCGGGCTGACCCGGTTATTGAGCTCTAGTCACACATGCGAAAAAGATAGTAAATCTGCATTATGATCACTGCAGAAGCTCTAAAAGGCGTAGCTTCCGAGGAGACTCTTGAGTATTATCTATGTGAGTACTTGGCTCAAGCTAGAATATATATAAAATTCTTTGGAACCCCTTTATGCAAAACTTGGGTAGATTTACAGGAAAACGGATTCCAAATGTACATGAGTTTATAAAGAGCTCTGGCTGTTTGTAGTTCTTACATATCCGATGTAGTACTCAGTAGGTGCACACGAGTTTTATGACATCAAAACGGCTCTTAATTGCGACCTGGGCGACCTGAGTCCCATTGAATATACCAATATATACCTACCTACTATTAAATTTGAAGCAATTGTTTGCCATGTACCACCATTCTTTTCAGCCTATTACATTTTGGTACTGAATTTTTCTGTTGCTTTTTATAAAACAAATTAATTTTTTTTACAGCATTCTTTTATGAAAAATGTATGTTTTCGTGAATATGTGCCAAATTTGATAATACTTATAATTGTTTCTATACATACTCATTTAAAAAAAATCAGTCTGAACGTGAGTAAATTTTAATCATTATATGCCCTTACATTATTATAATTTCTTAAAATTTTTAATCTCAAATTAGCTTCAAATAATATTGCCACGGCTTGGTGGAATACCAACCTATCTCGGTTGCTGATTAAAAAACGACCTATCTCAGAATAGGATTGAAAACCACACAATCAGCTAAAAATTCCTATATTAGGTATATGAAGAGATGGAAGGTTTTTTTAATATATAGCTCGTAATGTGTTTAAAAGCATGTGTTCTTCAAACAAATTTTGACATAGGTCATTTTCGAACCTGCACCTGATTTAGGGTACGCTTGCACCAATCCTCCTATTTATGCTAAGTGTTTTAAATCTAACTTATTTTGATCTTAAACTAAATGCAATTCATACAAAGTATTTATGCCTAAATATAAAAAATTTGTTCGAGTACTAAGTAACAGCATATGTAGATATCAGTGGGTGAAGACAGCAAGGTTGATTTTTTAGTACATAGAAAAAAAAGTATTCCATTTTATCGAGTTGAAATGACCCTGTCGACAAAGCAGATATTCAATCAGTATTGTTTTAATTTTTGCCTTAATATACAAGACATTTCTTATTATTTTTTCATATAATTAAAAAAGAAAATTAAATACATTAAGAGAGTTCAGATTTTTGTGCATTTCATATTGGAAGCGTTGCAATCTATATATATACATATAAAAATCAAATTCTGTGTGTGTGTGTTCGCTATGGAAACATATTTCAACACTTCAATCATCACCAAATTTTGGCTATAGGTTCCTTCAATGAAGGCGATGGTTTTTCATATTTCAGAACTAAGAATTTTAAATTTAATTTTTTTTTCAATTTCACGTCCGCCACTGGGTGGTGCGACAAATTTTGTATGTCAGCAAAGGTTACTCATACGCCATGTACACACTTAAGTGCACAACTTTTGTTTGGTCATATTATTGAAATAATAAAAAGTTTAAGCGATTGCGTTGAGTGAGCATTCCATTGTACAAATAGCTGTCTATATGAGATGATAGACAAAAATTGTGCAGCTAAAATATTTTGATTAAGTTTTGAGATTTTGAGTATGAATTGTGTGTGACAAAATAAAATTTAATAAAGAATGATAAATAAGAGGAATGAGGGATCTAAGAAGGAGGGGGGTAGAGGGTATAAAAAAGAAGTGGGAGAGATAAGAAAATTATAAATAATAAGAATGAGAAAAATTCGGAGATACATTTTGAAGATCAAAAAAATCTTATATGCTGACTGCTTGACTTTTAGTAACGGGAAGGAATGCGTTAAAATATACCTTATTATTTAGATTAGTATCTGCCTATACCGATTAACGCCGGGTACCCTGCTAGTAGTAAATATAAGCTACGATTTGTGAAACATTTTTTTTTTTCATTTTTAAATTTGTTTTTTTCACATTTTTTTTGTTTCGACAGTTGCTAATTTGCTATTCAATGTTGAAAATATAAACTATGGCTTTGCGTATTTGCCATGACGTAGCAAATGCATATTCGTTTAATTTGTTAGTGTTTTGTGTAAAAAAACAACATCTGTTTGCAAATACAATGATGCTTAACCATTTGCACAAAATCCACAACTCCCCTATTCTTTTATAGTCTTCTTAGCTACTTTTTAAATTAAATATATATATTTTTGAGTTGATATTGGCATAATTACTTTTATATAAACATCAAATACTTTTATTTATTGTTTGTTTTTATTTTTGCAGACACTTTAACTCAGGTTTCAATATTTATACAACGTCTTATGCCTGATTTAGACTATACGACCCATCAATGTAATCACACGATTTTTATTTCAATTCAATTCTAAATGACTATTATGAGTTTAGTTACAAAATAAAAAATACAAGGCGCGATACCTTCTATAGGGATGATGTTGCATTGCCCGGGACTCGAACCCAGGCTATTTGGCGTGGTAGACGGAGCATGTTATCACCACGTCACTGCAGCCGACATTGATGTGATAAATTTACCAGGGGGAATAATATATATAAAAAAAATCCCTTTTCACTTTGGAGCAAAGTATATTGATTGAAAATAATAAATAATAATAAATAAAACTGAAACAATCCAAAGAGGTTGCCAATGTGGAAGAACTGGAGGAGTCCAATGACTGCGTATAACAGAGTTTGCCCTCTAAGAAGATTCAAAGCAAAGCCGCCACGTTGGCGCAATGAGCTTAGTCTTCATACAAGGCAGGTAAAACAAATATTTAAACTGGCTAATACCATATAAAGCGATACGTGCCGGGACGAGTACAGGGATCTGTTGAGGATCTACAAGCGTGAAGTTTCCAGAGCGAAAAAGTCATATGGAAAAATGTCTACGTGGATATCGAGTGCTCCAGTGTAACAGCGTGGTTGAGGAAAGTCCTAACAAGGTGGTATATAGCGAAAGGACTAATAAATAAAGTGACCGGGGAATGATCACGTAATATTGAGGAGTCTCTTCAGGTGCTTTTCGATACACATTTGCTATTGGAAGATGATTCAGAAGAGCCAGCAGATAGCACTTACACTTCATACTACAAATTTTAAGTCGATCGATCGCGGAATGGCTTAGAATAATATTAGATGGGTGCATAAGATTGAATCGTGTACCGGATCTATATCCGGAAAAGGACAATGAATATCGATACCGCTCCCCAAAACTTTCGGGGAGTTTCTCTATCGCTACAAAAATGAAAATATGTACCGTACTCTTGGAGAGCTGCTCGTGTAGCTCTCCTATCAAAGGCGGGGAAGATAGGTTATGTGTATCTTAAAGACAACAGGTACATTAGCTTTACACATACTCTGCGTAAAACGTGTGAGAGGCTGATAGATATGTATATACATAAAATTCAAAGTGGAAGAGAAACTGCTCTCCACAACACAGCATGTGAACACCAAAGGCAAATCGGTAAATACTACACTGCATATGATTGTTATAAACATAAAGAAGGCTGTAGAATATAAAGAGTGCCTTAAGAGTCTTCTTAGACATTGCCGAGGCTTTCAACGATGTCTCTAACCGGTCGATCATAGATGGTTTTAACTACATTGAAGTACATCTAACCATAACCAGACGGATGAAATTGCAGTAAGACTACTTCACAGTGGGGGTTTATGAGGCCACAAAATCAGCGGAAAGGGGTACGCCGCAAGGTGTAGTGTTATTACCTCTGCTATGAACGCTGGCCATCAACCAACAGCTCAGGCGGATTGATGAGGGATCTGTCAAATTTACGGCTTACGCAGATGACGTTGTAAATTGCATAATGGAAAGTGCTTTTCAACAATTAGCTCTTTAACTAATCAGGCGCTTCGGGTTATATATATCTGGGCATCTAATATCGGATTCGGTCGGTTCTAGGTCCCAAATTAAACCAGCTGTAAGTTAGTCAGGGTGATGCTGCAGGACAAACCTTGCAAAAAATATTTAGGAATCACTCCAGATAGTAAATTGTCGTCGAAGCGTAAGTTGGAAGAGAGCGAAAAAGGCCTCGACGGAACTTTGTGCATGTAAAAAAATGTCCTTTGTCTCTCGTTGAGTATTTGCAACGCTTGTTAACAGCCCCAATTTTAGGGCGAATGCAGGCTGTTAATGCCACCTGCAAACTTAATGGCAAAGAATATTGCTTTAACATACATATATATAATATAAGTAAGCTTACTGATCTATTTCTAGAAAGCAATATTGATTTTTGAGATACCTAAAGTTATTTTTTGTGGGGGGGGGGGGGGGGGGGGGTGATGAATATACGTAAACATATTTAGCCTGTGATATAGGTAGCCATTGTGATTGATATGAGCTGATTAAGATGTGTTTTTTGTTGTTATACACTCTTCTTTACATAGTTTTTGTTAACAATTCAACAAGGCAACTTTCCGTCTTACTGCATTCAGCCGGTGGATAATGTTTTAATGCCAGATCTTTAGCTTTATGATTCATGCATTTAGTCTATGTTACACCAAACCGCAAGTTCAACCTTTGAATTTTGTTTCATAAAAATTCAATTTCGTTTGGAGAAATTTTGATTCAGTAAATCTTGATAAAGTTCCCCAGTTTACCCTATATTTATGAAATTTCATTAGAACTGACTTTATAAAATTTGTTTTGTATGATTTGCATTTTTCTTCATCGACATGTGTCTCTTAAAGTCACAGGATGCACAACAAATATCTTATCTGTCAGTTTTTATATTTTTTTTTTAAATATTTGCAACTTTTTTTTTATAGTTTACTTGTCACATTTGACATGTAAATACAAGTATGGAAACGCATATATGAATACTTACACACATTTGCTACATACAAACTTAATTAATACCAATAATCAACTTAACAACTATTACATTTTTTTTTACACTTGTCCTTGTTTTTGTCTACTTAACTTACTTACGTATTTAACAATATTTACTTTGTATGTGTATTGTATGTATGTGTGCATATTGAAATATATCAACACATACAAACATATTTATTCATTGACATCGGCCACTATAATAATGTGGCGATGGCACACGACGTATTGTTGCAAAATGTTGTGCTTGTTGATCTTGTTGTTGTTGATGTTTTTGTTTTTGTTTTTGTTCATTTTCCTGTTGCTGCTTTTTGTTTACATCACTTTTTATTAAGTTTTTCTGATTGATTCTCCAAAGTTGTACTGGTATTTGTTGTGCCATTATCGTTGGCATTAAAGTCATTTGTGATTTTTGTTGTTGTAGTTGCAGTTGTTGTTTTTTTATTAATTCCGCTTGTTTAATATTCAATTTTTGTTCATTTATTGTATTTTTGTTATTGTTGTTGTTTTGCTGGTGTTTATGCTGTTGATGATGTGGTCACACGGTCGTTTCATCATCATCAATATTCCTCCTGGATATGAACGATGAAGTGGTTGACATAAGAAAAGAGAAAAAAAAATTGAGTATGAGTTTTTAATTAACGTGAAAAAGCTTGAACAATAATTAATACGTGGAAAGTGAAAAGTATTTACAAACAACTAAGTACAAATTTCTTCGGCTATTCCAAAGGTGTGTAATATCTTTGTGCATATGAATATCTACGGGTGTATGTAAGTATGTATATGTGTATTTTAACTTAAAATTTTACACAGAGTTTTATTTAACAACTTACTATTACTCGGCACCTTATACCTCTCCCTCCTCCTTTAACCCTCTATTTTTCTCTTCTCTCCCTCGCCTTTTCCCTCTAACTCTTCCTTCTCCTCTCAATCAGGATCTGCATCTGCCCATCGTATCCCTTTCTCCATCCCATCTCTTTAACTCTCCTTTTCTCATCAAAGCTCTTTCCTCTTTCTGTTCAATATTCCACTCCCTCTACCTCTCTCTCTCACAAACGGTTAATATATATATTTTTTAAAAAAAGGCCCTTATAAAATTTTTCCTAATATTCATTTAAACAAAGAACAAATCGCATCTATAAACTATTTTATCGAACAGGTCTGTCCCTGGTTCATTTCCCGTTGAGAAGACATCCCAGATAATATTAAATACGTAGAGCTACCAAAGCATCAAATTTTAAACAAATCCAGTCATAAATTATACTTTTTTATAGATCGGTATCTGACTAATTTCTCGGACAAAGGATTGTCACGGAAAGCTTACTTGCCGCGGTTGATTCCGAAATATGTGGGAGATATTAAAGATTTGGTTAGTATGGGAGATGCCAGACACGGGAGTTCCGCGATATTTCCGAACCCAAAGCTCGCAGCTTTACAAGCGTCATCAAAGCTCAAATCAAAGTAGAGGGGGAAGCTCACCATACACCCACACATTATATCGACTGCTGAGTGCAATAACACCCTATTTCAGCTGGCGTTTCGAAAAGGCCATAACTCAAAAAACGTAGGTATAACGCCATGGACAGACTTTGTCTTAAAAATGCTTCATTTCAGAATTCGGTTGAAGAACGTCCGAACTCATAATTTGTTTCAAAAACTCCTTGTCTGAGCTTAAATTCAATACCATTGTGATTTCATACAAGTGGCGAATGTTTGATATAAACGTTCACAATAGTAAACAGCCTCGATCACCTGTTTAATCGCTGTTCGATTACTTAAATCATTTGCTCAATAGTCTTTTTGAAACATTTTTGTAGGCGACTGGTTCATTGCATTATTTACATATTTTAAAATTTTCGCTTAAGTGGCTGTTCACATTTAATCTCTTAACTAGATTTTAGAAGTGAATAATAATATGTAGTCTGATTTTCTGTAGACAAATTTAAAAGAAAAGTTGAAACACAAATGGGCAATTCATGGCACTCCAATTTAATAACGCTTACAAGATACGGAATAGAAAGATTTTTCACTTGTATGAATTCACAATGATCAATACATTTGAGATAAGGTGTTCAAACGAATTTCGAGAGAGGGCGCTTTTCAGACAAATTCTGAATTAGAGTGTTTTTGAAAAACATTCTCAGATAGGGTGCCTTCGAACTGGAAACTGAAAAAGGGTGATACTCCTCAGCTGCAGATATATGATTCGCTGAAGTTGTCCCAACAAGAACGCTTGAGGTCGCTCTCTCGCCAACCTATATATTGGTAAAGTAGAAGTTCGTTGACGGAAATTTGTACCCGGAAGTGAGCAGCAATATTGGCTGCTGTGCTTTATGAGCATACAAATGAGAAGATTGGGGAGCAATATGTCGTTTTAATTTTTCTCCCAGCTTAAACGGTTGCAATGCAAGCAGTGCCTTTGTTAAAATTACTGTAAGAAATTACCGTACATAAATCTGGGGTAGAAATGTCATCTTGAAACTTAAGTGAGGAAAATAAGCCCAGTCGTTCGACTCTTTTGCTCTAAAAAAGTTAGGGTCTGAATTTTAGAAATAGTAAAGATAAAAAACTTCCGAAAACTGCGTGCTGAAATAATGAGGTGGTTTTCGTAGAAGGGTGAGAAAGGTCTTAGTGAAATCTATAATAAGAGAGAGTTGTCAAACAGTACGGCGAAAGGAGTGATTGAATTCCGGGATTAAACATTACTAGTGTAAATCAGTTTAGAGACGGTTAGAAACCGGCTATCAACGGTCTTAGTAATAGCGCGGCCGCAGCCTTCACTCATATATAAGCAGATAAAGTGGTTCGTCAGCTGTGTATTAGCTTATTTGCGGACTATTGTGTTGGAAGGGGCAACCAAAAGGCACTGCCGGCCCATAATTTCGATATCAGCTCATAGCTGGAGCAGGAGCTGAGAGGAAGGGGGTATATGGATATCTTGCCTTCCTTCCAGCACCAAACGACAGGGAGAGAAGTTCTTTCTAGTCGAGAGGGGCATGTTGTCAGTGTGTCTCAACAACAAAACCTTAGGCTCAGTTGTCAATTAGTAACGAAAGCGTCTCCTTAAATATTAAATTTAAAATTGCCAAAATCCCTTATAACTTTAAATTAAAATATGACGTCATTGTGTCATGATTTAAAGTGAATATTGTCTCTGAAACACTGACACCGAAACTCAAAATTTATGGACACCCCAATATGCAAAGGTAAATGCGTAAGCTTATCCACACTCAATAGAAATATTTTAATGTAGTTATAAATTTACATACGCATTCATTTAGCAACATAGAGAAATTAGCATATAGAATAGACGGAATTTGTGTGAATTTCTAAAATCTACAGCAGTGAACACGAAAAAAGCAGTGACAGTTTTTATTAAATTTTGTTAACAATTTTTTAATTTCGGTAATTTAAGTAAAAAAAAAAATCGCTCAAATGTGACAATAGTTTCGAGCTTTGTGTTTGGAGTTTTTTTTTGATGTTTTGTGAGTATGTAGTTTTGTAGTGCAATCAATTTTAGTTTAACAAAATGCAAGTTATAGGTCGCTCAAAATTCGTAATTGATTTTTCGACCGTTATTTTTCCAAATGCTCGGGCATATAGCTTGGTTTTTTAAATGAAAGAAAGCTGAAACACCCTTCGGAAAAAAGCTTGTCAAAATTCAATACGAATTTTGAGAGACCTATAACTTGTACTTTACCGGACTAATTGATTCGGCGATAAAAGTGCATACCCAAAAAAAAAATTCAGAAAATTTTAAATGAAACGTTCGAAATTTTTGTTAACTTTTGACGAACTTTTGAATTTTTTTGGTTAACGGTTTTGAAATTTCATATTTTCAATTACGAAATTCATAGAATTTTTTCTTAAAGTTTCGAAAATAAAAAAGGAGATTTTAATTGACGAAATTTGATAAAAATTGCCAGTTCTCTTTTCGTGGTCGCTGTTGTATTTACCAAACTTAAAATTATCGATTTTGTAATAGATTCGGTACTGTTTATTTATGTTTTTTGTATGAGTAACACCTACGCACATACATACATACATACATATATAATTGAGTTAATATGTGAAATAATGCTACAACTAAATAAGCACAATTAAGGAAAAATAGTGCTTAGTTTATTGCATTCACGTTTTAACCAATTTAAAGTAAAAGTAAACTAAAAAAACTAAGATACGTATTTAAATGCAGATTTGTCGAGCAATGAAATTAAAATTTTAAACTAAATTAATTTTTACGTGTAAATAAATATGTTTTTTTTTTTATGTTTATAATGTGTCGATTAAAAGTTGCGGTTGAGTAATATATGTGTGTTTGTGTTGTTAAGTTATTGAATATGTTTATATATAAAAATGAATGTTTAAGTACGTGTGGCACTGAATTTGGTTATGTGTTTGACTTAGCGATGTTGAAAGGCAGACAACAAGCAATAACAACAAAAGTCAATTTTAAGCTTTAGGTCCTTTCCTGTAATGAGGAATTCGAGATGAACTTGAATTTTTCATACCCAATGTAAGGAAATAAGTTTTGTTTAGTTGTCTATTTGATGTTAATGTTTAAATTAAAAAATTACGGCGATACAGAACCTAAACGGGGGTTTGGAATTTTTCAAAACGTTTGTTTGCGATTTTATATATACACCCTTATTAATGATATGATCATAAATCAAACGCTGTTGATTAAGGCTACGTTTTCTTACTGCCAATCCATTACGAATTGAAAATAATAATTAATGGCAGCCCTGGAACGGGTTTGTATGATATAGGGACGAAAGTAGTGGTCTTAATATAAGTGGCTTTCTTATATTTTTTAAGGTATTGATATTAGAGACAAATTGCAAAGTCTACAAACGGCGATGGTTACTACGGCAAGTTTCTGAATTTAACTTCTAAAATCAATAACCAAAGAATTGTATAAAGCGATATGAGCATGTCTCGCTAATTAAATATAGATGATTATATTGATATAATAGTTAACAGCGGAAGTTCTGCTAATAAAAGCAATACTGTAAAAATCCATTGTTACTAAGCTCTTAAGTGCGCCTAAAACATTGAACACCATTAGGATTAAATAGCATATAGAATTAGTTTGTACCTAAATGGTGAATAAAAGGATTAACAACAAAAAGGCAACACTTAGAGACCAATTGCAAATCGAGCAGCGGGGCATTGATATGATTGAGTGGCATATGCCTTTACACTAGCATGAATGTTGGAGATTCGAGTTCAATACTCAGCTACCGAGATGCTAGCTGATGAAGAAGTGAAATTCTAAAAACATGTCCCAGTAACTATCGCTGTTTGTAAACTTTGCAAATTTTCTCTAATATCAATAACAAAACCCATTGTATAAAGCAATATGAGCATGTCTCGCTAATTAAATACAGATTATAATTTTTTAAAGTTTTTATGATCTCTTTAGGTAAATTTCTATTAATTATTTCACCAATTTTAAAGAACCGGAACTCCCGGCGGGTTAGAGAGCGCAGAATTCCACCACGGCAGGTATGCCTGTGGAAGAGGCGAATAAAATAACCAAATGATTCAAGGGGCTGTGTAGTGCAACGCTTGCAAGGGTTATCAGCGCAATATATAGCTTCTCCAACCATATTGTTAACCTATCCACGGTGAATCCTGTTCAACGTGGTCATATTAAATCCTTCCCGAGATTGTCGAGCTAGTAAATTAATGGTTCTTGATACTGGAACGTACCGGATCTATATCCGGCAAAGGACCATCAATATCGATAGCACTCCCCAAAACAACAACAACAACTGGATACAAGGCCTCCCCTTGATATCGAAATCATTTTTTTTAAATCATTCCAGTGTTTGCGAACTCAAATGGGTAATGCCAATTGAAAGAAATACATAAAATTTGCTGCACACTTGAAAGCAAAAAATTTCAATTTTATTCTCTTTCATGTTTCTTATTTTTTATACAAAGATTTCGTTACATAGCGCTCTCAATATTTGACGAGAACGTAATACGTTACTATCGATTTCCAAAATTAAAAATTTCATGAGAGATGCAATGAGTTAAAATTTTGTACAAAATTACTCATCGTCTTTGCCATAGCCATAAATATGGTTACAGCGGAGAATGTAAAAGTATTTTGAGGCCTTACGATATTGGCTCTCGTTCCCCGTAGTATTTATCATTTTAACTTATCATTTTAGAGTACATGCTAGTGCCTGAACTATCCAGAGACGTGCAGATGGCAAGTTGGGGTACAAAATAGAGCACTATGCCATAAAAACGCCGTAAAAATGGGTACAATTTATATAATAGCACGAACTTCAGTAACATTTTACGATTTTCTCTCTGCTGCTCATAAACATCAGGTGCAGCCTACCTGTTACCTACTGTTAATCAGATTTCTCTCTGCCTTGCAAAGAAGATAACCCATTTTATGTACTTCCTCCCAAAACAGAACCACCTGCGCTTATAAGGCTACAACAAAAAACTTAAATGGTGGGAGCATGGGATCAAATCAATTGAAGTTTAAAACGGTTAGTTAAAATGGAAAAGCTACAATAGATTTTAAACAGCGCACTGAAAAAAAATTGTCGTGACAATTTTAATCAAATAATAATGGTTGTTATTTTTTTAGATGCTTTTTCTTCTTGTAATCTGTGTGAAATTCTTTTATATTTTGTAGATTAATATTGAAATTAATAAATGAATAAATAAATTTCGTCAATTCAGTTCTTCCATTTTTATTTTCGACATTTTAAGCAAAGACTTCTGTAGGGTTCTTATTATTTTTATTTAACTTTGTATTTTAGTTATTTTGAACTTTGTAATTTTAAAATGTTTTATCAATATTTTAATTTTCAGTATTGATTTTTCAATTTTCATAAATTTTCATGATGGTGAAAAATTTAAAAATAAAAAAAGACGCATACATTTAGGCGTATTGAAAAATATAATTTAAAGTTTTTATAAATAAAAACGTGGTTTAAATCAGCACAACTTCTATGCATTTTGTAACTAAAACGATGCAAACCGAACTCAAAAACGTTTTCGAAAAAAATTCAAAATTTTGAGAAAATTTGGAACCTTTTATTTGGAGTTATTTGCATTTCTTTGAGTTTGCAAGTACAAATTATATGTCTCTGAAGAGGTGCAAAGATTTTTGATATTTTTTTTTTTCAAAAAGGTGGATTCATGATTCAATTACTAGAGGTTTATTCTCCAATGATGTCAGAGCTTTGACACTCCCAAATTTAAAAATCTGGACGGGTTGCTTTTACGAAGTAAGAAAAACGGGGTATAATTTAAACCTCTTCAGCGGAAATTGTAGTAGAAAAGAACCTTTAGTAGTATATTAGCAGTGATAAAAAATTTGTTAATTTTTTGGGGGAAATTGATAAAGAGTTATTTTGGATTGGTAATTCTTACAGAGTTTGTTTGAAGAATGACGTACGTCAGAATTTATTCAAAAATACACTTGTTTCATAAGTTCAATGCATTTTGACATAAGAGGGAGTTAATGAGGCGTTCTTCAATCTAATTCTGATATAGGGCGTTTTCGTGACAAATCCTGAAATGCGAAATTTTTTAAAAATACTTTGAGATATATAATACATGGGATGATACTTTACTTAGTAGCCGAAATGAACTGACAAAAAATAAAAGAAAATGGCTCATTGCCTTAGAACTTTATATTCCGCCCTTGAATTTGACAGAAGAGTTAAGCTTTTTTGCGGTCCTGCTACGCTTATTGACAATTATTTCAATTTTATTCTTTTTGATATTGCTTATTGTTATTTTTATTCTGAAATTTCGTAAAGCTCTCTTCCGTTTAAGTATTCATGGAAGTGCCCCGGATAAACCTTCAATTTAGAATATTCGGAACATGTTCGTTTGATGCTACCGTACGAGGTCCAGATATTCCAAATAAGTATAAGTATACATAAAATTTCAAATATAAAACGATTCCACAAATTTTTAAATTGAGACGAATATTCTGAACATACGGAATGAATAAGTTAACATGCTCAATGAGTACATTTCGTTTTGGCATCTACATTATTTACTAATTACATTTTTATGTGAATCAATTTACTAGCCGAGTTTTTGACGTTGAACGACGAATTTTAAATTGGTTTAGGTTTCGTATATTCATACGCTTACGAAAGTGCACGATTCCTTGGTGTCGGTACTTTTTAAAAAACCTATGTTCAGTCACCCTAATAGATCATGGCATAGTTAATAAATTATCATAAAATAAAAAAAAATGTTCTAAAGAATGATGCAGTTCAGTACTTCCTATTTCTACTACTAATATTTTTCAAAAATCGCAAAAAAACGGATGTCAATTCAATTGAGGGAGCAAAATGGCTGCAATTGTCAAAAAATGTGTCAGCCGAGCAAACTTCTTGTAATTGAATCATGGGTAGATTTTCCTCTAAACAAAGTGTGCCAAAAATTATAGAAATACATATATGGAAGAAATTCTGAAACACGCTTCGGAAAATAATTGTCAAAAACCAATGCGAATTATAAATTCCACTATGTTGAACTAAAACTGATTATAAAACTACATGCTCAAAAAATCAGAGAACTTAAAAAAGAAAAGTTCGACATTTTCGTTAAACGTTTTTTTTTATGTTCATTGCATATTTTCGAATACAAAATGGCAATTAAAAGAAAAATGGAAGATAGAAGAAGAATTTAATTGGTGAAATTTGATAAAATTGCCACAGCTATTTTGTTTTTTTTTTTTTTGTTAACTGCTGTAAGTGCTAACCTTTTTTTATCCTTTATTTATTTAAAAATACACATTTAATTTTTATATTTTGTTTTAAGGGATCTCCATTTTACTTTAGCAATTACTTTAATACTTTCATATATTAATCTTATAAGGTGCATTTGAAGTATTTAAGCTATTAAGTTGTGCAAATATTTCAATAAATTTCTAGTAATTTGTTTTTGTTGAGAATATGCTAACTAAATACGTTTCTTCTCTTTGCTTTTTTTAACTACGTGTACCAGATTGTAAGAGACCAGGGGTAACGGCGACGCCAGCGATGCAGCCAAATAATGTCCAACTGCAAATGTTTGGTTTTCATGAATATAATGCTTTGTATGTACAGTTTTTCTTTATATAAATGTATTGTATGTACTAAAAAAAGTGTTTGTAAATTAGGAAAAAAATTCAAAAAAAATCAAGCAATTTTTATAACTAAAAAAAAAAAATAATAATCAACTAAAACGTACCTACGGCAGCGGATTCGATGCGATTTTGATAAAACTTTAATGAATAATTTTGAGTCTCTGCCGTAAAAAAATGTGATTACTTTTCAATAAATTCATATAGATGTAGGATTTAACTAGATGGGAAACCTAGGCATTAAATACATCTCTTTTATACCAATTTTCAGTTACATAGCACCAGCTTTAACTTGAAGTGACAAGAAGCATTGCTGTAGGCCCTCTGGGACCTATTCCTCTACATACGTGTTCGATAAGCACACTATCTGTGGACCCCCATATATTCTGCTTCATACGTTAGTCGAGAAAGTTTCAAAATTGCAGTAAAACTATAGAGAACGAATTACGGAAAAAACTACAAAATCGAGACATCATAAATATTCACAAAGGGTTTGTAAGTTCATTGGGGCGGGGAATGGTTACGCAGCAGTGAGCAGTAACTTAAGGCGCTACTTAAAACATACTTTCCATCAGAAGATGATATGGAAGAGTTGTGTAACAACGTCCATACCTTAATATTGAGTCCATTGTAAAAACTTTTGCAAAGTTCAAATCACCGGTTCCAGATGGGATATTCCATGCTTAGTTGCTCATGGTAGTTGGAACGATTGCAGAATAGCTTGGAGCAATATTTGAGGGCTGCATAAAAGATAACCACGTTCCGTACTCTTGGAGGACGGCTCGAGGGTTCCCTCAACCAAAAGCAGGAATACCCCGAAATATTACAGGCCTATTCTGCCGTTTTAAAAACGAATGTGGGTATTTGCATTCTTACTGAAACTGAAATATTGAACTTAACTTGTTTGTAACTTTCAAACATATCCTGTTTTTTTTTTATTGAGAAAAAGTATTTTGTACTAACTTGGATGCGAACTTTCTATTTGTGCAAAAACAAGTTAAATTTGAGCTACTTATACTCGAATTTGACGTCTTTGTAAATCGCTAATCTTCGAAAAAAAGAAAGCAGATACCCGTATTTTTTATTAGGAGGGCAGTACTAGTTTGACACATTTTCTGCTCAAAACCATAGAGAGATGAGTTTATGTATATTTTAAGTCAAATATGAATGAAACATGATTCTTTTCAGCACAACATGCTTACAACAAAGGGAAGCCCGTCGATATTGCATTGCATAGGGTGACCATGATCATTGAAAAAGCCCTTAAATACCAGGTATATGCCCAAGGTGTTTTCCTGGGCATTATTAGGGATTTTAAAAATGTATTGAAACGAGCAATTTAGAACAGTCTCTACTGGATACATCCGACCTTCACAAATTGGTTCGGCTCCATGCTAACCTGCAGAGTGATCATGTCGATATGGGGTCTATGCAAGGTCACAAATCTGTAAACAGAGGAGCACCACAAGATGGGGTATTATAATGAATGGTTTGAAAGTTGATCGTCAACCTTTTGCCAAAATGACACCAAAGAGGACCAGTCAAACTCCAGGCATATGCAGATAACGTTTCAGTCATCACAAGTGGCTATACCTGCCAATAACTAGCTCACTAATTCTTCAGGAGCTTGTGGATGTACATGCTTAGGCTACTGGAGTCGGCGGAAAAACCCCCTATCCACAAATTACTTGCTTGGAAATATGTGGTCCCGAATCGGAGTAGGCCTAAGCTGGGAGGAGTAACCCTACAAGAAAACCAAAGCACAAAATAGAGAAGGCGTAGAAAGCCGCGGGTAGCTTGAGTGCAGGCCTTATGGCCAAAGCAGTATTGAGTCATCCCGTGCCTGAGCTCGAGCTATAATAGTCTTGAGATTGGCGCAAGGGTACGGAAAACAGGAAAAATAAATTTTTCGTTTCTTCTGATCAATTCATATAAAAGAAGTACTTAAAAATTTTTTACCTTATTCTTATTTTCACCATTTGTTGCGATGTCAAGGTGACCTGCAATTTGTGTAAAATTTAATATTTCTAGCCCAATGAGAAGTTACGTAAAAATCGATCACAAGCTTTCAGAATCGTAAATGAATTTTTCAACACTTGTACGATAGCAAGATTCTACAAGTTGTAAATGAACTTTCTAAATATTTCTGAATATATCGAGCCCCTATCTAGAAAACTCGAAGAAAAAGTGCAACTTCACACGAAATTTTGAATTTTCACGACCACTGGACTAGCTACGCTCCCTCAATTTGCATTGTCGTAGGAGTTCTGAACTATGTTCTTAATTTCAAGAATCAAGCTCTGCGGGAAGTTATTCAAACAGCGGTTGCACAATTTCACATATTGTAAATGGACTTTTAAAATATTTCTGTATATTTCGACCCCTGTCCCATCTAGAAAACATTTTTAACCAAAATATTGCAAGTTAATAGAGCCCAAACTTTTGTTCAAAGTTTCAGTTTTATGAGTTATCGGCAGTTTCCTTAAAACTCGAAAGCAAAGTTTCCAAGTTCGGACGATTTTTTGTATTTTCACGATCTAGGCACCACGTAGCTAAAATGCTCCCTCACTTTGCATTGTCTTACGGGTTCTGAAGTATGTTCTGAGTTTCAAGAATCTAGCTCTATGAGAAGTTCCTCAAATAGCGGTCACAAGATTCGCAAAATGGACTTCCTAAATATCTCTGAATATCCCGATTCCTGTCCCACCTAGGAAACTATTTTATCCTCAATGTTTCAACCTAATTCAAATGGTCAGTTCTGCTGTTTACTATGTCGATCCATACAAAAGGAGAACCCACAGCCTGCCAAAAAAGCTGCTCATAACATTATATATTAACGGAACACTACTTTTTTGGCGCCACATGCTCATAAATTAGACCTCGCGGGCTGCAGGAAGAAGTAATTGGGCACATTCTCTGTTCATATCCTGCGATCGCCAGGTCAAGACACCAGCTATTAGGGGCAGCAGACTTGTCTGATTTCGAGGCAGTACCAGTTCAACCCAAGCTATCGCATGGGGCGTTGATACTCGCAGTTGTTGAAACGCTTCGTAGCAAGAGCAAAATCAATACAATCCTTTTTTCGATGACTTGCCCAAATGCATAATAAATCACTCACTAAAGCGAAAATAGAATAATCAAAATAAATAACCTATATTGAAAAAAAAAATCACACACATAATGAGCTTTTAAGCTTGCGCATGAATCCTGAATTTAAAAGAAAAAACAAAAAGTATTTAAACCAAAATGCATTGCAGAGCAGCAAAAAAATGATATTAATAAAGTATCCAAATCTAGTTACAAAATCAATTTGTAAAAAGCATTCAATAAAAACATCAAAAACAAAAATATTCCTAAAACCATAAAATGCAATATAAAACCAAAATAAAAATTTGTATTTACAATTAGTAGAGAAAATTAAGTGAATTTAGTAAAATATATGTCTGCATAATAAATATTGTTAGTATAATATTAAGTTAAATGTTATATTGTTATTGTTATTGTAGAATATGAAAAATGATTTGTTTTACCTCTGAACTGCGTTGTTGTGGTTGAATGAATGAAGTTATTATGTAGAGACAGAGTGAGAGAGGCAGATAGAGTGAGTACGAGTTGTTGTTATTTTGTTAATGTAATTATTTTGGTCGTTGCGTTCGTCGTTTTGATATTAAATATGTGTAATTATGTTGCATTAACATTAGCATTGTTATATGTGTGTTTTTGTTGTAAGCAATTGATGCAACACATCGGTCAAAAAGTTTCACAGAGAGAGAGCAGTATTAGTTTTTTGTATGCGTATGTAGGTATATTTGTGTATATGAATGCCAACACATTTGTTTTAATACATGAAATTATTGCATATCGTTGTTGTTGTTGTTGTTTTTGTTGTAGTTAGCAGTACAAATTGTTGATTGTTTATTGACAAAATATTTCGCATTTCGGCGGCAACATTCACAGCATTCCATGCACATTTTGGCCATTTTTGCGGGCATTCAAATCAACGTTGATATGGTTTTTGTTATTTTTATTTATTAAAATTTTTTTTGTTGCAATATTTGCCATAAAAGCCATTAGCAGGGTTTGAGAGCATATTTGCGGATGCATTTATTTTTTTTGATTTATAAATGTATATTTGTTGTTGTGTATGTGCGTATATTTATGTTGTCGATTCCAGAATTTTTTCCACAATATTTTGGCAAATATTATTTCATTAAATTTTGTTGTCCATCAGTTTGTGCCACATTTGATATGATGAATATAAATTGTGTGGTAGGTTTTGTGTGTTTTTGTTCCAATCAACAGTAAATATATTTTTTTTAAATTTCATATTTATTTAATGTTGTTTGTTTTCAATGTATGCATACATTTTTTTGGTATATTTTTACAACGCATCCATTTGGCAATTCGTTGCACAATTCATATTTCGCCAAATTTTGTTTTTATTTGCAAGCGTAAAATATAGAAAATTGTAATTAGATTTTCTTTAGGCGTTCCCATGACCACCTGCGGCCAATTGCAAATTTGTATGTTTGTTTATTTTTAATATATATGAAATTTTTGTAGCATAGTAATTTTGGGTTTTGTGGTAAATTTGTGAATTTAGCAAAGTTTATTTTCGTTTTGTTGTTTTTTTTGTAGTGGATTTAAAGGTAGGGTAAATAAAGAGCGATTGAGCAGTAAATGGAAATGCGATTATGGAAGAGAAGATTTTCGATATACGGTGGTATGTGTGGTATGTAGGTGTAGGTGGTCAGTTAATTCCAACGATTTGCGGATAAAAGTTAAGAAAAAATGAATTAATTGACTAACCAGAATTTTTTTTTGTTTATGAAAGTAATATTTTATATGTTGTCTTTTTTTAAACTAAATTTTAAATTTTAAAAAATTATAAAAATTTTAATTTTCTTTAATGTAAAATTAAAATATTGTTAACTCGAAGCAACATATTTCATATTAAAAGGTAAAACTATAATATGTGTTGCTAAAAGTGATAACGAATAAAAAAAATTTAAATAAGATATTTGGTATCATTAGAAAATATTTTTGAAATTTGTTTTAATGTTACTATATTTGAGAATGAAATTCCTTATATATTTATTTATAAAAGTTTTCCACTTTTTTTAAGGAATTAAATTAATAAAATTTTTATTTATTTTTAGTTTTAGAAATTGGAACATAGAAGTTAAAAAAAATATTTTTAAATCATTTTTATTGTTATATTTTAGATTATTTTTTTTTATTAATTTTATTTTTTATATTATATTTTACAAAAATAAAAGATGATTATTTAATTTTTTTTTGATTTTATAAATGTAAACATAAAACTTAAAAAGAAGTTTTATTAATTGAGATAAACTTTTTATATATTAGAATAAAATTGCTTTGAAATTTTTTCTTGCTTTATTCATTCATTTTATACTGTTTTTCACATTTTTAAAGAAATGAATTAATTAAAATTAATATTTATTTTTTTTTTGATTTACAGAAATTAGAACAAAAAAGGTAAATTTTTTTTTATATACAAAAAACATTTAAATAAAATTATTATAATGGTCAACAGCGAAAAGCTTTATAATAATGCATTGCTGTAAATCCAATGTCACTGAACAAGTTCTGTTAACGAGCTTAAAAATATCCCCCATAATTTGGGTTTAAAAAAATATAATTTATATATACGAAATCGGTTATAAAAGAAATGTAAAGGCAAAACTTAAAGAAATATTATAAAGCGTGCAGTTTGTCTGAGTAAGTTCCTATTTCAAAATTGTTTTCAATTATTTTTCATTTTTTTATATGTTTTTTATAAACCAATAATTACAAAAAAATAAATTTTATTTAAAAATTTATGTTACATTATGTTTGTTTGTTATCAATTTTAATTGCATTTTTTATTTGGAATTATATTTCTTTTATTAATTTTCAAATTTGAATTAGAAGGTAAACTTTTTTATTATTAAACAATTTGTAATTATTATTGCAATTAAAATTATATTTATTTTATTTAAGTTTTTTATGAGAATGCAAGTTTGCGGATAAAACTGAAAAATTATAAATTATATAAATTAAAACTTTTTTTTAAATTTTTTATAAACTATTTTTTATTTATGTTTTATTTGATTTATATATTATTATGAAAAAAAAACATGTTACTATTTGATATATTAAATATTTAACTTTTAAAATAAAAATTTTGTCATTTTCAAAATCTAAAATTTAATTAAAAATATTTTTTAAGTATTTATTTTCTTGTTCAAAGGGAAACAAATTTTTTTAATCATATATTTTTGAGTCAAATTTTATGATTCTTACTGTTTGTGTTAGGTCTTTTATCAAAGTGCAAGTTTTCCAAGTATTTAAAATTTTTGATTTCGCATTTTATAAAATAACAGTAAAGCAGAAAAATTATAAAAAGATATTTTTCATGAATTATTTATAAAAACAATTTATTAAAATAAATTAATTTAGAAGTAATTATCGAAAAACAATATTTTTTATGCTAAATATTTAAATTTTATTAATAAATAAATAGAAACAATTTTTTTTATCGGCCTATTGATAAATGATTCAAGGTTCGATTCGAGCTAAAAGCAAGAACCATACTTTTTTTTCTAATGATAATTATTGTTTTTGTTGTTATATCGGCCTACTGATTTGTAAGATCGCGGGTTCGAATCGAGTTCAAGGCCTAACAATAATTTTTTATCATTATTATTGTTATGATAAATTTTTTCTTAATTGAAAATATTTTTAAATTAGAATAGAAGAAAGAAAAAATTTAGACAACTGCCAAAGCTCGTTGTATAGATCCATTTCGGGAACTGCTAAATTCCTTCATCGGCAACGTTTAGGCGCCGCTGCTATAACCATTCAGCCATCACAGCGGTTTTTTGTTTGTCCTGTTGTTGTTGTTGTTGTTGTTTGTCATCATTAATCCTACTTCTATTCTGGTTCGTGCCAATTGATATTCACAACACTGCGACATCTGTTGCAGAATGGATGATAACAATAATAATGATAAAAAATTATTGTTAGGCCTTGAGCTCGATTCGAACCCGCGATAATTATTGTTATTTTTTAATTTAATTTAAAACAAAATACAATTTTTCAAATTTAGAAAAATTAAAAGATAACTATAATTATCATTAGAAAAAAAATTATTGTTCTGGCCTTGAACTCGAATCGAACCTTGAGTCATTTATCAACAGGCCTATTAAAAACGAAAACAATTGCTAATAAGCTATGAGCACTTGGGAATGTCAAAACAAAGTAATTGGCAATAAAAAAATCCAGCATTATCAGTGATTTGCGACGGATGGCGCAACATTGAATAAATATAGTTGGTAAGAAGGAATAGAAGTAGCGATTTGTTAGTCAAACAAACCACCTCTGTATAGCTAAATGGTTAGCGCAGCATGCCTAAAGCGTACTGATGATGAAGGTTTAGTACCCTTCAAAATAAATCTATCTGCGCAGCTATGGCAGGTTGTCTGAAAGATTTTCTACTTACTATTCCAAAAACAAAATACAATTTTTCAAATTTAGAACAATTAAAAAATAACAAAAATTATCATTAGAAAAAAAAATTATTGCTCTGGCCTTGGGCTCGAATCAAACCTTGAAAAGAAAAAATTATTTTTGGACTGTGTTTTTTTCAAAAGTAAATAAAATAAAATTTGATTACATTTTTTTGTAATTATGAACATTTATGGCATAAGTATTTTGTTTTGAATTACATTAGATCTATTTACATTTTTATTATTGAAAAAAAAAATCCTTTACTCATATTGTAAGTTAAATTTGATTTAATTTTGTTTTTGCATTCACGTATTTTTTCTTTTTTAATTTGTATTTAAGTATTTATTGAATAATTTCAATCTTGGCGTTTTCTTTCTTAAGACAACAGTAAAACAGAAACAAAAAGAAATTTTTACAAAAATTTTTTGTGAATAATTAATTTTTTAATTATCAAAAAAATTATATTTTTATGTTTCTTTCAAATTTTCAATAAATCAAGCGAAATGTTTATCATTATCAAAATAGATAATTGAATGAATAGTTAAATAACAAAAATTTTAAATATATTGTTTTATTCAAACAATTTTTTCTTATTTCACACATTTTTTGAGTTTAATTTTATTTTTCTTGTTTACTTTGTTTTGTTTCAATGGAACTAAATCGTAGAAAATATAAAATAAATAACTTTCGATAATTTAAAATATTTTTAAATTTATATTTTTAAATTGTGTTTTATATTAGTTATTTCAATAAAATTTGATTTCCGAAACAAATTAGCAATTTTTTTCAATCAATTATAAAATAATAATTTCTTTAGCATAACAAAAAAAAAATGTTACTTTTAAAACAAACTGTTTAAAATTTTTAAATAGGTATTTCGCAATGTATCTATTTTTTTGGTAACTAAATTTAATTAATTAAACTTTTTAGGTTTAGATTCGCTGAATGGAAAAAGTAAGTGTATTTTTTATAGTTATATATTTAATTCTACGTTAAGAGTTTATTTAATTAATAATATGAAATTAAATGTAAAAATATTATTACCAACATTTATTTTCATTCAATGTGCTCAAAATGAAATTTTATAATTATTTATATAACTTGGAATTGACTTTTTTCTATTTATTTATTTTTTAATTTTTTTAATTCAATTTTTGTTTATTAAATCAAAATAAATTTGGTGCAAAATTGATTCAAAAAACATTAGAAATTTTATTTCATTTGTTTTTGTTGTTGTATATTCAGTCCCGTTTTGTATTGTCCAAATAATTTGATGTGTTTTATGTTCTTTAGTTTGGTTGTAATTCATTGTTTTTGTCGCATTCAATATTTTGTATGTTTTCGTTGGTTTGTTTTTGGAAAAAAGGAAAAAAAAAAATAGAATGAAATTTTATCTTTATTAAAGGATTTGGAGGAATTTTTTACGTTTTTTTATAATTTTCTTTTACTCTGGTTTTTTTGTGTTGGAATTACTCTTCTATTAATAAACATACATATTCTTGCATAAATAGACATCGAAAGTTGTTAATTTATATTTTTAAATTATGTTTTATATTAGTTATTTCAATAAAATTTGATTTCCGAAACAAATTAGCAATTTTTTTCAATCAATTATAAAATAATAATTTCTTTAGCATAACAAAAATAAAACGTTAGTCTTTTAAAACAAACTGTTTAAAATTTTTAAATAGATATTTCGCAATGTATCTATTTTTTGGTAACTAAATTTAATAAATTAAACTTTTTAGGTTTAGATTCGCTGAATGGAAAAAGTAAGTGTATTTTTTATAGTTATATATTTAATTCTACGTTAAGAGTTTATTTTATTAATAATATAAAATTAAATGTAAAAATATTATTACCAACATTTATTTTCATTCAATGTGCTCAAAATGAAATTTTATAATTATTTATATAACTTAGAATTGACTTTTTTCTATTTATTTATTTTTTAATTTTTTTAATTCAATTTTTGTTTATTAAATCAAAATAAATCTGGTGCAAAATTGATTCAAAAAACATTAGAAATTTTATTTCATTTGTTTTTGTTGTTGTATGTTCAGTCCCGTTTTGTATTGTCCAAATAATTTGATGTGTTTTATGTTCTTTAGTTTGGTTGTAATTCATTGTTTTTGTCGCATTCAATATTTTGTATGTTTTCGTTGGTTTGTTTTTGGAAAAAAGGAAAAAAAAAAAATAGAATGAAATTTTATCTTTATTTAATGATTTGGAGGAATTTTTTACGTTTTTTTATAGCTTTCTTTTACTCTGGTTTTTTTGTGTTGGAATTACTTTTCTATTAATAAACATACATATTCTTGCATAAATAGACATCGAAAGTTGTTAATTTATATTTTTCACATACACATACTTTTATATAAATGTGTTTGCATAGCTGAATGAAATATTTGTTTTTTTTTTTGTAAATAAAAGCGTCTACCTTTGTAGAAAACCTGAAAGTGAAACGACTTTTTCGAAATAAAAAACATTTAAATAAATTAAAATTAACAAACCATAATCCATATATGTTTTTTTTTTTACTTTTTTAAATTAAGAGTTCATTGTAAACGTCATGAGAAAAAATTATTTGAAAAAATATTGCATTCAGCCAATAAGTGGCAACAGATTATATTGGATTAAAGGTGCACATTTGCAATTGTAAAAGCATTCTCCTACATGTTTGGTTTTGTTGAAAGTAAAACATTGCTTGTTCAACTATTTAATGAAGTTGTTAATGCAATGAAGCTAGCAGAATCGTTAAATGAAAACGAAATAAATTAAATAGTAGCTCAATATTTGTACTGTTCGAAGGATATTACGCAAGCATACTAAGCTACTAAGTTTTGATAGTTGCTTTCAATATTCTACACCAAAATATTAAGGAAACACTGTGTAACTCTGCTCAGTGTTGAGTTATTCCATTGATACCGAGGCTAGCGCCACTAGCGCTCATACACTCTTAGGTAAAAATATTTCGTAATAGCGCCAGTTGCGCCGCTCACTAAAGAATAGTGCAAAATCTATTTTGATAAATAATTCAATAGAATAATTTTCAACTCAATAGTACAAAGATTTCATTTATCGCTGAGAAGGATCAATGATGTGGGTAACATCCCTAAACATATTTGGCGTTTTCTCTTCTGAAAAAATTGTTACCCTTAAGTTGCACCCTTTAATTCTATCTTTTGAATTAGGTAACTTGGCGCTATGCAAAAGGGCTCAATTTCTAGGCAATCGTACCCCTTTTCTTATTCAGTGGAAAATATTTTGTGAAAGGATCATATAATCTCACAACAACTAAGAAGGCCATGAAAAATTGCTTTATTGATCTGGTTCAAAAGCTAAATTTCCGCCCTTGCTGCCATAATTAAAAAAAAAATAAATTAATTCGCCTAAAATTCAGCTGAATGGAGCCGGTAAATGCATTTTGCATCCAAAACAAAACCCGTAACAGAAGCTGGATTGAAAACCTAATTCAAACTGAAGTCGGCATATAAATAAGAATCAAGTCCAAAACAAAAACTTTAACTGAAGGTGGAGCTGGAACTGGAAGCACATCCAGAACTAATCACTCAAGAATGCACAAGCCGGAATGGAAAATGGAATCGTTAAATGAAGCGGAGCCTAAACGGAGCAAATATAGAAATTGAAATTGAAACCGGCATAGAAATTTAAATGGAAACAGAATTTGGAAACAAATTCTGAGCGGAACCGAAATTACTACGGAATCCGAAACTGAACCGGAATTGAATCTGGAACCGGAAGCAAAACCAAAACGCAATATCAGTCGAACTCGAATTCGGAACTTAAAATGGAAATTTTTTTTTATGAAAAATAATTGTTTGTTGACAAAAAAAAAAAAAATTAAAGTAAGTGGCTACTCGTTAAGAAAAATTTTGTTTTTCACTGTTTAGAATGAAAATACAACGAATAAAACTCTCAAAAAATCAGAAAAAAAATAATTCGCGTACTTTTGTACTGAACTTTTTGGAGGAAAAATGACATCCAAAAAAACTTTTTATTAGATTTGATCAATTTCCAATTTTTCTGAATTTTCAAAGATACCGAATGAAGGTATCTAATTTATAAAATTTTTAGGACTAACGAAAAAAAAACCAACAAACTTTGATTTACACCACAAGGACTTCTCAAATACCGAATATGGATTAAATAAAAAAATATAAGGCGCGATAACCTCCGAAGAGATTTTAGACCGAGGATTAATTGTTCAAAGGAATGAGTTCGAAAAAAAAAATATCAATAAAAAGAGAAAAAAAAAAAACGATCATTGAGAGCAAAAACGTATTTTCATTGAAGTATTGCACGGTACTCCACAAAATTAAAAAAAAGTAAATTTTTTATTGAAAAATTAGATAAATGCATGAAAAAGTTTTTGACTTCATGTGTAATTGTTTTTTTTTTTTTTTGTTAATTTTATTAATTCTTAAATTTATGCAAATTAAATTGCATTTTTGCACGGTGTTGCACAAAATTTTTAAATTAAAAATAAAAAAATGGATTTTTTGTTCAAAAATTAGATAAATTCAGTAAAAAGTTTTGACTTCGTGAAATAAATTTTTTGATTTTATTTATAAAAAATGTAGGGTTTTGTGAGCTCGAGGCCTTGCTTTAAATAAAACACTGTGTTAGTATTCACACATTTATTTGGTCGATATTTCGACTTCAATCTGGAGTCATTTTCAAGACTTTTTATTTTTAAAAACACAACATGAAAAGAAAATAAACAGAAATATATAATTTATATCACATACATATATACATTTATAACACTAGATCGACTTACTTGCATGTAAATGCCTGATCGACTAATCAGGTGTTCTAACAAAATAATAGGAAGAAGGTGGAAAAAGGAAAGTAAACAATTGGAGTACCGCAAGTATAAACAAATTTTAAGGAACCGTATAAGTAAACAAAATTACACAACAACAATCATACACAAAGAATTTTTAAGAAAAACAAGACAAAATGAAACAAAGCAAAATGTGCATAATATCCTCCCCCCTTTCATTAGTTGTTGTCCCCAATCTCGTTCGCAGCGGGATATTTGCTGGGCTGTGGCGCTCTCGATGAACATTTTGTGATTTGCCCTGTGTATTGTTGCTGCTTTGAAACTAAATTCCGATATGCGTAGGCACATTGGTCTACGTCCGACTTGTAATTCATTCTATTAGGGGTGTTCATAATATGGAGCATCTCCAAAATATATCGTTTATTGTAGTGTTTTTCTTTATCGAGAATTCTAACATTTTCGAAATCGGGGTAATGTCCAGTGTCAGCACAATGAGATGACAAGGCAGTCTTGTTGTCCGACGAATTGTTTCTAAGCTTGATATTGGACCTGTGACCGGAAACCCTTGTCTTCAGTTTTTGTTTTGTTGTCCCCACATATACCTTTCCGCATACGTGGGACCCGTCGCCGTTACATGGAATTTCATATATTAAATTAGATTTCTCTAACTTTGGAATTGGGTCCTTCATATTGTTAAATACTTGTCGGAGTGAATTGTTGTATGTGAATTGATTTTTTTGTTGATTTTATTTATTCTTTAATTTTCCCAAATTTTGAGAGACAATAAAGAAAAACAAAATTGCCGTTGTCATATGAATTTGTTGAAAAAGAATTTTTTTTGTTCTATATATGTTTTATTTTAATGTGAAATTTATATGGAGTTTTTTTTTCAACAGTTATTTAATTTGAGTTCTCTCTAAATTTGGGGGAAAAATACCGATTGAAGGTATCCCATGACCAGGTATTGATCGCCCAGGTTTCCAACACATTGGATTTCATAAAAATGTGTTGTTTTTTCAAAAACATTTTATTAAAATTCATCTTGTTCAGTTAAAAAAAAATTTGATTGAAAAAAAATTAATTTTTTAATTCAGCACGGTTTCCGAACTTTTTAACACAATGTTGATGTTTTATTGAAAAATTAAATAAAATGTGCAACAAATTTTGTCTCTATCTGTTAAAAAAAAAAAAAAAAAAAAACAACTTTCCTATTTTTATTCCTAAAGTTTTCCAAAATTTCGAAAAATTCCGCTCTAAGATATCTAGTTTATGAAATATAAAAAACTTTTTGAGGAGAAATTTTATTGTGTTCGTATGAATTTGTTCTAAATTGTTTTAGTCTAGAATTTTTTAAGTTCTTAGTTGTTTTTTAATTGTTTATTGAAAAAAATTTGTTTTAAACATTTTTATTAAAAAAATATTATTAACCCTTATTTTATTGCGAATTTTTGAAAAAGCAAATGGAAAGTATCTATTTTTCCTTCACCAACCGAATGTATTATGACTATTGTGTATGATAAGTTTATTCACTGACCCTGGTCAGAAATTAAGGCAGATTTTTAGTATTTAAAATTTAACAACATTTGCTTTCGAACAAATTTTGTATAGTTTTCCCCCTAAGGGTGGGTGACTTTTTTAAGCTATAATTTCCGGCTAGGAAGGTAATCAATTCCAATTTCTGCAGTTTCCTGTTGAATGCAAAATAATTAAAAAAATATATTTTTTCCGTTAGCTAAAAAATCGTTTCTCTTTCCATAACTACTAAATCAATAAAAAAATGCCAACAGAAGCTAAGTAACAAATATTATTAATCTTAGTAACACGACACCCAGCAAATACTAACGAGCAATTTGAGTTATAAAATATAATTTAAAACAACCACTACCCAAAAGCGTAATGTGATTACTCACTCTGTATCTGTGATGCTGCTAATCGGCGCTAGCGGCTGCATGGGCGCCACAATACTCGAAGGTGGCGAACTGGTACGCGAACCATGACGCGAACTTGAATTAAGCGTATGGCGCCCGAGTAAACCTGGATTATTCATATCATTCACCGTATGCGCATGACCATTCAACATTTGATGTGAACTATGCAACGAAGGTGATGGATTACGTTGATGGCTAAGTTTGCGCGCAGTCGCCGCCATATGATCCTCCTCTGCTGTATAAGGAAAATGATAGCCATTCTTATCTGAACCCTCTGACATGCGATCCGAATGATAATCTGCCGAGGAAGGTTGATGTTGTTGTTGCAGTTGATGTTGTTGCAGATGCTGTTGTTGTTGTTGTTGCTGCAGCTGATGTTGACGCTGTTGCTGCGCTTGATAATCATTTTTGAGTAACGAATGCACCGAATGCATCGAGTCAGCACCCGCGCCCACATACATATGTGGCTTCTTAAGGCTATAGTGATTTTCGCGTGATCCATAAATATCGGGCGTTATGCGCTCTTTAGACATATAAGGCGAGTGGCGTTGCTTATCGTAAATGCTATCGCTAAGGTAAGCGGCATCGGGATGAAATGAACGCATGTGATTAACTATTAGTGTGCCACCATTGCCACCTCCACCACCACCATTGCTACCATTGTAGTCTTTCTCGCTACCATAATGACTGGGTGGCTTGTAACTCCCCGTTACAGGTAACGTATCAAATTGTCCATAACTATCTGGATAATCCTTGCGCCGATAAAGACTATCACGCTCGAGCGCATCATAATTGCTGTCATTACGCACATTTTGTAAATTTTCCAATATCGAAGGTGGCATATTAATTTTATTGTGATGTTGCTGCAGATAAGACGTGTCTGTGAGATCGGGATTGGGCAGTGGATTTGGTGAGATTGTCACCTTTTGACCGTGCACAAGCTCATTGTCGGAGCCGGTTTCTTGTGACCAACGTCCTACATTGGCAGGCGGCTGTAAGTACGCATCAGGCAATTGACTTGACCAACGCGGCGCATAAACGGGTTTATTCACGCTCGGGAACAATTGTGGACTCTGTACCACATTTAGCTCTGGCGGTGTAGTTGCTTGTACGTGCTCGGTAATGTTTGGCAGGTAGGAGGGTGTTGCGCTTACTCCTGTGCTGCGATGTGTGCCTGAAGAGCGCGCTGTGCGTGATTCATCATCGTCACTTGAGTGACTGGAGGCGAGTTCAAGTGAGCGTCCATCAGTTTCGGAACCCGAATCGGAGTCTTTGCGATGTCGCCGTGATTTTTCTTCTCGGCGTCCTCCACCGCCTGTGCCGCCACCAGTAGATGATTCGAAACCACGTAGAAAGCTTGGTGCATCACTTGCTGAGTTGTAGTTCGAAGTTGAGGTGGATGTCTGTCGCAACTGGCCGTCGCTGAAAAGAAATATGCAGAGGAAAGTGTAAGTAGGCCAAGTTTTCTTTTAGGAAGGAGGTTGAGGAAGGGGTTTAGATACTAAAAGTACTCAAACTTATTTTTCATTCTCTGTCATAGCTTTCCTATCAAAAGCCGTTGTCCATACCAGTGTGCGTTTCTTTTATCTGTATACGGTCTTTGGTTTCAGTCAAGACGCTTGCATTTTTATTTTCCTCTCATAATGTTTCCCTTTTCTGTCTACCTTTTGAGGTTATGCTCTTAAAAGTCATCGGCCCACTTCCTTATTCTGTTTATTACCCCTATATCAGTCCGTTGACCCCGTAACCATCAAGTTCGCATTTAATCTTCCTTTTTCTTCATTGCTCTTGTTTCCCTCCCAATTTTTACTTGTAACCTTTTTCTCTCTTCTGTCAGTTCTACTCTTTTTCACTTTGCGTTGGATTCCTGCTTCTGGTTTTCCATTTCTGATTTTGTCTTCCATCTTGCTAATATTACAGGTTTTTTGTATTTTTTCATCGCTATTCTCTCTCCTCCACTCTTAATTTTCTGTTGTTGTCCTCTGTACTCTGTAAATTTTTGAAAAACTATTTGGATAGGCAAGCGGCTATAAAAATTTTGAATTATTTGTGCCAACCGGGGGTGGACTGGGTGTGTGGGATCTTGTTTGCGATTGAATCGAACTATTTTAAGATCGAATTAATCATTGCCTGCATAGAGACCACTGAACGGCAAACTTTGAGCGGACAATCATTTTTTTAAGGGAGCGTGATACTTCTGACCGGAAGTGGATGGCAGTAGGTCTGCTGAAATTATTGAGCATACTACATCTCATCTATCAATAGACATCATAATTTTAACTGGTCAATTTCCAAAAGAATTCCATGCTATACGTCTTAATATACCGAAAAAGTATTTCTGTTGCAGCTGCATGTAGAACGATGAGATGGAATCATCGAGTCGCTTGATGCTACGCTGCCCATATTTTACCAAAGCTTGCGAAGATATGTTGGTACATTTTCGAAGTGAGGTGGGTTTGCGTTTCTTCAGTCCATTTTGGTACACAACGGTCATGAATGCTGTCACTCAACCTAACTTAATTTTTTGAGATATTTTCCTAAGCATTATCTTATCTTCTCCTTCACATATCTCTGTCTATTGATATGTAGCCCCATCGCTCTATTCGTGTGTGAAAGGCTTCTTTCAGACTTTTTGCATTAGCAATCTTTAGCCCATCCTTATGTCATCACCTTTACTTTTGTTTTTGGCGGCCACCGTGGTGTGATGGTAGCGTGCTCCGCCTATCACACCGTATGCCCTGGGTTCAACTCCCGGGCAAAGCAACATCAAAATTTTAGAAATAAGATTTTTCAATTAGAAGAAATTTTTCTAAGCGGGGTCGCCCCTCGGCAGTGTCTGGCAAGCGCTCCGATTGTATTTCTGCCATGAGAAGCT
This sequence comes from Eurosta solidaginis, assembly GCF_040869045.1. Taxonomy (NCBI): domain Eukaryota; kingdom Metazoa; phylum Arthropoda; class Insecta; order Diptera; family Tephritidae; genus Eurosta; species Eurosta solidaginis. The sequence goes on along the minus strand of NC_090321.1, from coordinate 202,921,863 downwards.
CTCAGTGAAAAGTCATCTGCCTTGCAGATGCCGTTCGGAGTCGGCATAAAACATGTAGGTCCCGTCCGGCCAATTTGTAGGGAAAAATCAAGAGGAGCACGACGCAAATTGGAAGAGAAGCTCGGCCTTAGATCTCTTCGGAGGTTATCGCGCCTTACATTTATTTTTTATTTTACTTTTGTTTTGGTTTTCCTATGTCTGCACCCTTCTGGCTTGTGGGATATAAATCCACCGGTGTTCTTTCTATTTTTACTTCTTATCGATGTTTCGTTCTCTCCCGTAAAATTCGTTTTATTACGCCAAAAAGGACACTAACGATGGCACAACGCCGAAATTTTCTAACATCTTAAATCTCAGATTGAAGTGAAAAAGTATCTTCTTATATCTTACTAACAGACCCGGCATACGTTGTTCTGACCTAAATTTGGTCTATCTGCATACATTCTAATAAGCTTTTTCCGTCTTACGAATAGGACGTATGTAAATAGGTATATGGGTATTATTAATTCATGTCTTTATGTCGGCTTCGCATGCATATTCTAGGGGTGTCCGGGTCCACGTTTTGGCCTAAATCTCGAGACCCTAGTCACCCAGCGGTATGAATTACCCTGTACTAAATCACACATCAACAGCTTCAATTTGATACCAGTAATGTAGAAACACATCTTAGTGTTACCCTGATCCACGTTTCGGCCTATATCTCGAGACCCAAGTCACAAATAGATATGCAGATTACCCTGTACTCAGGCACTCATCAACGGCTTTCATTTGTTATCCATATTCTATAAACACATTCGGGGTACGAAAAATACTCCGTATCAAAGCACTCATAAGCAGCTTCCATTTGATACCCATATTGTACAAACACATCCCAGCATTACCCAGGTCCACGTTTTGATCTCAAGACCCTAGCCAGAAGGGGATAAAAAGTATGTCCGTTTCCTGGTTCTAAACTACCTCTCCACCTATTTTCAGCCAAATCGGTTCACCCGTTCTTGAGTTGTAAATAGTGTAACTAACACCACTTTCTTTTATATATATAGATTTTCTAATATCTAAAATCTTAGACTTCTTTTGGCAACTAAATCCCGAATTATTTGTATTCCTTGGACCGATTTCCGTGAAGAAGGATCTTATGAGCGTTTTACATCTCCTTAACTTTTTTTAGCCATCTTCACTCTCATTTTTTGGAACATTTAAGGAATAAAAAATAACAGTGGCGATGGCATTGAAAACGGTTTTTCTGCAAAAACTTCCGACAAAGTAAGCCGACAAATTGTTAAAATATAAACATCAACTTGCAATCCGGTGCAAGTCCGTACGATTTACCCAGCATTTAAAATAATAATATCACACAAAAAAACGCCAAACTTACCTGTAAGGACTCGAACTTGTCTTAGCCGTACTACGTGATGTCGTACTCGACACACTTATACCAACATTTCTCCGCGCAGTATCATAGCTACCAGGCAGAAAATTATTTGGTCTCGTCGTGCCATTGACATTATGTGAGCTATTGCTCACAACCAATGAAGAATCCAATAAAGGCACTTTCCGACCCATACACCTGAGGAAGGTACGTTGCAAATTCTCGCGTACACGTTTATTAATAATACAATAGCCAATGAGACAAAAAATGGAATGCAGTACCACAACACCAGACAGGAGAATGCTCAACATTTGTGAATTTTCTGAGGCTGCCAAAACCGCTAACACCCACATTACGCCCATCATGGGCAATGACACCACAGACAACCAAAGTAGTGTACGTAGATTACCAAATCCTAGCACGTGATCTTTGAGCGTAAAGGCAGCTTTTACCGAAACAAATAATATTAATAAATTCACCACTGACATGCCCGCAATCGGACCGACCAGCCACCAAACGACCGGTTCATATACGGAGAGCCAACAGCTGCGTGTAGTAAATACATAAAAGAAAAGTTGAAGAGAAAAATAGTGGTGAAAATTAGTAATGCAAATCGTATAAACAATTTTAAACTCAGAATATATGTAGGTAAATCAGGGTGGTTCCAAAAATATAGGCAACTATAGTACTTGGCGCGTTTTAATAAGCCCGCAGTTAATATATATTAGAGCTTACGATTTCTTCTCGAACCCAAGCGAGATTATCTAGGTCCGAGATCTCGAGAACTCGAATTCTCGCGAGGTTCTCATATCTCGAAGTCCTCGTAAATCTCACGAGCTTCCCGACATTCTTAATTAATAGCCGTATGGACAGTATTTATACACTTGTTTTTTTTTTACTTGAGACTTTTTTGTTGATTATATTGCTTCAATGACATTTAACTCAAAACATATTTATTATACATACATATAATTTTGTTCACAATATTTTATTTTTCAACGAGATATCAAGAACACGGCTTCTCGCGAGATTCTCGAATCTCGAATTACTCGTAAGGCTCGCGAGATTCTCAAATCTCGAATTACTCATAATACTCGGGATCTTCTCGACTTTCAATTCAGTCGCTGCATTGGCAATATTCTATATATTTCGGGGTTTTTCACTTGTGGTTTTGCGGACATTTTGGTTGAACTTCAAAAGAAATCGTAAGCTCTATATAAAACAGCCAATGAATCGATTAAGTTGAATGTCGAGAAGCTCGCGAGCCTTACGAGTAATTCGAGATTCGAGAATCTCACGAGTCTTACGAGTAATTCGAGAATCTCACGAGCCTTACGAGTAATTCGAGATTCTCGCGAGAAGACAAGACTCGCGGGAAATCTCTTCTCGGACATGTTCGAGAAATCGCAAGCTCTAGTTCCATTTATTTCATCATCATCATCATCATCCTCCTCAACTCCTATTGGAGCATAGGGCCTCTACCACCGACTTAAATCTTATTCTGTTAGGTGCAGTTCTTGTGATGTCATTCCACGTATATCCTGCGTCTTCGAGTTCTTTATCCACAGTTCTGCGCCAAGTTTTCGCAGGTGCACCAGGTCGTCGGCTTCCTTGTGGATTCCATCGCAATGCTTGTCTGGCTATATTTACTGGAGGTCTTCTGAGAGTGTGACCAATCCACGACCATTTACGCTTGGTTATTTCTGTGGTAGCCTTAGGTTGATTTGTTCTAGACCATAAGTCGTCATTTGAAATTCTTTCCGGCCATCGAATTTTCAGGATTCGGCGCAGACATTTATTAATAAAAACTTGTAGACGTTTCTGAATTGAAGTTGAGCTTTTCCACGTCTCGCAAGCATAAAACAGTACTGATTTAACATTCGAATTAAACAGTCGAAGCTTCGTTTTTAAAGATATTTGGCTGGACCTCCACACGTTTGCCAGTTGCCCAAAAACCATTCTTGCTTTGTTTATGCGAGACTGAACGTCCTCATCTGCACCGCTCTTATTTGAGACAATACTACCAAGATAAACAACGGACTCTACACCTTCGATTTCATTTTCGTCAACCGTAAGCGTCAATGGCCTTGATGAAATACTATAGCCGCATCTTATGACTTTGGTTTTCGCTGTATTGATGCTTAGTCCGGCCTCCTTTGCATGTGTGTTGACAGCTTCTAAATTGTGTTGAAGGTCAGTACTTCTGTGGCTTAGCAGACAGACATCGTCTGCATATTCTAAATCCCCTAGCTGAGTGAAAGGCGTCCACTGTACACCGTGTCCACCATTTTCTGCGTTCCTCATAATCTCGTCTAATGCCAAGATAAACAAGAGCGGGGAGAGTATGCATCCCTGTCGCACCCCGCTTTTAATTTCGAAGGGTTCTGAGAGGCGCCCATCGTGACTGACCCGGCACTTAAATTCGGCATACATTGCCTTTATAATGTTGATTATTTTATTGGGCATCCCTCGTTTTCGTAGTATTTCCCAAATATATTTCCTGTCGAGACTATCAAAAGCCTTTTTAAAGTCGATAAAAAGTAAATAAGCTGATGTTCTGTATTCACAGCATTGTTCAACAATGATTCGGACGGTATTTATTAGATCAACACAGGATCGGTTTTGTCTAAAGCCAAACTGATTTTCTCTTAGAGTTCGATACACCGCCTCTTCAATTCGGGACAGTAAGATCGTGGAGAACACTTTGCTAGGAATCGAGAGTAAGGTGATACCTCTGTAGTTGTTACAATCAGAGGTATCTCCCTTTTTTGCGACTTTTACAAGTATGCCTTCATTCCACTGACGAGGGTAGGATTCTTCTTCCCATACCTGACGGAAGATTGGAAGTAAGGTTTCAGCTGCGGTATCTGGATCTGCTATGAGGTATTCAGCATATATGTCATCAGTTCCTGGGGCCTTGCCCTTTTTTAAGGACTTGATTGCTGAAATTATTTCATTTTTCGTAGGGGGCGCGCTGTTTACCCCATTGAAGTGGGGTTGGCTGTTGTAGTTTGCAGCAATAGTGTTGGAATTTAAGGTCGCTTCACCTACAGGATTATTTAATACTTTCTTGAAGTGTTCCACCCATACACTCATTTGTTGTTCGCTTTCAGTAATAAGATTTCCGTTTAAGTCTTTTACTGGTTTTTGACCACTCCTGTATTTTCCGGTGAGTTCCCTACTAATCTCATAGAGTTCCCTCATATTATTTAATCTGGCTGCCGTTTCAGCTCGACTTGCTAATGTGTCAGCCCATTCCCTCTTGTCTTTTCTTCCATTTATTTAAAATTTTGGAATACTTCATTCCCGTTTTTGTTTTGGTCCGATTGGAGTAAAACATTTGATAAAAAAGTGCCCAACGAGGTTCTCTCTGAGATAGAAAAACTTTTTCAATTAAAAAAATTTTAATTAAAAAATCGTCCGATTATTTTTCAAAATCTTTGTCTACAACTCTTCTTTGTCTATATTACGTTCTCATTTTAGTTCAATTCGAAATGAAAACATATTCACGTCTGAGCAATACTGTAAAATTGTTTTGCTTTTTCCTGATCTCAAATTGCTGTAGATTGTTATGGTTTTTACCCCAAAATTTTTATGGGGCCAAACTAAGACTTCTCAAATGGCCATAAAGTCGAATTAATAAAGGTCATAAAGTCAATTTATCCTTTGACCATTTGAAGTGGTTGTCAGGCCAATTGATCTTATAGTCACGCAAGCGATTTCCTTAGCTCTGCATTCATTCCACTTTTTTGTAAATAAGCATTACGCATTCCCAAAATTGAAGTCATGCGCAGCGCGAGCAAGAGCGGTGTTCGGCCATGTTACCAGGGCCGGCGGCAGCCTATGGTAGTATGGGTAGTACTACTAGCTCGGAAAAATTCACTGAAAATCACGTATTTTGTGGTAGTTGTTCTCACGGTTAAAGCTTTTTCATAGCTTCTTCTTCATATAAGCAGGTTCGGAACATCATTACCTTGAAAGTAAATAAATACTCCATAAAAGCCACACACACGTGTGACAAGAAATGAAACAATCGCTGCTACATAAGAGAGAGAGCGCAGCCGACAGCGGGAATGCAAAGCAACTACACACACATGTAGTTATAGACACAAAAAGACAATATGAGACACGGCAAGTAAATAACCAGCAGAAGTTTCTTGAACTAACTAGGAGCTAGTAGCAACACAGGAATCAGTTTAGATTTATAATTCTCTGAAGTGTACCTAATACCGAGTGATATATTTGCCGTTGTACTACTTAAAGTAGTGGTGAATAAAATTAACTATTTGAACATATTTAGAATAGTGTTGTATTTTATTTAAGAAATCAGTGATCGAACAAACAGAAAACAAACTATGAAAATGGACCGGTTTCTCATTCGGAATATAAAGCCGAACAGCGAAAGCGATCGTCGGCAAGAAGGGGGGACTGCCACAGCGTCAACTAGTAAAGCTGCAGTTACCCACGAACGTAAGTATAAACAAGTAAGGTAGTCTAAGTTCGGGTGTAACCGAACATATTATACTCAGCTCGAGGTTATTAACTGAATTTGACCACTTTTATGAGAAAGATTCGTTACGAAAAAATATATGTGCCGAATCTTATCACGATAGGTTGATTTCGAGTTATGGTTCCAAAAACTTTAGAAAATGCTTTGTAAGAATAGCGGCAGTGCCACGCCCATTATAAATTTTTTTTTCCGGGATCTACTATCTACGGAATATTTTATGCGGTTTTATTTTACAAAAGAGACAACAGCCGAGACATTATTTAATATAGTAAAAGATATCCTCGTACATTTTCAACTGCCACTAGCCCAACTCAGAGGCCAATGCTATGATGGGGCAGCTAATGTATCTGGAAGAATCTCTGGCTTACAACAGCGAATACAGGAAGAAGAAGAACGAGCTATTTTTATACATTGCAACGCACATAATCTTAATCTAGGAGTTCAAGACGGCATTGACAATGTCTTGGAAGCGAGGAATTTTATCGGAGTAATTAAGGACTTGATAAATTTTGTGCGAAACTCGCCAAAACGCATTGCACAATTCCAAGAACTTCAGGCCTCTGCCGAAGAAGAAAATGACAAAGATTTGCCTGCTTTAGCTGCTTACTGTCCTACGAGGTATAAATATATTTTGAGGTCTTTGTTATCATTTATGTGAGTTACAGAACTTGATTTTTCAACAGATGGGTCCTTCGAATAAAATCTTTGAAGACTGTAGCTGCCAACTAAGAAACAGTGATGAAATTTTTCTAAAAGCTCACTGAAGATAGAGATGTTGACAGCATTATCGTGGCGAAGGCTTCGGGATTTCGTCATTCCATGGAGTCATTCAATTTTTTGTTCCTTTTAGTAACAATTATCGAAATTTTCAATCGTATCGAATTTCTCAACAAAGATCTACAGCACTCGGAGCTCTGTGTCGTCGATTCATATAAAAAGATAGAAATTGTTGCGGAAATTATGAACAGTTCTCGCGATTCCAAATTCACGAAGATTTGGCAAACTTGTAATGAAATGGCCAAGATTTTCGAAATTGGGGAAGCTCATTTACCAAGGAAACGAAAATTGCCAAAGTGTTTTCAAAATTTCAATTCTGATGGTCATGTTTTCGAATATCCGGAAGATTATTACAAGAAAATTTATTGTGAAATTTTCTACCAAGTGTATTCTTCTTTGAAAATTCGATTCGATACTGATTCAGCCAGATTTTTTAAATCTTTAGGGAGTTTTGCTGTGGGCCAATTAAACGATGACAAAAGAATTGTATCCTTTTATAGGGGGGACTTCAAAGATCATGAACTTATAAATTATAGAAATTTTTTTCTTGAAATTTTACAGCGCGAACAAAGAAAGGTCAGCAATATCCGTGAAATCGTAAATTTTTTGAGAGAAAACAAATGTTTTATGTATCTTTTTCCGGGATTTGTGCGATTCATTCGATTGATAATTATGATTCCTGGATCAACGTGCTCCAATGAAAGGAGCTTCTCGGTTTTGCGTCGATCCAAAAATAATTTAAGGTCATCAACTGCGAAAAATAGACTAAATCATGTGGCAATGCTACATTCGCACTCAGAAGCAGTTGATAAGCTCAATTTGGATGAATTGATGAATGAGTTTATCCGTCGCAATTCGAAACGAACTGCTGTTTTTGCTATGTAATGATGCTTATATATAGTATGGCCTGTAAAAAAGCAAATAAATTTTTAAACCTACATGTATTTGTACTAGTTATTGATTTATGTTGTGAACTTGAAATTCTCTTCTATTTCCTACTTTAAAGGACTGCAAAATTCTAATCATGGTCACGCAAAGGGTAAATGAGTGGGGGGGGGGGGGGGGGGGGGGGGGGTTGGTAAATCATATTTTTTCACTACCAACTCGGGCTGAGCGCGTGCCGCCGGCCCTGCATGTTACTCAGGCATATGTTATGATTGTCTTGGTCAATGCGTTAAATTAAAAACCTCCGAGGAGAACTTATATTCCAATTTGCGTCGTGCTCCTTTTAATTTTTCCTATAAATTGGCTGGATGGGATATCCATGTTTTATGCCGTCTCCAAACGGCATCCACAATGCAGATTAGTTTTCACTGAGAAGCATTTCATGGCAAAAATACACTAGGAGTATTTGACAAATGCCGAGAGCAGGTCACGCTTAGAAAAATCATTAAAATAGACTTGTTTCTAAATTTTTGATGTTGCTTTGCCTTAGAATCGAAACCAGGCTCATTGGCGTGGTAGGCGGAGCACGCTACCACCACACCACGGTTGCCGCGTTAATTTAGTTCCATAAAAACTTAAACGGAGTGTTGCTCAATTCCACGAACTTTTTCTGAAAGACATAGAGTCACTTTAAACAAAATTTCCACGTAGGAAAGAAAATGGTACCGGTTTTTTACTATATACAATTTTTCCCAAATCCCACTGGATCTGTCGCACTTATCTTGGATAACTCTGCTTGCACTCTGTTATACTACAACGGTTTTTCTTTAATGGCTACTGGAAGAAACTACACCGCTCTCAGAGTTTCTACGGGTTGTCTTCTTATGTCTACAAAACTCCATTTACACATTGAGGCGAGAGTAATTCCCATAAGGGAGAGAAATGAAATGCTGAACAAACAGTTTCCGCTGAGTAGCCAAAAATTTAGGCATCCCAACAGGCATCTGATTGAAGACGTGCTGCCTTCCATGGACTTAAGAAGTTACCTTCAAGCGTTAAGAGTACTGAGTACTCAGTCAACAATTGTTCGGTGCACCCCGTTCTTAAAGTCAAATACCTTAAACTCGCAATAGAGGAAACCAACCTCCCAGGGAAATGCACGTCACTCTAGCTCAACTTCGATCTGAATATTGTATCAGGTTAAACTCTTACCTATCCAGAATCAACCCGACATACATAAAGTATGTTCTGCTTGTGACGTGTCCCCACATGACCCAAACCATCTTTTCAGTTGCAATGTGGAACCAACGCCCCTTTATCTCTGGTCCACCCCTGTTGAAACTTCAAGTCTTCTTACACAAACGTTAGAGATTATTGTTGACAATTTGTTAGTATTCGCACCTATCGGATAGTGCGAAGCGCTGCTACAACAACAATTTACGCTTACGGGCACAGTTGCTGGTGACAAAACTGATGACCCGAAGAATGATATCGCATCATAAAGCGTTAGCACTTGGTCACGGTGTGTAGTGATTAGCTTTTGACGATGTTCAGCTGTGTTTGGGTCGACATTCCTCTTCTTTTGTTGACACATCTCCGCTGAAGCTCTGCCACGTTGAGTCAGCGTAACTTTCCTGGCGCTTTATCGCAACAACTCGTTCCCCGTAACTCCGTTGATTCTCTGTCGCATTTAGTTGCGTACATGTAGATGATCGGTTGCCACGTGTACGCGGATTTACTTCTTGGAACCTTGGTATACTTTTTGTGTATACTTGGGCGATTTTAAGTAGACTGGCGATGAACCGTGACGGAGCAGTTGACTCATAGAGTGCAAACGTGGTCTTAAGAGTATAAAGCGCTGAGAAACGCCAACAGAAAATAAGTACACTCAGCCCATGACTTTTTACCTTAAACCGAGCTGTCTTGTACAGGCGCAAACCTAATTGCAATTCCCTAATAATTTAGTTATAGTTCCGGTCCAAGCCGCAGTTTTGTGCTAACTGCTTACATTCTTGTTGTGTCGTTCCTCTTACAATCATGGTGCTTGGTGTGGCTACTATTTAATGTATTGTTGACACGTTGATTCCTGTTCGAACCCACCAGTACCAAAGACCCTTTACAGCCTTGGCCCTACCGTGGCCGGCTTTAACGCTTTACTGTATCCGAAATAGTGCTGAAGCGATCTGCCAGCTTAATGTCGTACCCGGGATGAAGTTGAGCCTATCAGAATGCTAGTATAACCGTAATTTACTAGCTTTTATCCCGCGTCTCGAAATCTTATTGCCGCCCGAGCTGCAGCTATATTGCCCTTGCAACAGGTCTCTGCGAGGCTGCTTGATATCCTCGCGAGGGGAAAAGAAGACATCAACAACTGAAAGCATAATACCATTAAATCTACAAATATCTTCTGGAATGAGCCTTCATTGCCTAGTACAAAGTGAACACCTTAGATAACGCGATTAACATGATTTTTGTAAAAAAAACTTTGCAGTAGCGCCATCTGTCTGTCGTTTTTCGAAGATTTTTCGCAAAAATACGTATTGTTATTCTTGTGATCACTATTTGAAAATATAACCAAACGAAATCACTAATACGATTTTCTCTAATAAGGCGACATCAGCGCCACCTACTGATTAATTTTTGGCAGAAATATCTATTGTTCTGTTACCAACGAGCTTCTCAATCAAATCGGATTGAAAGTGAAAGTTTCAGTAAGAGCTTTAGCGGCACCTTTCTAATATTTCTTGTACCAATCACCGTTTCACCGCAGCATCTGCATTGAGTTAAAATTTAAAGTACCACCCTAATATACATTTATCTACTATATACACACATATATATGTTTACGTTAAATAACAATTTCAACAAAAAATACTCACAACAAACTATTGCCATACTCATGAGCACGCACGCCCACCGACAGCCCAACCACAATTGAGGGTGCACCATAGCCCATAGCAAAATAAAAACCCATCGGACCATGGTTGATATCACGCATCTCTGTTAGCATACGATACAAATGTACACAATCGACTGTGGTCCAAGCGAATGCAGCCAACCAAAAGTAATGCAAGCAAATCGCTATAAGCTTACAAGGAAATTCGTTCTCCAACAGATTGCGACGTGACTGCATACCAACGAAGAATAGAAGCTCAGCAAAAAATACGCACAAAACAATATTCTGATGTATCGTATTTGAATTGGTTTGCTGACCGCGTAACAAAGCCAAAGCAACCAAAACGCTCAGCAACACCGGCAACGAAACCATGAAAGCTGAATACGATGTAATTTGTACTAACAACGATGGTTCAGGTATATCCTCTGGATCAATAAGGTCGACAATAACGGCATAATTAGAAATGTGTGTGCAGGTACAATTAACAATAATAGGTTGGCCATCAAGTGGCAGTTCATCGAAATCGGGCACCTCAGTGAGGCAACCCAAACGTGTCCATTGGTTTGTAAAGGAATTCCAACGTACGCATTGCGGATTTGAACGTGGACCAAAACGTGCCGCTTCAATATCCAACCACATTTGCAGCTTGATCGGTTGAGAGAGGTGTGGAGAGCCGAGTGAACGGTAAATTACATGTTGTTGTGTTTGTTGCTCAGATGGATAAATCACTTCAACTTGACGTTTGACGAGACGGCGACGTGTGCGATAAATTGCTTCATTTTCACCTTTCGTTTGCTCTGCGGAAGCGCTTTCAGCGCTGCTAGCTGGAGCATCATAATGTGGATTACCGATTTCTGGTGAGGCGGCAACATCTACTTCTTCGCCTGTATCGCCATGGAATTCAATGTTGTCGTTGTCGAAACGTACGCTTATATGCGGTTCCCCGCCATCGACTACCTCCATAGCTTCGTTGCTTGTAATCTCTTGCTCCGCGTTTTTTTCGCGTGAGCTTACTTCAGCTGATGCTGATTGCGGTGCTTGTGGTGGCGGTGGTATTTCATGTGCTGTTATGCGTATATTTTCAATCATATGCTCGTCACTACCGCTGCCACCATTATTCTTTCGCACATCGAAAACCTCAATGAACTGTTGCTCGTTTGAGCTGACTTTTTGTGATGATATCTTGCGATAAGGTATCTCTATGCGTTTCTCCTCACTATCGCTTGATGGAACTAAGATAGCAAGTGAGAGTATGGGCGTGGCCACTTCTATGTCAACACCCCAACGACGTGTAATAGTCTCATCGAACATTTCGGGCAATAACTGTCCCACATCTTTGTATTGCGCATACGCGATGATAGCGCGGTAATCTGACTGACTTTGCGTGACCTCATTACTGCCCGGCGGCGTTATACCCAACATATCCAGTGGCACTAAAACTTTTGTGTATTTATCAAATTTTGTTTTATCTTGTATGTAGTTGTTGTATTTGGGAAATGTTATGACAGGTTTCTGTTTCGCTGAGTGCTGCAAGAAACCGCTCGTATCGGGCAGTATCACGCTTTCGGTCGTAAACGCATTCGGTTTCAAATTCAACTTCGTACGATGATATTCACTCAGCTGCTCGGGCTCGTAACCGAAAAGCGACTCTGTTGTAATAATATCCAGCGCGAAGACCATGTTGCGTTGCACAATCTCGAAGGGGTTGGTGTATGTATCATGCTGTGAGCTAGCCAAAACGACCATATATTTATTGAATGCATCGACGAGATCATCAGGTCCACGTTGTATTAGCTCGGTGGCGCGTTTCCATTCGTGTGAATATTTGCGATCCAAAATAATGCTTGCGGCATCGACGAGATTCTTGATGAAGTACTTGTCTTGACTGTGCGTTAGATTGAGCCCGCCTTGCATGAGTTCGTAGTTGATTAGCTCTTGTAGTATGCCTTCGGTCACCAAAAGATCAGCGCCATACAAACGATCGTGACTAAATTTCAACTCATCTGAGAGATAATCCATTTCGAGTTCATTCGACCACATATTGCTGCCTTCGTTCAGCAAAAATGAAGACTCCATTTTATAGCGCCGACTATCTTTTACCAATTTCTTCTTTACCGCGCTCGAGCGATCGACAGTTTCACATGCGTGTTGCAAGTTTTCAACCATTTTAATTGCCACAAATGAGTTCAACTCCAATTCAAGCTTCTCTAATTGCGATAGTTGTTTGCGTAGCTCGACGAAGGGATCTGAAGTGCAATTGAACATATCAGGTTGATTCCAGCCGCCGGACATGGCATCGCAGGTGCGCTGACCTTTTCCGCGTGCAGGCGTAGGACAATTTTCAACAGTTGTGCTTCCTAGTGGCGTGCGTGGCCACCAAATTCCAGCAGCAAATGAGCGTGGACAGGCATCATAGACTACTTCGCAGCCATTAAGTGTGACCTCCGCATAAGGATTGGAGCAGGAATCACAGCGTCTGCCGATTACACCTTCACGACACTCACATTGTCCGGTGAGTGGATTACACGCACTGCTGAACGAACCAATAGAATAACAATCACACGCCAAACACGCCGTCTCATTATGTGGCTGATAGTGATTAGTTTTACAATAACACTGTCCCGTCATCTTATTGCAATCTGGATGATAACCCTTCTTCAAATTGCATTTGCACGGACCACATACCTTTTCACCCCACCAACCGCCGGGGCATGGTTGCTGCACCGTCTTTTCGCAGTATTCGCCATGTTGCAGCGAGTTATTGCACTCGCATTTATAACCACGTGGTAAGCTAACATTAGCGCGGCACACACCCGCAACACAAGGCTTCACTGTGCATATGGGCAAACAGTCGCCACCCACATAACCTGGCAAACAATCACAATGCGCTTCATCCCAAGTGGTGGTGCATGTAGAGTGTGGCGGGCAAGTTTCTGGACACTCTGCACGTGACATGCAGCCGTCCTCGACATTTTCGCGAATTGACGGACGTGAGAGCACGGTTTGTGCTGCGCCAATGCGCACATTTTGTATGCAACCCTCGAAGGGCAATAAGTCACCCACCGCGCCAATAGAGCCATCAGCGCTACCTATAACTATCTTGCCCACGTAGAGTCCTTGCACCTTTTGCGACATAGGCACAACTCCTGTACGCTGTCCATAATCCACAGAGAATTGTATTTCCGAACCGAGCCATTTAACCTCAATGCGATGCCAGTTGCCATCCGAGAGGTAAGCACCAGCTAAGTACATTGGCTCATTATCGTAAATGTAATAGAGTATGCCATTTTTTAGACATAGCAACGCCGAGCTGTTTTGTCCTATTTGTATCTGCAATAAAAAGGCATCCAATTGTAGAGTGCGCATCTGCAGCGAAGTGATCCATGGCAGTTGTATTGGTCTGAGTAGCGGATTAAAACTGAGGCTGCCATCACCGGAGAAGCGCCATGGGGCAGGTATAGTTTCTTGACACGCATTTCCCGCATAACCTTCCGGACATTCACAGTTGTACGTGTTCCAGCCTTCGCGACACACGCCTCCATTAAAACAAGGTTCTGACGAGCAGAGCGGTGACTTCTGCGGACAGCCGGAGATTGTGCCATTATCCGCCACATATGAGTTGAGGTCGATGTAGTGCTCATCAATGCGCAAATCCGAAATGCAGCCAATAAAATCTTGATTATCCACGGGAAAGTGTGCTGGTATACGTGGTAGACCGCCAATTTGCAAAGGTCCTGTAAGATCGAGAAAGCGGTGACAAGTTTCTGTAAGCAGCGCGCAACGTTTATCCAGATTTAGCGTCGTTTGATTAGCGCAACGCCAACGATCACCTAAACTGCCAGCCAACGCTATAGCTGTATCACATTTGTCCAATACCAAAGTAACAGTACGATTCAAATATATGACTTCGATATCATGCCATTCACCATCCGAGACTTTAGTTTGTTGTACGATGGAAACGCGTTGCTTATTGTCACCCAACGAGTATGAGAAGCTTACATGACCTTCAAGTATTTCGAGCGCAATGAAATCGTGCAGTTCGTTGTAGCGTCCATTGTAGAGTAGTAGCCCATTTTCGTGTACCGTAGCGAATTGCAGCTTTAGATTGAAACGATGGCGTTGCTTAAGGCTTTCGAAGGTGAGAAAAGAGTTCTTAGAAAATGAGCGAGAGCGCAACTCACATGTTGCTGTGTATGGTGGCGGCTGTGAGCTTAGAAATGAGTTCATACAAGAATAACCGCCGTCGCAAGCGTCCGACATACACGGTTTCAGCGTTGAGATATCAGTTTCACAGTTAACGCCCGTATGCTTGGCTGAGCATATACAAGTGTAGCCACCTTCACGTCGTACGCAGGTGCCGCCATTGTGACAGGGATCCGAGTAGCAGAGATCCACTTCCGTATCGCATAGGTAATGTTCCTTACTCCCCGTGAAGCCTTCAGGACATGAGCAGGCAAAGGTGTTTACGGGATAAATAGGACGAAATAGCACTGTGTCGCTATGTATAAATTCTGAGGCATTACCAAATTTTAGCACAGTTAAACATTCTTCGAAATTAAGACAGGGTTCCCGTACGCAAAGATTATCGTCGAAGGGCAACACCTCGACTGTAGCCAGACGGGCGAGTATAGCGCGATTGAGATAGACGCGTTCTTGCAGATATTGCGGTGTATAGAACTCTTCGTGTGAGACGTCTGGACGCTTTGCAGAGAAACTCACATTTAAAATGCGCGAGGCGACATCTGTGTCATCTTGTATGGAAAATATGAATATGTGTTCTTTAGGGCATGGAATAATCGCCGCCAAACCATCGAGAAAGAAGTTGAGTAAAGGCGAGAGAAATGCCTCCTCCGTCATTTCATTCAAACGCACTGTAACCGAGTTGAAGAGCATATCTTCGGTGATGAGGCGCACAGAGAGTTGCATAATCGCTTTGGCTTCATTGATGCCATCCGTTACTGACACTTCCATAGTCGCAAATTTGGGCACATTCGTATTCAACTGCGGACTCAAAATCAAACCACCAGATGTCGCATTTAAGCGTATGAGATTTGCATTATTTCCCGAAAGTATGCGATATGTTAGCTTGTCCGTGACATCAGCATCCGTGGCAGGTATACGACCGATCTCGCCGCTGGGAAAGTGATCACGGAAATTGTTGAAGATCACTTGAAAGTCACGCAATATAGGCGCATTATCATTCACATCCGTTACCAAAATCTCGACATGTGCATCATTACGTAGCGGTGGACTTGCAGCGCGTATGACTAACTCAAAACGTTTACGATTTGATTCATAATCCAATTCGGTCATAGTAAGCAGTTGCGCGCGCTCTGAGCCAGGACGCGTGACAAGAGAAAACGAGTTGGAATCATCGCCGCCTATAATGGAGTAATGCACAACAGCATTGACGCCTTCATCCGGATCGTGCGCATGTATTTCACCAACCACAGAACCCACTGGAGAGTTCTCAGGTACGTATAGTGTTATCTTATCTGATGGAAAAGTGGGTGGTGAATCGTTGACATCTTCCAAACGTATTTGCACCTCCACAGTGCTTGAGAGCGGTGGTGAACCTTTATCCACAGCAATTGCGATAAGGTGGTATGTAGCGACACTCTCACGATCCAAACCTTTATTAGTGCGTATGGTGCCTGATGTGGGATCGATAACGAAAGAGCCGTCATCAATATCACGATCGCTTAGCAAATACTTGATGCGCCCATTCAAACCGATATCAGGATCCGTGGCGGACACTTGTATGACAGATGTGCCGACTAATGCATCTTCGAGTATGGAAGCTTGATAGAGTGGATTCTTGAAAGCGGGCGGATTGTCATTAACATCGGTGACACTTATCTCCACATCTGTGGTATCGCTCAAGGAGGGATTACCGCCGTCCTTAGCCGTTACAGTTAGCAGATAACCGCTGGCGGTTTCGCGGTCCAAAAGAGCGCTTGTTACAATCGCGCCAGTTTGTGCATTGATTGAGAAGGGATCGGGGCTACCAACTCCATTAATACTCTCTTCATTAAGTGAGTAAGTGATTTGAGCATTAATACCGACATCACTATCGGTGGCGGAAACGACTAAAACTGTAGTGCCAATAGGTGCATCCTCAAAAACCGACGAACTGTAGGGCGCATTCTCAAAGATGGGCGCAAAATTATTAGCATCCGTAATATTGATATTCACTGTCGCAGTATCTGAACGTCCACCAGAATCTGTTGCAGTGACGGTGAGTAGGAAGCGTTTCTCCTGCTTGTAATCCAAAGATTGCGCAATTGTTATAAGACCACGCCCATTTTGTGATGTGATTGCAAAGCGTCCGCGCGTATTACCCGAAGTGAGCTCGTAATGCAGACGTGAATCTTCATCTGGATCGGTGGCTGTCACAGTGACTACAGGCGTACCAGGCGGTTGATCCTCACCCACATTCGCTTCATAATATTTCGGATTAAATGTGGGATCATTATCGTTTACATCTTGCACAGTAATTACAACAGTCGAACTCGCGGACTTTGGCGGCACACCGCCATCTTTGGCAACAACTTGAAAAGTGAAACGATTTTGCTCCTCACGATCCAACTGCTTAATTGTTTGCACCCAACCAGTGCGCGGATCTACCGCCAAAGGAAAATTATCATCGCGCTCTGAAATACTGTACGTAATCTCAGAATTAGCGCCCTCATCTGCATCATACGCCTGTACGCGTATTATATTGTAACCCACAGGCACATTCTCTAACACAGACTCTTGAAATTGTGAAGTGTAAAAGCGTGGCGCATTATCATTTGTATCAATCACATTCACCAGCAGTTGTGTTGTATTACTACGCGATGGACTGCCACCATCTTGTGCTCGTATCACGAGACGATAACTGCGTACGCTCTCATAGTCGAGTGGCTTTACTAAACTCACGTCGCCACTCATTGAATCAATTGAGAATTGTGATTGCGTATTACCGCCAATGATGGCATAGCGTATAGCTGCATTATTACCTTGATCGGCATCGGTAGCGCGTATGTGCGCCACTACGTTATCGTCACCCCATTGATCTTCGGGCACTTGAACCGTGTAAGTGCGCTCACTGAATTGCGGATAGTTATCATTATCGTCTAAAATTTTTATGATGACTGTAGCGGTAGCTGTTTTACGTTCACTCTGTGCCGAAGCCATATCCGAAGCGGTGACTATTAGATTGTAGCTATCCGAAGTTTCACGATCCAATGTGCTACGCGTTGATATGACACCGGAGCGTGAGTCTATGCGAAAAATGGGCATTTCTTGATCTTGTAACGTACCAGTGCCGTCTGAAAAGAGATAGAAAGTAAATTTTTTAATTTTTGAAATTATGTGGGAAATATTTTATTTCGGTTTTGTTTTAGTTTGAACTAAATACAGGAGGAGGCCAGGTTGGGTTCAGTTGAAATCAATTTAATTTTCCTATGTCCAACCCATTAGTATTATAGTTACCAAACATCACAATCAAAGCAGGATATGTAAATTGATCCACCAACGTATTATCAATGCTAGTATCCAATAAGATATCTTGATGGCCATGAAAACATTCCCGTTGTGACACAATTGCGGTGGAGGCCTTTGATGAGCAGAATGCATTGCCGAACGGCAACGTTGATACAGTAAAGGTTGCCTGGTCGGCAAGAATGCTGATTGAGTCAAAGTTCTCATATTGCATTCGTTTTGCATGTAAACATATATTCCTTTGCTGGGGAATATATAGTTTACCAAATTTCTTATAGACTGGGTACTTAGGTCATTTTACCAGATGGTACATCCTTAGAACTGTTTGATACTAGCTTGGAAAAACTGAAGGTTTAATCCAATACTTAAGGAAAAAATCGAGAAGGACTTAAGTTAAGTTGTCACATAATTAAAAAATGTGGTCCGTTCCTTCTACCTAACTGGTAAAAGAAACAAAACTTGCATCTGGAGTTCGCGTACCTTAAATATTAAACAGTCATTGTCAAACTGACCCTTTGTAAGGCAGGAAAGGCATGAGGACTCCCTGACTTTGCGACATATACTAGAGTGACCTATAAGTTAAGGAATGTAGATGCGGTTTAGGACTACTGTTGGGAACAAAATGACAGCAAAATTAAAGAGTATTTTGTCCTGTAGTCAAAATATCATAAGATATTATATCTTCCAACGGGAACAGACTTATTAACCCAGCAGCGGCCCCAAAATACAATAAGTTTTAGTAAAAAGTCTCTAGAAAAATGCTCCTGAAGCTACTTGTCTATATATATCATTGCAGCTGCAGGTTTGAAACCCATAAAGGTAAAACAGAAACGGCTTAAATGAACTGGCTAAAATTTGGTATGCGGATTGCTTATAGTCTGGAAGAATCTTCTGGCGATATTGTTTTTTAAGAGGAGATCCTCTATTCTTGGGAACAGTAGCATTTTACTTATTTTTTTTTTTATCGTTTTTGCAACTCAGCTCGATTTCAACGGCAGCTGGGATTTGGATGAAAGTTCGCTCTAAAAAACATTAAAAAAAACTAAACTATTTGATCTCGATCAATAATTACATATAGTTGTATTGGTCGAACTCTAAACAAATAAAATATAAATAAATGTAAGGCACGATAAACTCCGAAGAGATTTTAGATCGCGCTTTTCTCCCAGCTTATTTCGTGCTCCTTTTAAATGTTTCCTACAAATTGGCAGGCCTGGACCTAAACGTTTTATGCCAACTCCGAACGGCATCTGCATAGCACGTTACCATCACACCACGGCAGTGGAGCTCTACGCGATTTCGAAAAATTTATAATTTTGACTTAATTTGGGATCAACTTGATGCTATTTCCGAATTATTTTGCGATTATCCTGGAATTTTTTTCTGTGATCGAGCGACGAAATTCGTTCGACATCGTTTTCCATATCATTCGGTGACTTTCTCCAGATCATTTCGGATTTGCTCTCAAGATAATTTTGGGACATATGGAGAGCATTACGAGACGATTTTCACGATGCTGCTCAATGATCCCATGATCTATCAACTCTTTCTCTGTACACTCTTTAGTAGCAGGTCCGAATAAAAATCGCTACTACTGAGAAGTCACAGTCACGGATAAAAAAAGCTGCGATCGGGATTCACAGTTCCTAATTACGATGCCCTTAACAGTTGCGTAATCTGTCAAAAGTCCTTGATAAGATTCTTGTATAACGTGAAGTCGCAGTGACTTACAAAAAGAGCTGCGACTGAGTAGTCACAGTTCCAGACTCTGAGGTACCCTAAAAAATAATGTGGTCTGTCAACTGTTTCCCTTGCATTACTTCTTAGCAGCAATCTTGAATAAAAATTGATTCCGTGTGAAGTCGCAGTCACGGACAAAGAAGTCAGAACAATGGATGAAAAAGCCGCGACCAGGATTTCACAGCTCCTAATGACAATGGCGGCCACCGTGGTGTGATGGTAGCGTGCTCCGCCTACCACCAAGATCCTGGGTTCACGTCGGGCAAAGCAACTTCAAAATTTTTGAAAAAAAATTTTTTTTTTTCAATTAGAAGAAAGTTTTTATAAGCGGGGTAGCTCCTCGGCAGTGTTTGGCAAGCATTCCGAATGTATTTCTGCCATGAAAAGCTCTCAGTGAAAACTCATCTGCCTTGCAGATGCCGTTCGGAGTCGGTATAAAACAAGTAGGTCCCGTCCCGCAAATTTGTAGGAAAAATTCAAAAGAAGCACGACGCAAATTGGAAGAGAAGCTCGGCCTTAAACTCCTTCGGAGGTTATCGCGCCTTACATTATTTGTTTATTTTTTTAATTACGATAGTCCTCAAAAATAGAGTCATTTATCAACTCTACCCCAAAAATTTGCGTAATCTGTCAACTCCAAGTTAAAAAAATAAAAATAAATAAATGTAAGGCGCGATAACCTCCGAAGAGATCTAAGGCCGAGCTTATCTTCCAATTTGTGTCGTGCTTCATTTTAATTTTTCCTACAAATTGGAGGGACGGGACCTACTTGTTTTATGCCCACTCCGAACGGCATATGCAAGGCAGATGAGTTTTCACTGAGAGCTTTTCATGGCAGAAATACACCCGGAGAGCTTGCCAAACACTGCCGAGGGGCGACCCTGCTTAGAAAAATTTTTTTCTAATTAAAAAACCTTATTTCTAAAATTTTGATGTTGCTTTGCCCGGGGTGTGAACCCAGGGCATACGGTGTGGTAGGCGGAGCACGCTACCATCACACCACGGTGGCCGCGAGCTCTAAGTTAGAATCACAAAAAAGATTACTCCTCAGTTTCGGTGGCAGATTGGAAAATCACTTATTGCTTTTATGAAAAACTTCTAAAAAGTTCGAATTAGGGCGTTGGCGATAAAGTTATGAGATTTAGCGTTTAAAAAGAAAGCATTATAAAAACTACTTCTCAGACTCACCTGTAACACTCTCAATACCATACTCGATCTCCGAGTTTTTGCCAATATCCTGATCGGTAGCACGTAATGTAATCACAGTTGATCCCACTGTAGCACCCTCACGAATGCTCGCCTCAAACTGCTCCGCCTCGAAGGTTGGACTGTGATCATTGCAATCCAAAACATTTACTTGTAGCGTCGTTGTACCCGATCTTGGCGGAAAACTATCATCAGTAGCCACGACGCGAAAATAATGCACATCCATAAGTTCACGATCCAAACTAGCTGAAGTCGTCACAACTCCTGTACGTGAATCTACTTTGAAGAGAGACTGCGAACGCGAATCCAGCAACGACACCATCGAATAAACAACAGGTGAATCTTCGGGATCACGAGCACGCACTGTAGTCACCGCCGAACCAGCCGGCTGTTCCTCCAATACAGACGCGACATAGAGCGCTTGCTCAAAATATGGTGACTGATTGCGCAATTCACGACGCACACGTTTCGCTATATCCGTATCATTGAATTCCTGATAATGATAGACGATCTTCAAACGATGATCAGAGTCGACAATTTCTTTGCGCGTACAACGTATATTAAATGTGATGCTAACCTTCCACATCGATTCGTGTATGCAAACGTCACGACTAGCGACTAAATCATGATTTTGATGTTCAATAGCAAAGCGTTCATCATTCACATCTAAGAAGTTCACTTTGCAATACTGACAAATAGTTTTGGGTAGAAAAGCGTTCAAATTGTTAATGAATTGTGATTGACGCAAACAAATTTGATTCCATTTATCCGTGGTGTGTATGGCATATGAGGCATAAGTTTCCGCAATCCATTGTTTAGCATCTGTAATACGCCGATGCAAAGCTGGCTCGAGTTGCAATGGTTCCTTTGCGCGCCGCTTACGACTCAATATGCGATGACGCATTTCATTATCAAAATTATCACCGAATATTAAGTCACCATCACGAAATGCGCGTCGACTATTATTATGATTCATTACATCTGCGTCGCTGGGCGTCACTGCGGGCATCTCATCCAACGCGTTGTTTGAGTGCGCCAAGTAAGCGCCAAAGTAACGCAAATCAGGATGCGCTATTGTATCCACGTAACGTCTGCGCCTCGAATAGCCCGTCTCTTCTTCTTCATAATGCCGACTATGCATCTCCTCTTCAATTCGTCGATCTTCATTACAATCGCGTCCTGTGACAAATATGCGCACTGGTAAACTATAATAGTCTATACTACGCAGCCGATTCGAAGTCGAGTCTACATAGAAAGTGAAGAGATTTGGATAATAAATGCCATCACATTTCAATTGTTTGCGCAATTGTAATTGACCATCTTTGTGATTCACGGCTACCAAATGATGTACAAAATGCGCTGATTTGTGTGCATTAATTTTATAGTTACGCTCTGAGCCGAGCTTATATACGGACGCATTGAAGAACACAGTACCCGCTGGAACGTCTTCATGCACGATTATCAGATAAGCGTCGGCTGCGCGCGGCAGCGTTTGTAAAATGGCAAATACGAATATGACAAGTGCTGCATGCAGCTGCGGCAGGCTGATAACAGGCGTGTGTTTCTTTCTTGACGAACTTTGTAGGTCGTCTGCCCTACGACTACTGCTGCTAATTTTCTTACTGCTTTTGCTGCGGCAGCTACTCTTAGCGCGACTTTTGCTGCGAAAGCAGTTCTCAGCGCCTTTACTGTTGCTTTTGCTCTTGGTGTTGCTCCGGCTTTTTTCATTGGTTTTGCAAGCAGCTAATTTGTAGCACCAACATTTCCATTGCCTCACCGTTTCAACCAACATTTTGTTGTTATATTTGGTTATATATATATATATTTTTTTTATGTTAATACGCCGTAAGCGTAAGCTACAACACCGTGTGGTGAGACGCGCTGGGTAATTCAGCACTCAGCTTAACCAGCGCTCATTAAATTCGCATTTGTGGTGAGCGGCGCTTCAAAGTTATCATCTGAAATGAGAAGTGAGTAGTAAGAGGATTAGTTGCACTTAGTAAAATTCGAGTGCATGTGAGTAATTATATTATTTATTTACATATTTTAGGTTGAGCATCAAATTATTATGGGATGCCTCAAGTGTGCACTAAATTCTGGTTAATTTTCATAGTGTAGCGTATTTTGGCATACGTGAAATACATTGTGAAATATATATTTTTGGAACCACATTATTCCTCTTAGATGTAAAAAAAATCATTAAACGAAGTCTCACGGTGAAAGCAAAAAATAGGCGAAAGGGCACTGCAGCTTACCCGATATTTAAATCATGCAAAGCGCACCACCAGGCCGAACAAAGAAAGAGTCCTCTTACATTTTCCAATGGGAGGCGACTGACTTACTTCGAAGTGAGCCTAAATACAGTCGTATATTGTATTAGCTTCCAGTAAAGGAGCTCTGAACAACAAGAAGGGCGGACCATGCGTTGGCACAAAATAATATGTTTTTTGGCAGTCAAGATACGCAAATGCCTCTGTCCGTATCCTTTTCGCAGAAAATCGTAAAGAATGTGCACTGTCGGGCGGCTACTAGACCGCTGAAGAATGCACTTGCTTCTGCTCTGTGAAGCAATCATAAACCAAACGAAGTAACCCAGTTGTTTGTGTCTTCAATGAGGACAGAAACTCGTAAGATCAAATGGTATAATGAAAAATGCTACAACGCTTCAGAAATGAAAGGGAGAAGACTAAAGAACTACGTGTTTGTTGTTGTTGTTGTACCTCGAAGGTTTTGGCGAGTGCTGTCGATGTTAATGTTCCTTTGCTGGATATAAATCAGGTACGTTCCGTTAAGAAGCTACCCCTTTAATCGTTTGGGTTTTTAAGTCACCTTTTAAGACAGGTATACCTGCCACGTTTATTTTCTAAGCCCCCTTTCCTGCTGGGGGTAAGTTGTTGTAAGGCGATGACGGGAAGAGCTTGAAATTATGGCTGAAAGAGTAAAGAACGAAAATTTTCGCAGATCCATCACATAGTAGAAATTCTTATAATTGATTTCAATTATTTCTCGGAAGGGGAGAGAGTACACAGTGTAGCGCATCTAAACGACACAGGATATCTTTTTGATTACATCAACATGCATTTAAAAAAACGTCTCCCAACTCAATGAACGTCTCCCCTTCCTCTTCGTTCAAGCTGCTGTGTCGAATAAGATTCTTGCCGGCATAACATGACCTAGCAAGCGAAGACTTTGGGTTTTTGTTCACTCCACTATCGCAATATATGCGTAAAGCTCATACAGCTCATCATTATACCTCCTTTAGTACTCACCGTCGGCATGACATACAGGACCATAAATCTTCCGGAGTACTTTTCTCTCGAGCACTTCAAGAACCATCTCATCTACCTTATCACCGTCTATGAATCCGGATATGTATTGAATATAACCCGATGATTTGCCACTACTTATATAAGAATATATAGAAGAAAAGTATAATATGAAAACCTTCAATATGTTTAAGAAATTTAACAGCATCTAGACCTGTATGGAATTTCCACGCAAATCACCAGCTAACTCCCTGCAGTTAAAGCCAAACTCCTCAGATAGGATTTTGTTGGGTTAATCATACTAAGTAGTTTGTGTTTGAATAATTAATTGACTAGAAATTTGGGGATATTTTGATATTCACTTTTCATGTTTTAACTCCACGAAATTTCCTGTTATGTCTCGAAAAATTTCAGTAGTCCTGCTGTTAAGTGAAATGGCCGTTTCTCTATGGAATTGAAATCGGCCGATCATCTGAAGATGACAAGAAAAGCGCAAGGTTACGAACAATAGTTAGGTGGCAAGGAAGGTGGGAAGAATTGAGGAAAGGGCGCTGGGCCTTCATGTTAATTCGTAATATAGCAGAATGGCATGAGCGGAAGCACGGCGAACTAGAACACCACCTCACTCAGACATTGTGTGGGCTTGGCTGTTTCAAGTAATATCTTCTGAAAAAGAGTTTTTGGAGGCGAGCCTTCTATTAGGAATTTAGTTCCCCTTATCTGCAAATACATACATTGTTGGACCGCTGTAAGTAAAATAGCGTGTCTAGTGATGACGCCATTGATGCATGTCCAAAGAGAACACAGAGAAATGCACATGCGAAGCAGTGGCGACTAAATCGCCTTTCCGCCCCTAACGTTATGCCTAATGGCGGTACCGCGGGGTGTGGATACATGAACAGTATTAGCTTGGTCTCGTTGGGCCACTTGAGGGCAGTGAGCTGCCTCAACGTCCAAGCACATAAAAAAAAAATCTCATAAACCGCTTGTATTGCTGCAAATATGCCACAACTACTACAGTTCATATTAATTATAAATTTTCATGTATTCAATTCAGTTTGAGTGGTCTTTGTTAAATATACTTCATAGTTCATTTATGCAGTAGCCACAAGTGCTTGTTGGTACATAATGACTTACATATATTTTCACATATTTGACCAACAATGAGGTATCAAAATAGGTTAGTGAAGATAAAACATTTTATATATGTAACTATATTAATATTAATAAAATTATAATTGAATCTAATTTCTGGAAATTTTATAGCATGCTTGTGACAAAAGCGTGCACATACATATATTGTTAGTAGATATGTAAAAATATATGGAAATACTGCAGAAAACAGAGTACGAATATAAATTTAAAAAATTTTTCAAGTGTAAGCTGCAATATTGAATATAGAAGGTGTAATTAGAGAAACATTGAAAGAAGTCGCATTCTCTTACATACCAGTTGCAGAAAATTGCAGAATGTAATCGAATATTTCTTGGTAGCACGTAATAGATGTCTCTAACAGAACAGCAAAGCCCACATACTCATTGTTCGTATTGCTAGCAGATGGTTTCAGATTTTTTATGTAGACATTTTTGCTCACATTATGGGGAAATCCATTTTTTTTTTTTTTTTTTATGTATAAATATAGGTGTAGGTGGGATTTGTATGCTGTATGAGGGATAACAGAATGTAGTGTAAACACTACACTGGAGCAAAATGTGTGACCGGTGCAAGGCGAGGCAAAGAAACCAAATATTTGTTATGGAGCTGTTAACGAAGATGTATAGACAAAACAACGAAGTGTATATATTTGTTATTGATAACAAAGGTCATCGAAGAGTTATCAATTTTCTTTCGACTAGGTTTCGATCAAAAAATTATTGATGGTTTATCGAAAAGTTATCGATATATTATAAAAAGTTATCGAAAAGTTATTGCTATGTTATCACAAAGTTATTGATTTGTTATCAAAAATTATCGATTTATTGTTAAAAACTATAGGTAATTTATCGAAAAGTTGTCGATACGTTATCAAGAATGTTTGATTTATTACCCAAAACATCAATTTTTTGCCATTTTGCCATAAACTAAATAGACATCTTTTCAAAAAGTCGAAAAACTAATGATATATTATAAAACATGTACTGATTGTTAATTGAAAAGTTATTGATTTGATTTGATTTGATTGATCAAAAGTTATCGATTTGTTGTCGAAAAGTTACTGAATCACCATCAAAAAATTATCGATTTGTTATAGAAATGTTGCCGATTTTTTATCAAAAATATATCGATTTGTTATCAAAAATTTTTCGATATTTTGTCGAAAAGTTATCATTTATTATCGAAATTATATCGGTTTTTTATAGAAAAGTTATGGACCCATTATAAAATATGTATAACACAATGAACACATTCAGTCTATGTAAGGTCTTAATTGACCGGCCACTTCAACATACCGAGGAGTAATCGACCTTCTATCGATTTTAGAGCTTACGATTTCTCGAACATGTTCGAGAAGAGATTTCTCGCGAGTCTCGCCTACTCGCGAGTCTCGCCTTCTCGCGAGATTCTCGAATCTCGAATTACTCGTAAGGCTCGCGAGATTCTCAAACCTCGAATTTCTCGTAACGCTCGCGAGATTCTCGAATCTCGAATTACTCGTAAGGCTCGCCAGCTTCCCGACATTCAACTTAATCGAATCATTGGATGTTTTATATAGAGCTTACGATTTCTTCTGGAGCACAAGCCAAAATGTCCGTGAAACTACAAGTAAAAAACATCGAAATGTATAGAAAATTGCCAATGCAGCGACTGGATTGAAAGTCGAGAAGATCGCGAGTATTACGAGTAATTCGAGATTCGAGAATCTTGCGAGAAGCCATGTTCTTGATGTCTCTTTGAAAAATAAAATATTGCGAACAAAATTATATGTACAATAAATATGATTTGAGTTAAATGTCATTGAAGCAATATAATAAACAAAAAATTCACAAGTAAAAAAAGCCAAGTGCATAAATACTGTCCATACAGCGATTAGTTAAGAATGTCGAGAAGCTCGCGAGATTTACTAGTACTTCGAGACACGAGAATTTCACGAGAAGTCGATTTCTCGATTTCTCGGGTCTCGAAAATCTCGCTTGTGTGTTGTACCACTATCAATTTGTTATTTGGGTGTTGCCAAATTTGTATCAAGGTGTTATCGATTTGTTATAGAAAAGTCATCTTTTTGATTTAACATATCGATCGACCGTTGATAACAAACCAATAGGAAATTACTTAGAAACCGATGCCTTGGCGATAAAAGATGAATTTGTCAGTCTCGGTCGTTACCGATAAGAAGACGCCTTTGCTCCTCTCAGAAAGCCCGAAATTATTTGTTTCTGGTAAAGTTGCCTCTATTTAACTTCAACACTTGGACGAGCTATTGTTAATTTAAAAACATTAGTTTTCTCGAGGTGCACCTGTATGCTTACACGTCGAACTAAACGATTGCTCACTAAACTAAACGGTACTCACGTCTTCTTTGTTTATGTAGTATATAAAATAACTTACAAAGAAACGCAACTCACCCGATCTCGCAGTTTAACATTTCATTTAAGAACTTGTTGACGTGGAATATTACTGGTCTTGCATATATGATCTAAGGGATGGCAGTGACAGACATTTATTACAAACATTTTTTAGATAAGGCAATTGATATGACCCGTAATGGGGGAATGGCTGCAGCTGGAAATATTAAAATAACAACGACTTTGTCACGGCGACATTTTTTGGAGAAATCACTGCGACCGACTGAATGTGACAATCTCTGCATCACTTTCGCAACCACTTTTACCATTAACTTTAATCACAGACACAATCACAGCTCTCTTAACAGGAACAATTCATGGTCATCGTCGTCATCAATTGGCGATTGAACGCCACCGGTTTTGTTGCTACATTTCTTAAGTAAATTTTTTGAAGACTTTTACACCTCTACAAAATTTTCATAAGATATATCCGCAGCTGCAAACTGTAAATTAAAACTTCTTTACATTGAACCTTCAGAATCTTTTGATGCTTTTCCGTATAAATTACTTTCATAAATTACAGTCAAATACTTGAAATTTGCGAGCTCACATAAATATGGCCCAGACAGCCTATTCGGCAAGTTACTGCAATTAACGAAAGCTAGCACATACAATCGGCAGGCACAGCGGAATAGAGTGCGTTGTTGAAATATCCAAATGTTCAAAGTTCAAATTTTGGCAGTAGTTTGGGAAACTCTGCATGGAGAGCCTCTCTGCAGAAACACGTTTTTCAGATAATGCGCGGAAACGACTTAAATTTTTTAAGTACCGCTAGTTTGTAGAAAATGTGAAAAGCGCACAAAAAATGTCCGGAGAATCATGGCCCATATCTCCTTTGACGAATATACCGAGAAACCATTTTTAGTATCAATATAAACAGTTACATTGGAGCAAAATATGTATATGTGAAAATGAGCAGGCGGAAAGTTTCTATAAAATTAATTTACTTCTCAGCATCATAAATCAAGGTAACAACTAAATTACGAAATCTCCAAAAAGACATATTGTCGATAGCAGCAACCACAACAAAATAATAACATCAAACTTACTGTTCGCTGCACCTTTCGCGGGATTCCTAGAAAACCATTCGTTTATGTGCATACAAATTTTCAAAAAGTTTTGACACTACACTTGTAGCAGCTGCATACTGATAAACATACATATGTACATATGTTTGCACATGCCGCATGCATGCCGTATTACTATACACCATTATTCTACATACATATATACATACACATGTATACATCAATATATTGCAGTTTCAATATTATAAACTCGGTTTAACAAAACCTACATATGTATATGGCTACATGCTGTGTTGCATGTTGTAGCACAAGTTTGCCGCTTTTAAATTATTTATGAGTTCACTTTGGTGAACGATTGCTTGTTGGTCATATATCTGCTCATACATTGATTCGCCAAAGTGCAACACGCTGTGACTTAAGTAAGTGGTGTACCGATTTAAGTGCTATTTAATATTTGGCGGCCACCGTGGTGTGATGGTAGCGTGCACCGCCTACCACACCGAATATCCTGGGTTCACGCCCCGGGCAACATCAGAAATTTTAGAAGCAAAATTTTTCAATTAGAATAAATTTTTTCTAAGCGGGGTCGCCCCTCGGCAGTGTTTGGAAGCACTTCGAGTGTATTTCTGCCATGAAAAGCTCTCGGTGAAAACTCATCTGCCTTGCAGATTCCGTTCGGAGTCGGCATAAAACAAGTAGGTCATGTCCCGCCAATTTGTTGGATAAACTGAAAGGAGCACGACGAAAATTGAAAGAGAAGCTCGGCCTAAAATCTCTTCGGAGGCTATCACGCCTTACATTTATTTTTATTATTTTTTATTTAATATTTGTGTGGGTGTATAAGTTGCATGTCCAAAACATATGACAATGACTCATGCACACATACATTCATATGTACATACATTTCTGCAGTATTGCATGCGAAATTTTTACTTTCAATATGCGCGTGAAACTCACTCATTTACCGCTCTACTGCATCCATCAGCTCATAGTTCGTCGCTCGCTTGCAATTGTCTTGCACGAGCTATTTTGAACACCTTGAATAAAAATTTTCGCATATATTTTCCGTTCGACGAACCATGAAAATGCTTATGATGGTGTTAACAATACAAATTTATAAATAAACCAGTAAGGATGGGACTGTCTTCGGCTGTGTCAAAGACATCATACCTTTCATAAATGCAGCTGAACAATTAAGTGCTGAGATGGGTAATACCAGCTCACTAAATTTCATCAATATACACTTGCCAGAAAAAGTATCCGTACATAGTAAGAAGGAATTTAAATGTCTGAGAAACTCAAATCCTTCGAATGTTGGACCGTTGATTTTGTTTATAAATTATTTATTATTCATCAACTAACTAAAAAATAAAATTTATTTAAATTTAATTAATTTCACAAATTCGTTATAAATATTAAAAGAGAAAGCTTCAGTGGAACTACATAGAAAAAGTATCCGTACATAACAAACGTTGCTTAAACTATTCATGTTTTTGATAAAATATTGTCGATTTAGTAACTAGTAGGGTAACCCTTGCGCCTTAGGACTTCCGCAAGACGTTTTGGCATTGAATGAACTAGCTTGGTTGTATCTTCTGTAGTTATTTTGTACCATTCATCCAAAATAACAGTTTTCAGCATTTCCTTGGAAGTTATATTGTGCTGTCGAATTCTACGCTCCAATAAATCCCACAAATGTTCAATAGGGTTAAGGTCTGGGGATTGTGGAGGCGTACGCAACTGATTTTTTATATTGTAAAGTAACCATAGCTTTACATTCATTGCTGCGTGCTTCGGATCATTATCCTGCTGAAACCAAAAGTCCTCTCCTAGTTCTAGTTTTAGGCTGCTTTCCTTCAAATTAGATTTTAGAATATTTAAATAACCATACTGATCCATAGTCGACTCAATAAAAGCCAAATTTCCTACTCCTATTGCCGACATACATCCCCAGACCATGACACCACCTCCCCCATGTTTCACCGTGGGGACGAGATTACGTTTTTCGAATGCAGTACCGATTTTTCACCAAACAAGCTTTCTTGCTTTAATTCCAAAGATGCAAAATTTGCTCTCGTCTGAAAATAAGACACGTTCCCAAAACTCTTTTGGTTTATTTATGAACTCGTTCGCAAAGGCCATCCGCTTTTTTCTGTTGACTTCCGATATGAATGGTTTACGACGCGCTACACGGGCCTTAATCCCATTCTTTTTTATGAATTTGCGAACGGTGTCTTCATGAATAATCTTACCAAAATCAGCTTTGATGTTTCCACTTATTTGGGAAGCAGTTATTCTGGGATTACTTTTTGCGGCTTTTAAAATAAATTTCCTCTCGCGATCCGTCAATTTGCTTGGGCGCCCAGAGCGTGTCTTAGATACAAGTGATCCCATTGATTTGAAAGAGTTTACCACATACTGTACAGAAGAGTGACTTCTTTCTACAATTTGACCGATTTCGCGGAAAGATTTGCCTTCCTTTCTTAGTTTTAGGATAATGCGTCGCTCGTCAACACTGATTTCTTTAGTTTTCGGTGCCATCGCTGATTTTAAACAACAAATACGAAACCGCGTCCAGTGAAATTATTGTATACCAGTAAAATATCGGTCTTACATTAAAATAAACACGTGAAGAAGAGCGTATACGTCGTTACTCAGTGCGGGACTTCCCCTTTTTGTAGTGTACGGAAACTTTTTCTGGCTCTTATAGTTGCCATACTTAAATTATTTGTTTAAAATTTCCTATTCTTTAATAGTAAGCGATAAAAATATAGCAAGACAAAAACAAAACAAATAAATGAATATCTAGTCAAAGGAATAAATGCTAAAATTAAATAATTTTGCATTTTTGTACATGCCCCTTGTTGGTCACCTGTATGTACGGATACTTTTTCTGGCAAGTGTATCTCTAAAATTGAGGGGCTAGTTTGTGTTAAATCAACTCAGCTCGTCATCATTTCGGTATACTTATAAGTAGGTCTGTCTCTTCTCCTTTAAAAACTTAAAATTTTGAGATACGTGACAAACTTAATATATTATTTCATTTTCATGAAAGTTATAAAACCAACATTTGGTAGGGATGATTAATTTTTAGTATAATCAAAGAATTTATACCCGGTAGGGCGTTTGGAAATAGCTCATTTAACTGAACGTTGCAGTAATAAAATTTGCGAAAAGTTACAGGCGCATTTAGCATAACTCCTTTTACGGGTGCGCGCTACATGAGCCAAGAAGTCTCTGACACTATACGAGAATAGGCCGCCAAGAATATCTTCGCATTGTCTAAATTTCAGAAGTACATACTATTCGGGTTTTCAACCCTTCCATTCTTTGAAGGTACTAACCCCGCCAGCTTGGAAATTTTGTCTGATAAAAATTGGCCCCTCCGTGTGGTCGCTTCAAGCAATGGTTCAGTTCAGGAATTAGTTCCCTGGTACACTTTCCCGCGAAGCTGGTGCTGCCTTGTTTTTGCCAGCTTCGGATAGATTCTACTCGCGCCTGTGTAGCCACAATAGTTCTACTCACTTCCGATCTGCTGTCCTACATTGCTTTTCATTCCTCAACAAGCAGATATGTCAATATGGTTCCTCCTACGACCAGGACAGCTTCTGCCAGAGACCAGCTCTTCTCTGCGCTAAGCCGAGATGAGGAGGGTGCGTTGTTTCATTACGTCCGTCCAGATTTCTGCCTTCAATCTGCTCAGCCATTTTACTCACTCAATTATGTTATCCCACCTGGCAGTGTTAAAAGCTATTGCATCTAATTTTAAGTCCCTAATGAGAGAGACACGCTCTCGGCGAGACAGTCCTACCCCGTCTTCGCCCGTCCTCAAATGATCTCGTGAGACATTGCTTCAGGAAGCTTTTTATCAAGTAGCCTGCGGTATTCAACGTGAAAAATAGGGGGTAAGACGGTGGAAAGTTGGGCTCTCTTTTCCCTTAAGAAGTTAGAGCCAACCGTACTGTCTTCTATCTGGTGGAGTCTTTTTCGAGACATTTGTTGTACATGTGCAACAGAAGTTCTTTGCAGATATTTGCAGCTAGCTTAGTTGCCTCCGCCGTCAGGCTCTGGGAATTTCCTAGATTCCATAGTGCGCCCTTCTTCCTGGAATTTTTACACGTTTGCGGTCTTCTTGGGTAACGTGCCCGTCCTCCCTTTGTGATAGGGTAGGAAAATGAACGTCCACTATGTTTTTATATTTTGTCTTCGTACAACGGCTGGTCTGTTCGACAGAACGTTTCATTATTATTTTATATACATGTCCCCAGGGGTCTTCATCCACTTCCGTCGCAAATCGCTTTTCAGCACGTAAGATATCTTTGCTTATTGGCAGCAGCGAGAGCTTTCTTCACTCCTTTTTGCTAGCCTTCGCATCCTAGGGCTTATTTTCTGCAGCTCGGCGATTTCGAGTCTCTACCAGTACACCTTGTTTTAGCTTCACTACGTTCCTCTTTGTCGCGTTGAGACATTGCAAAATTGACGAAGACAGCGTTGGTTGCGTCGGGCATTCTTCAGTATTGACGATTAAAATATGTCAGATTCGATCCAACAAAACATCACGTACCATAACACGACATAACATAACTTGACATAACAGAACATAACTTATCATATTAAATGATATCATAAAATAATACATAAGTATAAGATAAAGTAACATGAAAAGTCGTTACGTAACATGGCATAACATAACGTCACTTAAAATAACATAACATAATATAACATAGAATATTACATGATATCATAAATTACTACATAAGTAAAAGATAACATTACATGAAAAGTCGTTACGTCACATAGCATGTTATTACATACCAAGATGATGCGATTGCATAAGTATTATTACAACAATGAAATAATGCAGCAACACTTCGCAGGGAAAGAGATATTAAGAATAAATTTACATATATTGCCTAAAAATCAGCCGATTAATCCAATATTTGTATGTACTATGTCAATCTCATATATGCATATACGTATATATGTTTTTATGCTGCAAGTATGTAGCTATGTGCTTACGTGTCACTTGCACTTACAATTTGAGAAGGAATTTAATTAAATACATATAAAGTTTTACAAAGCGATTCAAATTTCGATTTCTTGCCGCTTTTCATTTTAATGCTAAGTGAATAACACGGAACTGATACACGCGCACGCAAATTGTACATACATAAAATTAAATATATGCAGTAATGTGAACACACGGACACGTCATATCCCTTTACATGTCCATATGCATACTTTTTTGCTCGTCCATTGTCAATTGCAATTTCCACGCAATCCATTCATTCACATACATACTCGTATGTGGCTTGCAATAGTTCAAATGTTCACCTTTGTACGTATGTATGTATGTGTGAGAGTTCATTTGCACTGTCGAAGATGAAGTTGCGTGATAATTTAATTTCGTAAAATTGCTAAAGTTAATGGGTTCAGAATCGAACACACAAACAATTGATGTACTGATTTTACAATTTCATTAAAAAAAATTTAAATTAAGTATATTAAAGGGCATTAAATAAATAAACTGGAAATTTTCGTTTTAATTTATGTGCGACTCAGTAAATGGTATTAGTGCAACAGTATGGAATAAATATATTTGAATTCGGTAATGAAAATTTTTGAAAAGTTTCAAAGGAAATAATTACATACAAATTGTATGTGATTTGCCAAAAGCAGGAATCTCCTAACTTTGCACTTCATATATTAAGACAGATATGGTATATACGATTAGGTAGAAACTTTAAAAGATATTTAGCTAATCGTGATCTTTACTTGACAGAAAAATTAAAAAAAGGTTTCAATTACGGCTGTTTGGTAAAAAATATCCAGCAATGGTTTTTTCAGTTTGAGCCGTAATACTTTCAAGTTTTTTTCTAATTAAAATTAAGTGACTAGAGCGCGTATAATATAGCTGGTCGTCGGACATTATTTTGCCCTCATTTTGGTCTATCTGAAAATTTTCAGAAACGTTTAAAGAGTTTATGTCTTTTACTCTCTAACTTTCCGATTCTTCTTTCTGCATCTTCTTCTCCCTCTCACTCCTTTCCTTCACCCCATCTCCTTCTGTTTCGCTCCTGAAGATGGAGCTGTTCACATCCATATCTCTCTCACTCTCATATCTTCCTATTTTATCATTCTTTACTTTATCTATCCTTTTCTAGGCTTGTTTTTCATCTCCAGGAAGAAGAGTATCCTACGTATTAATATACGCGAGAAGATAAGTTAGGTCAAAGTTCCGTGAGCCGAGACCCAAGTACTTTCGCCTAGTTCCGGCAAAAGCTGAGCGGACAATCTGAAGTGGTATGATGAACTGCAGCAGAAAAATGTATCGAATTGTTGAATACATCAATTTTTATTTGAGCTTGGGCTTCAATCTGACTACATACAAATTATTCTTTACCTGGGTCGAATATACTCGTGATTGTAATGGTTGCCAATGAGGTGAAATGATCACGAAGTGTTTCAGTGGTGATACTTAGAATAGTCCACAAAATATCCCGATTTAGTCCTGAAATTATCCCGAAATAATGATATGAAATTAAATAACGCCAAAACGATCCTGCAAACAATCCCGAATCGATTCAGAGAAAGTCACGAAAAGATAACGAAATAAACCCGAAACTATCTCGAAAACAGCCCGGTAGATATCCTGA
The DNA here is from genome assembly GCF_040869045.1 of Eurosta solidaginis. NCBI lineage: Eukaryota > Metazoa > Arthropoda > Insecta > Diptera > Tephritidae > Eurosta > Eurosta solidaginis. The sequence goes on along the minus strand of NC_090321.1, from coordinate 202,886,482 downwards.
AAACAAGCTCAAATTTATTCCGATATTGTCTCAAAGAAGGTCACGGAAAGAGTCTCAAAGCAGTCCCAAGCTAATCAAAAACCAGAAAAAGTACCAAAAGGAATCGCAAAAGAACAACGAGATATCCCATATTTAATTTCGCAATATCGAAACCATGATGAAATAGACTTGCAGTAAACTGAGAAACCATGTGTTTCAAAACTACGATCCGTTGTCAACAAACCTTGGCGGTGCATTTCTACTTTCATCTTTTAATTTACTAGCCCAAATACGGCTTCATTCGCTTGGAAAAAATAAAACAACAACTCATATATATGGAAATGATTTTCTTTTATCCCTTGTCAAATTTGGTTTGGACAAATCGGTTTCGTTGCGTTGCCGCCGTTATCAGTGTAATTTTTTTTTATCATTAACCACTCATAATCTAAATAATTATGAAATATTTGCAGTATGATATTTACAAAAAATAATGAAATTGTACCGAAAATAAGTCCTCATTAACCGCAAAATCTTTGAGAAATGATCCAGAAATAGTTTGGAAATGGATCCGAATAAGTTCAGATCCAGAAACAATGTCGAAATATTTCTGAAAATTATAAAAATAATCCAAAAATAGTTCCGAAATGATCACTTAAATAGTTTCGATATGAGTAAATGATCCCAAAATTAAACTGGAATAATTCCGAAAGCTTTCCCGAAATGAATAGAAGACAATTCCGGCATTATCCGGAAATAAGCATTTAAACAGGCCTGAGGTGAGATTATCCCAAAAAAGTGGCAAAACGGCTTTAAATAGTCCCAAAATGGTCCAGAAAACAATCCAAAACGAAGATGAAAATAGCTCCGAACTCAGCCCAAAATAGTAACGTACTGATCGCAAAATAGTCAGAAGATAGCTCGAATGATTCTTTGATTGTTATCAAATCATCTTGAAATAGTTATCAAGCTTTCCAAAAACATTTCCAAAATAAGTTTTAAATTGTCAGGAATTCAAACCGCAATATCCAGAAATATTTCCGAAGCTATGATAAAAATGATTTCGAAATGTCGGAAGATAGCTACGAAAGATTACAGAAATGATCACCAAAAGCATTAAAAATATCCCCAAAACAATTCCAAAACTATACTAAAATATTCGCGAATTATTCTGAAATATTTCGGAAATGAAATCATAATACCACAGCTCCGGCCTGATCTAATTGGCCTAGATCAAAGCGACTTGGAATTTCAACGATTTATAAACAATAATGCCATTTTCATGTTTCCACCATTGCCAAAAAGTGAACTGTTTAAACAAGTTTCCTTAAGTTTCGATCTTTTAGATCAGATTTTGATTTTTTTAGTCATCTGACCACTTAAACAAGGGCCTTACGATGTTGTTGGCCAGTATCCTCTAGCTGTACAGTCGATTTTCTAAGCCTCATCACATAAACCATTTTTGATAAGCAGCTGCCGCAAACTCATGAAGATGTGACCAAAGTCCCTTTGAAATTTTAAACGAAAGTCCTGCGGCTATAGAGACAAACGCTCATTGAAATATATTTTTTTTTTTTGCATTAAAGCTTATTTGCGTCACGTTTTTTGCTCAGTTTTATTTAATTAACTATTCGCTATTTTTGCTGTAGATTAAATAAATTCAGCAAAAGAGCATAATTACGCCAAAAAGAGCATATGAAAGGAAATATAAAATATTTATGTGTTCTAAAACTGTATGATATGTTGCTCATTAAATGCTTCAATCATTTAATTAAGCCTTTTATTTTTTACCCTTAAAAAAAAAAAAAACCAAAATGAGTGCGTGTACTTATGGACGCGTTTGAGAAGTTATACTTCTTTGGCATCATATAAAAGTATCGTAAATGGTAATGTTGGCAAGGGGCTACCTACATACGTATATACAAAGTTTCAGGAGAATTGAACCGTGAAGAGAATTTGGTCGAACACATCGTTCACGGATAAAAACTTCACAGGAACAATCCTTGGATTGCTCTGAAGCTATTCTGCAATTTGAGTAAAATCGGCGGAGTGGTTTCGGATTTCATAAACTGCATAAAAACTTATGTACACCCTTTTTAAACGGTTTTATTTAGCTTGACTTGACAGGCTGGTTGGTTGGATGGCTGGCTGGCTTGCACGAATTTTGTAATTGAAATTTAAGTAACTTCCCGATAAGCTACAAGCTTGAAACTTGGAATATAATTCAGAACCCGATGACAAAGCAATAATACGAAAAAAATTGCCGCTAGGTGGCGCAAAGATCGAGATATTCACAAAAATCATATTTGTGGTCCGATTTGGCTCATATTTGGAACAAATATTACATACAGTCTGGTAGAAGTGACATCAAAATATTTTGGAGTTGGAGGCGGGACAAGCATACTTGTCGCAGAGTGGAGTAAATTCTTTGGAAGGATTATGTATTGAGGACTAGGATTGGAAAAAATTGTCAAGAAAGAGTCCTTGTAATAATGAGTCACTAAATGAACTAAATAGTATAAGAAATAATAGGCAATTAAATAAAGACTAAAAACTTGAAAATAAAATAATTAAAAAAATTGTTTAAATTAAACGGTTTTATTGAAAACAATACTTACATGAAGTAATAATAATACTAAAAGCTGGAAAATAATTAGGTATGTTCTAGGTGCTAGTCATCACACTCCTCATCAATCTAGGGTGTTGATCAGACAATTAAATAAAAGCGTTGGACGCGTCAAATTTCTATTGATATTCATATATAAGACCAACTGAACCTTAATCAGGTTATGCTACGCCTGATATTTTTTGAAATTTCACGCGCCCAATGCTTTTGTTTACTTGTCTGATCAACGCCCTAGATTAATGAGGAGTGTGATGACTAGTACCTAGGACCTACCTAATTATTATCTAGCTTTTAGTACTATTATTACTTCATGTAAATATTGTTTTCAATAAAACCGTTTAATTTAAAATTTTTTTTTTTAATTATTTTATTATATATATGGAGAGATTAAATTTCCTTAGTGCACACACATTGCCATATATGTAACTACATACATATAACATTTCAAAAAAATAAAGCTTTAGTTCTGGAAAATTAATGAAATGTTTAAAATTAAAAGAGTATTTTACATTCATACATCCCTACATATCTATAAATACACTTCCAAAGTTAAACAACGCTAGCGAATGCTGGTTTTTTCATCATTCGATCTAATTAAACGTGTATATATGTGACACATAATGTAATGTGGTGAAAGCCCCACTCAAAGCAAGTTTGCTCGCAGAGTTCACAGCGAACAACCACACGAACTGCATTTGCAACCTGTTGATTTTTTGTTACATCTTAAAATTTCACTCTCATCATTTTTCTATAACGCATTTAGATTAGGTAAGGTTAGGTGGTAGCTGCCCTGATAAGGATAGCTCACTTGGACAACACGAAGGTCCGTTGTGATACCACATCCACCAAAAATAACGGTGACTTAGATCTAGCTACTTAGAGAATCGTTGAGTAGCAACGATAAAGCTCCGAATGATACCGATCTCAACTTTGGATAAATCCTCGGGAGATCCAAGTGAGTCGCGACCGAAGTACTTTCGCCTATTTCTGGCAAAAGCTGGGAAATCAAGCATAAAGTGATTTGGTAATTCCACCTCATCGTCCTCAATACAGGTGCAGCAGGATGAAGTTTCCAGTATATTGAGACGTACTGCATGGATACCCATAGGTCATTGCACTGTCAAAGCCCCAAAGACCATTGACAGGTGAGCCTTAGTGAACCAAATTATTTCAGCAGACCTCCTTCCATCCACTTTCGGCCAGAAAGATCTTGCTACCCTGCAAGACGTGGTGTCCACCCAACGTTTGCTGAGCTCACTCGAGGCCCAGATATGGAGGAGCAATCTACAGGTGGCCAGCGGAATCCCGAAATCCATACAGCCATCTTCATCCGATTCAGTTGTACCGATGCGGGCTAAGAGATCCGCTTGACAGTTGCCCGGGATATCACTATGGCCCGGGACCCAGATAATCTTAATTGTAAAATAATTCGATGCAATCGCAAGCGAGGTCAGGCACTCCCAGACCACCCTCGATCGCACTGTAGTTGAGCTCAAGGCCTTGATAGCCGCTTGGCTATCAGAGTAGATGTTAAATTCCCTAACCGTAGTAGCACTGGATAGCATTCCATCCACCGCATCCTTAATCGCAGCAACTTCCGCTGGGAATACACTGCAGTGATCAGCCAAATTAAACTTGCGGCTTACATTTAGCTCTTGACAAAAGACCCCCACACGCCACTTGGCTCGCTTGTGTTACGTACGTAAATGTGAAAGTAACTTTCTGCCTAGCTTTTTTTTTGCTTTGACACATAAGTCTACCATTTACACTCGTTTACATATTTAACTGACAACTTGCACAACTTTTAACAAATTTTTGGCTTGTCGACTAAACGAAATTAAAGTTTCTAGCTACACTTAGTTTCTCTTTGAGACCAAATTTTTTGTCATGCTAAACTTTAAAAAAGGAAACAAACAAAACTAAAAGTACAATTTGGGTGGTATAACAATGTGCTAAGTTTTCAAACTTTATTCTTGTTGTATTTGCAGAACTAGATAAGTTTTTCTAAACTGTTGTTGTTTGTTGTTATTTAGTTTTGAACATCCTTGACATATGCCAACATATTGTGTCATGATTTTGATGACGTCGTTGAACAGTTTTAAAGGTATATTTGTGAAGCTAATTAAATTTGTGATTTTAATATTTTGTTTTTAGTCTATTTGACCTATTGTGGGTTCCAGTAAGAAATAAAAAGATGGTAATTATTCCACTGTTGCGGCCCAACGTTTCGCTAGCCGTCCTAGCTTCTTCAGGGGCGAAGTGACCAAAAAACTAATGTAATTATTTCTTACGTTTTATTGTTGAAAATAAATAGACTAATAGACACCTTTTCGATATATCGTCATAAAGGTGGACCAGGGGCGACTCTAATATTAAGGAGTATTTTAAAAGGGAATGGGCCTTAGTTCTACAGATGGACGCCTTCTCGAGATATCGTCGTAAAGGTGGACCAGAGGTAACTCTATAATGTGTTTGTACGATATGGATATCAAATTAAAGGTACTAATGAGGGTTTTAAAACGAGTGGCCCTTAGTTGTATATTTGAAGGTGTTTTCGAGATATCGACCTAAATGTGGACCTAGGTGACCCAGAACATCATCTGTCAGGTACCGCTAATTTATTTCTATATGTAATACCACGAACAGTATTCCTGCCAAGATTCCAAGGGCTCTTGATTTCGCTCTGCAGAACTTTTTCTTCTACTTAATATGGTAGGTGTCACACCCATTTTACAAAGTTTTTTTCTAAAGTTATATTTTGCGTCAAAAAACCAATCCAATCACCATGTTTCATCCCTTTTTTCGTATTTGGTATAGAATTGTGGCATTTTTTTCAATTTTCGAAATTTTCGATATCGAAAAAGTGGGCGTGGTCATAGTAGGATTTCGACCATTTTTAATACCAAGATAACGTGAGTTCAGATAAGTACGTGAACTAATTTCAATAAAGATATATCCATTTTTGCTAAAGTTATCGTGTTAACGGCCGAGCGGAAGGACAGACGGTCGACTGTGTATAAAAACTGGGCGTGGCTTCAACCAGTTTCGGCCATTTTCACAGAAAACAGTTACCGTCATAGAATCTATGCCTCTACCAAATTTCAAAAGGATTGGTAAATTTTTGTTCGACTTATGGCATTAAAAGTATTCTAGACAAATCAAATGAAAAAGGGCGGAGCCCAGCCCATTTTGCAATTTTCTTTTATTTTTGTATTTTGTTGCACCATATCATTACTGGGGTTGAATTTTGACATTATCTGCTTATATAATGTAAAGATATTAAATTTTTTGTTAAAATTTGACTTAAACAATTTTTTTGCTAAAAAACTGGGCGTGTTCATCCGATTTTGCTAATTATATTATATTATAAGCTTTTATTTACTTTCACTTTTGTTGTCTGTAATGGAATCTTGCAAGTTAAATTTGATACACTTCCCGGTGTCCGATTGAGCTGAAATTTTGCACACATGTATAACTCCGATGACAATGCAATATTGCTTTGTTAGAATTCGATAAATTAATCGATAACACAGTTATCGGTAAAGATTTGTATTTACTTTGGCATAACAGCCTAAGTCCCATACAAACACGCCGGTACCTATCCGTGGATTGTGATATTTGGACGTGGTGAATCACGTGTCACGAGTGGTGAATCTCATCGCTTGCGAAAAGCAGAGACACAACCCTCTGTTGTATTTCTGTGTATAACCAACATAGCTGAATTTTTAAGGCTGGTTAACCCTGTAATCTTTTCTGTAATTTATTTTGCTTTTGGAAAAATTACCTATTTGAAAAAAGCTGGCTGAAAAATATTGGCATAACAGCTTAAGTTAAATCAAGAATGGAAAATCTTTGGAAAATTTGAGCAGATGTGGCAATTTCGCGCGTCCGTTGAACGAAATATTGACAATCTGCTGATCATCGCTAAGAAATTAGCGACATTCCATCAACTAAGCAGCACTTTAGCAATACTACTGTTATTATTTGGCCGCTCAAACACACAAATATTAATTGTGCATTAAATCTAAAATAAACAAATACACCATAATAATTTACACGGCCAAAGCCATAATAATTCACACGGGTCATCAATTCTTTCTCTGATTCAAAATCTGAACTACCAGCGCTACCGTCAACAGCTCAGTGTCATCACTGCCAGTAGCGCCAATAACACCAAACTCGTGCCTGACACACAAAAGTCGTTTCACTAATAGCGCAAGTAAAATGTACTACGCACTCACTACTAAGAAGCGTCAAAAATTCGCTTGGAGTAATTTCGTCAATGAGCTACCATTGAGCTGGCACCGCATTGGCGCTGGCGCCATGCAATTTACATCACTAAAATTGCGCGATTGCCCAGGCTCATGACTTCAATACTTATATTTACAATGCTTTAAACTTTAAATACACCTCTGAAGTTGCTGCGCATAAAATGTGTACTAATAAATTCCAATCCGCATTATACGCAGATGTAACTGAAATATGTGTTTTTGTTTCACCCCCTATACTTATATTTAAAGCTTTTCTAAGAACAAGCTTCTATTACTTGTTAATAAAACGAACTAAAAAGTAAAAAATAAAATTAAAGAAAAAAAAACTTTTTTAAAAATAAGCTTTTATTATTTTGTTTAATAAAATTAACTAAAAAGTAAACAATAAATTGACTCTAAAGAAATATAACACTTTATAAGTTCATTGTAAGCTTACACGATAATTAGGCTTTTTCGTCTGCGACAAAAAAAATCTATATCGTACATAATTATATATTTTTAACATTAAAACTTTACACCTAAATTATTAAATCTTACAGTTTATATCACAGTCCTAATTGTTCTAATAAAACGCCCTAGGGTACGCTTACACAGTCACCGATAAATTGCAATCAGCTGATGAAATCTTCCGGGCTGGTGTTAAAATTGCAATCGATTTTCGGCTGGCAGCTTTTTTTCTTATATTTTACTTTTTCGCAAAAATACGCTTGGGTTTATGCTTTTATCTGCTTATCCCATAAAGGGCGCCTGTTTTGGACACAATTACTTAACTAATTTTTCGTATTAAATGCACGCAATATATCGGACGATAAAATTGAACACGCGCGAATTTATCGGCAGTGAAAAACAACAACAGCCGACAACAATTCGGTGATCGGTTGAAATGTACACACGCTCATCTAAATACTTGTGTTTATTTTTTTGGGACGATTACGACCGGCATCGGGCGATCCAAATCTGTGGCTGTGTAAGCGTACTCATGAAGAGGAGTGTGATGACTAGTACCTAGGACCTACCTAATTATTTTCTAGCTTTTATTGTTATTATTACTTAATGTTAGTAATATTTTCAATAAAATGGTTTAGCAATTAACAATTTTTCAAAAACTGAGCGTGTTCTCTTTTACCTCCGTTTTCTTCCCAAGATCTAACATTTTTACACTCAGTTGAGCAAAGCTCACAGAGTATATTAAGCTTGATTGGATAACGGTTGGTTGTACATATATAAAGGAATCGAGATAGATATAGACTTCCATATATCAAAATAATCAGGATCGAAAAAAAATTTGATTGAGCCATGTCCGTCCGTCCGTCCGTTAACACGATAACTTGAGTAAATTTTGAGGTATCTTGATGTAATTTGGTATGTAGGTTCCTGAGCACTCATCTCAGATCGCTATTTAAAATGAACGATATCGGACTATAACCACGCCCACTTTTTCGAAATCGAAAATTACGAAAAAAATGCCATAATTCTATACCAAATACGAGAAAAGGGATGAAATATGTTAAGGTAATTGGATTGTTTTATTGACGCGAAATATAACTTTAGAAAAAACTTTATAAAATGGTTGTGACACCTACCATATAAAGTAGAAGAAAATGAAAAGGTTCTACAGGGCGAAATAAAAAACCCTTAAAATCTTGGCAGGTATTACATATATAAATAAATTAGCGGTATCCAACAGATGTTGTTCTGGGTCACCCTGGTCCACATTTTGGTCGATATCTGGAAAACCCTTCACACCACTCCCTTTTAAAACTCTCACTAATACCTTTAATTTGATACCCATATCGTACAAACATATTCTAAAGTCACCCCTGGTCCACCTTTATGGCGATATCTCGAAAAGGCGAACACCTATAGAACGAAGGCCCACTCCCTTTTAAAAATTCTCATTAGCACCTTTCATTTGATACCCATATCGTACAAACAAAGTCTAGAGTCCCCCTGGTCCACCTTTATTGCGATACCTCGAAAAGGCGTCCACCAATAGAATTAAGGCCCACTTTCTTTTAAAATACTCATTAACTCCTTTCGTTTGATACCCATATTGCACAAACGAATTATAGAGTCACCCCTGGCCCACCTTTATGGCGATATCTCGAAACGGCGTCCACCTATGAACTAAGGATTACTCCCTTTTAAAATACTCATTAACGCCTTTATTTTGATACCCATATTGTACAAACAAATTCTAGGGTCACCCCTGGTCCACCTTTATGGCGATATCTCGAAAACACGACCACCTATACAACAACCACCACTCCCTTTTAAAACCCTCATTAATACCTTTAATTTGATACCCATATCGTACAAGCACATTCTAGAGACACCCCTGGTACACCTTTATGGTGATATTTCGAAACGGCGTCCACCTATAGAACTAAGGCCCACTCCCTTTTAAAATACTCATTAGCACCATTCGTTTGATGCCCATATTGTACAAACAAATTCTAGGGTCACCCCTGGTCCACCTTTGTGGCGTCCACCTATGGAACTAACGATTACTCAATTTTAAAATACTCATTAACGCCTTTATTTTGATACCCATATTGTACAAACAAATTCTAGGTTCACCCCTGGTCCACCTTTATGGCGATATCTCGAAAACACGACCACCTATACAACAACCACCACTCCCTTTTAAAACCCTCATTAATACCTTTAATTTGATACCCATATCGTACAAACGCATTCTAAAGTCAACCCTGATCCACCTTTATGGCTATATCCCTAAATGGCGTCCACCTATAGAACTATGGCCCACTCCCTCATAAAATACTCTTTAATGCCTTTCATTTGATACACATGTCATATAAACACATTCCAGGGTTTCCCTCGGTTCATTTTCCTACATGGTTATTTTCCCTTATGTTGTGACCATAGCTCTCAACTGAGTATGTAATGTTCGGTTACGCCCGAACTTAACCTTCCTTACTTGTTATCATTGGTATAGTTGAATCAACTCAAGAAAATTATGAAAATGTTTCATTATTATGGACGTTATTAAAGCGTGATAAATTTAAGTGTAAAGTCGCAACAGACTTGAAATTAACGAATATTTTAATAGGCATTATGAGTCATGCCAGTAAATATCCTTGCACTTGGTGTACAGTATCTAGTGACGATTTAAATACGTGCAGTATGCTTAGAACACTTGGCGATTGCTTAAAAAATGTTAGAGCTTGGGAAGAAAACGGAGGTAAGAAAGAACACGCTCAGTTTTTAAAAATTTTGTAAACAAACCACTCTTTGATTTTGATAAAGACATTGACATAGTAGAGTTGATTCCACCTCCGTAACTTCATCTCTTACTTGGCGTTATAAATAAACTTTATGAAAGCATGTTAAAAAATTTTAAAATAGAAAGCAATGAATGGGTTAAAGAATGCCATGTAGATTGTGAAGTTTACTTCGGACAGTCTTCTTTTAATGGCAATTCCTGCAAAAAAATTCTTAAAAATGTAGATATTTTGAGAAGAATTTCAGAAAAATATGGCGATAAATGTATGTAATATGTTCAGTGTTTTCAAGATTTTGTTCTGGTAGTTAACTCTTGCTTTTCGCATAATCTAGATCAGCAATTCAAAGTGCATATTAATAAATTTAAATATGAGCACTTGGAAATTAGTATTATACCTAAAGTTCATGCTGTAATTGAAAACGTGCCTTACTTTTGTTCAAAACATGGAAAAGGACTCGCTCTTTGGAGCGATCAAGCTTTCGAGTCTGTCATGCAGAGTTAAAATATCTCATCTAAATACTCTAGTTGTTTATTGAGAACAGTTTGCGAATACAATAGTTGCCATTTGTGATTCAAATAAATTGGAGAAGCTGATTACACGAACTTTTGTGGTTTCAAACGAAAAATTTATCATTTTGTAAATTTTGTTTAAAATAACTGTTTGCATTGAATGTAACGTTACATAAAATCAGGCATGCTTAACGAACGAAACGATATCATTTCGTTACGATAATCAACGTTAATAAACGAAACGAAGTGACTTCGTTTCGTTTATTAGCGTTGATTATCGTAACGAAATGATATCGTTTCGTTCGTTAAGCATGCCTGCATAAAATAAAGGTGTACATTATTTTTTGCTAAGAAACATGATTATTATTGCGTTAAAATAGAGTTCCCTATCAATAACGCATATGAAAGCTTTAATTGCAAAATGTAAAAAACTAAAAAGTTCAAATGACTCTAAAAAAAAAAAAAAGCGCTGAATATGTGATTTCGCGGGTTGCTTTTTTTGATACTAGACACATCCTTGAATAAGCTCACAGAAAAATTTTCCGGGTGGTCGGCAGAAAAATTAAAATTTTTTAAAACCCACTGTGTATTTTATTATTTTTTTATATTCAAAAGTACTCGTCTATTTTGAAGCGTAAGGCAAGGTACGCATTCAAAACTCCTTTACTCAGGTGTTGCTACCAAAGATGTTCTAGGAAGGTTGCCACATATTTAAAATTATTGAAGAGCTTCGATGAGAAATGTTGCTATCCATCGATTATTTGGTGTAGGCTTTATAGAAAACTAATTTAATATTCGTACATTTATATATAGTGCAGTGCAGTTACATTACATAGTTTTTCTTCTACCTTCGGCATTATGTTCTTGAACTTGAAACACATTCAAGTCTCCTGCAATGCCAACCTCATTATTTTTGTTCAACACTTTCATCAGCCGGAGCAATTATAAAGCTCATAATGGCTTACAAGATCATAGACAAAAACATAATTAAGTAAGCAGTAAGGAACATTTTATAAGTCGATTTAAACGTGTATATATATGTATGTGCATTCGACTCCCTGCTGATATCTGTCAACTTATGATAAGTATTTGCACTTGTTTGTGTTAAATTATACACACAAACAAGTTATCTGCTTGGCCTTCATTATCGTAATACTGCAAATGCTCTAAAGCCGTCATTACATTTTCTAGGTCGTAAAGCTTTGCTTATACTTATACTACCAACTAATTGCTCCAGAAGTAATCTCAGGCGCTAATGACTTTCTCAGAAACATGCGTACATACATACAAATTTACTTAGCTAAATACATATAGTAAGCAGATAATTTACTATCACAGCTTGACATATTTAAGCAAATGAAGAACGAAAGAGTTTATCACATTGAAATCCAAAAAGATGTAAGTATGTACTTAATGGAGTTAATACTGATGAAATGAAAAATAATGTTGAGAAATACGATATCAAGGGGTAATGCTTTTTTGAAACTATTTCGGATGAGTTCAGCACCACCAATCCTTTAGTTTTTCTAGAAATTGTCCTGGCCTACCATTAAGTAATAACGAAAATAATGGCAAGTTAAGCCGGGCACATCGGTGCATCAGTCATGTATGCAGCATTGCAGCGACAAAATTTTTTTTAAGAGACAACATAACTGCCTTTTGCCCATTGGGGGCCTTCCGGGCCATTTCTTAATACTTTGAGGGTCCGAAATAGTTGTCACAGCCATCGTTCAATTATCCCGGGAAATAAACCAAAATATCATTCTGAAAAGAAACAAAAGGGGAACTCCGAAATAGTCTACAAGATCGTTATGAATTTACCACAAGTTATCTCTAAAGCACCACGAAATATTGCCGATATAGCTTCATAATTCTCGCAGAATAACAACAAATTGTCCCAAAATCTTCCTGGACTAACAGATGGTCCCGATAAGATTACGATAGACAACGCCCCACCTACCCAAAGTTTGGTCTCGAAAAGGATAGTAGCAGTTATTATTTTGTTCGAAGTTATTTTTCTGCGTTCTGAAACCCAACGTAGATCATAGCACCGCCTCAATGGCTCTACTCTATTCTCTATTCATATTCAGAGCCGGAACTTTGGTTTAAATTTAAAATTATTGGGTTTTAAGCTTAATTTTAACTAATCGAATTTTGAAAATCTAATATAAAAGCATCCAAATAATTCGATTATTCGATTAATACCATGACCTCTAATTTTAACTTACATTTTTTTTAATAGTTGGCAAATTATTGGGGATATACTCAGTGGCAACACCTTAACAGGATAGGATAGGTTAGGTGGTAGCTGCCCTGATAAGGATAGCTCACTTGGACAACACGAAGGTCCGTTGTGATACCACATACACCAAAAATAACGGTGACTTAGATCTAGCTACTTAGAGAATCGAGAATGATACCGATCTCAACTTTGGATAAATCCTCGGGAGATCCAAGTGAGTCGCGACCAAAGTACTTTCGCCTAGTTCTGGCAAAAGCTGGGCAATCAAGCATAAAGTGATTTGGTGATTCCACCTCGTCATCCTCCATACAGCTGCAGCAGGATGGAGTTTCCAATATATTGAGACGTACCCATGAGACAGTGCCCTGTCAAAACCCCGACGACCATTGATAGGTGAGCCTTAGTGAACCCAATTATTTCAGCAGACCTCCTGCCAGACGTGGTGCCCGCCCAACGTTTGCTGAGCTGGCTCGAGGCCCAGCTATGGAGGAGAAATCCAAGGGTGGCCAGCGGGATCCCGAAATACCTACAGCCAACTTCATCTGGTTCAGTTGAACCGGGATATAACTATGGCCCGGGACCCAGATAATCTTAATAGTAAAATAATTCGATGCAATCGCAAGCGAGGTCAGGCACTCCCAGACCACCCTCGATCGCACTGTAGTTGAGCTCAAGAACTTGACAGCCGCTTGGCTATCAGAGTAGATGTTAAATTCCCTAACCGTAGTAGCACTGAATAGCATTCCATCCGCTGCATCCTTAATCGCAGCAACTTCTGCTTGGAATACACTGCAGTGATCAGCCAACTTAAACTTGCGGTTTAAATTTAGCGCTTGACAAAAGACCCCCTCACCAACCTTTCCATCCAGCTTCGACCCATCCGTAAACAAGTTAACCGGTCCCATGCCCAGATAATTCCTCATCCCCACTCCTCTCTCTCTGGAAAGACTGGGGTGAATGTTGTATAGGGAGCAGTTATCGGCATACAATAGCCCGTTCTGTCCGGGATAAAGTCGAAACTGGTAAGAAGGCTAGAGTGTCCGCGGTCAGAAAGTCCATATCCCATATTACGAAGCCTGACCAACGACCTTGCCGTGGCCGCCTTTCCCGAAATATCTACTGGGTATATGTTCAGTATGACGTTCAGTGCCAAGGTAGGTATTGTTCTGAGAGCGCCACTGATACCGATCAGCGCCGTCCGTTGCACTGACACTAACATTTTAGAGGTGCCCGCCGTGTCCAGTGCTTTCCACCAGACCAGCACCCCATATAGCAGAATCGGTTTGACCACCATCTCATAAAGCCAGTGTACTACTCTTGGCGAGAGTCCCCATCTCTTTCCGATAGCCCCTCTGCAGCAGGACAAGGCAATGGCGGCCTTCCTGGACCGAGCTTCAAGTTTCTTGTCCAAAACAATCCCCAAATATTTAACCCTATCAGAAAGTACCAAGTACACCTTAACAAAAAGTATTTAATTTCATTCAACTTGAAATATTTTTTGCTGATTTCATTGCATTATTTTTGGTTTTGATGTATCTAATCTTCGTATCAAAATAGTAAAAACGTTCATATAAAGGCTTATAAATTGACGGGCTCGAAAAAAGGGTATTGAAAATAGCGCAATGTCGAAAACTGTTTATCGCCAAACCAAATTTGAATGAAGATGGTGGAAAATCGTTTTCAATATTAGTTCATTAACCAACGGTCCAAATAGCTCAAACTTACCATCAGGGCATGCACGCAAAGTAGTATAACATGATAATCAGCAGAACTTTTCAAAGCGAGACGAATTTATTATAAGAGTTTTTTAAACAAATTTAATTTTCACTATTCCCAACAACTGTTGTTAACAAGTTTAAAATTTTTAACTCTTATTTGGTCTTGTATTAAACTGTAAAGGAAAACTGCAATTAAGAAGCGAAATTTTATGCACTTTCCGCCTTACAAAATCATGTAAATACATATCTACTACGTACATAGCTACACTTTATGCCAAGGTGCACTGTAAATTTGATCACTGAAATAAATGCCAAATATTTGTGTTGCATGCAACTCTTTCGCCATCGAGTTTGAATGGTTCTGCCTTCATCCTCGCCTCCATAGTGCAACTAACAACGAACTAATTACGCTATGTTCTTACATTTCATTAAAGTTGAAGCTTTAAACCTCAATTACTCTGTATGTATGTATGCAGCAAGTCAAAAATATATCAACTAGAGCGACAATGTAATCTAATATACAAGAAGTTCAAAATACTTTTGTCTCATTATTAACGTTTGCTGTTTTTCGCTGCGAACAATTTCAAAGAATGTCTGAGCTTGATATTATTAATACCTAATACTAACACCTTGAGGCATAAGTTTAATTGTACAATTTTCTTTTTAGGGTGTGATAGGTGAATATTTTTTTAGAAAGCATTGAAATGTAGACACACTCCAGATAAAACGAATAATGTAGTCGAAGCAGCCGAAAGCTAATGGGCTTGAGATGGTATCCACAGGTCCGCAGGTAAACTCCACCTATTCGCTCAGTGAAAGAACTTATTGAAAGGGCTTAGTAGTACTGAAAGTCCAGCTGAAACTTTAGCGTGTTGATGAGTGTTGAGAAGGTGAAAGAGTCATGCGATGTCGTTTCTCCCCTGCTTCAAGTCGTAGAGTGAATGACCTAATACAGGGCCAATTCTTATCAGAGAAAATGTGTAAAAGCAATGGGGGTTATTTTACACAAGTATTTGCGTGTCATGTAAAATAGGGTTGTTTGTTTTCACGAAGAGGTAGACAATCTTTTAGGTCAACCTTAATATAAGAGTACGGAATCAAGAAAGCTCTGGTTGCGTGTGCTGCTGTCGAGAGACAATTAGCTCTCAACAAGGGTGGAATATCGACCGTGTGTTATAAAGGTTGACCGGATTTTCTATCTTCCACTATCAAGGGTATGCAATTGGGATTGTATTATTATCTAGTGGAAATTGGTTACACCCGGTGGTTTTCTTGCAGGAGCTCAATGTCAGCCGGAAATGTAGGCAGCTCAATCAAAGCACCTTTTCCAGATAGCGGTCGCCGATGTTGCTTATGCGTTGCATTAGACGTTTTCCTCAGCTATGCCTGTATGGGATTTTATGATTTCCTCAGGTATTCGGAAGAATATTAATACGTTAAGCTCTGTGATATCGAATTGCTATTTCCTGACAAAAATAGGTCCTTGCAAACACAACCAAATTAGCAATAGATACTTTGAGATTTCTCTGCCTACTTGCTCTCTGTTTCTAGACTGGTGGGCCTCCTGCCCGGTAAGAAGCTCTTCGCTGTTACCTCCTCCTACCTACAGAGTGTCGAGGTATTTACGGGTAAATATTGACTCAAACCTATCAGACGAACTAGAAGAGTTTACTTACAAACTTGCACTCTTTGTTATTCGTGTATTACGATAGCTTTGCCCAATTGAAGTCCTCGCTGTTGCATCCACACTTTGTTCTGAACGGTCACGATTGTTGTTGTTGTTGTTGTAGCGGTGCTTCACCCCATCCAAAAGGTCTGACCAATCACAAATTGTCATCAATGTCCTCTAACGGGAGTCCGAGGAAACTTGGTGTTTCAACAGAGGTGGACCATAATGAGAGAGGTGTTAGAGGCGTTGGTTCCACATTACAATTGAAGAGATGGTTGGTGTCATGTGGGGACACGTTGCAAACAGGGCATACATTTTGTATGTCGGGGTTTATTCTGGATAGGTAAGAGTTTAACCTGTTACAGTATCCAGATCGAAGTTGGGCTAGAGTGACTCGCGTTTCCCTAGGGAATGTGCGTTCCTCTTCCACAAGTTTAGGGTATTGCTCTTTGAGTACTGGATTTACCGGCAATTCCTGACATAGGGGTCCGACGCCTGTTTACGGAATTCACCAAGGACCTGCTTATGTTTTTTGGCTTCATACGGCTGTGTTCTCAAGTGCCGTATTTCCTCATATTGCTTACGGAGGTGATTCCGGTAGTGTCAGGTGTAGAGGTAGTGTTGGCTCATCAATTAGATGTCTGTTGGGACGCACAGGTTTCTGGGTATAAAACAGAAACTGTTTGGTTAGCATTTTATTTCTTTCCCTTATTGGGAGTATTCTCACCTCGTAATGTAGATGGTGTTCTGGGGATATAAGGACCCGTGGCGGTTCTGAGGGTAGTATTTTGGCAGGCCTGAAGAGTCTCCAGTGGGTAATCTTTAGGCTTGGCGACCATATCGGGGTCGCGTAGCATGCAATCGGCTGGCCAATTGCTTTGTAAGTGGTAATGAGTGTTCTTTTATCTTTTCCCCAAGTACTACCAGCAAGAGATTTGAGGATTTTATTACAGATCTGGATTTTCGGTACAATTGCGGCTGCATGCTCACCAAAATGTAAATCCTGATCAAACGTCACACCCAAGATTTTGGGGTGTAGGACAGTCGGTAGCGTAGTGTCATTGACGTGGATGTTCAAAATGGTCGACATTTGGGACGTCCATGGTGTAAATAAGGTCGCCGATGATTTAGTCGGTGATAATGTCAGGTCTCGCGAGGTGAAGAAACTGGAGAGACCAGGGAGGTAGCTGTTTATTTTGTTACATAGCTCATCGATCTGTGGGACTGGGCCTGTGGCCATTATTGTGCAGTCATCGGCGTAGGAAACGATTGTGACTCCTTCCGGAGGTGAAGGTAGCTTGGATATGTAGAAGTTAAACAAAAGTGGGGATAGGACACCACACTGTGGCACCACTTGTTTAACTCTCCTTTGTTTAGATGTTTCGTTTCGATATTGCACCGATGCCTGCCGTTCACCTAGATAATTTGCAGTGCACCTTTTAAACTTGGGAGAAGGGTAGACTCTTCCAGGTCTTGCAATAACGTGTCATGGTTGACCGTATCAGAAGCTTTTGAGAGGTCTAGCGCAACGAGTACTGTGGGGGTTTTGATTTAAACCCCAATTTATCTGGGTGCTAATGGCATTTAGCGCGTTGGTGGTGCTGTGTAGTTTTCTAAAGCCAGGCTGATGAGAGGATAGTGGCAAATTTGCCTTGAAATGGGGCAGTAAAATGGCTTCAAGCTTCTTAGCTACTGGCGATAGCAGAGATATCGGGCGATATGACTCTCCTATATTAGCAGGTTTCCCAGACTTTAGTAGCGGGACCACCTTGGCCATTTTCCATTTTTCGGGAATGACAAAGGTGGAAAGAGACAGGTTGAAGAAATGTGCTAAATATTTAAAACCCTCATTTCCTAGGGTTTTAAGCATCGGCATGGCTATGCCGTCAGAGCCCACCGCATTACATAGTTTAGCTTGACCGATGGCATCCTCAACCTCTTTGGTAACTGGGGACGCGCTGAATTTATGTTTGTGCGCGTGTCTGTTGGCCCTCCGTCTAGCTTTGTCAACCGTAGAATGCATTATATATTGTCGGCAAAAGCCGCTCGCGCATTTTTTCGCATCCGACAGCACTTTATCGCCAAAGGCGATGGAAATTTTGTCGTTGTGCTTGGACGGATTCGATAGGGACTTTACGGTGGACCAAAGCTTACCCACACCGGCAGAGATGTTACAGCTTCTTAGACCCTCTTCGCATTTCGCCCGCTTGTGTTCAACCACAAGCTATATGATGCGTTGGTTTATATCCCTTCTTTGGGGGTCGCCGGGATCGAGCTGTCTTATAAGGTCACGTTTTGGCGCTAAATTTGCTGCCTCCGCCGGAAAGTGACGCCGAATTTCGGGAATTCTTCCGGCGGGAATAAAGCGACCCGCGGCGGATTCAATGATCTTGCGGAAAGCAAGTTCTCCTAAGCGAGCATCAGTCGGGATAGGGAGGGCAGCAAAGCGGTTGTCTGTAAAGGATTTATATTCTTCCCACTTTCCTTTTTTAAAGTTTATGAAAGTGCGTTTTTCAGAGACGAGGAAGTCGGTGGTACGCTCCAGCGAGATGAGTATTGGCAGGTGGTCGGATGCCAATGTTACCATCGGCTGCCAGTTGACGCAGTTTACGAGTCCTGCGCTCACAACTGATATATCTGGCAGAACTGTGACAGCTTCCTACCATACGAGTGGGGGCGTCGCCGTTTGTTGTGCAGAACGTCGTTACTTCTATTTGATCCGCCAACATCTCACCTCTGCTGTCCGCCTGCAAGTTTTATATGTTCAATATATGTTCACGATATGTTCTCTCTATGAAAGACCACAACGCTGTGATTTTTTTGTACCCCCCAAAATCATTTAAACACGCCAGCATAAGTTCTACATGTTTTCAGCAAGGACTGGGGTTTCTTCTCATCAAAATGAATAACAAGAAATGAGTCATAGCACAATTTGGGGCAATGAGCTTCTTTCCTATAAAACTGGAATCGCGTGAAAAGACTGCACCTTGGTGGTCAATTGCTACTTGAGAGGGAATATCGTAACATTGTTAGCAAGTACCGTTAAATCACACCATATGAGTAGAAAATTTGAACAAAAGACATACCTGTGACTCAAGTCATAACACAAAATCCCTTCATAAAGTTTCTATTGTAAGCGGATATCGTAAATATATTTTTAATCCTAAATTTAATTTAATGCAACGCCCTCGTAATTTCGTGTTATTTCCTTAGTTTCTAATTGTTGCAGGTTTATTTCGTTATAACCATAAATGCATATACTTACACACACATGCTTATTTAATATAAGAGTACAATATAAAAATTACTTTGTCTAGACGGGAGACAAAGTTGTTTCCGGCACGCGATACTTACGCGTTTGATACGGCAAAAACGACGCATCACTAATACAATTACACAAATTTGAATACCCAACGAGAAAAGAGTTCCTTCGAAGCAAGAAGAAACAAGTTGACTGATCTACCAAAAATGGATACCCACTTTTTGACTTCGAATTCTTAGAGCAACTCATGTTTTTAAGATATTTTCCAAAATTTTGCTCAAATTTATAAGTGCCTAAAGATGTTTTAAGATTGCTTTCGTCTTTGGCATGGCAAATGTTAAGGTATTATTAGAAGACAAATTCGCATATGATCACGACCGTCAGGAGGTGGACTGTTACAGGGCATTAGCATCACTAATGGGGATTAAAGCTTTCGACATCAAGTGTGTCAGGTTAATCTGCAGAGATCAAGAATTACTGCAGATAATCTAAAGGTTCTTCTTTGCGAGGGGAGAATAGATTTTAGCTTCATACAAAAGCTTTTGTTCAATAACAAAACGACAGTGGGGGCTTAACAGCAGTTCACATAATCTATTCAGCAGAGCGAATTATACTAAAAAAAAACTTCTAATACACATCAGATTAAACAGTCGTCAAGCTGTCAGTCGAGAGCAACTTTACGCTACACCTAGTGTCGGCGTAGATAACCTATGATAGGAACACCTCGCCTTTCAAACTCACACATTTCACAAACAATAGGAAGGGATAAAAAATTATATTTCCTGTGATGCCAAAGTAGAAGCTGTACAAATAATAGAGGCTGGTTACTTTTGCACTATAATAAGTTTCAACTCAGGTACCTGTGTTAAGTGGACTAAGCTTACTTTCATCTTTCCACGTTTGGAAAGGTTCAATAGCTGGAGAAAGAGCTTGATCTCATGTCAGCTTCGGACGATAGTTCGGTGTTGGTGGACAATTGGCACATGTTGGGCAAGTTCTCAACTTTTGACTACAGTTCGACATAAAGTTTAGATCTATCCTTCTTCTCCACTATAAAACACCAAAAGAAGGAAATGGGATAAATTCATTAGTTTAGCATCAAAAAGTAGAGCGCGTTTCACAATATCTTACACAATTTCTATTCAAATCCCCATTCCTGCCCTGGCAGAACCGGGAACTTACTTTACAACTACAAATAATATACCTTATCAGCCTTTTTAACAATATAGAAATAAACGCGGTTAACAAGGTACTAGGCACAACTGGCAAACACAGCTGTAATGGGCGCCATCAATGCTGCAAATGGCTTCACGCCTGGATGCCTTAACGTGAACTTAAGTAAGAGGGAGCGGCTACCGTTTACTAAAAAGAACAAATGGGTGTCATGGGTTAAAGTTCCCATCGAGGTGGAACTAGAAATGGACTGCGGCGCATGATCTGATGTCTTTTCAGATCAACGAAAGCGGAAGTTATGGATATAAAGAGGGCCTGTATGCTTCTATCGGAGGATTCCGTGAGAGAGCACGGGGTATGCATTTACTCAAATAGCTAAGCAGCGATAATGTCGCGTAACTGCCCACAGAAATATTAAAAGCAACGAGAAGGTAGACTAAACAGCAGAGGCGTGCGGGATGCACTTCAATCAAAAGTTACAGATGCGGCAGATTTCAGGGAATAGCAGTTTCCAGCTGGTACTCCTCGAACATTTTCAAGATAACCAAGCAATTTTGGGCAATTTACGAGAAGAGGAGAACAGTGGACCTGCAAAATAGGTCAAGAAAGGAAATATTTAGGATCTTTGCCAAAATATCCAGAAACTGACTACTTAATCTGCACGCCGAAGGAATGAAAATTACTTTGCTGAAAGAATCAGATGCATTTGCGGGAGCTGCGACGAGGAGGGCAGAAATTAAACAGTCCCAATGGACATTTACATTCAGTCAGTGCTTCAGGAAGTCGGTAAATGATCCGCAAAAGATATAAGCAGGTTCATTTACCATACAGAATCGTTTGAACAGAGCACCGCATATCTATCTATTAATTGCTTCCATAAATTGCGTAAAATTAACTAAAATATATTTTCTTACAGGGTCCATACATACACACACTACATGCAAATGCACTGCCATTCGAATGCCCTTTTTTGTTCGTACATTTCCACTTTCCATGCTTTTTTTTTCACACGAAAAGCTCATATGCTAGGAAGACTGTCGTGACGCCGACTTAAGGGAGCCAGGATAATGACACTAAAAAGTACACAAAGTTATTTTCATTTGATAGTTAAAGTTTGTACATACTTTATTAAGTTAGAAACGTACTTAACATTTTCTTGCGTATTTTGAAAGTTTCGCAAAAATATTATCTGTTCGTTTACTCTTATTTAATAAGAGAATAATTAAAACTCGTAGGTTGTAGTGATATGCCATTTTTGGTGGATTTTAATTAGATTAATCTTAAACGTCTCAGCTGTACGTGCTGTAATGAGCAGCATGCTCTGAAGCTCTTAGTTACATATGTATGTTTGTGTGAAAATATTGGAAGAGTTCGCTACCCAAAAGTAAACTCCTGAACGTTCAATTGACATACATATGTATATGTTAAGTTTTGGCATTACTTTGAGATTTTGTTGCTGCTCTTGTGAACAGAAATTTTTAAAAGCGAGGAAAGTGCGACATGTCGTAGAGTTCCTGGCACTTAATTCGATGCCGACCTACTCCGATTTCATTTGAAGCCATCATGAATGCACAGACTGAAAAACATATTTTTCGAAAAATACAATGAAAAGGTCAAGACATAAAGGCTATCGTGATGCCTTATAAGAATATGTCTGGGCAAGGTATGCCACCAGTAAGTGATGTCGTAAATCAGCATGACTGTGGGTAAAAAACTGTAAGAGATGAGCCTTCGAGAGTGAAATAATGGCCTGAGCCTTAATATTTGGAAATCTAGTGTCTTTCTTCGCATAGGTGGGATCTCTGCAGTCCGCAGTTGTTTGCCAGGTGGGTAGGCTGTAGCTACTCTCAATGAAACCAGGAGACGACTTTTCGCTATAACAGAAAATAAGCAGAAATTCAAGGGGTTGTTAAGGGAAATATTTATTCTTATAAATGTACTAGCAGACCAGGAAGACGTTATTCTGCCCTAAATTTGGCCTATCTGCATATATTTTAATAAGCTTTTTCCGTCTATATGTGCCCTACCCATCTACACTTTTTCCTAATCTTTTTATTCACTCCTCCCTCCGTCTTTTTCGCTTCATCTCCATCTTCGTCTCATTCTATCTCTTTCTCAGTCTCCTTCTCTCTTTTCTCTTCTCTCAAGTTTTTCTCCTTCTTCTTCATCTCTTATTGCCAGTCCCAGAGGGTGGTATGTATTTTGTTCTAGTCCCACAGCGAGTCTCAGTCCCAGTCCTGGTCCTAATCCCAGTCCCAGTCCGTCTCTGGTATACTTCCCGGAAAAAAAGCATCGTAAATACTAATATAAGCTAATTTATATACGAAATTTCAGGCAAATCGAATAGGACGTATGTAAATAGGTATGTAGGTATTATTAATTCTTGTCTTTATTTCGGCTTCGCATGCATATTTATCAGTTTTGCCAGGTTGATGCGACTAAATCGAATATCACAATGAACTTTAGAGCTCTCTGCAACAGATTTCATTTGATATCCATAATACACACACATTCTAGGGGTACCCGGGTCCATGTTTTGGGCTATATATCGAGACCCTAGCCTCCCAGTTGTATGAAAATTATCCTGTACTATAGCACCCATCAACAGCTTTCATTTGATATCCATATTGTATAAACACATTCTAGTGGTACCCGGGTCCACGTTTTGGGCTATATCTCGAGACCCTAGCCTCCCAGTTGTATGCAAATTATCATGTAGTATAGTACTCATCAACAGCTTTCATTTGATATCCATACTGTATATACACATTCTAGGAGTACGCGGGTCCACGTTTTGGCTTATATCTCGAGACCCTAGTCACCCAGGGGTATGAAAATTATCCTTTACTATAGCACTTATCAACAGTTTTCATTTGATATTCATATTAAATAAACACATTCTTGTGGTACCCGGGTTCACGTTTAGGGCTATCTCGAGACCCTAGCTTCCCAGTAGTATGGAGATTATCCTGTACTATAGCACTCATCAACAGTTTTCATTTGATATCCATATTGTATAAACACATTCTAGGGGTACCCGGGTCCACGTTTTGATCTCAAGACCCTAGACACGTAGCGAAAAAAAGGTAGTCGTCGGCCGATTCTCAGACCTACCCAATATGCTCACCAAATTTCATGAGAATCGGTTCAGCCGTTTCGGAGGAGTTCGGCCTCTAAAACCGTGACAGAAGAATTTTATATATTAGATATCTTTTCCAACTCAATTGTCAATCATACCTTTCCATGTCGAATCACAAGCTCTTTACTAAAGTAAAGGGGGAATGGCCCTGATACCTCGCTCCTTGTTTCAGTGATGAAATTTATAAGAACAGCACCTCTGCCTTTTATAACAAGATACCTCAAAGAGATTGTGAGCTCGGGCTAGTTATAGTCTCACCAATAAAAGCTGTACAACTTACTCAATCTGTCGACAGAAAAAAAAATCGGTTCTCTGATTTAGTACTGCCTGCAGAAAAGCACTGCAAGGACCATTTCGTCCAAAACGTAATACCTTCTGGCACTGCAGTAATTGGCGCAGAGTATTTTGTGAGCGACGATCCAATGTCAGTGCTAATCTCAGGGAAATTTAGATTGGCTTAAGGACAAACTATAAAGGCCACAGGCGTTTGCAGTGAAATTTAAATGACTGTAGCTATTATCAGAACAATAGTAGTAATAGTAACCATAAAAGCAGCTGTTACGGTTACAGTAACAGGACCCGCAATCGTATACATAAGAAGGATCACAACAGTCATCTTAACTGTAACCATAACCGTACGCACGACTATATATCTGAAACAAAATCTGTAACAGTAACCGTAAAGTAACCACAATCATACGCGTAACTGTAGCCGTAATAGTATTCATAACCGTATCCGTAACTGTAACAGCAACCATAACAGTTACAATAACGTTACAGTAACCATTACCATAATAGTAACGTAACAGTAACCAAAACCGTAACTGTAAAAGTTACCGTAACCGTAGGAGTAACCATAACTGTAACAATAACCATAACTGTAACAGTAACCATAGCCGCAACCGTAACTGTTACCATTGAAGCTACCGTAAAAGTAACCATAACCGGAGAGTAACCATAAACATACTCGTTACTGTAACCGTGAATGGTACCTTACAGTGGCCGTAATAGAAACCGCTATAATGTGTTTGACAGTAACCACACCATCAACCGTTTCTGTAGCAACTAAAACAATACCCCACAGTCAACAGGTCCAAATAACTGGGATATTTCCTAAGCATTAATCAAACAAAGGTAGTTCGAGCATTGCAAGAAATTCAAATTTAGGCTGAATAGCCAGTATAAAAGTAAAGACCCTCTCTAAAACAGTAACCGTTACCGTAAGCTTAAGGCTCGCCGTAGCCATAACCGCGGCCTAAATGGCAGCGATATCTATAAACGCAGCGTCTGTCCAATTTTATTTATTTTTTATTTCTCCTTTCAGCTCAGCTGACATTTTTTCAATTAGTTCCTTATCCCTCATTTCTCTTTCGCTCCATTGTCATTTTTTCACTTATTATCGAATTTGCTGCCCTATATGAGTTTGTTGTCGCTTCGTTAGTACTTCTTCAAATGATATTTGAATGAAAATAAAATTTTAAGAGAACGGAAAATTTTTTAAAATATTTTTCCCCACAACAGGTTAAGGTTATTTCGTCCCCAAAAGCTCGAGGGTGCTCTATGTTCATAGTAAATGTTTTTATATAATTACTTATGCTAAACAACTTGTTCGCCGACATCGAAAGAGAGCGCTAACACATTTTATGTCAAGCTTTCGTATTTGTTTTTTTAATTTAATTTGTTATCGTTTACCGTTTTGTTTACAATTAAATTTAATTAAAAATTCATTACACTGAGCTGTGTGGTGCCACCGACATCAGCCATCAAATAACACTGATGAAAAAACTTAGAAATTGCATGAGCGTATGAGTGTATGTGTGCCACCATACTATCATTACACTTACGCTATAAAGCTGTATTTACATATACATGTATGTGTGTATGCACCTCTCGTGTAATCTCATTTTGTGAAAGAAACCTACCTAGGACACCTACTGATTAGTGCTACTTGCAAACGTTGGTAAGGCTTTTATGAATAGTAGGTATTTTTTAGGCTTGCTGCTAACTCTCAACTGCTTTCCGATGAGCATTCTTAATGCTTAACATCTATTCCAGTGACAACTTTACACTCATACATAGGCCAAACAAGTGCTGCTCACATGATAAAAGAACTCGCGCACCGACGTTTGATGGCAAGTTGAAGTTGAAGGCTTTTGCGAACAATTCGAACATAAATAATTGCATGTAGACATACATATACAAATAAGCATACATGCAAATACAACAAATTAAAATCATCTTTCGAGGAAATAGGGTACGCAAAGTAACGTAAATAACAGCAGTAGCAAAAATCAAAGTCATATGTAAAGCAAAGCAGAAGCAAGCGACTAACGAGCGATATGCGAGCTTTAGGTTGGTATGAGATTAACTGCCTGTGGGCGTAAAATAGTTAATGTTGTGCAGTGACAACAAGAATTTCAACAAAATTATGACACTCAAAGCTTGTTTGTGATTTTTGTTTTACATATTTGTTGCGTTTTGGTGTGTTGTTGCTGCTTTCTTGTTACATACTCTCGCACTACATTTTTTCCATATTCCTTTGAGGCAAAAATTGTCTGCATTTTTAGTTCGCTCGTTCATATGTTATAGGGTGGGTCGTTGAGCAAAATGAAAAACTCAGAAAAATGGTTTTTCCGAGCAAAATAAAAAGTTCTTAATTTTTATAATTATCTATATATATAAAAATGAAATGCTGTTCATTCCTTTCCATGTTTTGCTGCCGATACGAGGCCAATTTTATTCGTTATTTTTTCATATTGTTACGAATATTAGCAAAACTAAGCGGTACTGCCATCTCTAAGCCGATGCTAAGCAGTGACTGTATGCACATCAATAATTCAATCATTATGTCTACACATATGTACGTACACGCAGCGGAGAAGCAACGCACAAACGCATGCAGATATTTCATCTGAGATATGCGATTATAATTGTGGAAGTGTCGCTCACAAATACACGCGCATATGAGAGCTATACACGCACATCTGTAGTATAGTTATAGCAGATAACCAACTAGTAGATGCTAGAACAGAACAGCCTAGAAATGTCAACGAGGAAACCAAACACTATGAAAGGCAGCAACAGTAGAGACGCGAGAATAAGATGGATTTAAGACGCTATCTAGCGAGCAATAGCAGTTTCATTTAAGCAAGCTATTAGTTGCGAGTTATAAGTGTTGTTGTGAAGTACTTTAATAGAGGACATTTTGCATTATTAAATATTGGAGTTATTTATTCAACAGTTTAGTGATTCGAACATAGCATAAGGTTGCAGATAAGAGGATTTGCAGTAAATTCGTTACAATTGGATTCAGGCGAGGAATTGTTGAATAAATCCCGAAGACTTCGAATACAACTTGGACATGGCAAAGTTGAGTGAATTGATGATCCAGCAACTGAAGGAGGAGTTGGAAGTCCGTGGATTGGCTACTTTTGGCGATAAATCCCAGCTATAAAGACGACTAAGTATAGCTATAGTATTTGAAGAAATCAATGCTGAGGAGTATGTCTTTCATTATGATAGCGACAAAACAACAACAAAAGTGGATGAAAAAAACGAAACACAATATCTGCACAAACATCGACAATGGCATATCAGTTGGAGTCACAGGAGGCACGCATTTCAGAAATGGCGTCGCAAATGGCATCTCAATTGGAAGAACAGAAGACATATATGTCATCTCAGCTGGAAGCGCAAGAGGCACGTATATCTGGAATGTCGACAAAAATTTCGGAACAGGTATCATCGCAGCTCTTTGCGAATCTGGAAGAGCAGAATGCAAAAATTTTACAACTCGAGCACAAAATTGATGCCGAGATAGAAGCGTTGAAAGGTTTTATGCAACAGTTACAACTAAATCGCCCAGCTGTTCCAGCAAGCAATGCGAAGGTAAAAGCTCTATCTTTTGACGGCTCTATGCCTTTCGAGGTATTCAAGCTTCAATTTGAGAAGACGTCAGCAGCGAACAACTGGAATGCTGGCGATAAAGTTGCTGCACTGTTCGTGGCATTGAAAGGGCCTGCAGCTGGAATCTTACAGACAATTCCAGAGTACGAACAGAACAACTATGGAACATTGATGAGCGCTAAAGAGAGACGTTACGGAAGCGAGCATAGGAAACAGATATATCAAATTGAGTTGCAAAATCGTTACCAAAAGGCAAATGAGACTTTACAGGAGTTTTCGTCGGATGTTGAAAGATTGGCTCATCTCGAAAATGCAGACGCACCCGTGGAATACACCTCATAAAAACTCAAAAATTTATTTTTTTTCTTTTTGAGCAAAATAAGTAATCAAAAAATAATGATTTTTTTGAAACGAAATAAAAAACTGAAAAATTATTAAAGCTTTCCGTGGAAAACAAATAAACTTTTTTGCCAGTTAATAAAAAACAAAAAATGTGTTACTACTATTGGATAACTATTTTTAAACTTTGTAGTAAATATTAAAAAAATACAAATCAATACATTCAAGGATAGACCGTGTTATGACGAACTTACTGTTGTACTTCTTTCTTAGAGAGCTACTAGCCCTCCATTATTATTTTAACGTTCAAATTGTGACCAATAACAAATATTTACAGTCTCTGCCGTTAATAAAGTCGAAATGTTTGCATGGTTATTTGATATACGAATTTTAAAATTGAGCTTACGAAGCTTCAAAATTCCTTTTAATATCCTTTTGAGCAGACAAATCATCGTGAAAACCACCTCGCGGCTCAAAATGAGGTCAAATGAAGTTCAAGAGCTTTAATGCACAAATGTAGGTTCAAACTTAAAGAAAACAATTTACAAAAAATTTGAATTTTGTTTTGAGACCTTATCTGCAAAAGCCCCATATTCGGGAACATTCTTTTGCAATTTACTTTTTTTTTCGATCCAGTCTAATGCTCATCTATCTTCTGCGTTGTTGCACATTAAAAATATTTCGTCAAATAAGCAACAACTACTTGCTGCTTGCTACTCACTTTTGACTAACGAGTATTTTTCCCCTCTCTCAATTCGCGGTACGTATACGCCATGGCGTGTTTGCAAATAATAATGAGGGCGAAGTTTAAAGTAAATTGCGGGTGTGAGTGGTTAATATGACGCCGCGCAAATCTAAATAAAATATAATTAATAAAAGTTAAAACTGCATATAATGTTTGAAGATAAAACTTAAGCTTATTACATGTATTTACTTATGTGTATATATAAGTATGTGCGCTTGATTTCTTATGTGTCGGTATTAACGTGCCAAGTAAAAGCAAGTTCATAATTTTAGATTAGCGCAAAATCGCTATGCTTCAAAGCGAAAAGTTAATTTTAATACTTGTGGAGTAGCTAAGTTTGTTAATAACGGAGATAAGTCTGAGTTTAAAGTAATAAAGTGGAATATTAGCTGATATAAGTACATCTTAATATGGCTGTTTAGTGTTAGTGGTAAGAATGTTACCAATGTTGAGAGCTAAGCTTGGATTATGGAATATTAACTTTGCACATAATTTGCGTAAGACAAAGCTTTGTTTTTAAATATCTGCTAAATGAAAATATTAAAATATCATTGAGCGAGAGGCGATTTTAAGGAAATTGTGAATTGATTGATTCATGTGAGCAGAAGAGCATCAATTAATACGCGAATATCTACGTCCCTGATGAAAAATACGAGCTGATTGAACCTTATTAGTGTAGCTACCGGGCTGGAAAATCGACTATCAACCAGATCTTCACAATACACCGGATCTAAGAGATTAATCACGATAAGAGAATCGATATGCCTTATCTTTCTGTCGATTTAAATGCAGCTTTTGGCATCGAAAAAAGAAGTTGCTTGCTGCTACATCTCAGTTAAAGTTCCTTGAAAAGCTACCCAAAGCTTTGCCAAACAATGCTGAACAACAACACCCGCTCGACAAGGATCGGGAAGAGCCTCTCCAAGCAGTTCGAAACGAAACGACGTTTCAGACAAAGCGCCTCCCTTGGTCTGACGGTAAATAAGGAAAAGATGAAGTACTTGCTGTCAAACAGGAAATGATTGGCGCGTTCGAGCTATGGTAGCTACGTCAAGTTTGATGAATTCAAGTTCGAGACTGTGCAGTGGACTTACTTTATTTGAGAAGGAACAGTAACAGTTAAAACGATGTCTGCTTAGAAAACAATGAGAAAATAACTAAGTGCAACTTTAAACTGAGTCTCCCGACGTACAATAATCACCATCTCCAAGTCGCTTATAATATCTTCCCTGTATGTATGGCTCGGAATCTTGAACGTTGTGAGATAATATGGGTGGCCCTTGGAGTGTTTGAGGGAAAACTTCTCCATAAGATGTATGAGTTGATCCCTGCTGTCGACGGCGAGTATAGAAGCAGGTATAGTGATGATCTATATGAGCTTAACGTGGATATGGATTTTGTAAAGCGTTTAGGAACCCAAGGGTTTCGCAGGCTAAATGTTGTTATGTTTATGGACGAAGACGGCCAAGAAGATATTTAAATTGATACCCGCATGTAGAAGCATGGCAAGGAGAGACGTTTACTGAAGAGAGGAGAAAAAAGCGTCAAATAACAAGGCCGCAACTGAAAAGGGTCTCGTGTGCAATATTACTTTACTGTTACTGTTTCAGCGGCAGCTGATGTGCAGCTCTATATCGACAACTTTTCTGTGGTAGATGTTATGAAAGTGTTTGAAAACACGTCTCGTACGCTGCAAATTTTGAAAGCAATTGTCAAGTCTTAGATACTGAACCCACCAACTAGGGCAGACTTCACCCTGCCTGAAAGTTGTGTTGCCTACATTTTAAAAGTGATCCTCGTTTCATGCTATTAGTAGAGTTCTACTTTTATCCCCAATTCTCTCATTTTTGATACAAATTAATGTATATAGAACATATTTTGCTCAAATATCGACAACTTCAGGCAAAAAGATTGAGAGATGAAAGTTAAAATTCTTGTCGGCATGGCGCCACTCACTTTGTCAAACAGATTTTTTAATTAAATAGTTAGTGTAAGGCCCGATAACTTCCGACGAGATTTAAGGTCGAGCTTCTCTTCCAGTTTGCGTCGTGCACCTTTTTATTTTTCGTACAAATTGGTAGGACTGGACCTTCATGTTTTACGCCGACTCTGAATAGCATCTGCAAGGCAGATAAGTTTTCACTGGGAAGCTTTTCATTGGCAGAAATACACTCGGAGTATTTGCCAAGTCATTGCCTAGGGGTGACTCGTTTGAAAAAACTTGTTTCTTAATTTTGATGTGCTTCGCCCGGGAATTGCATCCAAAGTCTTCAGTGTAGTAGGCGGGGTGCGCTACCATCACACCGCGGCGGCCGCCGTTTTTACTTTATGAAAGTATTTATATGAGTTTTTTGTGAAGTTTTCTTCGCTTCAATTTGTTATGCTGAAATTGTTTTGCATTTGTGACTCCATACCTCGTACTCAGTACTTTTTTTGATGTTGTACGAACTTTAATAACATATACAAGCATAAGAGAAGGCACACACGTAGATGTGTATGTGTTGATAAAAAACACAGCTGCATGCTACAAAAATTACCATCAGTTTAATTGCATGCGGTTTGTTTCATACCACTCAAACAGTCATACTTAAAAAAAAAAAAATCAACACCAATAAGTAAACTCCATTTTCTACTATATTTATGTAAAGGATGCTAAAGGATATGCACATTTTTGCACATGCCACCATATATATACGTATTTGGAGTTGTTTCACGCTTAAGTCTTAAGTGGGAATTTCATGCTCATTGCTTGCATTGGAATTTTAATATACAAACGCAATGGAATGAATCGATGCAAGCATGCATGTATATCCTTAATGTGTATATATGTATATAGATATGCATTCGCATAAGTAAGTGCAAATCAGGGTATGTTTAAAACAAAAAAAAGCTTAAACACTTGTATCCTGCGACTTATCTACCGGCATTCTGGTTTTGCATTTTTTGTTGCACTCAAATGAGGCATCTGGCAATGCATCAGCTCATGGCCACATCTTAATGCCTTGTCAACTGCTGTTCTGTTGTTTCCTGCACTCACCCTCCTTGTCTGCCGTGCACTCCACATTTGTAGAGTCAACCAACTCGGAAGGTACAAAGTCAACTTGTTGTTGTTAAATTCATAAAGCTGTCGCATAACATTGCTCTTCTTCTGTCTTTGCGTTGAGGTCACACCTGCAGTGGCGTGCAATACAAGAGCCTTGTCAATTGTTGGCTAATTTAAGATTTAAAATATTAAATATGGCTTGCCAAACTTAATGAGAGTAGTACTAAAGCAAAGGAAGGAGGCGGAAGGAGGTTGAAAATAATACTAAAGAGGAGGAGAAGGGAATGCATTAAATCTGCATTTGTCTCTGCATTACAGGCTTTATGCGTTGGTTCAAGCTGGATGTATTACCTCTTTTTTTGGCATAGATATGTTTGCATTTTGGATTAAATAGGCTCTTATTTGCGTTCGTCGGGCACAGAACAAGCGTGCTCATAATGAAATCTTCAGCTTTATACATGCTTCAATCATTTGGAGTATACGCCTTAGGACAACAAAATGGTGATTATTGGCTTGGACAGCTAGGCCGTGCAAAAGACCTTGGATTTATGTGTCGATCACGCAAATATCTTAAGGTGATGGACGAGCACATCAGTGTCAGCCTCAGATGAGTGCCTGAACTAGAAATATTGATGACGCCTGTAGAGCTGAGGGGTACGGCAACACACATCCTTTCCGAAAATTATTCAAATCCGTACAAAAATTAGATTTAAAGCAAGAAAAGTATCCTCTGGTCAGCTCACGATTCACGGAAGCTGGTACAGTGAGAATTACTCAGGCCTTTTAACTTACCGTAACCTGATCAACTTGCTTAAAAATCGTTTAGACTAAAGGGCAAGGGGATACCACTGCGTCTTTAGAGTTTTCTCGCAGTCAGATTTCAGTTGGTACCACTTAGCTTTACATCTTGGCACCTTTGGTATATTGTATATTACTGTAAAGGGGATGGGGCTCAGCATTAACCGTCGAGGCAAGCACCTACCCTCACGACTTAAAGATTAACATCGATATCCCCAGCCCCTAAATCTTCCACTATATCATACCCCCGCCCAACTGCCTTGTTCCAATTTTCCCCGCAGTTTACTAGGATATTTTGTCGCTTCTAATGTTCGGTTACATGTTGTTGTTGTTGTTGTAGCGATAAGGTTGCTCCCCGAAGGCTTTGGGGAGTGTTATCGATGTGATGGTCCTTTGCCGGATACAGATCCGGTACGCTCCGGTACCACAGCACCATTAAGGTACTAGCCCGACCATCTCGGGAACGATTTATGTGGCCACATTAAACCTTCAGGCCATCCCCTCCCTCCCCACCCCAAGTTCCATGAGGAGCTTGGGGTCGCCAGAGCCTCGTCTGTTAGTGAAACAGGATTCGCCGCGGATAGGTGAGGTTGACAATTGGGTTTGGAGAAGCTATATATTGCGCTGGCAACCTGAAGGGTTGCGCTACACACCCCTTGAATCTGGTATTTTAGTCGCCTCTTACGACAGGCATACCTACCGCGGGTATATTCTGACCCCCTTATCCGCTGGGGGATGTTCGGTTACATCGTTTGCTTTCACCCCGTAAATATAATCTCCGAAAACGTCAGCCCTTGACTACTCCTCTCCCTATGTATTGAAGTCTGCGGCCCTCCTGGCACATTTACTGTTTCTGTACTTTTTGCAGCAATGTAGTGATCTTTATTATTTACATGCCAGCTAAGTTGCAGGTATTACACGGCAAGTTTATAAAGTTGGTTGTCGTAGGGATTTGCACATCCTTTTGCTGTGTCCTTCAACACAGGGATGGCACTACTACTTGAACGTAGTTCCTATAGCCTCAATGGGATAATTGTAGTATCAAGGAACTTATGCCTATGTTTGAATAGGAAAATTACAGGCTTTCTACTCAAACTAAACAGTTAAGCAGCGAAGGTATTTTCGAGCATCATCATTGGTCACTGGGATGACACACCTATATCTTGACTAACATGAATGATCAGAAAGTAGATTGGATTAATCTATTCTCTGCCGATATATATGACTGCAGAAACGACGCCTCATATTAATGGGTGCGTGGCTTACCGACACTCTCGTGGCGCTTAGGCAGGTTGATCTTTTGCTAATACTTAGCTTATTTTGAAAAGCGAACTTATTACTTTATTACTTATAAGGAAGGTTCTGGGCGGACAAATTTATCACCACCCGGCATTCACCTGCAGCATTTACATTCGACAAGTAAGTTCTTCGAAAAAAAAGTATGGGAAGTTTCCATGTGTCCCCCATGCGGTCGACTTCAATGATCACATAAAACAGATATTTAAGCGAACGAATCAAGGATAAACTATTTTTAGAGGTTAGAAGAGATGTGCTGAGGGTTGGAGTCACAATTATAAACATAAAGTGAAATAGTTTGAAAGTTTCTTGACGATATTTTATTGATACTTATAGATATTCATAAGGCACACGATTGCATGCATTTTAGTTTGGAAAAGATGTGATTCCAATCTTGCTCTGCTTCGGCGTTTTGGTAAGTAATGTCACTAATCATATTACATATTTAAGTCCGCCTTTATAACTGCTAATATAAAGGAAATTTTTTTATAATTTTTGGTGTAGGAAATGCGCTAGATTCGCATAAGTGAACTATGACAGAAAATAAAACAAGAATGCCGATGTTTAGCGTTTGATGATGATTGTTCTTTATTGGACAAATGCTTTCTCTTTTATACAAAATTTCTTACTTTGCATATACGTAGTTACACTAATACTTACAAACTAAAAAGTATCTACATTCCTAATGCATGTATGCCAAGTCAGCATATTATTACATTTACCTAATTATGGATACAATGTAATTATATACATATAAATATTTTAGGAGTTACATCGACAAACCGACAATGTCGATCAGTCACGCTGATCGATAATTGTGTTGGTCAATGTGCATGTTAACAAATAGTGTTGACAAATGTAAACAGATATGTGCCTTGTGTGTGTTGGCATGTCTATATGATGTTGAACTCCTGCTGAGTTCAAAATAATTTATGTAGGTCGCTATGACTTGGGTGTGAAGCGCATTCTGAGTAATGCCACATCAGCATATAAACAGAAACATATTGCTGGAAGGTTGGGAAGAAAGTGTTCAAAACCTATTTAATAACAAAACAAAGGTAAACACTCTTTAAGTACAATTTTATTTCATTTAAGCTGCCGTAACGCACGGGCT
The DNA here is from genome assembly GCF_040869045.1 of Eurosta solidaginis. Taxonomy (NCBI): domain Eukaryota; kingdom Metazoa; phylum Arthropoda; class Insecta; order Diptera; family Tephritidae; genus Eurosta; species Eurosta solidaginis. The sequence continues at coordinate 202,851,408 of NC_090321.1, read as the reverse complement.
TCCTATAACCACTAACGAGTTTCCGATCAGATAAACAACTCAACTTAATGGACAGTTGGAGAGCACTCTATTCCAATCCATACTTATAACAGTTTATATAGAGGATTACTTTGGCTATTTTCTCTCTTTCGAGGGATTGTGGTATTAATTGCGTTTGTTAGTTTTAGTTTTATTTGTATTGCTTCATTATAGCTCAACACTGTAAAAAATGTCTCCTCTTTAAAATTCTCCACGTAGCTCTGCAGCTTTTCTTCTACTATGAAGTGTACTTGCGCAAATTTGTGTTTAAAAACGTACAACCTGCTGTAATGGCATCTATCGCATCCTCCAGAACTTCCTGCGACTTGCTATGCACTTGCACATTCTGCGTTGAGTTAAGTTGCATTTGTGGTAGCCGTCATTTTTGTATTCGTATGACAGTTGTGTTTTGGTATGCGTCAGTGCACATTTCTATTTATTATGTAAATTTGAATGTATGAACTTTGCGGTATGAGAGTAAGCATGTGTGTGTGTGTGTGTAAAATGCGACAATTGCTGCTTATATTTGTAATATCATTTCCCTTATGTTACCACATTCTGTGATTTTCTCAAATTGTTGCTTATTTTCTTGGCATTTTTCTTTCTTTTTGTCCTTTCACCGTTCTTTTCTGTCATCATTTAATTTATTTCTTTCCGTTTGCATCACATCAAGGTGCTGTATTTGCCTCAATTCTATGTCATCTGCATCATTTCCGTTTGCCATTAACACATCATTTGCCATCATTATCCGCTCGATTGCAAGATTTAAGTATTTCCTCTCTTTAATTGGTGACATTTTTACATTGTTGTGTAATTTAATGATGGTTTAACTGAAGCAAGTTATGAAATGATAAGTAAATTAACTTTAATTTGAGCTTTTTGAAGCTTTTTTAAAACTGAAATTTTACTCTTTGAGACGGATAGATTTATGACGATTTAAGAAAAGATTAGATAAGGTGCGATAAGACGAAATAAGATAAGATAGAATAGCATAAGAAAACATTGAATAACATAACAATGCATAACGTAACGTAACATTGCAAAATATAAAATAACATAACATAATGAAAGAAAGCATATCATAACATTACATAAAAAAAGCATAACATTATGTAACATAGCACAACCATATATAACATAACATAACATAACGTAACATAACATAACATAACATAACATAATATAACATAGCATATCAAACGGTATGTTAGGTTTGTTATCCTACTATAACATATCATAACTAAGCATAGTATAATATAACATAACATGAAGCAACATACATACAACATAAGAGGGCGGACGAGCATCGATTGTCAGATTTTACACTCGGAGTCGAAAAAGAAGCGCTATGAAGCACCAAATAATTTTCCGCTGTTTAAAGCAAAGCGCCAGGTTTGTGCTATCGAAGTCCTATAAAATCTCGACTAAAAGCTGTTCCTACCGCAACTTTTACAATAAAATATATTCAAGCAAAGCTACGCCAATGTCCTAGTATCAATTCCCTGAAATTTCCGTAACATCGACACAAAACGATTAGACCAGCAACCTGCTCTTTCCATGACTCAGGGTCTTCTGCTGCCACAATTTGCTTACTTGTGCTTCTATTCTGTTATAGATTCACAGAGCAGAGATCCATTGGTGATCTTGACGCCTGAGCATCGAGCTACCGTTGTTTTCAAAATAAACTTACCTGTCATCGATTTTTATATTTATTCTTCGAAACACTGGCTCGATATACAACCACTTCTCATTCACTGGTCCAGCGTACATCCATCCAAGAGTCACCTGTTCGGACTTCTTGTCGATTATTTGGGACATCAGCTAGCTGCTCACCTCTAACCGACTCCACCCACGATTCTGATGCATACATTAACCGCCACCGTTCACCACTTTATCATCAGCTGGGCCGAACTATATTTCGATTTTATTGCTCGTCACCCGCTCTCCTTCCCACCAAAAACAAAGGACTTACATATGTATCTACCTCTCATTTACCTATCACCTCACACACAAACAAGTATCAACTATAGGGTCTCAAATAAAACCAAGAAGGAAAAATTGTGCCCATTTATGAAGGAAAATAGATGTAAGCTCAATTATGGAATAATTGAGTGTTTACGCAGCTTTTGACACTGGCTGCTTCACAGATGTTGCCCGAGTAAGAACTTGCTTCCACAGGTAGCAGTAAAGAGCTTACAGCCGCACTTTGGTCACGTCCTCACTGACTTTAAACGAAAGAATAAATTTTAAAATTAGCTCACTGGTGCTGCAGTCTTTGAAGATGACATACTCACTTAAAGATAGATATACAACAAATGGAAACCGAGCAGGGACTCGCCTCCACAAGCGACAGGGTAAAATTAATGACAGAGATCAACATTGTAAAGGCGTTCTAGCTAAATACGTACCAACGAACCTACTTGAAATCCTACAGAGTCCTGTTACATTATTTGATGAAAGCATTCTTATAAATGGTGTCCGACTAGTGACTCACTCACAGAGTATTTTTTTAAAGACTTAGACTTCAGGGTAGTGTATAAATCATATTATTCTTCGGCGACATGAAAGCCAAAGAAAAAGATAAGCTTCCTCCACAAACTTATATGCAGATAGTTTAGCGCTTCCATTTACTTTTACAGAATTATCCTTGTAAGCTATTTTTGTTGTTGTTTCGAAGGCTGGAGTGCGCCAAGAGTGGGTGTTTTCGTGACTTTGATGCAACAATGTTGGTAAACTCCATTTATTTGACACCCTCTCCTATGAAGCGAGTCTTTTTTCGGGCATCATTTTTGAGTTGGCTCAAACGCTGTGGTAGAATTCAGCCAATTCGAAGCCAAGTGGAAGACCTGTTAATAGTAAAACGGGTGCTGTTTGCGTCAGGTGTAAAATATTGTTTTTGTCTCTTCTCAATTTCGAATGTTTCATTATTCTACCTCTGTTTGTCTTTTTTTTTTGTTTCAAGCAATATGGAAAACATTTTCACTTCGTCAGAGCTTATGTTTTGTGTTAAATCTGTTGGCATCTGCGCTCAGCTGCTTGTTTGATAGAATAATATGACGACATGGATGGAGTAGTTCCATCAATTCAATGCTGTGAGATATATATACAAACATATTACACTTTGTGAGTAAATTTATATATATGCCATTCTACTTTGTACTACACTGCAGTGCATTGCTTTATTTCACTCCTTTGTGTGTGTGTTTGTGTGTGTGTGTCTGAACGCTTTGACATATGAAGGAAGGCCATGTGTGAAACTTACTATTCAACATATCCTGCATATGCATACCTATAATTTCATTTGCATACTCAAATGTTTGTATGTGTGTGTGTGTTACTGGATTTTATTATCTAAATTACTCCATTGTTTGTTGCACATAATGGAATTTCCTTTTCTTTTACACATAAGCCTTTCATTCTCATGCAAAAAAAAATGCGGTTCGCGGTTCAATGCTTCTGATTGGAGTGGGTGGTGTTGAGGAGTTGGTTTTGTTGACTTTTAGAAAGAAAGAGAAGTCTTTTGCAAATTCGTAAGTATATGCACGTATCGATGTGTTATACTTAGGAGTGTAAGGGCCAGCCAGGAATAATTGACTTGGTAAAAGGGACCTTCTGTTTCTTGAATTGTGAGCTTTGAAAAATATTATTTATATGCTAATGCTAGATGCTGTGCAAGACAATACAGGGCTTACATTTGTACTTGAAAAAATACTCAACAGCTTAAATTATTTTATAATTTATCAGATAAATACATTTATTATAAAAATATCTTCACTCATCTTTACTTCTTATATTTAGTGTAAAAGGATGTGCTTTACAAGTTCGGATTTTTTTGCCTTTCTTGCGTTGGGCATCAGCACAAACATTGTATGAGTAAGAGGAAAAGTAGTTAGGTCCTTTAATAAGTAAATATTGTAAAATGCCAAGCTGCATTGCGTCTTAACTACCAACAACATGATTGAAAACTGGGCCCGTATCATGTTATACGATCCGTGTTCGAAATCAATTTTTTCGCATTAACTCAGAGAGGGTGAATTGTATAAATAAGATGTGTGAAATAGTGGTTACGAGTACAGATCCGTAATTTATTGACATTCTTACGATCAGTTTGACAGATTCATTTTTATCGTTTGAGTGAAAGTGGTATTGTTTAACACGATACGGGCACTGGAATACTTAAAAAGTGACAGGCGAATATAAAATGTATAATTGAAGTCAAAATAGACGGAATGAACTATTGAGGGTTGAAAATCAGGTAGGATACTATCACCGATAAGTACAGCTCTGACATATATGTATTCCTATAGCAACAGTCACGGGTAAAATAACGCATACCACGTCGGGTTGTTAAAGAAAACAAAACAAACTGTACAAAAGCACTTGAACCAGAGGACTTGAAGAACGTTTCTAATATTGGGCTACGTACAGAATATATAGCAAAAACAAGTCGTGCGGTCTTCGAAACACAGAAAAAAGTCAACCAAAAACTGGGAAGAAATTAACACAACATTCAAGAAGATGGAATACTTTCTGATATATTCAAATAACTAACACTTACTGTGAGAACCTGTTGGAAAGACCCTTAACTTGGAATGCCAAAACAGCAACAAATGGGGCATTCCATAATGACGACGGGGACATGTTGACTCGACTTTGACTCACACTTTAAGTGATTACTCTTTTACTAATAATTATGGAAGATTTGAAATTCTATTACTTAAAGGCGAATACTCTTTCATGTAAAGCTTATGAGCTTATGTGCAATTAGCTACAAACGTAACCGTTTTCTAAAGAGTGGCGGATAGAACTACAAAATTGCTGGCTTATAAAAGCAGAGAATTTGACTTTTCAATCCAGGACCACCTATAAAAATCTCAATATTGACTGTACCATTCATTTTGTACCTTTACCAGGGCTGCATAGCAACGTTATTTTGGCCAAAACACATAAATATATTTTTTGGTTTCTATTTATTTTTCAATAATTTTTACGTAATTTTTTGAATTGAAAAGATTTTCTTTCGGTGGACACTACTTACTTACTTACTTAACCGGACCCAGTCTAGTGTCCACTTAACCGCACTGGAATAATATTCTATAAAAGCGTGCAATTACTGGCATATGCTGATGACATTGATATCATCGGCCTAAACACCTGCGCTGTTAGTTCTGCTTACTCCAAACTGGAAAAAGAAGCGGTAAAGATGGGCGCATATGCGCCTTCACAACCACGCTACTGTTGGCAGCTATCATTTCGAAATATTAAAAGACTTCGTTTATTTGGGAACCAGCATCAACACTAGCAACAACATCAGCACTGAAATCCAGCTAAGAATCAATCTTGCCAATAAATGCTACCGCAGAAGATTTAATGATGAGCTGTACGAGCTATACGCAGACATCTACCTAGTCCAGCGGATTAAAACGCAGCGGCTGCGCTGGTTAGGCCATGTTATGCGAATGAAAAATGATGCTCCGGCCAAGAAAGTGTTTCTATCGGAACCCGCCTATGGAAGCAGAGGTATAGGGCGGCCCCCACTCCGTTGGAAGGACCAGGTGGAAAACGATTTAAACTCCCTTGGTGTGACCAATTGGCGCCGGTTGGCGGAGCGAAGGAGCGACTGACGCGCCTTGTTGGGCGGCCATAACCGTTGAGACGGTTCAGCACCAATTAAGTAAGTAAGTAGCAATTGGAGATGCCATAAGGAAATGTAATCATTGGGCATTTTAACTTATTCAGGTAAAAGTCTAGAACAGGAATCTACTGCTAATATGCGTTTAAAAATATCGAGAGAGGTGACCTCGACAACAATAGTCCGAAGGCGGAAAAGAAAAATTGTATCTCTGTCCGGAGATATTTGCAGTTTAAGTTTGCTATTTTCATGTGGTTGTTGTAATGTTTTTGTGCACTGAAAAAGATTTTGTGTACAAAGGGATTTTGCTCGCATTTAATTTTGATCCCACCTCATTGGTGGGTAATTTTTATAAGCTCGGCTGAAGGCCGCCAACACAACAATGAGCCAAAATTTTTCTTTTCGCCTTCGAATTATTTTTACCGAGGTCAATACGCGTCTTTTGACACTTCTCTGGATATTTTTGGGCGCGTATTAAAAGTCAAACTTCTGTTCTATTAATTCCGTATGTACGGAACATTCGTCTCCATTTAAGAATTTGGAGAATCGGTTTATATTTGAAATATTATGTATATACTTATTTGATATATTCGAACCTCGTGAGGTAGTATCAATTGAACGTATTCCGCATATTCTAAATTAACGGTTTATCCGGAACGCTTCAATGAATACTCAACGGAAAAGAGCTTTCCGAAATTTCAGGATAGAAAGATGAATACACCCTGTGTAGCAGGACCGCACAAAAGCTTAACTCTTCTGTCAAAGCCAAGGTAGGAATACAAAGTTCTAAGAAAATAAGCCATTTTCTTTTATTTTCGTTTTTGTCAGTTCATTGCGGCTGCTGAGTAGCGTATCACACCATGTCGGCTGCCCGTTCAAAATCATGCTATCTCAAAATATTTTTTAAAACAAAACAAAACCTGTTGGAATTTACAAATTTATTAACTTTATAATTTATTTAATAATTTGGGAAAAATTCAAACAACGTGACATCAGGACGGACAAGGCGACAGCTGTTTCGATTATACCCTGTAAATCTCTTCAAAGCCTTTTCTCCCGGGAGTGGGAGTCGAACCCGCACTCCTACGATAGTTGAGATGGTTATAAACGCATTCAGCTACGTCATGCCTTAGCTGTTGTAAAGTTTTTCCCAATTACCTTCTTTTTGCATATTTTAATCTTTTACACATTGCATACTTCGTATGCAATTATGTGTTAAAGCTATGCTTGGTACGGCGGTTTTCAAAGAAACTTTGGTTTTGTTGCTGTTTTTGTTCTATTTATAGAACTACAACGAATTTTTTTTTTTTTAAATGTATGAAAACCGTCCTGATGTCACGTTGTTTGAATTTTTCCCAAATTATTAAATAAATTATAAAATTAAAAAATTGCTTCAACTAAATGTTTTCATACATTTAAAAAAAAAAAAAAAGAAAAAAAAAAAAAAAAAAAAGCAATACGGGCAATCCCCGATTATTAAATCATACAAACAAATTTATTAACACTACTAATATACTACCAAATATATTTTTCGACTACAATTTTCACTGAAGGATTTTGAATTATTCCCCGTTTTCCTTACTTCGTAAAAGCAACCTGTCCAGATTTTTCAACTTGGGAGTGTCAAAGATCTGTCATCATTGTAGAACAAAGCTCTAGTAATTAATCGTGGAGGATAAGTATATCTGATTTATTTTCTAACATTAAAAGGCAATCATTTCATAGCTTTTTTATCCGTGGTGCCTTCTTTGGCGGAATGTCCCATATTGTAAGTATGATGAAAAATTAGAATGAAATTTCGGAAAATAAATTATTATTAAATTATAATCCTACAATCATACCAAAGTGCAGTCTTTCACAGCAAACGTTTCATAACAAAAATAAGTAACATAGTCAAAGCCCTACTCGTGTCAGCCTTTGACCGGAAAAAACTGGTCTACAAAACGCAAAGCATTCAAGGATGTACAACAAACAAACACATAGCAACAAACCAAATACAAATTGATATAAACCACCCGAATTTCCAAGCGTACCAAAAAAAAACAAAACAACCAGGGGCTGAAACTGTTATTCCTTTTATAATATAAGTCCTTGCAAAACTATTAATTTTGGACTTTAAATATATTTGGATCAGGATAAAAATTATTTTCGTATTTTTATTTTTTGAGTCCGATAGAACTAGTTAAAATCGGACTTTTAAAAATAAAAGTCCCGAAATAAAAGTTTAATCAAGACTCTTATTTTTTAATGCCGAAATAAAAGTCCCGCTTGATAACAAAGAAACGGCTTATCTGAATTAAAAAATTTGGTACCAATCGATTTTCCTGGATTCCCAAAATTTAAAACCTTATGGAGTTTTGAAAATTTCTGTTAATAATACTAGAAATTTATCATAAAAAAACTAGATCGAGAATCTCGTAGTTAAAATGGTGAACTTGCAGTGGATTTTTGCTATAAATTTCGTTCCAATAAAACTATTAGAGTGAAAATTGGTAAACCGCATTCTGCTATGATAGGAAAGCTTTCCAAAAAAAGAAATGGTCGTAATCGGTCAGTAGCCACGCCTCTTTCTGTATATAGAAATTTCCGCACAGAACATGCAATATTTGAGTATCGAAAGAAGCCACGTTATTTAAATTTGGTGCGTAAATTACTGACATTGTATGTAGTTGATCCACATAATTTTTTTGGACAATGGCCGTGGCACCAACTGCTTTCGAAATAAGATTTTTTGGGCTTTCAAGTGCGATAACTCGTACATACTTTGAGCAATATTTTTGCAAATTGGTAAGCGAACTTCATATTTGTAATTGTACACGCCGACGGAAAAAGTTTTAAAATCGAATTAAAGTCACACCCACTTGTATATAAAAATATCAAAACTGGCTACTTGAATTCATTGCTAAGTACGTGAATATGTCGGAGTTATTTCGGGACTATTGCGGGATGATTTGGGTATCCTTCCGGTATCATTCCTGGATGACTTTCGGGATCCCGTCAGGGTAATTTCGGGACTTTTTCGGGATCATTTGGGGATCCTTCCTGCATCATTTCTGGATAGTTTTCTGAATCCGTCCGGGATTCCGCGAGGATTATTTCGGGACTTTTTCGGGAGTATTTCGGGATCATTTATGGATGGTTTTCGGGATCGCGTCGGGTTTATTTCAGTATCATTTGGGGACTGTTCCGGTATAATTTGTGGATGGTTTTCGGGATCCCGTTAGGGTAATTTCGGGACTTTTCCGGGATGATTTTGGAGCCCTTCCGGCATAATTTCTGGATAGCTTTCGGGATTTGCTCGGGATCCCGTCGGGATCATTTCGGGACTATTTTGATATCAATTTGGGACCCTTCCGGAATCATTTAAGGACTCTTCGAAACCGGCAGTTCAGCACACATGATTTTTTAAATTATGAGCTTTTATGGCCATGGATTTGCCTTAAAAAATAAAAGTCTTGATTTAGCTTTTATTTCGGGACTTTTATTTTTAAAAGTCCCAGTTTAACTAGTTCTATCGGAATAAAAAAATAAAAATACAGATTTTACTTTTATATGTGGACTTTTATGGAAAAAGTTCGAAAAATAAAAAGGATGCATGATTCGACATGATATTGCTATAGGGATACCTGGGAACCCAAACATTTTCACCTAGGACAATTTTTTGACCAGGACTTTTTCGACTCCGAAAAAAAAAATTATTATTTTCCGTCCCTGAAAACAACTTCATTTCCGAATTTATACCAGAACAATCTGAATGCAAGTATGGGCACTTTTGATATTTTCAAAACAAATACACACATATTAATTTGCACCAATTTCTGACAAAACCTAACAAAAAGGATCAGAACGGAACACATCACTGGAGATGGCACAATGCAGAAACTTTGCTGTCGCCAAACTAAACTTATCAAATAATAACGGAAAATTGTTACAATGTACAAACTTGGATTCAAATTTCATTGTTTAGTTTTATTATTATATTTACTGCAACCTAATAATACGATCCTAAATGCATGTCTTACCTTCTATTTTTTATTCAAATTTGTTATACCAAAGTTATTGTGCTGATTTTGGATAATTGTAACCATTTTGTGAAATATCTGTAAATAAATTAAAGAAAATAGAAACATTTAATTGAATAAAACTAAAAAAATTTTACATAAAAAAGGTTTAAGTGGGTACATCCCACACGACCTCATCCCCCATAATAGTGTTTTGGCAGAAACTACATTCCATGAGTTGGCTTACTTTTTTACTTGTTTCTCTTTCCTTTTCTTTTAAGAACTTATAAAAAGAGTAATTTTTTTGTGTGAAACATCTACAAGCACACGCAAAATTGATTTCTGGTGCCGTGGCGCGCCGCCACGCTATATGATGGTATAAATGTATGTATGTGTACGAGTATAGTCCATATGCAGTAGTGTGTGTGGTGTGCCGGCGGAGCGACATACGCAATCGACTGTGCGATTCTGCTCCCATTCGATCATGTGAAACTAGGGTTCTCCCAGAATCATTTTAGAGTTATTTAAGGGCCACTTCTGGGTCATTTGCGGGTAATTTGGGGATGATTTTGCGTAATCTACAGGTGTCGTATTCAGTACTAGTAAGTGCCAGTTTTGAAATGTACATTTTGCTTTCAGACAAATTAAATTATATTTTTTTCTGGCAAACATGTTACGCTTTTTTTAGACTGGCAAGGATTGTAAATATAACTTGTTCTATTCTAAAAAACAGACAACACCTTTACGGGGTATTTTGTTCTCTTGTGAAAATTGTACTCTGCTCACAACGTAAAAGCGTTACACTTTTACCCTGCATCAAACTACTGTGTGGCAGTGTAAACATGCCAAACCAGCTGATCGTGACAATTCATTGGCTTGGCTTCATAAATTTTTAGCGAAGAAAATTGCAATGGAGGTAATCATTGCTAATGAGTTTTTATTATTATTGACAACGTGCTTGTGAGAATCAGCTGATACGCGGGGCACTATAAAAGTTGACAATTTTCAAGGGTAACAGTAACTCTATTCAAGTTTACCATTTATTTAGGTAACAATTTTTTTCAGAAAAGAAAACGCTATTACACTTAATGAATCCACCCCTAGGGATCTTCCCACAGTCATAAGAGGGCTATTTCGGAAAGATTTTAGTGACTTTCTCGGGATAATTTTGGGAACTCCCTCGGAATCTTCCCTGAGTAATTTTGGGGGTAATTTCTGGATGATTTTTGAACTTCTTCAGGGTTCTAATGGGCTCATTTGTGGATAGCTTCAGGGGTAATTTCTGAATGATTTTTGGACACCTTGAACTCTTTCCGGGTAATTTTGGAGATAACTTCAGGATGACGTCGGGGACTTATTATATCAGGCTCCTCCAGGGTCATTTGAGGTTGTTCGGGATGATTTTTGGGGTTCCCTCGGGATCCTCCCGGCGTCATTTAGGGATCACTTCAGAAAAAAATAATCCTAAACTTTTATTTTATCATTATGCCATATTTAATTCCTATCGCAATCTGTTCATTTCTATATATTACTTTTAGAAAATAACGCCGATGTTCCACATCTGCCAGGTGGCCCGTGACGGCTCCCATTTTTTATTTTTGTTTACATGGAGCAATATCAGAAACAACCTTCGGACGAAAACATTTCTAAAATCAAATATAATTTGAAACAATACTTTGTATTCCTGTTCAAACAAAAAAAATTGTTCATAGTGGCGGAGAAACTTTAAAATTGACGCTAACGCGAAAACGACGCAACAATTGAATGTGTTTGGGTCTTTAGCTGCTTATGCACGAAATGAAACGTAAGACCGACACCTGCCATTGACAGGTCTTATTTACAAAAATATCTTTTAGTTTGCTTCATAAGACTGTCAATGTGACAGAGCATTACTCTTCGGATAACGATTATACCGCCTTTAGATATTAAGTTGTGAAATATTGTTAAATATTTAACAGCGCTGACTCCATATGCCAAGATATTTTCCTATCAGATCACTATATTGCTCTTATAGTGAAACATGGTATATTGATTTGAGCTCTGAAAGGCAGTGAGGTGCGCGACACAAATCGTTAACGTCCAGCGGACAAAATGTTACAGCACTGAAAGTGCTGACTCTATATCAAGTGTCTGTATACTCCAGCACAAATGTGGTCCTATTGCATATGCGAAGGCGCAATCCGTTCCAATTTTAGGAGATCTATGCTCCACACTAAGTTTTTATGACTAAAATTTAACTTATTCGGACACCTTCTCTTTTTCGATGCCGCCTCTGTTACTGTCGGCCTATACAACTAATATCTCTGGTAGCTATAAAAATTTTAGTTTCAGCTCTTAAAGGAACTCAGTTTAGTGTGGTACAAGCCATGAGTACATAGAAACTATTAAGGTGACACAGCTAAGTTTATATTTTTCTTTCTCGCTCGTTCATATCCTTTCTAACTTGTTTTTATTATATTCTTTACTTGGCTTGATGATGAAAAATTGATGTTCGTATGTGAATAAGTGTATAAGTATTTGAATATTGTAATAATGATTTATAGACATGGGTAGCAACTGAAATTGCTTCTATCGTAATTACAGAGTAGAAGTCAAAGGATGTTAACATTCAATGTATGACAAACACACATAAGCCTCACACAAAAATGATGTACGAGTATGTGTTTGAGTTACAAGAAAGTGACGAGCTAGGGGGTTTTCTATGCTATAAATTACGTGTATTGTACTGAAAATAAAAGTAATTATTGTGTTGTATGTGGGCACGTTAGAGCGTATCAAGAGACATGGAAAATGTAAAACTTAAACATTTCCTCTAAATAAAAAAAAAAAAAAAACATTTTATTCGGCCCAAGTAAAAATTGTGAGAGTGCGCATGACTTCTCATAATTTTCCTTCAAAACTTCACAAAGTTTGTATTAAGAAGAGTCAGAAAACATTTCAATTTACATTCCTGATACGCCCTAATATACATACATTTTACCCAGGGGAGCAAGAAGAAATGATTTTGTGGTTTTTAAACTTCTGCCTTTGACAGAACCGTGCACATATGTCAACCAAATTTTGCTCATACATATGCAAATATTTGTGAATTTATGTATGAAGTTTTTACTTTGGTTTCGTTATGCTTTCTTTAAATCGCAAGTAAATTGTTATTATTTTTCGATATAGTAAATGCGCTTGGAGCAGAGTTTTGAAAGCGTGGAAAGTAAATTTTATGTCAAAACTTTTGATTCGCACAAAAATTTAAACCACTTCCAAAAAAATGGCGGTCACAGCATGCAATTATACAAAAGGCGCATATGTGCAGATTTATAAATGTATAACGCTTGAATAACTTCTTTAAAAATTCTTTGTTGTCCAAAAATCGCGTCATGCTAAATCACATTTGATATGTGAAAAACGGCTTTTATGTCGATTCCAAGGTACTTAAGCTTTTCAAAGGGTATCAACAAATCATTCATGCATATTTGTATGTGTAGAGAGAGGAGAGAGGAGCATGTAGGAAATTTTTGTTAATTTAAAAACGATTTTTTTTTTGTGATTAACAACTGTAAAGAAACAAATATTTTCCACTCGAAATAGAAAAAGGTGCGTTTTTGACTAGTATACAGATGCGAACAGAAAAATAGCAGTAGCAATTTTTAACCAATTTCGTCAATTAAACTCTTCTTTATTTTATTAAATATTTTATGCAAAGGCTTTTATGACTTCAACGAATTTTTTGTCTGAAAATATGGGAATCAATCTCAAAAACATTTTCGAAAAAATTCGAAAATTTTAGAAAATTTAACGGAAATTTCGAACTTTTTACTTTGAATTCTCTGATTTTTTTAAGCATGCAGTTTTGAAGCCAAGTCAATTTTGGCGTTTTGTTTCCCTAAGGTAGTTTTAGATTTACGTCCCTATAAAGTATGAAATATTTTTTTTATTATATAAAAAAAAAAAACAGTTAGACATTCAGAGACCTTTTTCTGAAAAAAAAAGGATTTTATTATTGACATTTTTGAAAAAAAAATAAAATAAAATTTATTTCTGCTATTTTTTCATTCGCTGGTGTACATACACACCTACCAGAGATTGCAATAGCTATAAGTTTTATTGTTATAGTTTATTTTTTATTTTGCGTTCGGAAAATAGAAATGTTTTTGGAGCTTTTTATTTAGCTTTAAAAAAATTATAATTTTTAGTTTTTTATTTTACTCGGAAAATATTAGATGATTTTAAAATTTGTATTTTGCTTTAAAAAAACTACATATTTTTTATATTTCTGTATATAGTTTTTTTTTATAGCAAAATACAAATTTTAAAACAATCTAATATTTTCCAAGTAAAATAAAAAACTAAAAATTATAATTTTTTTAAAGCTAAATAAAAACCTCCAAAAATAATTTTTTTTAAGAAGCTCAGAAAATAACAATTAAATTCTGAGTTTTTTTAATTTAGCCCTCTAAAAAATTATTATAATTTTTTTTTTTTGAATTTTCCTGTTTAGTTCCAAGTATAAAAATTTTCTGAGTTTTTATTTCACTCGAGTTTTTTTAGTTTGATTTAGGTTTTTTATGTTCCTCAAAAAACAAAAAAAAAAAAAAAAAACACGATATTTTTTTAGCTTAATACAACCTCAGGAAAAAATTTGTTGTTTTTTAATTTTAAATTTTTTTCCTCCGAAAATTATCGTTATTTTCTTCGTTTCTTGTTTCATTTGAAAAATTAAAATGGTCATCTAAACTTTTTATTTTGCTCTTAAAATACAATTTTGTTTTGAAATTTTTTTGTCCCCCGAAGACAAACAATTTTTTTTTATTATTTTTATGTTTTCCTCGGAAAATAATTATGTTTTAAATTTTATTTCTCACTCGTAAAATAATAAATACTTTTTGAGCTTCTTATTTTGTTTGGAAATTTGAAATTATATTTTGCGTTCTTAACCGCGATGGAATAGTAAAATTTGTTTTTATTTGTTTATTTCCTCAGAAAAAAATTTCTTATCGCGCTCGGAGAAAAATATAAATTTGTTGAGCCTTTAAATACGCTTAAAAAATAAAAAAAAAAATATTCAAGTTTTTTCTTTCTTTCGCGATATAATTAGTTTATTAATTTTGCTTAAAAAATTTTATATACATGTTTATTTAGAAAGTTAAACTTAAAGAAATAAAAATTGGCTTCCTTCCTTTGAAGATGGAATTACCCCTTTAGTATGATTTTTTTACTATTTTCACGTGTAACAGTTATTTTCAATCCCTGTTATATATATACTTTTTTACATATATATTTTTAATCATGCTGAAAATGTTTCCCACTCCCTACGCTTTCCCTACTCCATTAGTAATTTATCTGCAGTGCAATTGAAATTGAAACGAGACACAATCAATCACAGTGGCTTTCGTTCCATGTGAAAGGATTTGCAAAAAAAAAATATTGCAAAACTCACTACAATTCTCGCTATCATTCAACAATCGTGTTGCACCCCTCACTTGCACTTTGTGTCCCTATAGATATTACACAAAGGAACGACGTATTCAATGCGTTGGTCGGTGACAAGTGTGAATTAAAAGTCAAAAGGCAAAATATACATACATATGTACAAATTTTCATATGTACAAGTGTACACAATTTGATCCTTTTATTTTACACGCCATTTTATCATTATTTGTTAAGGTTTATTTTTGTTTGTATTTTGATTTGTCATAGCACAAACGTGGGTCATGAATTGCATATTATTTCATTTGCTTGCTTGTTTTGTTCGTGAGGGGAGTTTATATATTTCTGAGGTTACGTGCAATAGTTTCAATGGAACTAACGTCAATCGACATTAATGTGTTTTTGAAAGAGAATTAATGTCAATGACACCAAATTCGGAAGAGAACTAATGCCAATTGACTTAAGTATGCTTTGGGATTATTTAACGCCGCCCACTTAAAAAGGAGCTGGGAGTAATTATTCCAAATCTGTCGTTGAGCTGGCCAAATACAATTTTTTTATTTGCAAAGATCGCCGTTGCCGATAATTTGGAATAAAAGATCGCGCGATTTTTAATTACAAATTTTCACCTGCGGCGCTTTTTTTAAATTTTTTTAAATTTTTCGAAGCATATTTTCATCTCGTATCGTAATATGAATAGAAAATTTGGAATTAAAAATGTGCGCATTTTTTATTCCAAATTTTCGCCAGCGTCGCTTTTTTTTATTTTAATGATTAATGTTAAAAAAGTTTTAAATCTTATTGTGATAGACAACAAATATTTGTAATTAAAATGTGTGCGTATTTTATTCTAGTGATCGGTGGTGGTGGCCATAAGAAGTTTTGACATTAATTCGCTTTTGCAAAACTAATTGTAGAAAGTTTTATTGTTATTGTCAATTGACGCTAGTTCCATTGACACTATTGCGCGTCACCATTTCTGAGGTACATAGGTTGAACTGGCTGTGAGCTGAATCTTCTGAAGTAACTTGCTTCTAAATAAGGCCTCGTCAGTGGTAGGAGATGTAGCAAGTTCGGGTCGATGGAAAAAACGGTAGAGAGCTTACTATACTCTCACCGTGCTAAGACTCCAGCTATTAGGAGTTACACAGCTAACAGATCTTGAAGCAGCAGGTCGTAATGATCGCGGAAAGCTTCTCCCAGTTTAACTTTATCTATAAAAAAAGTGGTGATAGCTTTTCACCAGTCTTGCCTTCAATAACTAGGGTGATACCAATTATTGTGTTAAAAAAAAGAAGGAATTTTAGTTTAAAAATCGTCACTGTGCCGCTGAAAGAGAAGACTGCCACACATACATGTACACATCAGCTAACAGCACATACTACTCAGTCATATATACACATATATGCATAGAAGACGGAAATGAGAGCGCGTAAGAGCTCAGGTGTTAATACACATGCGCTCAAAGAGCACAACTTATTATTAAATTTACCTAGAAGACTACAGAGAATATAAGATACATAAATGAGAAGTAAGTAAGCAACTTTTTCAGAAGACTATTTGCGAAAATTCTGAACGTTGGAAAAAAACGCGAATGAAAGCAGCGCAAGCTAAAGAAAAGACAATCATTTGATTTTAAAACCGTGTAAGTGAAGTACGAGAGTAATTCAGTAGTGAAGTACTACTACCATATTAGTGTGGTAAATAAAGAACTTGTTTCCATACTGAATATTTTAGTTAAACACGATAACAGAGGTTGCAGTAGTTTACTCAAGTGTTTCCTAAGTTTCGTTACAATATAAAAAAAAATTCATAAATATCACTCAGAAATTTTCTTTGTGCAGCTTTTCTTATTGTAATGTCATATAAAGGTAACTTAAAAAGCTACTTTTCCTCTTCTTTGAATCATTTTCGCTGTCTTTCCTTTTTTGTTGTATATCTATGCATATATCTATGTACATTTAATAGCGTTTTACCAATTGTGCAAAAATGACTATAAAATGTGGTACCTACATTAGTTAAGTGAAAAGCAAGGATTTTTAGCTTTCAAGCCCTTTTCTAGAAAAGCTCTTCAATTTGTTATCGTCTCTCTTTTTTGATCCAGCCGCCGCTTTAAGTTGAAAAACTTTAACTGATTTAGCTTTCAAGCCCTTTTCTAGAAAAGGTTTTCAATTTGTTATCGTCTCTCTTTTTTCATCCAGCCGCCGCTTTAAGTTGAAAAACTTTAACTGATTTATAGTTTTTCATTTTTATGCGAGTATGGGTGCTTTCTTTGTTTGCTAAACAAATGTTACAAGAGTTGCTATTATGGTTGTTCTATTTGTTTGTACTATTTCCCTTTATTCTTCTTTTGTTATCTATCCTATTTTTCCTTTTTGCAAATGTTAGACCTGTCTTGTAACTCATTTATTTATCGATCTGTATGTGTGTGTAGTTCTATGTGTTGTGTGTTTAGTGATAGCTCACCTTGCTGCCAGATTTTCCGCCATCTCACTTGCCACGCCTACCTGACTTTGCATTGCATGTTGTATTCTGTATATTATGCAATTAATTCTTGTCGAAACTGTCATGTACCACAATTTATTTCCACTCAACTTAGCTCATCTGGCCTAGCCTAGACTTGTCAAAATGACAGTGGCAAATAGTTGGTGCATGATTGTGAGGCTTAATTAAATATGTAGATAATTGTAGTAAGTATACTCGTTTATTTTGTTTTTTTGTATTAAGCCTGTTATGATGGTAAAGAAAGAGCTTTTAAAAAGAAAATGCATTTAAATTTTTTATATACATTTTATGTCGACTCCTGAATGGTATACATTTTTGCTGACAAGCTTATCATGCCAAAAATGTTATAGAAGATATTCACAAGCCACAGCATAGGGGCCACACTGGGAGTGGGGTGAGAGTGTTCAACCCTTTATCTATCATAATGAGTATAACAACCGTAAAAACTCTCCTGATATTCTCATTAGTCTTTACAACATTGGCCTGTTGACTCACTGGGTACTCTCTACAATACTTTAACAGTCTCACTTCTATTGCTGCACTAGAGCCCAAAATACACCAGTGTAACAAGCACTCTGAGAAATTCATAGAAACCGTTCGGTTCAAGAGATTCGCTTCCGCTTTTATTAATCTGTCAAATAACATCGAAAGCAGGTATGAGGAAGAATGGGGAGAAGAGAGAGGGAAGTTTAGGGAAAAAGTTGGATATTAAAGGGTTTTATGGGAAAAGGGGAGCAGAAACGAAAACAGAACAAGAAGGGATATTGATACAAAAGAAAGTCCACAAGCAGAAGGATAAAGAGAATGAAAAGATAAAAGAAGAAAGAAACCAAGAAAAAAAGGAAAAAAAGAGGAGAAAAGTTCGAAGATGAAGGGTGGAAAGAAAGAAAAAGGAGATAAAAGAAAACTAGAAGTAGTGGATACGGACTGGAATGAAGATAAAAAGAAAGTAAAGAAGAAGACGACAAAAAAGTAGAAAAACAAAAACAAGAACAGATATAGGAAGTTTTAGGCTAAAGAAGAAAAAAAAGTGAAGAGAAGAAGGTTTACGGAGAGGAAAAAAAGAGAACTAGAGGAACAAAAAGATAAAAAACGCAAAAGAAGGCAAAACTTATATGGAAAATAGGAACCTGAAACAGACGAAAACGAAGAAGATAATGAAGAAAGAGAAAAAAATAAGAAGAAATTGAAATATAAGTAGAAGAAGAATAAGGAGGATGGCGGAGCGGAAGAAGGAGGAACAGTAGACAAAAGAAAACTGGAAGCAAAATATAATGAGAAGAAGAGAAATGGAATAAGAAGTAGAAGAAGGAAAAGAGTAAGAAGAGCAAGGAATGGAAAGAGGAAAGGAACGAGAACTAGATGCACGAGAAAAAAGGAAAACGCAGAAAAAGAAGAGTGGAACAAAAAAGAGACGAAGAAGAAAAAATACTGAAGGAAGAGAAAAAAGTATGTGTGAAAGAAGAAAATAATATAAGTAGAAGAAGAAGTAGAATAAATAAGAGAGGACATAAAACTTGACGAACAAGAAAAAAGGAGAAATTAAAATAGAAGAATGAAACAGGGAAAAGGGTGATGAAAAAGAAAATGAAGATACAGTAAAAGAAACAAGAAACATAGAAAAAAAGCCGACAAAAATGGGAAAGGAGAAGTTTAGGAAGAAGTGGAATGAGACAAAAATGTTGGAAGTTTCAAAAAATTATAGGCGAGAACTAATTATTGGTTAAAATTATGGGTTCTACGGCTGCTGGTAGTATATAGCAGGAACCAACGGCAGCCATCGTGGTGCGATGGTAGCGTGCTCGGCCTACCACACCGAAGATCCTGCGCTCGCCCTCCGGGCAAAACAACATCAAAATTTTAGAAACAAGTTTTTCAATTAGAAGAAAATGTTTCAAAGCGCGGTCGCCCGTGGGCAGTATTTGGCAAACACACCGAGTGTATTTCTGCCATGAAAAGCTCTCAATGAAAACTCATCTGCCTTGGAAATGCCGTACGGAATCGGCAAGCAGGTACCCTCCCGCCAATTTGTAGGAAAAATTAGAAGAAGCACGACACAAATTAGAAGAGATGCTCGACCCAAAATATCTTCGGAGTTCATCGCGCCCTACGTTCATTTATTCTTTAACCACGCTATACATATACTTTTGATAGAAATTCCTTAATTTTGGTATATTCTAAGCAATATTAGATCTCATAAAAATTGTGACATCTGAGATATTTTATAGCATGCAGAAGCTAAATTGAATACAGTTATGAGTTTGCTAGGGACATAAGAAACATTTTAAAATGTACTTAGTCAGGTCAAATGAGCCTGAGTAGAAAGAAGGCGGCAAAGTGATTGCAGTCACATTTAAAATAGCATTTTAGTTGCTAAAAGGGCTAACTAAATTGTCTCGAAGGCAAAACAAAATAAAAAAAGGTATGTAACAAAAAAAAAAAAATAATGATAAAATAATATTTAAGTCACTTAGCCTTAATGTGCACTTAAATTGCCAACATTGTCTGAGTAGACACACTTTGAAAAAATAGCCAAAGATGAAAACAAAGTACAGCAAAACAAGGAGAAATGCCAAACTGAAAAAAGGTAAAGTAAAAATAGTAAAGTATTGTGATAAAACGTGCTCAGCAAGCCTCAAAATAGCGCATTATTCTTGTTCCAGAGTTGCTTGTTGTTTTTTTTGCCACTTCTTGCAGCGCGAACCAGTATTTTGTTTGACATTGCAATTTGTTGCCGTTTTGAGGGCTTAGCGCTTGAAGCTGATTATGTTTTCGTTGCTAAATGAATAATGTTGTAAGATAAAATAAAATAGAATAAAACATTGTGCTTTTACAGCTGATAGGGAGCTTTAACTTTAATGGGCAAATCTTGCAAATGCAAATTTATTTGCTTTAATGCAAAGGAAATTTATCTGGAAACTATTAAAAGGGCACAAGCGGGAAGTTTTGCTCATTAGGCGGCAGCTTAAATCAACCTATTCTATTAATACACTCAGAGAGAAACGCCGGTCTCAAATCCAGCACCACCGGACTCAATTCAAGCTTTTCATGTTCTAACTTTTTTGTTCTTGAAAAACGAACAACCAATTCTTAAAACAACCTTGTGCATGAATTGTCACCATTTTCTTGAAAAGAGAACGGTTGGTCTTAAAATATTAACAAATCTTCAAATAATGAGAACAATGTTCTTAAATTAAGTTAAAGAAAAGAGAAACGGTACAGCTCGTGTGGACTACAATGTTAAATATAACATTTAGCACAAGCTATCAAGCAGTCATAGTGGCCTAGCGGTTATGATGTTGCGGGAGCGATCGCGTGGCGCGAGTTCGATCACCGTCAAACTCTGAAATTCTTTAACACAATTTTTATACTCACCGTTCTTTTGCACACAGACTATATTAAATTTGATTGGATAACGGTTGGTTGTACAGGTATAAATTAATCGAGATAGATATAGACTTCCATATATCAAAATCATCAGTATCGAAAAAAAATTTGATTGAGCCATGTCCGTCAGTCTGTCCGTTAACACGATAACTTCAGTAAGTATTGAGATATCTTCACCAAATTTGGTACACGAGCTTATCGGGGCCCAGAATAGATTGGTATTGAAAATGAGTGAAATCGGATGATAACCACGCCCACTTTTGATATATATAACATTTTGGACAAAAACCTGATTATTTAGTAAATAATACACCTAGAATGTTGAAGTTTTACGTGTGGACTGATATTGAGACTCTTGATTAAAATTTGAAAAAATCTTTTAAAATTATTGTGGCACTGCCCACTTGTCATAAAATCAATTTTACAAATATTATTAGTCATAAATCAAAAATCGTTGAACCTATCGTAACAAAATTTGGCAGAGAGTTTGCCTTTACCACAAGTAATGTTTTGAAAAAAAATTAACGAAATCGGTTAAGGGACACGCCCACTTTTATATAAAAGATTTTTAAAAGGGTCGTGGATGAATGAAATAGGCTATATCTTTGCAAAAAACATCTTTATATCAATGGTATTTCATTTCCCAAGTGGATTTATAACAATAAATAGGCAAAAAACTTCAAATATTAAAAAATGGTCGTGAAACCACCCCTTTTATGACTCAGCAATTTTCTATGTTTCGGGAGCCATAACTCGAAGAAAAATTATTCAGAATAGAATGTGTTATTGCGCATCCTTGTGAGAACGAAAAATCTTGAATCAAGCACAAATGCTTAGTGCTTGAAATAAGAATAGGCTCATTTCATTTCAAGACACCCGGTCCGCGCAGGACATGATTTTTGATTTCGATGAAATTTTAATATGTTATTCTTTGGTCAAGATAATGAAACAAGGTTTTTTTTTGTTTGCCTCAAAAAAATTTTTTTTTCGGATTTATTGGTAATTGAATTCGATAAAATGCAATTGATATTTTATTCACCTATTTTTTCAACTGTCAATAACTTTGTCAAAACCGAAACCGATGTTACCGATTCTCATGATTTTTTCTTTGAAATGTTCGTTATTACTTTTACTTTTATAAAAATTTATAAACAATGGCATATAGTTAAAAAAAAATTTATTATTTAGTAAAAATTTATGACTTTTTTCAAAAATTAATTTCTCAAAAAAGAGGTTTTTTGTTTAACCCTTTTTATATTGAGTGAACAGTTCATATTTCAAGTTGACCAAATGCCTATTAGCCACAACTCGTTTCTTTCGAAATATGAATTTTTGAATATTAAACTTCTTTTCGCCATACATTAATTCATATATTAAAACAATCTAAGAAGATCAATGCGAAATGCTTAAAAGTAATTAAAATATCACATTTATTTATGTGTTTGTTTAATAGTGTGTTCAGTTTATATTTATATTTAAGAATTCATGAACACCGGCTTAAATATAAACTGCTCGCTCGACTATAGAAAAAGTTTAAACAACAAACAGTAACCGTTTGCTGAAATATTAATTTTTGAAAAAAAGTCATAAGTTTTTACTAAATACTAAAAAATAATTTTTTTAACTATATGCTGTTGTTTATAAATTTATATAAAAGTAAAAGTAATAACGAACATTTCAAAGAAAAAATCATGAGAATCGGTGAATTATTGACAAAGTTATTGACAGTTGAAAGTATAGGTGAATAATATCGTCGCCCACTTGCCAGAAGCATGAATGTGCTAAAATGAAAATGTTGGCAAATCGAGTTTTAAAGTTTATTGCGCCCTTAAAATTAGAAGAATTAGTTTCTAATGTAAAACTGTATCTAAATATTATATTCACACTATGCTCTTTCCCTTCCATTTTTCGAGATTTAGCACATTCATTTTTCTGGCACAACAAAAATTTTAAAAACTGATCTAATTTTTTGTTAACACAGCTATACAAAAAAATTAAATCGGATCAGGTAATGCGACTCATGTTTTCTATACATTTTGATGCGCTGAATCCAAATACGCGGTGTCAAACTGCCGCAGCAAGGACATCAGTTGTATATTGTTCAACCAAGTGGTTTAAGTAAAACAATATGCAGGGTACATCAGCCTAAAAATATAATTGCTTCCAGGAGAAAGTGCTTTAAAATGGTGCCTAGAGCGCTACTTGGGCCCGGCTATGGAGCCCAGCAGCAGCACAGCAACCAACCAACCAACTTGGGAAAACATCCGCGGCTGTAACTTATCGAAAGTATGTATCAAACAAAAAAAAAAAAAACCACATTCAATTCAATCTCAATTATTGCTAACTTAGAACTAGTTCTTATTTTCATCAGAATCAGAGTCTTCTGAAATGTCGGGTTCGGGTAAAGCGTTGCCCTCTGGATATTTATAATAAGAACGATTTTCTTGCTATAACCAGTTGCTCATACATTTTGTCTCTAAGTTTCGATTCGGTAAGAGGCAACGGCTTCGAAAAAACCGGTTTGCCTTCAATTAAACAACGACCTTTTCTCGGATATTCAGCTATTAAAAATTCTTCATCGGCATACTTTTTTTTGAGGAATACATTACACTTACAGCTCATCTTTTGTGTATCTCAACTAGCATATATGTCGCATGGTTAGTTCTATAGCCCCCGGGGTAAAACAATTATAAATAAAAAGATCGTTATAGAATTGTATGTGAACTTCGAAAAGTTTTGGTGAGTTACGAGCTCCTAAAATAATTTGTGCTCAACCTTCAGGCACGTATACCGTAATATTCGAACATACGAATATGTGCTGTTCTTACTTTTTTTCAAAAATTGTTGAGCAATATCAACGAATGTGTCATACAAACAGGAAAATCATGACCTTGTTGCCAGCCAGAAACATAAATGTGCTACATTCATTTTTCTGGCTCAATTTTGTGTGATTGAATTGTACATTCGTGAAAATGGCACTGCAAATTATTGGGGTTTCCATGTGCGTAGGAAGCTCTAGATTTAAGTACAACCTAGAGAATCTAAAGGTTAATATAACGAGGCCTATAACACAAAATCGGAAAAATTGCACACTCATGCTTCTGGTTAGTGGGCGACGATATATCAATTGCATTTTATCGAATTCAATTGCCGATAAATCCGAAAAAATTTTTTTGAAGCAAAAAAAAAAAAACACTTGTTTCATTATTTTGACCAAAGAACAACACACTAAATTTCATCGAAATCAAAAATCATGTCCTGCCCGGACCGGGTATCTTGAAATGGAATCAGCCAATAGAACATTTACACGTGAATATCAAACTGGCCATAAAATACTAAGGTGTTCTTGCAAAATACGTTTTTGAAACAAGCCCATCGGTCACGAGTTAAGAAAAAACGTACTTAACAGACTTTTGTCAACGAATGTTCTTAATTTTGAACTTCTTTCGTCCGTTTTAGAACGATTTTTTCTCTGAGTATACAGTTTCAATGGTTCGTAATAAGGGCCGTCCCTGAAAATGTTATCCGTGCATTATGAAGTAGAAGAGAAAATATAATTATTTCTACACGCGCTTCGGCTTGGCGCCCACCATATTTTTTGCCGACTCCGAACAGCATCTGCAAGTCAGATGAATTTTCATTAAGAAGCTTTTCATGGCCGAAATACACTAGGAGTGTTTGCCATATTTTCGGCCGAGGGGCGACCCCGCTAAAAAAAACTTTCTTCTAATTGAA
Organism: Eurosta solidaginis; assembly: GCF_040869045.1. Lineage (NCBI taxonomy): Eukaryota > Metazoa > Arthropoda > Insecta > Diptera > Tephritidae > Eurosta > Eurosta solidaginis. The sequence goes on along the minus strand of NC_090321.1, from coordinate 202,826,709 downwards.
AAAAACTTGTTTCTAAAATTTGGATGTTATTTTTCCCGAGGTGTGAACCTAGGATTTTCGGTGTGACTTTTGTTAATCACTTAGCTAAGTTCTCAAATAATAAGTAATTGTATTTAAGTCTTTATTCGCTAAGTAATCCTTTTTAATTGTTTTTCTATTTATTTTTTTCAAAGAATTGCCAAATTATTATGTTGATGTATTAATCAAGCTAAAATTTGCTGCACGCTGACTTGCTAGGCTCCCCGTCGCGTAGGATAAATAATTAATAAATAAAACTGCCGAAAATGTAAATAATGTAGATAAAACTCAAATGGGGTTCGGCCTTTAAAGCTTCAATTAAAACATAGTCTAGTTACAATTTCTCAAACAGCGAGACTTAACGCACTCGGCGTGAGTTATTGACATTCGCTAATATTAGCTTAAGTCGACTTAAGGCTACATAAATCAGCAAGCATACGTAAGTATATACCCATTTGCAACGAGAAGAGCTTGAACAAAAATTTTCATTGACTCTTTAGTCAGAGCCTCGTATGCAATCATTTTCAGAGCTAAATAATACGAATTTAAATTTAAACTTTCGTCTTATTTCGTCGTTGGTTGCTGTGGTTACTGAAAAAACGCTCCTTGCTGGTTTAATGGTTGTCTACTTAGTGTCTATAAAACTTGTTGAATGCATTTCTGTGGCTTTAATATTTATTAATGTATTTATTTTGCGGTTTTTTTTTACTATTTACACAGCTTTGTTTGATGCGTAGTTTTTTGCCCACATCCAACCACTTTGCTCACACCATCATTGCTGTTTGTTTGATGTTTTTAAGCTGAAACAAACTGCTGTGGTAAATTCCATTGCTTTGTTGGTGTTTATTTCTTCATTAATTATTTCATTTTACTTTCGTAGTTTATTTTAGCTATTCAATATTTGTATTTATAATTTATTTTCCTAAGAAACCTCCCTCACAGCTTTAACAATTTAGAGAGGGACTAAACAACTGTACAATATAATACACGTTTTTTCGAGGAGGGTTTATAAGATCCTTTACACTGATGCTATTTCTTTCTTCTTATTTTGTTAGTTGTTGTTGTGTTGTTGTAGCGATAAGGACACTCCCCGAAGGCCTTGGGGAGTGTTATCGAAGATGATGGTCCTTTGCCGGATGCAGATCCGGAAGGTTCCGGTAACAAGCACCATAAAGCTACTAGCCCGACCATTTCGGGAACGATTTGGTATGACCACATGAAACCTTCTAGGCCATACCGCTCTCCAACCCCCCAGATCCGTCAGGAGTTCGGGGTCGCCAGAGCTTCGGCTGTGAATAAAACAGGATTCGCCACGGGTTGGTGAGGTTGACAATTGGGTTGGAGAAACTATATATGCCCTGGCAACTCCTTCAGATGGTTGCGCTACACAACCCTTGAATAAATTTGGTATTTTAGTCGCCACTTACGACAGGCATACCTACCGCGGGTATATTCTAAGCCCCCTAACCAGCTGGGGTTTATTTTGTTAGTCTTTGCTCTCGCTGCCCTTGCCGTTCTTGCGTACTTGTGTATGTGTAGTTTTCGTTATCTAGTGTTATGCTGTCGTTCTTGTTTTAGCAGCGCTTGTTTACGTAGTTATGTACTATGGTTGACAACATTCACCGCAATATGTTGATGCAGCAACAAGTAATTTTCTTCATATAACATTGAGCTCTAAGTCGCAGATGCGACCAAAGGGTCACTAAAAGGTCAATATTTCTAGATCAATCAAAAATCAGCAAAGGCATCCCAATAAAGATGATAAAAAGAAGAAGAACTTTCGAAGCCCTAAAGCAATACATATACTAACCAAATTTTGGGTAGCCTAATGACGTTGCTTCTATGAAAAAATTGAAGAAATCCGGTTTCTGGCTCGATACAGAGACAGGTTAAATTTGGTATGGTAGAGCAAGGGGGGGGGGGGGGGGGGGATGAAGGATATTTTTAAGCAAAAAAAAAAAAGTATATAAAGCGAAAAGTGCTGGGATGAATATAGGGATTGATTGAGAATATAGGAACTGAAAAATTGTACAAAAAGTAAAAAAAGTAAATATCGAATACTCAAGTTAAACAGCAAAGCTAACGAAAGTCTTTCCTAACACTGAGTTATTCCAAGGCCTGGTAAAGAAGGGGAATATTTACTTAGCAGTAAAGAGGGCAGGCGCTACTAGCATACATTTTTCATACGGAGATAGTGCAGTAAAACTGGTTGACTACACCCGCCCGTAGAGTGAAGGCGAGTCTTGGAGACCACATCCAAAACCTTAAGGAAATCAAACACTTTGACCAAGTGTGTGCTATCCTGAAAATGTTAGTTAAATTGGTCACAGAGTAACGCAAATTAATTTTTTATGTGTGCATAAAACCGAATAATGTACCATTCTCCCATGGTGGCTGGTTCTATGTATCGCAGATACTCAGGATTTTACCCTACCCTAACAAGGGCTGAGTGTAACTCCGGTAAATTTGTAGGGTATCTCTACACATTGTCGTCCTCGTAGCAGATCCTTTCAGCGGGCCTGATCTATGTTCTGTTGCCCTGGGAAAGTGTTGAACCTAACCACTGCCCAGAGAAGTAGTTTTGCTGCATTTGCCGGATAAGAATTTATTTATGACGGTCACACGGCCTTTTTAAGTTCGTCAATTAACGGGCTGGACATAAACCTTGGGTGAAAAACTTTCAGTAATTCTTTTGTGCTATGTTTAGGTATTTAACTCGTTTTTCCACATAGTCAAACATTTGCTTTGCAAGAGAACTTTGCACACGGAAATATATTTTCCTTTCTATCACTCGGGAATATTTTGTCCATGTGAACTCTCTAGGTGAGTGCCGGATGAGGGCCCGTCGTCTAATCAGATACCACCTAACTGATCTTCAAATAATCATAGAGGAGTAGTTATGAGGACTTCAGACATTGAATATCCTGGTTGATCCACAGAAAGTTTTCTGCCCAAGTAGTGCATTCCTCGATTTTGCCGGACGGAGAAGGGCTTAATTGCGGTTGTGCAGAGCCGTACGCCCCGTGTACGTCCATTTTGGAATCTTGCCTGGAATTTCCTTAAAAAACTGTTCTGCTCTTGTTGTTGCAGCAGTATTTCCCCTCATTCAATAGGTGCGGTCACTCACAAATTATCAACTATATCCTATACGGAGAATTCAAGAAAACTTACTATTTCAACCGGGTTTGTCCAAAGAGATTCGATGCGTTGGTTCCACATATGTGCACAAGTTGCAAGCACAACAAACATCGCGTGTGTCGGGGTTTATTCAGGAGAAGTAAGAGTTTAACCTTTAACCGTATCCCGTTCGAAGTTGAGCTCGAGTGACGGCCGTCCCCCTGGCAAGGTTCCTTTCCTCATCTGCTAGTTGTGGGCATTAACTTTGAATAATTTTTCAAAAAATTTAATTCCCATATTTAATTTGTATAAAAATTATTCTCTTCAATATAGCCACGCCCGAGCACCAAGTTTAGGGAGACATTAAGATGTCCTATGAACCATTCCGATATACGATTTTATTAAGCTAGATTAGAGCGCCTTTAAGGCAGCTTGTCTGTTAACAAACATATTTACATAGGTTGCTGGAACTTTGCTGTCCTAAACCATTTTATCCTTATGATCTCCGTTGAGCACTTTTTCATTTTTGAGTTACCTGTGAAGCCCGCAGTGTCCCTACACTGTCTAGGCCCCTATCTCATTCCTCCTTCGTTAGGAAATTTTAGCGAATTTTCAATTAAACTTGAATGATTTGGTCTGACCCGTAAAACACAAAGTGTCGAAATCTAATTTTGCATAAATAGTTTTTAGTTACCATACATTTAAGTGCACTAGCCCAAAGCGATAGTCCCATTTTTGTACATCTCGTGCCATGCTATAATGCAGTACGCTACAATGGCGGCCACCAACGCCGGACTACCAAAAGATTTAAATGCATTTAAAAGTTCTCTCATTTGGTTTCTCTGCGCGTTAAATGATGAAATTACAACTACAAACACATAATCATATGTACATATGTCGACTAGGGTGACCCTTAGTTGTATGGAGAAAAATAAAAGTGTATAGCGCAAAAGCGAATATATACAAATTCTTATGCCAATTTATAAAGATTGCGCAAGGAACTTGAACTCCTGAAAACGAAGGAATTTTGAACTTTTCAACTATTGATATTCCTTTATCGAAGAAACGTGTACTCCTTTGAATCAATTCTTTGTCTTCAATTCCTCCATTTTTTAAAGTGACTACAATCTCAGAAATCGGTCCATTAACAACAAAACTGCAGATCTAAATATAATGTAAATGAAAAAATTCTTCTTCACACATTGTATAGAAGAAAATGATTAACACCCATCACTGGAAGAAAATACAGGCCTGCCAAAATACCGCCATCAGAACCAGCACGGGTAGTCTTCTTATGTCCCCAGAACACCATCTATATAATGAGGCGAGAATACTGAAATGCTAACCAAACAGTTTCTGTTAAATACCCAGAAAGCTGGGAATCCCAACAGACATTTGGTTGAAGGGCCTATACCGCCCAGGGGCTTAAAGAGTCATCTCCGTAAGCATTATGAGGAAACACTGTAACGAAGCTTTTCCTAGCCCCGGCGATTCTTAAAAAAGGGTTGGGGTATACTCGCCGTGCCAAAGGTTCGCTTACAATAAATTTGTATTTCGGGGCACCTTGCAAATCGTTTTCATATAAAATTCACTTTATTCCGGTAACTCTATATACTATAACTATAATATAAAATATAATAAAGGAAAGATGTGTATATATTCTTCACTTCGTTTGATGTTTTCTCTGTGATTAGTAGTGGGCTAACGGTCCTGGTGTCCCGTTAGGAGCGTTCCGTTAGGACGCCTTGCTGGTCGTTGCCTGGGTGTATGTAAATGTACCTCAGTGACGCCCTGCGTCGGCGTGTTTCTATTACGGTTATTACGGTTTCTGTTACGGTTCTATTACGGTACGTCGTATGCTCGTGTAGTTCTGCTGCAGCCAGCGTCGTATGTTTGCGTATATCTGCTGCGGCCAGCGTCGTATGCTCGCGTGACTCTGCTGTGACCAACGTCGTAGGTAAGCGTTTCTCTGCTGTGGCCAGCGTCGTATGTTTGCGTAGCGCTGCTGCGGCCAACGTCGTATGCTTGCGTAGCGCTGCTGCAGCCAGCGTCGTATGTTAGCGTGACTCTGCTGTGACCAACGTCGTAGGTTAGCGTCTCTCTGCTGTGGCCAACGTCGAATGTTTGTGTAGCACTGCTGTGGTCAACGTCGTATGTTTGCGTAGCGCTGCTGCGGCCAGCGTCGTATGTTAGCATGACTCTGCTGTAGCCAACGTCGTAGATTAACGTCTCCCTGCTGTAGCCAACGACGTATGTTTGCGTAGCGCTGCTGTGGTCAACGTCGTATGTTTGCGTAGCGCTGGTGTGGCCAACGTCGTATGTTAGTGTGACTCTGCTGCCGAAGTTTATGACGGAGGCACGTGGACTCGTGACATTGTGGGCCGTCGCTTAGCAGGGAGTGAGCGTGGGGTAAGGGGTTGTAGAGCGGTTCAAACCAGCTTACCCACATCCTCAAGCCACGGCTTCCTCCTATGAAGGAAACTGTCTTGCGATGGTTAAAACCGATACGCCTTTCAGATGCCCTTCAATTGCTGCTCAGGTGACAGTCACAACTTCTCGTCCCGTTAGGTGAGATCCGTTAGCCTCGGTACAGTCACGTGGTGGCGATTCACTCCGATTCACTCCTACTGCGATTTGCCGACGTACTTCTGCCGCGGTTGACGTTTGGCTGAGCGCGGGATCACGATACTGTGGTGGACGTTTGCTTACGAGGGAGCGAGCGTGGTCTAAAGCGTTGTAGAGCGGTTAAAACCAGCTTACCCACAATTCTCAGTCCACGACTTTTTCCTATGAAACGCACTGGCTTGCAATGGTTAAAACCGATATGCCTTCCAGAACGCTTAAGTAGTAGCTCTAGTCGCAACCACAACCGCGTGCTGATTGACTGTTTTCCTCTTGTGTTACCCTTTTCATACCTAATGCTCTTGATGTTGCTAGTTTAGTTCGTTGCGTTGCCACGGTTACGGTGTTGCTGTGGAGTGTTGCGGCTACTTGTTGCGCTGGTGATGTTTCAGAGACTTGTTTGTGTTTCGTGTTGTGTTGGCTATGTTGCTGATCGTGTTGTTATGTACAGTTTTATTTGGGTTGTGTTGTCAGTGTTACTGATTCTGTGTTGTAGGGCGGTGGTTTTGTTTGGGCCAAATTAATGGTTTATATTTGGTCCTCACAATACGGCACCTGAAAACACAGCCATATGAAGCTAAAAAGCACAAGCAGGTCCTCAGTGAAATCCACAACCAGGCGTCGGACCTCTATGCCAGGAATTGCCCGGTAAATCATGTACTCAAAGAAAAATACCCAAAACTAACAGAGAAGGAACGCACTCTCCCAAGGAAAACGCGCGTCACTCTAGCTCAACTTCGGTCTGGGTATTGTAGCAGGTTAAAATCTTACCTATACAGAATCAGCCCCGACATGCAGAACATATGCCCAACTTGCAATGTGTCCCCACATGACACCAACCATCTCTGTTGTTGTTGTTGTTGTAGCGATTAGGTTACTCCCCGAAGGCTTTGGGGAGTGTTATCGATTTGTCGGATACAGATCCGATACGCTCCGGTAACACAACACCATTAAGGTGCTGGCCCGACCATCTCGGGAACGATTTATATGGCCACATTAAACCTTCAGGCCATAGCTCCCTCCCCACTCCCAAGTTCCATGAGGAGCTTGGGGTCGCCAGAGCCTCGTCTGTTAGTGAAACGGGATTCGCCGCTCGAAGGTGAGGTTGACAATTGGGTTGGAGAAGCTATATATTGCGCTACACATCCCACCAACCATCTCTCGAGCTGTATTGTTGAACCAACGCCTCCAACACCCCTCTCATTATGGTCCACCCCTGTTGAAAAAACAAGTTTCCTTGGGCTCCCGTTAGAGGAAATTGATTTCAATTTGTGATTGGTCGCACCTATCGGATGGGGCGAAGCACTGCTGCGACAACAACAACATCAACACCCATCACGAAGAAAACTCTCAAAATTAAAAAGTTAAAAAAAAGTTGATAGAGTTTTGAAAATTGCACGTCGTTAAAGTCAAAGTGAATGAGCTACAAACCTGAATATTCAAAAAAAAATCTAAAAACTCAAATAAGTTGAAAAATTTGCGCCCAATTTAAATTTCTATTTTATAACTTTTTTATTTGTTGACCAAGTTTTTTAATATTAATTGCGTTTGAAAGCGATATCTGTATAGCTTATTGATAGCAAGTAAGAGACAACTCCGCCCACAGTAAATTAATTTAGGTGGAAAAAAGTAATGTAAATATTCACCCTTTTAACGTTTTCAAGTTTCTTGCGCAATCGCTAAATCTTTTTTGATTGGTCATCAATTTTGCACATACAAATTTTAAGGCTATTTTAATATTTTTTGGGGTGGTCACATCGAAGGTCGGAACAGTTTGGAAAATAAGGGCCACTCTAATGTTGATACAATACCAAAACTACTACATTGTGACAACACTAACCTGTTAAGCTTGCATATGTACACAAGCTTTATCAGCATCCAGTCACATACCAATATTAATTTACTTAAATCTGTAGTGCTTGGTCATACCCACTTTTTGTTTGTGTTATTTATGAGCATGTGGCAATAGTTTTGTTTAGTCATTTGTATTTGCTTAATTATACTCAGTTGAGCAGAGCTCACAGAGTATATTAAGTTTGATTGGATAACGGTTGGTTGTACAGGTATAAAGGAATCGAGATAGATATAGACTTCCATATCAAATTCATCAGGATCGAAAAAAAATTTGATTGAGCAATATCCGTCCGTCCGTCCGTCCGTTAACACGATAACTTGAGTAAATTTTGAGCTATCTTGATGAAATTTGGTATGTGGGTTCCTGAGCACCCATCTCAGATCGCTATTTAAAATGAACGATATCGGACTATAACCACGCCCACTTTTTCGATATCGAAAATTTCAAAAAACCTAAAAAGTGCGATAATTCATTACCAAAGACAGATAAAGCGATGAAACTTGGCGGGTGGGTTGAACATATGACGCAGAATAGAAAATTAATAAAATTTTGGACAATGGGGGTGGCACCGCCCACTTTTAAAAGAAGGCAATTTAAAAATTTTCAAACTGTAATTTGGCAGTCGTTGAAGATATCATGATGAAATTTGACAGGAACGTTACTCCTATTACTATATGTACGCTTAATACAAATTAGAAAAATCGGAGAAGGACCAGGCCCACTTTTAAAAAAAAAATTTTTTTAAAGTAAAATTTTAACAAAAAATTTAATATCTTTACAGTATATAAGCAAATTATGTCAACATTCAACTCCAGTAATGATATGGTGCAACAAAATACAAAAGAAAATTTCAAAATGGGCGTGGCTCCGCCCTTTTTCATTTAATTTGTCTAGGATACTTTTAATGCCATAGGTCGAACAAAAATTTATCAATCCTTTTGAAATTTGGTAGAAATCGGTTGAAGCCACGCCCAGTTTTTATACACAGTCGTCCGTCTATCCTTCCGCATGGCCCTTAACACGATAACTTGAGCAAAAATCGACATATCTTTACTGAACTTAGTTCACTTATCTGAACTCACTTTATCTTGGTAGGTATAAAAAATGAACGACATCCGACTACGACCACGCCCACTTTTTCGATATCGAAAATTACGAAAAATGAAAAAAATGCCATAATTCTATACCAAATACGAAAAAAGGAATGAAACATGGTAATTGGATTGGTTTATTGACGCGAAATATAACTTTAGAAAAAACTTTTTAAAATGGTTGTGACACCTACCATATTAAGTAGAAGAAAATGAAAAAGTTCTGCAGCGCAAAATAAAAAACCCTTGAAATCTTGGCAGGTATTACATATATAAATAAATTAGTGGTATCCAACAGATGATGTTCTGGGTCCCCTGGTCCACATTTTGGTCGCTATCTGGAAAACGCCTTCACATATACAACTACCACAACTCCATTTTAAAACTCTCATTAATACCTTTAATTTGATACCAATATTGTACAAACATATTCTAGAGTCACCCCTGGTCCACCTTTATGGAGATATCTCGAAAAAGCGATCATCTATAGAACGAAGACCCACTCCCTTTTAAAAATACTCATTAAACCCTTTCATTTGATACCCATAACGTACAAACAAAGTTTAAGTTGCGATACCTCGAAAAGGCGTCCACCTATATAACTAAGGCCCACTGCCTTTTAAAATACTCATTAACACCTTTCTTTTGATACCCATATTGTACAAACAAATTCTAGAGTCAACCCTGATTCAACTTTATGGCGATATCCCTAAATAGCGTCCACCTATAGAACTATGTCCAACTCCCTCACAAAACACTCTTTAATACCTTTCATTTGATACACATGTCATACAAACACATTCAAGGGTTTCCCTCGGTTCATTTTCCTACATGGTTATTTTCCCTTATGTTGTCACCCTAGCTCTCAACTGAGTATGTAATGTTCGATTACACCCGAACTTAACCTTCCTTACTTGTTTTTGTTTGAATTAACCTGGTATGTTTTGTTATTGAGCAGCTTATGTATTTGATATAAAAAAAATAATAAATTCAGCAAAACCAAACAATAATTACAACCTGCCACATAAACTCACAATCAGCGTGCCACATGACACGTTCCTTGGTGTTGTTTAACGAGTTTGTGGCGGTATTTATGCTTTATCACTCTACAACGGTACTTATGCATGTGATATGTGTTGTTGTGTTCAACGTTAGTTTTTTCGATTGCAATTCATGCTCGTAAGCTTGTGATTAAGAGATTGAGTGGACTTGGAGTAAAACATAATCTGCGATTCCAATAAAAATACCAATTATACGAAGTGAATTTTATTGAGCTGCTGCATGAGTGGTGGAGTTGTAGTAAATTACTTCTCTTAAGCTATTTTGCAAGCACTGGTCCATATAAGCGTTCCGGGAATTTGATGGAATAAGCAGCATGTGTAATGCTTCGTTGTAGGTAGCAGAAAGGAAACCAAGTAAAATTAGGGGAGGTAGTCTGGAATAGCCTCACGTAAAAAACTGTTAGTTTCCACTACAGTTACGTCGTAAAAGGCCAACACATTTCCATGGCCAACCAATCACTGGCGCAAGCCTAACACGATCGGCATTCAAACCTGTGATCTGTATGTACAGTATCAGAGATACCCCTGTTCTTTGGATCTGCCCACCTAATGGGAGATTCGCGGGCCTATGGTTCCACCTCAAATGCGAGGGGAGCTCACTTTTGGGAAAGTTAACAATGAAATATACTTCACGCAACTTGCAGTATCTTCTCCTCTTAACTATAAAGCATTCTCTGCGGAGTAATTCAGTATTTTTCGTTGGAGAGTTGACAACAAAGTTTCCCCTTGGTCCGCCGTCAATGGTATAGCGACCTTTTTACTTATTCTAGTCTAAGCATGAATTTTTCAATAGTTAACTAAGCAGTGGTGGGATGGTAACGTGCTCAGCCTACCACTCCGAGGGTCTTGGGTTCAACTTACGGGCAGTGTAACATCAAAATTTAGAAAAAAATGTTTTCAATTAGAAAACAAATTATTTAATCGGGGTCGCCCCTTGGAAGTGATTTGGCAAACACTCGTAGTATATTTCCGCTATAAAGAACTTCTCAGTTAAAACACATCTGCCTTGCAGATGCCGTTTGGAGTCTGCATAAAATATGTACGTCCCGTCCGCGCCTATTTGTAGGGAAAACTAAAAGGAGCACGTCGCATATTGAAAGAAAACTTTGGTCTTAATTTCCTCGGAGCTAAATTGCACCGAGATTTTCTTTTTTAAGCAGATGTCTATGGCTTGTGTATAACAGTTGATAATATTAAGAGTGGTGTATCTGCCCAATGTTCTTTTTAAAATACTTGAAACTGCGTTAGGCTATGCTGAATCGAATCTGGTGTGAATATGATAAGCAGAGGAGACCTAATGTCGTTGACTCGAAAGAAAATTTTATACAATGTGATACAGGTTATTCTTTTGTTCGGTAAAATTTGTTCATATCTATTGATATCAGTAATGAATTGTGGAATTGTATCATGTAGCTAGCGATCCCAAGGGTTAGAGAGAACATGATGTTTATTCTTAGATTAGAATGGTAATGGAACTCAATGTGGGGGTTGCCTCGCAACCGGATGCCATAATCCATAATACGGAAAGATGTTTAGATAGACCTTATACATACATATATTAACAAAGTTAGACATTGTGATTGTGCAACCGACTACAAGCTAATTTTATAACAACGTTCGGTACTGAAGAGTTTGGTTAGGGAAGGTTGATTTGTTTTGTTGGACTGCCGATCACGCAATTAAAACCGCGTCTGACCCAAAAATGTCCGCTAAAGATGTTGGCGATAACAGTTTTTACAGGGTATACATGAAAATTTTACAATCAAATGAAAATTTTTTTAGTAGGTCATGAAAAAAACCTTAAAAATCTAAGTCGAAAAAAGTAAAAAAAAAAAAAATGGAATTAGGCAGGCTCGAAAATTATTTTCTGTGGGTATGCGTGGTGGAACTTTTTTTCCTGAGCCGAAATCGTATCGATGGCGCGATATCGGTTAACTTTCGTTCATACAAATCGACCCACCCTGATATATATATATTTAATTGTTAGTTGTTAATAGAACGAATAAAATCCAAGTTCTACAAGTCGCTTTTAGTGGGCAACTGGATAAAAGCTATATTTTTTTTATGGATCACTACCCTACCCATTTTTTACCTCATGGTGGATATCTTAACCAGAGATTGACCAGAGAGTGGGAATGTAAATAACGAATTTAGAGATTCAATAAATTAGAATATTTTAAATAAAGAGAAGTGGAGTTCTCGTATTTTCAAAACTAACATATGCATTTCTATCTATGTATATTAAAATGTACCTATATCAATGACAAACCTTACTGACTAAATTTTTTCAATTTTCCTTAGAACTTATGAACAAATAGGCCCATGAACGGTTAATTTGGCTTAATAGTAAGACTCAATATAACAAGAGTATTGGAAAAGTCATGTTACTGTCGATTCAAGGGGTTGTGTAGCGCAACCTCACAAGGTGTTGCCAGCAAAATATATAGCTTCTCCAACCTAATTGTCAATCTGACCTACCCGCGGTGAATCCTATTTCATTAACAGACGTGGCTTTTGCGACCCAAGCTCCTCATGGAACTAGGGGGTGGGGAAGGAGGGATGGCCTTGAAGGTTTAATGTGGTCATATAAATCATTTTTATTTTATTTTTTATAAATAGTTCCCGAGATGGGCGGGCTAGTAGCTTAATGGTGATTTGTTACCGGAACGTACCGGATCTATATCCAGCAAAGGGCCATCAACATCGATAACACTCCCCAAATCCTTCGCGGAGTGTCTTTATCGTTAATACAACAACAACAACATAAGCCTTGAGCTATGTTATCGAAGAAGCAAAGCTAATATCAGATCCCTAAGTTTTATGTTAGATTTACTATAAGAGCGGAGAAATCTGTTGGGAACATTGACACATACTTATTTGTAGAGAGCTGAACCGTCACTGGAACCATAGGCAATGTCACAAATAAGCATTAAATTTTGAAACAGAACGCCATAATTCGGTAGGAAAAATGGCGATACGTTTGAATTTAGTGAAAAACTTTCAATTCATGTAGAGCATATACAGGATGTAGGATTCCAAATGGTAAACATACAGCCCAATTCTAAACGAAAATTCCGTGCGAGTTTTTTCCCTTCTCCCATTCCTCGTATTCTAAATAAAAATTCCTTGAGAGTTTTTTCACCTCTCGCTTTCCTCCTATTCTGAACAATGTTCGAAAAAGCGGAAACCGGTTATGGGATAAAAGTAGGTATTCAGCCCAATTCTAAACGAAAATTCCGTGCGAGTTTTTTCCCTTCTCCCATTCCTCGTATTCTAAATAAAAATTCCTTGTGAGTTTTTTTACTTCTCCCTTTCCTCCTATTCTGAACAATGTTCGAAAAAGCGGAAACTGGTTATGGGAGAAAAGTAGGTATTATGAATGTGAGGGAGAGGGAGATTTCTCTGCCATTTCATAGGAGTTTTTTCACTTGGTTAAATTAAAGGGAATGCATTAAAATAGTTAAAGGAAATTGGTTCTTTAAAGAATCAACACTTATTTGCACAAATTTGTGCTAAAATATGTATGCACATTCTACCACAATATCCTCACTGTTAATACAACAACAACTACAACCACAATATTCTTCATTTTAAGTCGAAAAGTGTATCATAAGCAACGGTAGAGCTCTTGGTATACATATTTGATGCAGCCACCCAGAAATTGCGCAAGGATTTTTTAAGAAGGCCTAAAAAGATTTTGGCATATAGCGAAAGGCGAAATCAACTCGACTTGGCCGCCAGAAAATTCCTTTGCTAAATGAAAGCAGGCAACTCCGGCGGATCTGTGTTATCCGGCCGTCTTCTTTTTATGCTCCGCTGTTGATGTTGATGTGGCACCAATTCATTACTCATTTCAGTGAATACCACATGAAATGCAATAAATACTGTGCATTGTTTATATTTTATTTCTTAATTTCAAACAAATTGGCAACAATAATTAAACTTTACAATTTTTTAAACAAAATAAGAAATGCGCAACGAAATTTCAATTGACAAAACAGCTGACTTTGAAAATTCGAAATTCCTATTCCCCAATTATTCTTCTCCCTAGGAGAAAAGAATTGGAGGAATTTTTCCGCGGGAATAAAAAAATCCGCGAGAACAAAATTCCGCGAGAATATTTAGAATTGGTCTGATAGTATGCTCTAACTTAGATCACACTAAAGAGCTATTTTTGCCTGAGTTTTTTCTTTCGCGACCGAAATAGGTTCCGAGAATGATAAATCTTTCGTCCGTTCGTTTAGATGTAACATAATTTAAACTATATTATTTGTAAAGTCTGCAAAGAATTGCTATTTCCAAAATTTAAACCAGAAAAATCATACTACATTCCCATAGTTTATTTTTGTGGTAATGCAGGGCGTATTTCCAGAACCATTTTGAAAGCTTTGTCGAACTAACTGTTCGGATCATTAGGTTATTATTTGAAGATAATCGCAAATTCATACTGGATTTTAAGGGCTTGTTTTAATTACTGTTTCGAGGACATTTATGAAAGGTGCTAGGAACCCGTTGGGGATTATTTGTACGCGTACTTCGGGATCGTTTCGGAACTATTTCGGGTTCATATCGAGGTGACGGAAGGCGATTAGGTCGCCACTGTTTTGCATTTGCATTTTTCTGCGATCCCGTTTTGCATGCAGCAATCGTGTCATCACTAGAAACGTCATTTTACTCACAGCAATCCAATAATGTGTTACTCTGCACATAAGGGGAACTAAATTCTTAATGGAGGGCTCCTCTCCAAAACCTCTGTGTATAGAGAGTCTTTCGTTTCGTTTCCCAATTCGGTTGGACAGTGTGGAAAGAAAGGCTTCCTCTATCGTACGCTTATATAGATAATCCTTAAAACCGCCGTGCCTACTCAATAGCTGCGTGAGGTCGTAGTTTAGTTCGCCTTGTTTCCGCTCGTACCCTTCTACTTTAGTCCGAACAAACAAGAAAGGTCGAGAGCCCTTTCCTCGATTCCTGTCACCTTTTTTTGCACCTAACTCTTTTTTGGATCTATATTCAATAAAGGATCATCAACAAAGGATCAACAACAAATCCAAAACTTTCGGGGATTAACTTTATCACTACAACAACATCCTGCGACCAATTCCTAAGAATATTCATGTAAGCTAGGGACTGCGATTTGAACTATTGTTCAAAATTCCATTTTCTTAGTACAGTACAAGGTCGAAAGTCCTACTTGATTGCAGCCCTTCTGAGGCAATTGTCAAATTTTTATGATTGCAATGACGCATTTGTATACATAAGGTTAAAAGACCATTTCATTTTCATTTCATTTCATTTATTCGGAAAAAATAAATTAGTACAATAAGACAAATTGTCTTTTGTAGTACAACAAACATAATTCATATAATTCATTTAAATAAATAAATAAAAGATGTTAGAAAACAAGCATATCAAAACAATACTACAAAACTTTAAATTTTTAATTTTTTAAATTTTAAATTTTGGTTAAATTAGATTAAGATATGATAAAAATAAAATAAATGCCCAGTTTAAGTTTGTTGACTTGAAAAATAACTGAAAATAATATGTTTGTAGTTGCTTTGGTTTACATTATTCCTAATTGCAGCTGGGATAGAGTTCCAAATACGTACGGTGTTGACGAAAAACAGCCTTGTCGAAGCAACGAAGTTAAAGTTAGGCACCACTAGGTTACTCGTCCTGGGAGACCGAGTGAATGTCAATTTCTCAAAAAGATATGCTGGTGATTTTGTGACAATCAAGCGGTACAAAAAAATCACACTTCTAGCTTTTTGGTAGTCAAATATGTTACATCCTAATAGCTTGGACCTCCAAGCCGAAATATGATCAAATTTTGGTAACCCGAAAACGTAACGAGTTACATGATTAAAGGCGACCTCAACTTTGTGTGCAGAACATGAGTCCAACTTGTTATAAGCGAGCTCTGAATAGTTTATTGTTGGCAAAAGAAGCTGTAGGGCCAGTTTTCTTCTAATATGCGGAGGTGTGAAAGGTGCAGATTGCCTAAGATTGCGCAAAGTGGTATACACTTTACCCATGACTGTATTGATGTGGTCTTCACAAGTTAGATTAGAGTTGATAACGAAACCCAAATTTTTAATTCTAGAAACAATTTGTAAAGCCGTGTTTCCAATGTATATTGGTGAGGCAAGGGCATCAACGGACCTATTCTTCGAAATGGGCAAAATGAACGATTTAGTTGCATTAAGGCAGAGACCATTATTATTGGCCCAGCTCTGTGCTGACAATAAATCATTATTTACTTTAAGACAGAGGTTGGCTACGTCCGTGAAACTACCAGACAAATATAATTGTATGTCATCTGCATATGCGTGCATTTTCATGTGCTGACAAACCGAAAAGATATCGTTTACGAAGATACTGAATAACAAAGGCCCAAGAGTGGAACCCTGCGGAACACCTCGGGGTAGGTGTTTGGTCCCCGAAATTTCGCAACCAGTATTAACAAGTTGTGATCTTCCTGTTAAGTAACTCTCCATTACCATCAAAGCACTGTAGGAAAATCCAAAATATATTTTAAGTTTATAAGAAAGTAACGCATGGTCAACAGAATCAAAAGCTTTAGAAAAATCTAATAGACAAAGCAGAGTTAGTTGGTTTTTATCAAAAGGTATGCGTATGTCATCAAGAATTTTAAGTAGTGCCGTTGTACAACTATGTTTGGATCAGGCATGCTTAACCAACGAACCAATATCATTTCGTTACGATAATTAACGTTAATAAACGAAACAAAGTCGTTTCGTTTCGTTTATTAACGTTAAGAACGTTAAATTAACGAAATGATTTTGTTTCGTTTTCTGCCATATCAAAACGAAGTCAAATCGTTTATGTTGATTATTAATTTCAAACTATGCTGGCAAAGCTGATTAATTGCAGAGTCATTAAAGGTGAAAGCATTAGCCAAGCTGATTGCAACTTTTCTCATGAATTTTGACAGTACGAACATTTCTCAGAGTATTTTTGACATTACCATCAACGAATTACACAAACAAATTACATGGAGTTTGTGTGTGTATGCCCGCTCGCTGTTACCACCTTACGGCTTCACCATGGCTATAGCATTGCCAGCACAATTCAAACATAAAGTATCACGTTTTTGTTAACGTTTTTAACGTTAACGAAAGCTTTTCGTTTCGGTTAAAAACGAGATACAATTTATCTTGATAATTTTTTTATCGATAATATTTCGAAGTGTTTCAACGGAAACGGTGGAAATTTTTTGATAAACGATTAGCTTAACGTTAAGGTGCATCCCTGGTTTGGATCTAAAGCCCGATTGGTGTGGTGATAAGAGGTTATTTCTAGAAATGTGCAAAATTATTTGCTCTGCTAGCAGCAGGAGACCATCTTTATATGAAAAAATTTTAATTTCATATATAAGTTTCTGGTATTTGTAGTGTCATTACAATTGAGTAAGTGTGAACATATAACTCTCGGTAACAATAAAAAAAAACTTAGCTTAAAAAATTTAAAGAACATCCATCAAAATGGCTAATATACCTACATATGTACATAAGTAGCTTAAGGAAGATATGTACATATGTAATTACACAACAAGTAAAGAAGGCTAAGTTCGGATGTAACCGAACTTTACATACTCAGCTGATCGCTTTAGAGGCAAAATAAGGGAAAGTCGCCATGTAGGAAAATGAACCTAGGGTAACCTAGGAATGTTAAGAGGAACGCCTTTTAGAGATATCGCCATAAAGGTGGACCAGGGGTGACTCTAGAATGTGTTTTTTTGATATGGGTATCAAATTAAAGGTATTAAAGAGGGTTTTAAAAGGGAGGTTCCCTTAGTTGTATATGTGAAGGCGTTTTCGAGATATCGACCAAAATGTGGACCAGTGTGACACAGAACATCATCTGTCGGGTACCGCAATTTATTTATATATATGTAATACCACGAACAGTATTCCTGCCATGATTCCAAGGGCTTTTGATTGCGCCCTTTTCCTTTTTCTTCTACTTAATATGGTAGGCATTACACCCAGTTTACAAAGTTATATTTTGCGTCAAAAAACCAATCCAATCATCATGTTTCATCCCTTTTTCGTATTTGGTTTAGAATTATGGCATTTTTTACGTTTTTCGAAATTTTTGATAACGAAAAAAATGGGCGTCAGATTACGCCCATTTTTAATACCAAGATAAAGTGAGTTCAGACAAGTACGTGAACAAAGTTTAGTAAAGATATATCGATTTTTGCTCAAGTTATCGTGTTAACGGCCGATCGGAAGGACAGACGGTCAACTGTGTATAAAAACTGTGTGTGGCTTCAACCGATTTCGCCCATTTTCACAGAAAACAATTATCGTCATAGAATCTATGCTCCTACCAAATTTCATAAGGATTGGTAAACTTTTGTTCGACTCATGGCATTAAAAGTATTCTAGACAAATTAAATGAAGATGGGCGGAGCCACGCACATTTTTAAATTTTGTTTTATAATAGGAGTAAAGTTCCTGCCAAATTTCATCATAGTTGTGTAACTGCTTTGATTGATGTTACGGAATATTTAAGATTACAAATTGATAATGATAAAATAGTTTTCCTTATTCTCTTTGACCACTCAAAGGTTTTTGATACCGTTAATTATGAAATTCTGATTTTAAAATTAACCAAGTTACTTAATTTTTCGCCTAAAGCTGCTAAACTGATGACTTCTTATTCCATGGTTATAATATGTCTAGTATTGTTCACTTAACAATAGGTGTACCTCAAGGATCTATTTTAGGTCCATTATTTTATACTGCTTATGCAAATTATCTTCCGAGTCAGTTAAAACACTGCAATGTTAAAATGTACGCTGACGATGTACAACTCTATATAAGCTGTAAAGCATCAGACATTGATATTTGTATACGCAAAATTAATGTTGACTTGGACAGCGTAAGAACCTGGGCTGCAATTAACGGTTTATGTCTCAATCCAAGCAAATCCAAATATATGTTGGTCACCAAAAAAACACAAATTGTAACATCTTTTCCCCATTTACTTCTGGGTTAGTCTAAAATTTAATACGTGGATAAAGTAAAAAATCTTGTTGTCACATTTAATGAACACCTTCACTGGAATGAACACATTATCACCACAGCCGGCAAAATATACGGGATGTTAAGAAGTTTGTGGTGTAGCCAATGGTTCATACCACTGGAAGTCAGAATGCTTCTGGCTAAATCATATTTAATACCGACGTTACTATATGTTTTTAAGTTGTTTTCAAGTTGTGACGCAACCAGTAGGCGTAAATTATATGTAGCTTTTAATAGTATTGCAAGACATATATTTGACATACGACGATTTGACAGAATATCTCATTATTCCAAACTCATTTTTGGTGTTACCTTCGATATCCTTTTAAACTGCAAAACTTTAATATATCATATATTCATAGGATAATATACACATGACAACCGGATTATCTTTGCCGAAAACTAAATTTCTTCAGGTCAGAAAGAGGAAACCGTATTATTCAAATAGAACATGACACTGCTTTTTCAGATCAACATTTCTATATTAACGCCATACGAATTTGGAATCCATTGCCCCCCTATTTACAATTGGTCAGCAACGCAATGCAATTTATGAAGTTAATATATGAGTATTTTAAATATCTAATACTATTATATTTTTAACTTTTAAAATATTAAACTTTTGATTCTGTTTGATTTTATATTGTAAACTAATATTAATTTAAGTTTATATGTTAGTTTTAGTTTGTGATATAATCATTTTTAATATGACTATAATACTTTGCAGTGCTTTTAAATAAGATGAAATCTTTGTACTGAATTATAAACAAATAAATGAAATGAAATGAAAAGAAATGAAACGAAATATCTTCAACAACTGTCAAATTACAGCTTGCAAAACTTTTAAAATACCTTCTTTTAAAAGTAGGCGGTGCCACGCCCATTGTCCAAAAATTTCCCAATTTTCTATTCTGCGTAATAAGTTCAACTCACCTACCAAGTTTCATCGCTTTATCCGTCTTTGGTAATGAATTATCGCACTTTTTCCGTTTTTCGAAATTTTCGATATCGAAAAAGTGGGCGTCGTTATAGTCCGATTTCGTTCATTTTAAATAGCGATCTGAGATGAGTGCCCAGGAACTCACGTACCAAATTTCATTAAGATACCTCAAAATTTACTCAAGTTATCGTGTTCACGGACAGGCAGACGGACGGACGGACGGACATGATTAAATCAATTTATTTTTTCGGCCAGATCTGTATATATATACATACATATATATATATATATATATATATGCTGTTACGGGGTACCGTTATGCGAACAAAATTAATATACTCTGTGAACTCTGCTCAGCTGAGTATAAAAATAGTAGTTTCTTCAAGCATCGCCTTTTTGCTGATTACTTCTGCTATGTTGTCATAAAACAGCGAAGATATACAAAAATAAAATATTACAACAATAATTATGATTATGTTGTCATTAAAAAAAGAGTAACAAATTAAATGAAGCGAATAGCAAGAAAGCGCAGAACAAAACGTGAAAGCCATAAACCAGAGTAATTTCATTGAATGGCCAAAGGGGAAAAAGAAAAAAAAACAAGCAACAAAATAAGAATAGAATGTTAGAATGGAAAGCCTGCTGCTTTTTTGGCCAACTGTTGACTACCAATACGAACTAATAGACAAGTTGTCTGTAAGTACTTACAAATGTAGCCGTCCAGCATAGAACCAAGTTCCATTGCAATATGTATATGACTACAAACATATGTACATACATATGCATGAATGTATGTACAAATAGAAATGTACTATTGTATATAGACCAACCCAACAGCGAGAATTGGCTGCTCCAGGGGCTAGCACTACGGGTGGAGTGTTGGCATGTAATGGAAGCAAGGCCATGCTGTTGTAAGTAAGCAAGTGAACGGACATTAGATACTTGAAGCAAGCGACTATCACATTAATAAAAATAATAAATATAAGGCGCGATAACCTCCGAAGAGATCTAAGGCCGAGCTTCTCTTCCAATTTGCGTCGTGCTCCTCTTGATTTTTCCCTACAAATTGGCCGGACGGGACCTACATGTTTTATGCCGACTCCGAACGGCATCTGCAAGCAGATGAGTTTTCATTGAGAGCTTTTCATGGCAGAAATACAACCGGAGCGCTTGCCAGACACTGCCGAGGGGCGACCCCGCTTAGAAAAAATTTTCTTCTAATTGAAAAATCTTATTTCTAAAATTTTGATGTTGCTTTGCCCGGGAGTTGAACCCAGGGCATACGGTGTGATAGGCGGAGCACGCTACCATCACACCACGGTGGCCGCCACATCACATTGGGTTGAGATAAGTTTGGCCGCTGACTGGTCTGCAGCTTGGTTTATCTTATTTTGTGAACGCATGTTTTCGTTGTTGTTGTGTGGCTGCGTGTTTGTGGTCACTGACCCGGGTATTAAGGCGTCGCCAGCTAAACGTAAAGTGAGAGCACATAAATGGCGTCGCGTTTTTCAAATTGGCAGTTAAAATCATAAGAGTGGGAAAATGACCAAAGACTTAAATACAATTGTGAAACTATGAAAGGTCCCAAATTTTCGTTTAGCAGTAGTTTACAATTCCTAAGCGTTCATCAGTTGAACGCGCGTTTACATATACATACGAAATTCACAAGGTCTGCTGTGGTGTGCCTTAAGCATATTTTATATTGAAAACCACGGAAATAATTTAAATATTACAATTTTTCATGATTTCGATGCTCTTGTGAATAGCCCAATAGAACTTTTCGATCTTTTCTTTGAAAAAAAAAAAAACAAAAAAGGCCTACTAAGTAAAAATTTATAGAAATTATGTCTTTATAGAAATTATGTCTTAAGGCTCAAACACATTCGATACTTGCGTCGTTTTGGCGCTGGCGTCATTTTGAAATTATGCACGTTGAAAGTTTCCCTGCCACAATGAACGCTAAAAAAAGTCACAATTTGATTTTTGTCATTACGAAAAATTAAAAACATAAATTTTTTTTAACAGAAATACAAAATGATGTTTCAAATTAAAATCCATGGTTATGATAATTAGAGGATGTTTCATCGATGGCTAGAAAATTTCAAGAGTTATTTGAAAATGCCAACAAAAGGTAAGTTTTTGAATTGCTTTTGCGCTTCTTAGGCGTGGTCGTTGCGTTGCCCGTGGATAATGAACATGTCAATGGAAACATGTGTGCTCAAAGTCAAATGTTGTCGCAACGAAAGCACCAAAACGACGCAAAAGTGGAATGTGTTTGTGCCTTAAATGAGGACTTACTGATCCACCCTAATATGCGGGTGACAAGCGTGTGTAATATCCGTGGATGATTTGTTGTTTACTATGATATTATGAGCAATTATTTGTAAATACAATACATAAATTAACAACACTTTAAGGGATATGATTATAGGAGCTTTTACCGCTGTTCGTTAAATATTTGTACACAGGGTATGTGTACACAGGGTATTATAACTTTGATTAGATAACGGTTGGTTGTACAGGTATAAAGGAATCGAGATAGATATAGACTTTCATATATCAAAATCATCAGTATCGAAAAAAATTTGTCCATCAGTCCGTCTGTCGGTCCGTCCCACGCCCACTTTTTATATATTTAACATTTTGGAAACACAAAAAACCTGATTATTTAGTAAATAATACACTTAGAATGTTGAAATTTGACTTGTGAACTGATAGTAACTCTTGATAAAAATTAAAAAAAAATTTTAAGATAGGCGTGGCACCACCCACTTGCGATAAAATCGTTAAATTTATCGTAACAAAATTCGGCAGAGGTTGCCTTTACTATAAGGAATGCTTTGAAGAAAAATTAACGAAATCCTCTAGGGACCACGCCCACCTTTATATAAAATATTTGTAAAAGGGCACCGCCCCTTTTATGACTAAGCAATGGCAGCTGGGTATGTAATGTTCGGTTTCACCCGAACTTAGACTTCCTTACTTATTCAGAATAATTTTGGATTGGGCTGAAATAGATTTCAGCAAAGTTTAAAGTCTACTTCTGTTTTGCTTTGAGGACCATGAGAGGGATATAATTAAACCATTTGGGATTGTTATAAAGTTATTTTGCTATTGAGGATCAATTCAGATCTGTTTTGAGAATATTTACAGTTCATTGCGGAACTCTCTTCGGCTCATTTTATGACTTTTACACTAGGCTGGTTCGATTTGTATGGACAAAAGTTAACCGATATCGCGCCATCGATTTTTCGATAGGATTTGGGCTCAGGAAAAAAAGCTCCACTAAGCATACCCAAAAAAATAATTTTCGAACCTGCGAAATTTCATTTTTATTACCTTTTTTCGACTTTGATTTTTAAGGTTTTTTTCATGACCTACTAAAAAAATTTTCATACGTATACCCTGTCCGACCCAAAAATATCCGCTAAAAACGTTGTCGATAACAGTTTTTTGAAAAAAAATTTTTTTTTTTTTTTAATATTTTTCAAAAAACTGTATCGTGTTCTTGAAGGCGGCTTTAAAATCGACGAAGAGGTGAGGTGTGTGCGATTTTTTTTCGTGGGTTTTTTCAAAGATTGGCGAATTGTGAAAATCTGGTCGATGGTAGACGGGCATTCACTCATCCGACTATATTTTGCGAAGAATCTGATGCATGCCCCTTACCAACACAGGCAATCCATCAGCGCCCGCGGCCTTGTTGTTTTTCAATCTGGTTATTGCTATTCTGACTTCGTCATAACCGGGTGGGGGATTTTTATCCCACCATCATCGATCGCGGGATCGTGTTCGTCATTTAGGAGAGTAGAGAATTGTTCCCTCCATAATCTAAGTACGGACATCAGAACTAGGTTTCAATTTTAACCCAGAGAGGTTGGGGAATCCTGAATTAAGATGTTAGAGGGAGCGTAATATTTTTAAGAGGTATGCATATCCAAACAAACATTTACATATATTAGAGAACGATTAGAAAACGAATCGTATTTCGCTATGGTGAAAGGTTAGAAGAAAATGTGCGAAAATGTCAAGAATATAGCATGGGACTTTGTTCTCGATATCGATAAAAGGGTTAAAAATCGAATCGAATTGTAACGTCAATTTCAAATTGGATTCTAATGTGAATTTTTAATTGAAGCTCAATTAAATGCAATTGTTTAAAATCAATTCGATTTTCATTGCTTTCTTTTATCATAAATTATATACCCGTTTATATACCCGATTATGAATATATTTCAAATCCTTCTTATAATAATTCAAAGCCTAACCTAAACTAAATTTTCGCTATCACTTATTCCTTCAATATTTAGCTCTGCATTGATATGAAATATGGATAAGAGCACCTTTTTCTCATGATTTCGGTCAAATAGCGACATTTTGCTCACTTTCCCTCTTTAATTTTTTTTATGCATACCAATATTTTTGCACAACTTTCGCCCTATCATTTCGTACGAATAATCGATGTCTGAGACAGCATCACATTTCAGTGTTTCTTAAATCATTCTCTAATCGAATTATAACCAAGTAATCTGACCTAGTGTTCGAAAAGAGATGCACAACATTAGAGTTCTAATGTTAAATCACAATATTTCTCTAACGTTAGGTACTTTGTTCGCTGGGATGGTGGTAGCGTGCTCCGCCAAACACACTGAAGGTCTTGCGTTAAAGTGCGGCGCAAGGCAACATCAACAACCAAGATAAACATTGTTTCAATTAGAAAATAAGTTCTTCCAAGCGGCGTCGCCCTTGGCAGTAGTTTTCCGAGTTTATTTCTATCGGCATTAAACATGTAGATCCGGTCCCTCCGATTTGTAGGAAAAACTAAGCACCAGAAGCAGAAGAAGCACCACGTAAATTGGAAGTGAAATTTAGGCTTACATCTCCTCGGAGGCAAATAGCACCAAGTATTTTTTTTAATAGCGGCTCAGATTTGTCAGGATTTTCAAAGAGTCTGATAAGTGCGACATCCAGCGACACATTTTGTCAAATTAAAGTTTTATTTTGGTAAAATAACAGCTCTTTAAAGCCCTGGAAAACTTTTCATATTCATAATGCCCAATTCGTAAACATATTTTCACTTAACCGTAGATATATGCATGTATACTGGCATCGGCCTTACCCTAAAATATGTGATAACTTCATGAAAAAGAAGATGTAAAAAATTTAAAAACAAAAAATATAATCTCCAAAATTTTAATTAATTCGCCAGTGCAAGAATTTATAGATTATGAGTATAGGTGAAAACCAAAAACTAATTGGTTGGCTATGGTATCCTTATGACTAAGGCGTTATTCAATGAGTTCAATAACCGATTACGTTGACTACCATAGAGTTGGTTGGATCAGCTGTTCTACACGGAATATGACAGGGCCTCAAAGTAGTGGTTCCGCAATTTTCTTTCTATCTCATGATCTATTCATACACTGAGAGAACTTTATAGTCGAGAACAAACTTTGGTCTCAAAATTTAAAGCATTTAAATACATACGTAACACTTACATTACATACAATCAAATATATATGGGGTATTCCATCCCATTTCAACCAATTTTGAACCCGACCCCTTTAGAATTGGCTGAAAGTATTTATTTTTTTTCTAGCTTACGAAAGACGTTTTTCAGAATTTTTTCAAATTTTTTCATCCTACTCAAAAAAAGTTATGAATTTTTAAAAAACTCCGTTTTTGTTTTCAAAATGCTATAACTTTTTCAAAAATTGACCGTTTGGGATCTTTTTTTTAAATATGTTTTTAAATGTACTTTTCGGAAAAAAATACAAAAAAATGTTTAAAGTTTTTTTTTTTTTTCAATTAAATAAAAAAAAAAATAATAATAATAGGCCTACTCCGGGATTAGTGGGGATGATTGCAGACTGATTGAAGTTTTTTTATAAAAAAAAAAATAATAATGGCGAAATTCGAAAAATCTCGAAAAACTGAAAAATTACAAAAAAAAAAACTTTAAATTTTTTTTTTGTATTTTTTCCGAAAAGTACATTTAAAAAAAAAAATTAAAAAAAAAAGATCCCAAACGGTAAATTTTTTAAAAAGTTATAGCATTTTGAAAACAAAAACGGTCACCATTTCTCAACTGGGGTTTTGAAAACGACCTATATCCAAATGTTTCTATCGAGTAATGATGATATTCCACTCATCAGTGAATTTATAACAAAACCCTTCATTCTATTTTGGATCGGAAAAACTCAAAAACTCTTTCATTTGTTACATTTGTAAATAAATTCACAATATTGTTTGCTTTCCAACCACTGTGTGCCACCGCACAAAGTTTGTTACCCACAATTGCTCCTGCTCCAGAATCTCTAAAACCCAAATCACTTTTACTAACTACAGCAGAGATTGTGTCTGGTAAATAGCTCCTTTATGGAACCTTTTCTATTGTGGTCACTGTAGTAGTTATAAGAATAGCAGAAGGATTAATTCCATTTGAAGTTGTTGCACCCCATCCACTAACTTGCATATCCGTGTTCGGTAATAATACGAAATCGGAAAGCGGTACTGCTTTTAGTGTCTCACTCTCTTCAAAAGGTTCAAATTTCACCACAGCTATGTCCATCAATAGTGCTCCTTCACGAAAAGCAGGATCAATATCTATACTCTTCGCATTGATACCGAAAATGGTCTGTCCTGCATTCTTACACCTACGCCATTTACAATCCGAAATTGCTCATAGGTATAGGATAAACGGCAGAATAGAACGACTAAGAGGATTACCAAATATATGCGCGAATTCATTTTACTTTAAGAACTTTTACACCACTTTTTAATTATAAACTACACCGAGATCAATTTTGTGGGCGCTATTTATACCAATTGAGTTATGTGAATAAAAAATAAGCAAACACTTTTCTGTCAAAATTTCAGGAATTTTAAATAACGACAATACATCTTAATTAAAGTCAAGGCTATACAATAAAAAATTTTGTTTGTTTTCACTCGGTCTGTTATAAATAAAATAAATAAATCAAATCAAGGCGCGATAACCTCCGAAGAGATTTTAGGCAGAGCTTATCTTCCAATTTGGGTCGCGCTTCTGTTGGTTTTTCCTACAAATTGGCGCGACGACACCTACATGTTTTTACATCGACCCGAATGGCACTTGCAAGGCAGATGAGTTTTCCGAGAGGCGACGCCGATTGGAAACACTTTTTTCTAATTGAAAGTAACTGTTTTCTTTATTGTTGATGTGACTATGCTCGGGAGTTGAACCCTGGACCCTCGGTGTGGTAGGCGGAGCATGCTACCACAACATCACGGTTTCTTATAAATTTTCTGTTATAGGAGCCTAATAAGCCTATTTAATTAATAAGTTTTATGGAAATTTTTAATTATTTAAATAAATAGAATTAATTGACGTATTTACTAGCGAAATGAAATGAACGTGGCTTTGACAAAATATTTTGCTATAATTTTTCATAAGAAAAAATTGTTAGACGCCAGAGGAAACATTAATGATTTTTGGAAGAGTATTTTTGAAAACATCCTTTAGCTTTCGACCGCAGAGATACGACGAGATTCACTGGGTGAGACCAGGTTGGAAGCCAAGCCGATCCATCTTGTAGATAGGTAAGGAGTTGAATACTTTGTCAAAGGCTTTACTGAAATCAGTATATATAACATCGGTGTGAAGATTTTCTCTAAATCCATTAGAAATATGAGTGGTGAGTACAAGTAGATTTGTAATGGTAGATTTTCCTTTACAGAATCCGTGTTGCGGGTCAGCAATCAAAGTAGACATGGAAAATGTTAACTGATTGATAACGGTAACTTCAAAAAACTTTGGGATGGCCGACAGCTTTGCTGTTCCTCGATAGTTTTCTACACACGACCTACTACCACTTTTGTGAAGAGGTCTCAGAAAAGATTCCTTCCAAGCAGAAGGAAAAACTCCATGTTTTAGTGGCAGATTTAATAAATCAGTTAGAAGCTGATAAATGTGTTCATTGCATTTCTCAAGAAAACCGAACATTATATACTCAGCGCGAGCTTCAATTGGTCATTTCATTTCAGATAAATTACTCTTCTACATAACACGGCACCGCGCGTCTAAACAAAAAAGTCTCCCTATTTCCTCTTACAATAAAACTTGATAAGTGAAATATCATTGATTTAAAACTATTTTTTGCTAAGTTACAGCTTATTATTCTAGTCTGCGACCCTTTTAAACTTGTTTTCTATCTAAGTTTACGTGGTTTTAACCGATCCCGTCCATTTTTGCTAGAAATATTTCCTGCTAGAGGGAAATGTTGTGTACCCAATTTTATTACGATCCCTTAATTTTTCTTCGAGTTATGGCTCCCGAAACATAGAAAATTGCTTAGTCATAAAAGGGGCCGTGCCACGCCCATTTTTTTAATATGGAATTTTTCCTATTTAATGTTAGAAATCTACTTGGGAAATGAAAAACCATTGATATAAAGCTCCTTTTTGCAATAATGTAGCTATTTTATTTGTCGACGGCCATTTTAAAAATCTTTTATATAAAAGTGGGCGTGGTCCTTAACCGATTTGGTTAATTTTTCTTCGAAGCTTTCCGTACAGTAAAGGCAAACTCTCTTTGTTACGATAGGTGCAAAGCCCGATGAAGTATTAAAACCGTCAACAAAATAAGAATAAAAAGGATAGAATGGAAAACGGCTGCCTTTTTGGCCAACTGCTTACTACCAATACGAACTAAGAGACAAGTTATCTCTAAGTGCTTATAAATGTACCCGTCCAGCATACAACCAAGTTCCATTTCAATGTGTATATACTGTAACGAATTTAGGGAAATTCTACTTATTTGAAACCTGCTAACGTTCAAATCGTTAAACTGTTGAATAAATCACTCCAATATTCTGATTGCAAAATGGTCTTTATTAGACTACTTTGCGAGTAGTACAATTATACTTCACAATTACACTTCACCTCGCAACTGATAGCGTGTTTAAATCAAACATTTCCTCAGCTTGGGCTGCTTTTATAATCTCGGTTTCACGAACAGTTGGAAAACAGGTGTATCTCATGCTTGGTTACCATGTATATTTGTAGTTTATGTTTTTCTTATAGCTTTATGTGTGTGGATGTGTGAGTAGCTAACTAGTACTAACAGAACAGTGACGGTAATATTCGTCACACTGCCCTCCACTTAAGTCGGGTCGTCCCGATCAGAAAAATTTTCTGATCTAAATGCTGCCAGCCATTCCAAATGAACAACTTTTAGTATGAGTTAATTTATTTAATAATTTGGGAAAATTTTAAAACAACGTGACATCAGGACGGACAAGGCGACAGCTGTTTCGATTATACCTTGTAAATCTCTTCAAAGCTTTTTCTCCCGGGAGTAGGAGTCGAACCCGCAATCCTACGATAGTTGAAATGGTTACAAACGCATTCAACTACGTCAGGCCTTAGTTGTTGTAAAGTTTTTCCGAATTTCCTTCTTTTGCATATATTATTCTTCTACGCATCACATACTTCCTATGTAATTATGTGTTGAATTTATGCATGTTTGTAAGGCGGTTTCAGAGAAACTTGACATTGTTGCTGTCTTGTTCTATTTATAGAGCTACAACGAATTTACCAAATGTTGTCTGTTTGTATGAGTTAATCGGGGATTGCCCGTATTGCTTTAAATGTATGAAAACATTTATTTCAAGCCATTTTTAACTTATTTAATAATTTGGGAAAAATTTTAAACAACGTGACATCAGGACGGACAAGGCGACAGCTGTTTCGATTATACCTTGTAAATCTCTTCAAAGCCTTTTCTCCCGGGAGTAGGAGTCGAACCCGCAATCCTACGATAGTTGAAATGGTTACAAACGCATTCAACTACGTCAGGCCTTAGTTGTTGTAAAGTTTTTCCCAATTTCCTTCTTTTGCATATATTATTCTTCCACACATCACATACTTTCTATGTAATTATGTGTTGAAGTTATGCATGTTTGTAAGGCGGTTTCAGAGAAAGTTGGTATTGTTGCTGTTTTTGTTCTATTTATAGAACTACAACGAATTAACCAAATGTTGTCTGTTTGTATGAGTAATCAGGGATTGCCCATATTGTTTTAAAGGTATGAAAACATTTATTTCAAGAAATTTATTATTTTGTAATTTATTAAATAATTTGGGAAAAATTTTAAACAACGTGACATCAGGATGGACAAGGCATAACTTCAACACATAATTACTTACGAAGTATGTGATGTGTAGAAGAATAATATATGCAAAATAAGGCAATTGGGAAATACTTTACAACAACTAAGGCATGACGTAGCTGAATGCGTTTGTAACCATTTCAACTATAGTAGGAGTGCGGGTTCGACTCCCACTCCCGGGAGAAAAGGCTTTGAAGAGATTTACAAGGTATAATCGAAACAGCTGTCGCCTTGTTCGTCCTGATGTCACGTTGTTTAAAAATTTTACCAAATTATTAAATAAACAACTTTTATATTGTTTCGTGGTTTGCCAATAGTTTGTATGCGGTAAACTACATCATTGATGCGTTTTACAACTTGGTATGGGCCTTCCCAATTACACTGCAATTTCGTGGATAAACCTTTCTTTCGTTGTGGTTTGTACAACGGCACCAAATCTCCTTCCCGAAAAGCTTCTGAATTAATTGCCTTTTCGTATCTGGCTTTCATCTTGTCACTCATAATCTTGGTTCATTTTCTTACAAGATCGTGTGTTTCCCTCATCTCTTCCTACAAGACACCAGTGTATTTCTTGGCATTTTTTCCACATCGGCATTTATCCCAAAGTTCAAATCAGCTGGCAGTCGAAGATCATTGCCAAAAGTTACTTTTGCGGAAGTTTGGCCCGTTGTCTCATGCACTGCCGATCGGTACGCCATCAATATGTGTGTATCCCTCTCTTTATGAGACTTGTCTACTACTTTCCTTAAGCGCTCCTCCAAGGTTTTATTGAATTGTTCCACCATACCATGGGTCTGTGGATGCAATGTCCATGTTTTTCGAATGCCCAATGTCTTACACATTTCTTACACAGCTGATTCAAAATTCCTGCCTTTGTCAAAATGTAACTCGATTGGTACACCACACCTTGCAACCCAATTGTTTACAAACACTTCTGCCACTGATTCCGCTTTTTGATTTAGGAATGGGTATACCTCTGGCCATTTGCTGAAATAATCCATAACCACCAGTACATATTAGTTTCCGCGGTTGCTAGTAGGAAATGGACCTGCGACACCCATAGCGATCCTCTCAAATGGTGCACCTGTGTTATATTTCTTCATCTGGCAATGACTTCGGGTTTTGGCCCCTTTAGCTCTGCTGAAAACTTCGCGGTTGGTAATCCACTCAGTGACCGACTGACGGCAATGAACCCATTAGAATCCCTGCTTAATTTCCCCGAGCGTCTTCGTGATTCCCAGATGGCCTCCACTTGGCCATTTATGTGGCTCGTTGAGAACGCCACGAATCCTTTTCATGGGAGCAACTGTCAGTTTCCTCTTACATTGAATTCTAAACTGTTCCACTGTCCCCAATATGACTCTCTACTGACATCTCCTCTATATTTGGTCTTTCGATTCGTTCGAGTACTTGCATAACATGTGACAGATTCGTATTTTCTAGCTGACACTTCCTTAGTTCTTCCTTGTTCCATTCATCCGTACACGTTATAGTCATAAGCCGGACATCTATAATGTCTTCTTTAGGCTCAGCTTTTAAACAGTGCTTGCGTTCTAAACTATATGGTCTTCGTGACATTGCATCAGCATTCCCATGGGTATTACCTTTTCGATGCTCAATGGAAAAGTCATAGCTTTGCTTGATCCACCGTGCCAATTGATCTTCTGGATTTCGGAACTACAGGAGCCATTTCAACGCTGCGTAATGAGTCCTGACGCGGAATTGCTGCCCACAGAGGTACTTGTGAAAATGTTTAATGCACTCTACCAATGCCTACAGCTCTCTCCGTGTAACGCAATAGTTCCTCTTTGGTTTTCCAATTGATCGGCTGTAATATGCAACTAGTTTCTCCTGTCCATCGACCAATTGTGACAAAAGGCCTCCTATAGCATATCCGCTCGGATCTGTATCTAGAATAAACGTGCTCCTGGAGTCGTATAGGCCAATATTGGGGCAGTGCACAAACACTCTTTTAATGTTTGGAAAGCCACTTCTTGCTCCTCCTTCCATTCAAAAGGTTTATTTTTTCTTGTAAGCTCGTGGTGGCTATGGGCTGCGCTGCTAAAGTTTGGAACAAATCGGCATTAATATGTGCACAGCCCAAGGAAACTTTTTAATTCATGTAGGTTCTGTGGCCTTGGCCAGTCCTTTACAGGCCTCTTTTCGCATGCGCAATGCAGATGCCCTCTGTTGTTACCTTGTGACCAAAATAACTTAATTCCTTTTTAAACATTGAACAATTTTTGGGACTTAGTTTCATATAGCGCCAGTTATTCTCTCGAAAACTTCCTCCAAATTCTTAAAATGTTCATCGATGATGTCGTCCAGGTACACCAAGCATGTTTTCCAATGTAGTATTTTCAATACCTGATCCATGAGTCTGTCAAACGTAGCTGGTGCATTACAAAATGCAACGGGCATCAGTGTAAATTGCCAAAGACCATCTCCGACACTGAAAGCTGTTTTCTCTTTGTCTTCCTCCTTCACCTCCACTTGCCAGTAGCTGCTTCCCACGTCCAGTGTGGAAAACGATTTCGTGCCAGATAGCGAGTCCAAAGTGTTGTCAATTTTTTGCAACGTCGTTCGACTTGTGATAGTCCACGAAAAATCTCATTTTTCCATCCTTCTTCTTCAAAAGAACTACCAGTGAACTCCACTAGCTGATTTTTCGATGATGCCGCTCATTTCTTGTACGATATGGCTCACAACTTCTCGCCTCGCCAGTGGAACACTACGAGGGGCTTACGGATCAGCATCGCATCTCCAGTCTCAATTTGATGTTTCACAACGTTGGTGCGGCCTGGTTTGGAACCATCTTGGTCAAATATGTAGGCGTATTTTAGGAGCAATTCTTTTGCTTTCCTTCGATAGTCTTCCTCTAGTCCCTCCATCCATGCAGTGATGTCATTTGAAAGATTAATCTTGCTAGTTGAAACGTTCCTGGAGCTGTTCACAGTCAATAACTACTTCAACCTCTTTGCATCTTCCAAATATAGTTCCTTTCGTCAATTTGAGTGGCAACTTGAACACATTGAGTACTCTTACCGGAATACGTCCATCCTGTTTTGTTAAAGCCAAGGTTTTTCCTACAAGTACGTTCGTTGTTGATTGTTTGCTGCTTCGATAGTCCACAATTTGTTTGTCCCACAATCTCCATCAACCTTTGCCCAGATGACTGCTTCTGATTTTGGTGGTATTTGTTGATTTTCCACCACCAGCACGCGTTTACTGCTGTAGCCTCTCTCGTAGCCGAAATTAAGTAGCACATCCATGTTCTTAAATCGCACCGTCTTGCTTTGCATGTCGGTCTTGATGCCTTGGTCGATTAAGAAGTCCACTCCAATTATGATTTCATCAACAATCTCTGCCACTATAAAATTGTGTAGTACCGTGACATTGTTGTTGTTGTTGTAGTAGCGCTAAGGTTACTTCTCGAAGGCTTTGGGTGGTGTTATCGATGTGATGGTCCTTTGCCGGATACAGATCCGGCCATCTCGGGAACGGATTTATATGGCTATATTAAACCTTCAGGCCATCACTCCCGCCCCACCCCCAATTTCCATGAAGAGCTTGGGGTTGCCAGAGCCTCGTTTGTCAGTGAAACGGGACTCGCCGCTCGAAGGTGTGGTTGACAATTGGGTTTGGAGAAGCTATATATTGCGCTGGAAACCTGAAAAGGTTGCGCTACACAACCCTTTGAATCTGGTATTTTAGTTGCCTCTTACGAGAGGCACACCTACCGCGGGTATATTCTAACCCCCTAACCCGCTGAGGGTACGGTAACGTTCTCAATTGCTACTTCACATGCTAATTCTCCAATTACCTGGGTATCTTCTCCAGTGGCTGTGCATCTTGATCCATGCAATGGTCTTATATTTTTATTTACTAAATGCGATCGAATAATGTCCTCTGCGTGCTCGACCCTCTTCCAATCTGCGAGATAGGGATTATGGGGCATTCAATTGCGGGAGCCAGCTGTCGCCCCTAACGGCTGAATCGCTTTAGTTTAACGATTGACTGGTCTTAGAGATTTGCTCATCTCCTTCGGCTCTGCGCTTACGGCGACCCACATTGTTGGAACTATTTGGGTTGGTACTGCAATAACGTGCAATGTGCCCTGGCTTACCACACTTAGAGCATTCGATGGCACCATCGTTTTTCTGCTGCGTTCCTTTTAATGCGTCAAAAATTGTGTCTACCCAGTCTGGCCTTTCCACTTCCACACGATGAGCTTTTTATGCGGGCTAACTCAAAAGTGACGCTGTTTCCAGAGTCAGTGCATGGGATACCGTTTCAGCAAATGTTGGCTTTGGGTTTGCGTATGTAGCTCGCCTCGTTTCTACGTCCCGTATGCCATTTAGGATTTTTACCCTCTCGGTGTATTCCACGGGTGCGTTCGCATTTGCAAGATGAGCCAATCTTTCAACATCAGAAGCAAACTCTTGCAAAGTCTCATTAGCTTTTTGGAAGCGATTTTGCAACTCTATTTGGTATATGTGTTTCCCGTGTTCGCTTCCGTATCGCCTCTCTAGAGCGCTCATCAATGTTCCATAACTGTTCCATTTGTACTATGGAATTGTCTGTAAGATTTCAGCTGCAGGCCATTTCAATGTCACGAACAATGCAGCAATTTTATCTTCAGCATTCCAGTTGTTCACTGCTGCGGTCTTCTCGAACTGTACCTTAAAGACCTGGAAAAGAACAGAACCGTCAAAAGATGGAGTTTTTATCTTCCTATTACTCGCTGAAACAGCCGGGCGATTAAGTTCCAAATCCTGGATGCGTCCTCTCAAAGTAACCACCTCGGCCTCGATTTTTTCCTCAAACTGCATTATTTACTCGTCCATACGCGCTTCGCGTTTTGATGATATACGTGTCTCTTGTTCTTTCAGTTGTGTTTCCATCTTGGATGTAATCTGTGTCGACATTTCTGAAATAGGCGCTTCTTGTGATTCCATCTTGGATATTACTGTCGATGTTTTTGCAGATATTGCAGCCAATATCATGTTCAAGTCTGTGCCCGCAACTGTTTGTGATGTCTCGTTTTTCTTTTCCATTTATGTTGTTGCCTCTTCCACATGAGAATGAAAAGTGTGTTCATCAACGACGATTCCTTCCAATTCCATAACTTCCTTTAGTCGTGTTTGCAGTTCGGAGTTATTGCCAGTAGTATTCAATCCACGGGCTTCCAACTCCTTTTTCAGTTGCTGAATCTTCAATTCATTCAATTTGGCCATGTCCTTCTTGTATTCTGCATCAAAACGACGCAAGAGTCAACTTTGGGTGGGCCTTAAATGAGTACTTACTGATCCACCGTAATATGCGGGTGCAAGCGTGTTTAATATCTATGGATGCTGTGTTGTTGATTATGGTATTGTGAGCAATTATTTCTAACTACAATACAGAAATTAACAAAACTTTACAGGAGCTGATTGTAAGAGCCCTAACTGCTGTTCGTTAATGAATTTTTAAAACATATTTTTAAGTTTAATATCCATGTTTATGTGCGACAAGATTAGCACTTAAGTATGAGTTTCTTGTGTATGTGTGTATTCTTTGTAAAAAAAAAAAATTCATAAGAAAGATTTTTTAGAATAGGTCGATTCCTCTATCACTTCCCAGAATAATAAGATTAACCCCGGCGAAATTCTATCAAGGTTTAGGTTTTAAGAAAATAGCATCTTACAAACGTTTTTTGAGACAGTTCTAGTCCATTTGCAGGAAAGAAAGGATCCAGAATACTAAGTTAGTTTAAGAGGAATCCCTGTACCAAATTTGAAGCAAATCGCAATATAAAAACAGGTAAGGACGGGACTGCCTTCGGTTGAGCCGAAGACTTCATACCTTTCATGAATGGGTCTGAACAATAATCTTATCCCGTTCGTAATCTCCAAATAATCGGATGTATCTTACTTACTTACTCACTTAAATTGGCGCTTAACCGTCTAAACGGTTATGGCCGTCCAACAAGGCGCGCCAGTCGCTCCTTCGCTCCGCCAACCGGCGCTAATTGGTCACACCAAGGGAGTTTAAATCGTTTTCCACCTGGTCCTTCCAACGGAGTGGGGGCCACCCTCTCCCTCTGCTTCCATAGGGTGGTTCCGATAGAAACACTTTCTTGGCCGGAGCATCATCATTCATTCGCATAACATGGCCTAGCCAGCGCAGCCGCTGCGTTTTAATTCACTGGACTATGTTGATGTGTGCGTATAGCTCGTACAGCTCATCATTAAATCTTCTTCGGTACTCGCCGTCGTCAACGCGTAGAGCTCCATAAATCTTTCGAAGAACTTTTCTCGAACACTCCCAAAGCCGCTTAATCTGCTGTTGTCATGGTTCATGCTTCTGCCCCATATAGCAGGACGGGTACGATAAGTGACTTGTAGAGTATGATTTTCGTTCGCCGAGAGAGGACTTTACTTTTTAATTGCCTCCGTAGTCCAAAGAAGCATTTATTGGCAAGATTGATTCTTCGCTGGATTTCAGTGCTGATGTTGTTGCTAGTGTTGATGCTGGTTCCCAAATAAACGAAGTCTTTTACTATTTCGAAATTATGGCTGCCAACAGTAGCGTGGTGGCCAAGGCGCATATGCGCTGACCATTTGCTCGATGACAGCAGGTACTTCGTTTTGTCCTCATTCACCATCAAACCCATCTTTACCGCTTATTTTTCCAGTTTGGAGTAAGCAGAACTAACAGCGCGGGTGTTTAGGCCGATGATATCAATGTCATCAGCATATTCCAGTAATTGCACGCTTTTATAGTATATTGTTCCAGTGCGGTTAAGTTCTGCAGCTAGTATAATTTTCTCCAGCATCAAATTAAAGAAATTGCACGATAGGGGGTCACTCTGTCTGAAACCTCGTTTAGTTTCGAACGGCTCGGAGAGGTCCTTCCCAATTCTGACTGAGCTGATGGTGTTGCTCAACGTCATTTTGCACAGCCGTATAAATTTTGCGGGGAAACCAAATTCAGACATAGCGGCACATAGGCAGCTCCTTTTCGTGCTGTCGAAGGCGGCTTTAAAGTCGACGAAGAGGTGATGTGTGTCGATTCTCTTTTCACGGGTTTTTTCCAAGATTTGGCGCATTGTGAAAATCTGATCGATGGTAGATTTACCAGGCCTGAAGCCGCACTGATAAGGTCCAATCAGCCCGTTCACGGTGGGCTTCAATCTTTCGCACAATACACCTGAAAGGACCTTATGTGCGATATTAAGAAGGCTGATTCCACGATAGTTGGTGCATTTTGCAGTGTCCCCCTTTTTGTGGACTGGGCAAAGAACACTTAAATTCCAACCGTCGGGCATGCACTCGTCCGCCCATATTTTGCTAAGAAGTTGCTGCATGCACCTTACCAACTCCTCGCCGCCATACTTGAATAGCTCCGCAGGCAATCCATCAGCGCCCACGGCCTTGTTGTTTTTTAATCTGGTTATTGCTATTCTAACTTCGTCATAATCGGGCGGGGGGACATATATTCCATCATTGATTGCGGGATCGGGTTCGTCATCCCTGCGCAGTGAATCGCTGCCTCCATTTAAGAGAGCAGAGAAGTTTTCACTCCATAATCTAAGCACTTTCCGGACATCAGTTACAAGGCCGCCGTTTTCGTTCCTACAGGAGTTTGCCCCGGTCTTAAAGCCTTCCGTCTGTCGCTGTAGTTTTTGGTAAAATTTTCGGGCGTTATTCCTGGTGGCTAGCAGCTCATTCTCCTCGCACTCACGCCTTTCTGCTTCTCCTTTTTTCTTCCTGAAAAGGCCTCCCGCTTCCCTTTTCAACTCACGATAGCGTTCACACAATCCTCTTGTCGCGCTCGCTTTTAACGTAGCCCTGCAGGCAGCGTCTTTTCTTTCGGTTGCAACGCGGCATT
Organism: Eurosta solidaginis; assembly: GCF_040869045.1. Lineage (NCBI taxonomy): Eukaryota > Metazoa > Arthropoda > Insecta > Diptera > Tephritidae > Eurosta > Eurosta solidaginis. The sequence goes on along the minus strand of NC_090321.1, from coordinate 202,788,932 downwards.
TTTCATCGTACCAGTTGTTTTTTCGTGGCCGCCGGTAACCAATTTTTTCCTCGACTGCAGTACGAAGTGCACTAAGACACCGGAGGCATGCCGTCCGTCCATCACAACGTTCTCGATCTAATTGCGAGTATTTCGATCAGGAGACAGCCATGTAGCTTGATGTATCTTTTTATGCATGAGCCTCGTGCTGGATATGACCATGTTTCGAGCACCGGCAAAGTCAACCAGCCTCAGTCCGTTAGGAGAAGTTTCATTGTGTAGGCTGAACTTTCCGACTGTAGAACCAAAAACATCTTCTATGCCCACCCTGGCGTTAAGGTCGCCAAGCACGACTTTTATATCATGACGGGGACAGCGCTCGTATGTGCGTTCTAATTGTTCATAAAAAGTGTCTTTCACCTCATCGTCTTTCTCCTCTGTCGGCGCATTGGCGCAGATGAATAATATATTAAAAAATTTTGCTTTTATTCGGATAGCGGCGAGACGCTCGTCCATAGGCGTGAACGCCAGCACTTGGCGACAAAGTCTTCCTCTCACCACGAACTCGACGCCGAAACTGCGCTTATTCGTATGGCCACTCCAATAGATGTCACAATTTTTGATCATCTTTCTTCCTTGCTTCGTCCAACGCATTTCTTGGATGGCAGTGATGTCAGATTTTGTTTTGACGAGGACATCAACTAGCCGGGCATCTGCACCAATCCCATTCAGAGAGCGGACGTTCCAGGTGCATGCCCTCAATTCATTCGGATGTATAAGATAAGAAATATATAGTGAACAGATGTACATACCTAAACGATTTTTAAGATAAATATTAAATAAAAAATGCCAAAAAACCCCTTATCTGAACAATCGGTTGTATGGGATATATATTATACATAGCTCCGATCGAAATGATTTTTATAGGAAATCTTCTATGATATATTAAAATATATATCATCGAGATTCACGTTTATACTTTCTAAATTGCGGCAGGAATGACCAAAATCGTCTTATCTGAACGATCGGTTGTATGGGAGATATATGTTATAGTAGTCCGATCCTACCGGATCCGACAAATATCTAATATAATAAAAAAATACACGCTTGGGCCAAATTTCATTGAGATATCTCACAATTTGAGGGACTAGTTTGCGTTCAAACAGACACACGGACGGACAGATGGTCGGGCGGACAGACGGACATGGCTATATCAACGCAGTTTGTCGCCCTGATCAATTCGGTATACTTAATGGTGAGTCTATCTTCTATATTTCTCAACGTTACAAACATCGGCCAAAATTAATATACCATTTCATGTTCAAGAAAGGTATAATAATTTTTTCGAATATGTCAGACTTTGGTTAACTTTCACATACACTAACAAAATACACCGCTTGGCATTTGCTACGTCATGGCAAGTACGCAACATCAAAAACTGCAGCTTATTTTCCAGTTTTGAATAGCAAATCAACAACTGTCAAAACAAAACAAGACATGCAAAAGAAAAATTTAAAATGACAAAGTTGTTAACAATCCGTAGCTTTCATTCTCGTTTCCAACATCAAATACACAAAATTCTGGACTCCCTTAATGCTTTAGAATAAGTCGGCCCTACCCACAAATTGCAGCCATCGATTACGCTAGAAATATATTGCCAAAAATATCAAGTGCGCAGAAAACTAATACAAAATGATCATAAGGAATAATCGCCTAAGTCCTATGTATAATAACAGGAGTTAAGCTGTTATTCCTTGTGACCATATAATTAGGTTTTTCCAATATTTCCGAGTCTATTTAGGCAAACTCATAAATATCTTAAATCTATGCTACTTCAAAAAATAACCGCCCAAAACAAGAACAAAGGAAAAACCCAAAATGCAAGTAGCCTTCAATTTATTGCGGAATGCCCCATAATTGCGTTGTTCATAAAAAAAGAGGAAGCAGCGTAAGCCTTAAACCACCAAGTGTAGATTTGGTAATCTGAAATTTTACTCTTCGTCGTTAAGATGCGTATCGCGTGCTTAAACATAGCGTGCTGATCACACACATTAAATAGTTCGGTTATAAGACTTCCTTCAACTTGCTAACTTTTTCATTAGCTATCAGTTTTTCATTTCATTGGATTCTCTAGTGATTGTGCATAGCTCTTGTGAACTTGGCATATTCTTTTCTGACTTTACCATGTTAATGAAGGCGCAAAGCACGTGCAACCAGCCAAACTTCTTTTAACCAACCAAACAAGCAAAGAACTGGTAATTAACTTTTAATCCTCTTCTTCTTCGCTTTTTTCATTTTTCCACCATAAACTTGGCTTCATTGCTGCGAGTTCGTTATTACACTATTCATTAACTATCCGTCAATATTCCCGCTAGCGTAAAGCAGATTCACACATTCACAGCATTGATTTTTGTAACTCGGCAGTAAGATTTTTACGTTGTTAATTATGTTAGTAGATTTTCTTTCATATTTTGGTTTAGTAATTGTACTGAAATTTGTTTATAAAGATTTAATGAAATTGTTAATTACGTTTTAAGTAAGAAAATAGAAATGAAGAGATTTTAAAACTGAAATATCTTCACTCCTTCTAATATGAAGGTAAGTTCAACCGAATAGCGAACGCATTTTGTAATTCTTGCTTCATTTACTTAGATACATGGGAATTTTCATGGATGTTTTAATAATGAGGTTTAGTCAATCTATTCAAATTATAATTGCAGCGAATCAGTTGCTCACTCAATCAGTTGTAGACTCATCAAGAACTAATAGAAAATTTGATAAATTGAAAAGCCCATGGACGTAGCCAGCGAAGCATCCAGGGATATCGCCAGCCCACTTTCTGCGGTCAGATCTATTTTAAAAGTTGTAAACTTATTAAAAACTGATGACAATACAATAACTTGATAAATTCGTAAGGGGAGGGTATACATACTTTCTTTCTGATCGACAAACATAAAGCAAATTTGGCAATGCACGTTAGTTGGAGTTTTGGGATTCTTCCGGGTAATTTGGGGGTCGTTTCAGGATGATTATATGAACTTTTCGGAGTTCCCCCGGAATCGTTTGAACGTATTTTCGGGGGTCACTTCGAGATGAGTTTCAATAATTTTTTATTCAAAAGTGTCCCAACTACTATACCTATCTCCTGCTTAAAGCAATGGTGCCAAAGGAGAACCGTGAAAAAATGTCCAATGTTTGGTGTACATAAGAAAACTAATTCATTGTTTGCGTTACTGGTTCTCAGCCGATGCGCGCACGCAACATGTACTTTGTTCAACGCCGAATAACTCTCCAACGTTCTGCGAAGGTCTTGAGAGCACTTCTGGCTTTTGGCAGGCTTACACTCTTGGTCGATGATATTCTAGTTAAGAAAATTTGTCTGTAACAAATTTGGATCAGGTCATCAGTTTTTTGATAGGGTTTGAAGAAAGAAACCAGCTACATAGGAAATAGCCGGTTTGAAGAAAGTATTCGATTCGAAAAATTAACCTGTAAAAAGAAAGTAAAAGAAACGGAGCCAAACAAATAGGTTCCAGAAAAGTTACGGCTTTCCAAATGGAAAACGGTTCGTAAGACATAGCTGGATTCAAAAATGTAACAGTCATAAAAAAAAAGCAAAAACAGATTCTCAAAATTTAAAGCTCAAAATATGCAAAAGCTTTAAAAGTAACAAGCTCAGGAGCATAACCAGCTACAAAAAAGTAATTACTTAGTTCCCCTTACCACTTCCAAACAAGTAACAAATGTAACAAGTTTAAAATAAGTAACAAGCTATTGACCTTTTCCAAAAGTAATCAGTTCCACAAAAATATCCGATTCGGTAAAAGTAACCGGTTCCAAAAAATTTAAAAAAAATTGAAATATTATAAAAATGAGACCCGTTCAAAAAAAAAAAGGAAGGAGCATTATGCAGTTACAAGGTGACTGACGTTGGCAGCTTCTCTTTCTAATTCGCCATCTTGAACTCCCACTCTGAAACTCAATTTGTCTCTTTGCGCAACTACTTTTTCATTCAGAGGAAAAATTGTAGTAAAAACCATTCAAATCAATTTCCTGGAAAAGTATGCAAAGACATCACTTTTTTCTCCAATTCTATTTTGAGTTGACTTTTCTATAACTCAAATGCGTACAATTTTTTATATAAAACATTTTATATTAAACGAAATTGTTTGAATTTTAATGTTTCCGCCGAAAATAATGGCAAGATGTTTTTTAGCTGGCAAAATTTGCCTCTTATGTGTCAGAAAGCTACTTGTAGTAAGATAGCGAAAGGGTTAATACCAAGAACTCATTTTAATATTTTTTTTTGTTTTTTTTTGTTGAGTCCATAAAGTTCGGGTCAAAAAATTGTTCCAGGTGAAAGTTTATGGCATTTACAGTACTATACTTTTACTTTTCCTAGTACACAGGCTCCTCTTTTTTCCCCATAAAGTTTGATAAAATTGAGATATTGCCTTGAATGTTGAAACAAGAAGATTATGTGTGAAAAAAATCGTTTCATTTGGGTGAGCCGTTCCAATGTTATAGGGCCGGACTTTTATTCTGTGCTTAAAAAATAAAAGTCTGCATTTAAGTTTTATTTTCAGAATTATAAAATAAAAACGTCTTTTCTAAAGGACTTCTACTATAAAAGAGAAACAGTTTGGGTCCCTGGTTGAAACTATAAGCACGGCAGATTTTCTGACTGAAAATATAGAAGTCAACATTGGTGTGTAAATTTGTGGTCTTTACTTTTGCGAATGCAGTACTTACATCTATTTCTCTCGCATAGCATATTTCTGAAATTAAAAAAATATAGACCAGTTAATTAAAAATGCAGCAGATGAAAAAATGTGTGTAGGCAATAGAAAAAGTAGCATACATAAATATATAAGATGGGTTCCTACAGTTTATGCTCAGAAGAAACCGGCGACTAAAAGCCTAAAGATTGTTATACCAAGCGGTATTTATACAATATTTCAACTACATATGCATATGTTGAAATGATGTTCCCTTCTAAAATTTGATTTCGTCACAAATGGCTTTCAGCGTTGAGCCATCTTCAGTGGGAATACGAAAAATCATACTGAACTGGTATAACGCTTAAAGCGGTCTCCCAAAGAAAATTTGACGCAAAACTTTTAAAATGCAAGTGAACAAGATTTTAACTTTAGTAGCGTTATCTTAAATTTTCGTTTTCTTATTTTATAAATTGAAAATATGTATTCATGAAAATTTTCCAAATTCTCATTTTCACTGCGTTCCCTTAACATTTTTCCTTTTTTGCTTACGAGCTACATAATTTGAAGGTTAATTAGCATTTACAACACGCTACTTAAAACAATAAGAATACTGAAATGCAAAGAAATAAAAATAGCAACAAATTTACTTTGAGTAAATCTAAATTTCTAATAACATCTACACCTTTGCTAGAACGCGGGAAAGTTCTTATTTTTTTTTTTCGTTGGAACATCCATTCACTAAAGAAAATGGAATGCACTGAGCATAACAAAGAGTTACGCCTCTAAAAGTTTGGCGGGTGTTTTGGAGGAAGAGTAAATATGAGAAAAAATATGTATGCAAACTAAAATTAAATTAAGCAAAAGTGTGGGAAAATGCGTTCATGCATAAATGAATGAAAGAAAATAAAAGGGAGATGTACATAAAAAAATAATTTAAAGGAATATGGTGCCGTATGTAAAAAGCGAATACACTTTTATATATCGTTAGTTCAATTCATTAAGGCCTCAACCAACAGATTTTTAAGTAAGTTTTAGAACTAATATCCAAGAAATAACGCTTTTTATGAAAGCCAAATGCTTTTCATTTTATTAATTGTTCCGGGAAAAATGTAAACAACCCAACATCAGGTCGGACAAGGCGACAGCTTTTTCGATTATATCTTGTAAATCTCTTCAAAGCCTTTTTTCCCAAAAGTGGTATTTGAGCCCGCACTTCTGCGATGAACGGAGTGTATACCAACGTATCCGACCATCACCATGGATGGCTTTGAAGTGATTTACAAGGTATAACTAATCGAAAAAGCTTTCGCCTTGACTGTCATGATGTGGAACGTTTTCAATTTTCCCTAAAACAATTAATAAAATAAAATTTAAATAATTGCGTCCAAAAAATGCTTGAATGCATTTAAAGAGAATGGGCAATTCCCCTTTCGCATTAACAATTAACTTTTATAGTTAGTTTTGGTGCTCCCATTGAATGTTTTTTACTTCACCTGTAAAATTTTAGTTAGAGCTTTTGTGATTAAACAAGGGTTTGCTTGTAGAGGTGACATGAGCTCAACTTCAAATATCCACAAGTTCAATTGAAGCTATGACCATGCGAAATAAACATAACCTGAAATTGTAAATGGGAACATTTTCAACGATATTGAAAATGTGACCATTATAGGCCGATTAAGACCTTATATAGAACGTGCTCAACCTTTCCGAATCTTAAACATTTTGCAGCCGCGCGCTTCTGTCCACGACTTTTCTGCTTGACTGATCATAAGCAACTCATGCCTTCTTTTGATTTCATTCAAGTGGATTGGGACGTTGCCGTAGATTTCTCGATCGCTGCACACTCCTTGCCAAATCATATGTCTATGCGTTACCTTCTTTTCTTTTATGACCGGGAACCAAGTCTGAGCGAAGCTTCTCTAATGCTTACTTACATTCTAAATCACACATTTTTTTCCTAGGTGTATTAGAGTGAAAAATCTAATTAAAAATTGATCAAAAATCGATTTCGATTATTTATCGAAAAGGTATCGATATGTTAAGAAAAAGTTATTGAAATGCTGTCGATTTGTCATCAGAGCGTTTGCTATTTATTATCAGCGTATTATCAATTAGTTATCGAAAAATTATATATTTGTTGTAAAAAATTTATGGACTGGTTAACAAAACGTTAAAATTTGTAAACGAAAGTTATCAATATGATATAGAAAAGTTATCGAGTGAGCCCTAGAAAGCTAAGGTTATTTTTTTACCCTAGTACGGCGTACGGTATCTTTGTACGTCTGAGAGACGTGTTCAAGTTTAAGGACCCTAAAGATATAAAAAAAACTTACATTTCTTGTATTTTTAATAATTTATTTGATAAATATTCACATGTGTTAAATGTTTTTTAAAGAAAAATATTGATTTTTTTTAATATATTAAAAATTAAGTTTAACTTGTCTTGGACTTGTCCTTACAAAAAGCAGTATTTTTCGAAGGACCTCAGTTTATAGCAAAAATTTTAATATAAAATACATGTTTTTGTACTTCAATTGAATGAACTAACTGTTTTAAACTATACTTAATAAAATATTAGCTAAAATTACCATTTTAGGCAAAAATTACATATCAAATTTGTAGTCACGTAAAAGATAACGATACGTCTCTCAGACGTACTTTTAAAAAACAATCGTATATATATCAGCAAACAGAAAGGTTACTACTAAAAACACCGCCACTGACAAGCTGGTAATGGTAGCTGAGAAAACTGAGAATGAGAATGTTCTCTCTTTCCCATTGTGGGAGACTGAGAGCAAAATTAAAACGACGTACGGCTCACAGACGTACGTTATCTCACTAGGGTTAATATAAAAATTAATTGTTTTGTTATCGAAATGTTTCGATTGCTGTCGAAAATTTATCCATAAGTTGTCGATATTTTATCAAAAATTTATAGACTTTTTATCGAATGGGTACCATTTTGTTAACCGCATGTTATCGATCTGTTTGAGAAAAAGTATCGATGTTTTGTCAAAAAAGTATCGATTTTATAGCGAAAAGTTATCGATTTTCTATCAAAAATGTATTCATTTGCTATCGACAGCTTATCCACTTCTTATCGGAGTGTTACCAATTTAATATCGGCAATATTTGTAAACGAAGACTCGACAGCTTATTATAAAACACGCACCGATAACAAGCCTACAAGAAGCCAATAAGAAGCTGATTACTCGACGATAACAAATAATATTGACTCTATGAGGGTCATCAGGGTTTGATTCTGAACTATTTTGAATAGTTTTCATATTTTTAAAATCACTTTGGACCACTTTGGTAACGTTTTGGTATTGTTTTTGAAATTTATTGTTTCGGATTATTTCGGGAAAATGGGTATCATCTTTATATAATATCTCGATTTCTCTGTTTCAGATACATGAGCACACACCAGTTGGTCGATGGGTGCAAAAATGTTGGGTAATTCCACACTCCTGTTCGCCCATAGCCCAGAGAGAGAAAAAAACGCTTTAAATATAAAATTATTTTGACAGCTTAGTGGAATACTAACCTACTAGCTTCATATTTGAAAACGCTATATCAGCATTTTTTTCAACATTTGTCTCGATTCTGAAGAATAAATTTAACAAGTAAGGAAGGCTAAGTACGGGTGTAGCCGAACATTACATACTCAGCTGAGAGATTTGGAGACAAAAAAGGGAAAATCACCATTTAGGAAAGTGAACCTAGGGTAACCCTGGAATGTGTTTTTATGACATGTGTATCAAATGAAAGGTATTAAAGAGTATTTTAAAAGTGAGTGGCCCATAATGCTATAGGTGGACGCCATTTCGGGATATCGCCACAAAGGTGGACCAGGCGTGACTCTAGAATGTGTTTATACGATATGGGTATCAACTGAAAGGTGTTAATGAGTATTTTAAAAGGGAGTGGGCCTTAGTTCTATAGGTGGACGCCTTTTCGAGATATCGCCATAGAGGTGGACCAGGGGTGACTCCAGAATGTTTTTGTACGGTATGGGTATCAAATTAAAGGTATTAATGAGGGTTTTAAAAGGGAGTGGCCCTTATGTTTATATGTGAAAGCGTTTTCGAGATATCGATGGAAATGTGGACTAGAGTGACCGCTAATTTATTTATATATGTAATACCGCAATCTGTGTTCCTGCCAAGATTCCAAGGGCTTTTGATTTCGCCCTGCAGGACTTTTTCATTTTCTTTTACTTAATATGGTAGGTGTCACACCCATTTTACAAAGTTTTTTCTGAAGTTATATTTTGCGTCAATAAACTAATCCAATTACCATGTTTCATCCCTTTTTTCATATTTGGTATAGAATTATGGCATTTTTTTTCATTTTTCGTAATTTTCGATAGCGCAAAATTGGACGTGGTCGTAGTCGAATTTCGGCCATTTTTTATACCAAGATAAAGCGAGTTCAGATAAGTACGTGAACTGAGTTTAGTAAAGATATATCGATTTTTGCTCAAGTTATCATGTCAATGGCCGAGCCTAAGGACAGACGGTCGACTGTGTATAAAAACTAGGCGTGGCTTAAACCGATTTCGCCCATTTTTGCAGAAAACGGGTATCGTAATAGAATCTATGCCCCTACCAAATTTCAGAAGGTTTGGTAAATTTTTGTTCGACTTATGGCATTAAAATTATCCTAGACAAATTAAATGAAAAAGGGCGGAGCCATGCCCATTTTGCAATTTTCTTTTATATTTTTATTTTGTTGAACCATATCATTACTGGAGTTGGATGTTGACATAATTTACTTATATACTGTAAAGATGTTAAATTTTTTGATAAAATTTGACTTTTAAAAAAATTTTTTTTAAAAGTGGGCGTGTTCGTACACCGGTTTTGCTAATTTTTATTTAGTACATATACAATAATAGGAGTAACGGTCCTGCCAAATTTCTTCATGATATCTTCAACGACAGCCAAATTACAGCTTGCAAAACTTTGAAATTACCTTCTTTTAAAAGTGGGCGGTGCCACGCTATTCGGAGTCATAAATTCAACCCACCTACCAAGTTTCGTCGCATTATCCGTCTTTGGTAATGAATTATCGCACTTTTTCGGTTTTTCGAAATTTTCGATATCGAAAAAGTGGGCGTGATTATAGTCCGATTTCGTTCAGTTTAAATATCGATCTGAGATGAGTGCCCAGGAACTTACATACCAAATTTCATCAAGATACCTCAAAATTTACTCAAGTTATCGTGTTAACGGACAGACGGTCGGACGGACGGACGGACATGGCTCAATCAAATTTTTTTTCGATACTGATGATTTTGATATATGGAAGTCTATATCTATCTCTATTCCTTTATACCTGTACAACCAACCGTTATCCAATCAAAGTTAATATACTCTGTGAGCTCTGCTCAACTGAGTATAAAAATCATATCCACTGGTAATAATACAACAGATTTACGACATCAGCAAAACATTTGCTCACCAACATTTTGACGCTTACAATTGTAATGGAAATGAATTATGTACGTTTGCTAAATAGAAACAAAAAAATCTACGGAAAAAACAGTTAAAATTCACATTTTCCCCCAATCTATTCATTTGAATTTACTCTTCGTTGCTTTGTTAAATGGTAACTGTTTACATTGTAAACTCACACACAGCGCTATTGGAGGTGCAGTCGCTGTGCTGTATGAATGAATATTCAATGGTGAGTCCCTTCATTAATACACAGCGGGAGTGCTTTTCACCCGTGTGCTGACGTACGTACATCTACATACACACAAATATTGTTGGATTCATGCTATTGTATCCTTCTGATACGAGCGCTAGCTAGGTACACTATAGAAGTTATTGACATTTGAAATCGCTTATTTAGCGCCAAAGATTTACGAGCGTTTGGCTATAGATTTTAATGCATTTTTGTGAATGAGCGTTTGCTTCGTATTCATTGACATGGCTGCATTCGTGTGCAATTCCTTTGTTTGCGGTTGTGTTTGCGTTTGAATATTTTTGTTTTTTGTTTGTTGGAAACAAGTTTGTTCAACCCAAATTTGAAAATAGTCGATAAAGCACTAAAGCGCAAAATAATGCAGTTTTCCGAGATTCATTTGTGAATTGCGATTGTTGACCAAAGCTTGCGCTTAAAAGAGATTCACTTTGTTTGGAAACTAAATTTTCTGTTTAAGAGGGCTTAGCTCAATTTACTTTTATTTTACCAAGACAATGGGCCCTTTCATCGAAAAAAACTGTTGATCAATCGTTGATTGATAACTTTCTGAACTCACTGCAGACTTTTTTGATCTACTCAACAGTTTGGAATTTACGTCAAATAAGGGAGTACACATTTCTTTTAGCTACATGCACTCAACTTTTTGGTGAGTCCCTTGACATTTTTAAGTGTTGATTATGAAAATAATTTTCGTGTTTGTGTTGGAGTGAAAATTATCTAAGAAATCATTTTTCTCAAAAACTAAGATTAATGAATTCATTTGGCAGTTCGCTCAACTTGCTATTTTAGATATCGTGCTTAAGAAGCCACCGCCTCTCAAAGACTCGGTAACAATTAAAATGAAAAATTATAAATTACAAACATAAATAAAATTAGAATAAAAAAAATAATAAAAATTATGTATTAATATTGCTGATTTTTGATAGCCTTGTAAGTACTTATTATTGTAAAATATTTAATGAGCTGATAGGCCTTAGTTAAAAAAAAAAATCAAACAAAGTCATATGTTCCTGAAGATGATTTCAGACTGAAATCGAAATATCGACGAAGTAAAACTAAAACACAACTTTAATTATTGTATTTTATTTAACTAAGGCCTATCAGCTCATTAAATTTTTTACAATAATTATGTATTAATAAAAAAAAATTAACAAGATTAGCCTGGTTTCATCGGATTACTTAAGAACTCTCGGAAACATGTTTGCAACGCATCAATAAAAGTTTTGTTCGCTGAACTCGCCAATAACGATTGGTGGATGGAATAAAATATTTTTTTGGCTATCATCGCGAATTCGACCTTCATATATCAGAACTTGTTTGAAGAACGCCTTGTCTCAGATATTGATTTAAAACTCTCCCAAAGCATAAATTGAATACATATTAACCTAAAGGCAATGTTCATGAAAGAGTATGGCCCAAGATACGAGCGTTTTTGAAATAAATTCTTAAACATATTATTTTTGAGCTGAGAGCCGATATACTTTCATTTAAAAAGTATGAAAGTGTTTGAATAAGGGGCAAATCTGCTATTTTCGATAATACACAACGTAAGTGTAGAAACAGTCATTACATTGTAGGGTAATGTGGGAATAACGTATGTGGTACATGGACGGAACAGCGCATTATTAAATTCTTATCGAAGTGTTAAGGGTTTGTTATCGATTACCTGTCGGTTTTTTAGTGCAAGATATGAGCGCGTTATCCATTTAATTTTGATAAATTATCGGTTTCTTATTAACGAGAGGCGGCTGCCGTGGTTTAGAGTTAGCGTACTCCGCCTACCACACTGAATATTCTGGGTTCATGCCCAGGGCAAAGCAACATCAAAATTTAGGAACAAGTTTTTTCAATCAGAAGAAAATTTTTCTAAGCGGGGTCGCCCCTCGGCAGTGATTTGGCAAGCACTCCAAGTGTATTTTTGCCACGAAAAACTTCTCAGTGAAAACTCATTTGCCTTGCAGATGCCGTTCGGAGTCGGCATAAAACATGTAGGTCCCGTGACGCCAATTTGTAGGAAAAATTAAAACGGCCTAAAATCACTTCGGAGGTTATCGTGCCATACATTTTTTATTTGCTTTTTTTATTAATGTGTTATGATTAAGGTATCTATATACGAATTATACATTTTTTTATCGTGTTTGTTAAGTTTTAAACGTTTTGTTAAATACTTTTATCTTGCCATCTATAACAAAGGTTATTCAAGAGTTATTAATTTTTTATCAAAGGGTTATTAAAAGATTATCGATTGATTATAAAAAAGTTGACGACTTTTTATGAAAACGACTTTTACGAAAAGTTACTGTTTCGATATCGGTTTTTTATCAAACATATATCGAAAGTGTGTCCCGTCCCGGCAACTTGTGGGAGAAACTAAAAAAACGACGCAAACTGGCCTAAATCTCATTGAGGGTAAATCGCGCCAAATATTTTCTTTTATCGACTATCTATAAATAGATTAATTTCAGTTTTTTTTAAATTACTTGTACCAACCGAAAATAATGACTATTTTTTTGGGTTTTGTGTTTTTGCTAGAAAATTAATATTTTTTTCGAGTTTTTTATTTTGCTCAAAAAAAATATTTATTTTCCAGTTGTAAGTGAATTGGACAGCATAAAATTCTTGTCAAAATAAACTTATGATGCATGAAAATGTTTAAAAAAAAGTTTGCGTAATATCAAATAATTCTTTATTTGCATCAATAAGTACATATGTGTACGTGTGTGTGTTAATACACATATCAGCATGCATATTGGCAATCGGCAACCACTGACGCGCCATTTAAAAAGTTGACAATGTGTTGGCAGGCTGTTGGCATCATGGCATCACAAACAACAATAACAGCAAACACGAAATCAAATTAACTGTTTTGCAAAACTGACCGTTGGCCATTCGAATATATCGCTACTACAAAAACTACAGTTAAAGTGCCTCAAAGTATGCTACATTTCGAGTGCTACTATGGGAACAAAAAATTATTTGTATGCCATCAGATCAGTGGCGTATCCAGCGGGGGGAATTGGGGGGATAGATCCCTCCCCCCTTCGTAGCTCAACTTCTTATTTTACTTCGTAATTAATTTTAAAATTACCAAACTTCCTTCTGATTTACCAAGAAAATACAAGAGAAAATCAAAATCTCTATATAAGTACGTACGTGGAGAGGTAATATTAATATTTAATTTTGTAGAGAAGTATACAGTACTCATGAAATTCCATATCGTCGGTACCAACGAAGACTATCTCGGTTCGTTATTTGCGTCGAAGACAATCTCAGTTCGTTTTGATTTATGAAAAACTGACACCTTTCGCTTGTTTGCTAATTTTGTATTTTTTTGTTTAATTTTACTTATTTTTGTATTATTTTGTTTTATTTTTTTTTAGTTTTTCTTATTTTATTTATAAAATTAATAAAAAACAAGTAAGGACGGGACTGTCTTCGGCTGTGCCGAAGACTTCATACCTTTCATGAATGGGGCTGAACAATAATCTTATCCCGTTCGTAATCTCCAAATAATCGGATGTATCAGATAAGAATAATATAGTGAACAGCTGTACATACCTAAACGATTTTTAAGATAAATATCTATAAAATAAAAAATGGCAAAAGACCACCTTATCTGAGCGATCGGTTGCATGGGATATGATATATTAAAATATATATCACCGAGTTTTACGTTTATACTTTATTAATTAAGGGAGAAATGACCAAAAATCTTTCTATCTGAATTATCGGTTGTATGGAATATATACTATATATAGCTCCGATAAAAGTGATTTTTTCAGGATATCTTCTATGATATATTAGAATATGTATCACCGAGTTTCACGTTTATACTTTCTAAATTAGGGCAGGAATGACCAAAATCGTCTTATCTGAACGATCGGTTGTATGGGAGGTATATGTTATAGTGGTCCGATCCTACCGGATCCGACAAATGTCTAATATAATACAAAAATACATCCTTGTGCCAAATTTCATTGAGATATCTCTAAATTTGAGGGACTAGTTTGCGTTCAAACAGACAGATGGACGGACGGACAGACGGACATGGCTATATCAACTCAGTTCGTCGCCCTGATCAATCCGGTATACTTAATGGTGAGTCTATCTACTATATTTCTCAACGTTACACACATCGGACCAAAGTTAATATACCATTTCATGTTCATGAAAAGTATAAAAATAAAAACCTAAGTATTTAACACAAAAATAAACAAAATAAAATAATACAAAAATAAGAAAAATTTAACTAAATAATACAAAATTAGCAAACAAGCGAAACGTGTTAGTTAAAAAAAGCGAACTAAGATAGTCTTCGATGCAATTTGAACTAATCACTTCAACAATTTTCAAATATTTTAAATCAAAAGTGCACGTGATTTTAGCAAAAAAGGTTAAGAGATTGAGTGTTAAGGAGCGAAGACTAAATTTCGTTTTATAACAAACAGAATTAAAGTTTTAAATAAAGCTTTTCAATTTAATTGAAATAAATGAATAATAACACATATTAATTGAAATAATCCAAGTATTTCCCTTCAAGTAAACGATTTTGCATAAGTATATGCATGTATATATGTGTGACGAATATTAGTGACACTAGGTGAGACTCACATCACTAGTCTGATGCTAAGTAAATGAAGCCACAACAACAATAAAACAGGCAGTCACTTGTATCTACATAAACGAATCAATCATTATCTCTACACATATGTACGTACACGCAGCGGGGAGATACGCACAAACACATGCATATATCTTATCTGAGATACTCCCAAAAGTAGGAAATTATCTGTGGAAGTATCACTCACATATACACGCGCATATGAGAAGCTATAACGTGCATCTGTAGTTATGTAGAGCTGGTAGCAAATTCTAGAAATATAAATGCCTAGAAATATGTCAACGAGGAAACCAAAAAGTATAAAAGCAGCGGCAGCTGAGGCACGAGGAATCAGTTTTGATTTAAGCACGCTATCTGTTGAGAAGTAGAAGTGTTATTGTGAAGTACTTTAATAAAGGCTATATTGCATTATTGAATAGTGGAGTTACTTACTCAACAGCTTAGTGATTCGAACGTTAGTAGAAGGTTGCAAATAAGCGGATTGCCCTAAATTCGTTACATATGTATACGATGGCCAGTAATGCTTAGTTATAAAGAAATACACATACATTAACTTAAAATAAATTATTGCTCATTCCTCCCCTTGGAAAAATCCTGGATACGCCACTGCATCAGATCATTTTAAATTCCCTCAACTAGTTTTCAAACATATCACATTTCAAGTGAATAAATTTATTTATATATATATTTATTTTTTTTTTATTCTCTTAATTTTACGCCGTTGGCCATATAATTGAACTATATAACACATATACATGAACTATGTAAAATAATACAAATATTTAACGCCAAAACTGAGCAAATAGAAATGTTAAATTGTCACCGCATTTTTTATTGTTTGCTCTATATTTTCCCACTCTTATTTGTAAATTGCCGAGGGACGTTTTTAATTTTGGTTTACCTATCGACATTTTAATTGCATCACTTTATGTTCGAAACGTGCTACTAGGCAATGTGGGTTGAGTATTGGCACGACTTTTGATATCCAGATTTTAGTAAAGTTTGGCTCACGTACATATTAATATTTCGCTGAATTTTCAAAGGGTTTTATCATAAAGTTTTTTTGCATCGCCAAAGTTGGGTCGTTAAATTTGTAATTTAAAGCTTTAAATTGGATTGTTCTGGAATAAAAATCGAATTTTTAAAATTTTGGCTTCATCGGAGTCAGAGTTCCAGTAGGGCTCATATTTAGTTGAATTTACACATGTTATAAAATCAAATCGTATTTAATTAAATATTTAATATAACTATTAAGTAGGGTGTTTTTTTAAATATTTTTTTTAATATAATGTAACAAAATCAATAAAAGTGACGAGACAATTTGCCAATGTGTGGTGAGAAATCATAAAATTGTTTATTACACAGCTATATATAAAACGAATAACAAAGTTGAAATATTTTTGTTTCGAAATTAAACTGTGACATACGAACTTTTTTGCGATATACAAGAGATAATTTGTTGTGTGTGTTTGTTCGTTGTGAACCAAAAGATCTAAAACTCGTTTCATGGCACCATTTTGCGACTTTACATTGTTTAATTAGATCAAATGGTGAAAGAGTAAGTAAGTTTATGCCTCGCTATTTCATTTAACTAGTTTTGATTTCGGCGTCATATATATAGTTTTTTAGACGGTTTTATTTAGCTTGAGTCTGTGTAGCGAGCGAACAGAATTTTGTAATTGAAATTGAATTCATTTTCCGAAAAGCTACAAGCTGGAAACCTGGAATATAATTCAGAACACGATGACAATGCAATAATAAGATTAAAAAAACTCCGATAGATGGCGCATGGATCGAAATATTTAAAAAAATCGTATTTGTGGTCCGAATTTGCTAATATTTGGAACACATAATACATACATGAATACAAAGCTACCTATGAAAAAATCGTCACCAGGTGGCGCAAGGATCGAGATATTTAAAAAAATGCATTTGTGCTCGGCGGCCACCATGGTGTGATGCTAGCGTGCTACGCCTACCACACCGTATGCCCTGGGTTCACACCCCGGGCAAAGCAACATCAAAATTTTAGAAATAAGGTTTTTCAATTAGAAGAAAGTTTTTCTAAGCGGGGTCGCCCATCGGCAGTGTTTGGTAAACGCTCCGGGTGTATTTCTGCCATGAAAAGCTCTCAGTGGAAACTCATTTGCCTTGCAGATGCCGTTCGGAGTCGGCATAAAACATGTAGGTCCCGTCCGGCAAATTTGTAGGGAAAATCAAGAGGAGCACGATGCAAATTGGAAGAGAAGCTCGGCATTAGATTTCTTAGGAGGTTATCGCGTTTTATATTTAGTTTTTATTTTTATTTGTACTCCGATTAAGCTCATATTTGGAACACATATTACATACATGAATAGAAAGTGACATAGGAAAAAAATTCTTGGCCAGGTGGTGCAAGGACAAAGATATTAAAAATACCTTAAGAGTATCTTTACAGTATATAAGTAAGTTATGTCAACATTTAACTCCAATAATGGTATGGTGCAACAAAATACAAAAATAAAAGAAAATTTGAACATGAGCGTTTTTCATTTAATGTGTCTAGAATACTTTTAATGCCATAAGTCTAACAAAAATGCATCAATCCTTGTGAAATTTGGTAGGGGCATAGCTTCTATGACGATAACAGTTTTCTATGAATATGGGCGATACCGGTTGAAGCCACGCCCAGTTTTTATAAACAGTCGACCGTTTGTTCCCCCGATCGACCATTAACAAAATTATAGTGATGAAACATGGTGATTGGATTGGTTCTTTGACGCAAAATGTAACTCTAGAAAAACTTTTTAAAATTGGTGTGACACCTAGCATATTAAGTAGAATAAAATGAAAAAGTTCTGCAGGCCGAAATCAAAAACCCTTGGTATCATGGCAGGAATACTGTTCGTGGTACTACATATATAAATAACTTAGCGGTACCCGACAGATGATGTTCTGGATCACCCTGGTCCCCATTTTGGTCGATATCCCGAAAACGCCTTCACATATACAACTAAGAGCCACTCCCTTTTAAAACCGTCAATAAAGCCTTTAATTTGATACCCATATCGTACAAACACATTGTAGAGTCCCCTCTGGTCCACATTTATGGCGATATCTCGAAAAGGCGTGCACCTATAGAACTAAGGCCCACTCCCTTTAAAATACTCATTATCACCTTTCGTTTGATACCCATATCGTACAATAAGCTCGCATTGAAAAACCAAGCATTAGCAGCACAAATCACAGCTAAATAGGTTCATATGCATTGTCGCAGATAACTACCTCTGTGACGAGAGTTGTTCTTTGATTAGTTATTACGATAATTGGCAAACGTGATTGAGAACGATACGCAGATGCTGTTATAGTCAATCAGCGATTTCTGTGCTGTGATTTTATATTATATTTCAGTCGCTGTGACAAAATCCCAGGTACACAACTACTTCTTCGTTTCATCAAATAATATTTTATTGCTTAAAAGTGCTAGAATCAGCTGTCAGTTTTGTTAACCAAAATGAAAGCATTACTGAGCAGATTGTAGAGTTATGTCGAGTACAGTTAATCAGCGAATTAAAAATAGGTTCATTTAGCGGTTTTATAAACACTGAGATGTGAAGTTGCAACTTTGATACAATGTGGACCACAAAATGAAAGCTCGCTTGCGGACAAATATAAAGCTAAAAGCTTTTTCGTTAAATAAACAAGAACACAAATCCGGCATAAGACGCAAATCACTTTGGTTTTTTTTTTCAGCACATAAATAATGATTTGCATATTTTTGTTGTAACAAATTGTATCGCAATTTTTCATTTTACTCAGTTGCATCCTTCCGGTTTACAACTCTGGGCATATATCTAAATGAAATGACAGAGAAAAAAGAAGTATACAATTTTTTTAATAGTTTTTCGATTTATAATATGCATATATACATATGTATGTGCATTAGGGTGCTCCTTTTAAATTAAAGTTACGATTTTTTCAATTCCCACTTTTCAATTTTTTTGGCTATCACTCCTATTCTGCATTTCGATTACGTTCCCGTTCTACGCTCCGCTTTAATCGAAGTTTGGTATTCTGCATTACGACGGAATCGTAAAGAGAAGAGGAAGAGCATATGATTTTTCGAAATCAGCTGTTGGTACGAAATGTGTGAACATTGGAACAAAATAAATTAAAGAAAACTTTTAAAAAACACTGAAAAACGTTTTTGTTTTATTATGCACGCCATTTTGTACAAAAAAAAGCTATATAATATATTGCCGCAGTGTTATATTTTTTGAGTGAAGTGCTTTCATAATTGTAAGTGTGTTTTTGTCGTTCTTTTGGCCAATTCCCTGCCGTGTTCACCAAGTTTTGTTAAAAAGGATTCCTGCACGAATATAGTTGACATTTTCTGAATTTTAAGGATGCTAATTTCATTGCACTAGTCTAAAATACTCTATAAAGGCTTATTTATTCTTTCTGCAAGGATTGTTTACGTTTTCGCTTCACCTTCCTATACGCCGGCAGCTTGCTTTGGCATATAACTGGACCCAACGAACAGACACAAATTATAGCTGTCTATTATAATGGAATCAATAGCCGCGGCATTATTTATGGAGTTGGAAAGCAATGCATACGAAAATTGCCAGGCGAGAGTGGAAAGGCAAATATTGCGAGATTTGTGTAATCCATTTGAGATGAGTGACGAATTGTAAGAAATTGAACTTAAAAGTGGTAAAGTTTAATGACTTATTTTCTTATTTAGGTTCAAAAAAAACTTTCGACTTAACAAGGATGCTTTCAAGTATGTGTTAGATACTTTTGCGGGGCAAATACGTCTAAGTACTTCGACATCGACATGTTGTTTTTGACCTGGAAACATATAAAAAACAATCATCATCAAGCCGTCTACGTTTCTTAACAAGTTTTACTTACTTTTTGTTAAAATTCTGATATAAATTAATAAAAAAATAAAAAGAAAATATTTTTCCGCCAACTAATTTGCAACTTAGAAGAACGGAACTACGATCGAAATGCAGAATACAAAAAATCGAACGATTCGAAGTTGGATCGAAAGAGATTGGAACACAGAATACCAAAATTGCCAAATCGAAAAAATTCCAATTCAAGTCGAAATGCAGAATAGGGCTGTATATTTGAGAGGATTTAAGAGTTTTCTAATACCCGAAATCCGTTATACAAAAGCATCCTATATTACACATACATTTCGTTCCTATGGCTATTAATACTCCGTATATGAAGATATGAAATTTAAACACTGTGCGATATCTTTCAACCGATTCCAACGATGACTACAATTTCTATGTGATATCATATATTGCTATATAATTGATTTTGATTTTATTTTATTTTTTTAATTGATTTTGATTTTAAGAACTTCCAACCTGAACCAAGAATACGAAACCAAATCGAACACGTAGTGATCGACGGCAGACATAGTTGAAGTGTTCTGGTTCACACCTGCTCGCCGAGAGCTCTATTTGACCTGACGATGTGACCGAGCAGTGGGAGCATATGTTTCTCTCACTACGTACCGCCGCTGCTGACACCAAAGGTTTCCAGCGAGCCCGCAAAAACAGCTGGTTCAATGAGGAATGTCGCGTTGTCTCGAAAAATAGCACTCTGCTTATAAGGCCACGCTGCATATGGGAGTGGCAGCGCGCGTAGTATTGGAGCATTGTCGTGAGGCGAAGAAGGAAATAAGACGGCTATTTAGATGGAAACAAGTAAAGGTGTCTAAGTTCGGGTGTAACCGAACATTATATACTCAGCGTGAGCTTCAATTGTACATTTCATTTCAGATAAATTACTTTTCTACATAACACCTGGCACCGCCCGTTTAAGAGAAAAATTTCTACCCATTTCCTCTTACAGTAAAACTTGATAAGTGAAATATTATTGATTCAAAATTATTGTTTGCTAAGTTATAGCTTATTATTCTAGTCTACGACCCTTTTAAACTTGTTTTCTATTTAAGTTGCCGTGGTCTTTAACCGATCGCATCCATTTTTACTATAAATATTTTCTGCTATAAAGAAAATATGTGTACACAATTCCATTACGATATATTAATTTTTCTTCGAGTTATGGCTCCCGAAATATAGAAAATTGCTTAGTCATAAAAGGGGCGGTGCCACGCCCATTTTTATAAATTTGCAGTTTTTCCTATTTATCTTGTATATAAATAGACAAGATGAAAAAATGTGGAACCGTTCTCTGCTAAACTATAATTCTAAGGTATACAAGTTATATATGTGTTGATAGGAAATTTTGAGCTGCACTGTTATCCACAATTAAAAAAAAAATTGAAAAATCATTTCAATATAAAAAATTTAACATAAAAGTCGCACTACTACACATGCACTTATTCATACTATAGACACCCTCTGTTTGTGTACTTGCTTTTTGTGTACTATGCTGAATCATGAGCATGGCCGAGGAGTTGCTTTGTGCACAATAAAAATGAAACAAAAATACATAGATGATCATGCCTCAAGTCTATTTCTTTTCTTTCCTTTCTTTTCCATTCTATTCTTTTATTTTCCTTTCCTTTGTTTTCTTTTCTTTGCTTTCCTTTCCCGTCCTTTCCTTCTCTTTCCTTTCCTTTCCTTCCTTTCTTTTCCTTTCCTTTCCTTTCCTTTCCATTCCTTTCATTTCCTTTTCTTTCCTTTCCATTCCTTTCCTTTCCTGTCCTCTCCTTTCTTTACCTTTATTTTCCCTTCCTTTCCTTTCTTTTAATTTTCTTCTAATTTCCTATCTTTTACTTTCATTTCTCTTCCATTTATAGTCCTTCCTTTCCATTTCTTTATTTTCCTTTCCATTCTTTTAATTTTCTTTTTATTTCCTTTCTTTTACTTTCATTTCACTTCCATTAATATTCCTACCTTCCTTTCCCTCCTTTCTTTTCCTTTGCTTTCCTTTCCTTTCCTTTCCTTTCCTTTCTTTTACTTTCCTTGCTTTCTTTCCATTCCTCTACTTTTCTTTTCTTTCATTTCTTTTATTTTCATTTCCCTTCCATTGATTTTCCTTACTTTTCTTTCCTTTCCTTTCTTTTCCTTTGCTTTCCTTTCCCTACCTTTCCTTTTCCTACCTTTGGTTTACGAGAAGCAGATTGATTAAATCATACCCTTCCTGCCAGAGCAATATACAATTTCCCTGTTTTGAGCTTACTTATTCATTATATAACCCATCGAATGTTGCTATTATTATATTAAAATGACAAATTACTTTTACTTCAGTACTGAAATTGTTAAATTTAGCAATATATTAATATTAATAAAAATTTTAACGTTTTTAAATAACTCTTTTTCTTACTAAGGTAAATATCTTTAAGTATGAACAATAAAAATTGTATATATTATTTTAACTGCTTATGTGGTTGAATTTCAACCACTGGGCGAACTCAAGTTGTTATAAATCCACTTGGGAAATGAAATACGATTGATATAAAGCTCTTTCTTGCAAAGATATGGCTTATTTTATTCATCCATGACTCTTTTAAAAATCTTTTAAATACAAGTGGGCTTGGTCCTTAACCGATTTCGTAAGTTTATCTTTTAGGTATTCCTTATTGTAAAGGAAACCTCTCTGCCGATTTTGTTGCGCTAGGTTTAACCATTTTTGATTTATGATTAATATTTGTGAAATTTATTTTATCACAAGTGGGCGGTGTCACGCCCATTTAAAATTTTTTTTTTTATTTTTATCAAGATTTTCAATATCAGTCCACCCGTTCAACATTCTAGGTGTATTATTTACTAAATAATCAGGTTTTTGTGTTTTCCAAAATGTTATATATATAAAAAGTGGGCGTGGTTATCATCCGATTTCTCTCATTTTCAATACCAATCTATTCTGGGTCCAGGTAAGCTCGTGTAGCAAACTTGGTGAAGATATCTCAGTATTTACTCAAGTTATCGTCTTAACGGACAGACGGACGGAAGGACATGGCTCAATTAAATTTTTTTTCGGTACTGATGATTTTGATATATGGAAGTCTATATCTATCTCGATTCCTTTATACCTGTACAACAGGCCGTTATCCAGTCAATGTTAATATACTCTGTGTGCAAAGCACGCTGATTATAAAAACATGAGGCGTAACGGCGTGAGTGCGAGAAGCTTCAGCTGTTGGCTGATAGGAATAATACCCGAGAATTCTACCAAAAACTCGGCGGATGCTTGAGGATTTCAAGATAGTGTCAGATTTCTGCAGGAACGATAATGGCGGCCTGGTAACTGACGTACAAAGTGTGTTTAAGTTGTGGAAGGAGCACCATTCCACATTGCTAGCTAGCGAGGGAGCAGACGAACCCGATACCCCAATCACCGACGATGGAAAACAAGTTCCGGCAGCAGACTATGGCAATATCCCGTTTAAAATATCACAAGGCGCCAGGTAATGGCGAAATACTCGCCGAGCATCAACTCCTATTCAAAATATGTTCGGATAAGCGCATGCCTCCAGATTGGAACTTAAGTGTACTCTGCCCAATCCCCAAGAAAGGCGATCTCGCAA
The DNA here is from genome assembly GCF_040869045.1 of Eurosta solidaginis. Classification (NCBI taxonomy): domain Eukaryota; kingdom Metazoa; phylum Arthropoda; class Insecta; order Diptera; family Tephritidae; genus Eurosta; species Eurosta solidaginis. Next base: position 202,765,399 of record NC_090321.1, on the reverse strand, counting down.
ACTGCGTCAATTTCCGCAGGATCAGCCCACTAAATATCGCGTATAAGGTTCCATCTAGCGTAAATGTATGAAGCCCGTAGTAAACAAACTGATTGGTCTTTATCAGTGCCGCTTCAGACCTGATAAATCTACTTTCAACCAGATCTTCACGATGCATCAGATCCTGGAGAAGACTCAGAATAAGAGAATCGACATCCACACTCACTTCGTAGACTTCAAAGCAGCATTTGACAGCACGAAAAGGAGCTGCTTTTATGTTGCTATGTCTGAATTCAAGTTCCTTGCAAAGTTAATAAAGCTCTGCCAAAAAATGGTGGGTAACACTACTAGCTCCTTGAGGATTGGGATGGCCTCTTCGAGCCATGTGAAACCAAATGAGGCTTCAAACAAGATGGCTCGATTTCGTGCGACTTCTACAACATAATGCTGGAAGGATAATTCAAGCAACAACCCGAGATGGTACAATTTACATTAAGAGTATACAGTAACAGGCGTATGATGATATCATTGATATGATTGGCCGAAAAAAACGCGCTGTGAATTCTGCCTTCGCGGGATTAGATAAAGCAGCAAAAAAAGTAGGTCTTGTCATAAATGACGACGAGACGAATTAGTTGCTGTAATCCAAGAAAGAATCGGTGCATTCGCACCTTGGTAGCCACGCCACTGTTGACGGATATAAATTGGAGACTGTAAAGGATTTCGCTCTGTAATTCGCTCATCATATCTGCCTTGATATTTGTCTCGGAAGCATGGACGATGTCGCGAGAAGAGGAGTTGGCTCTCTGAGCGTTGGAAAGAAAAGTTCTACGGAAGATATATGTTCCTTCCCTGATGCCGACGATAGTGCAGCGATATATGGCAATAGAAGAACGAACAAAACCCAAAGACTTCACTGTCTAGGTCATGTAATGCATTTGGACGAAGACGCTTCAGCCAAAAAAGTATTTATGTCGACACAGTAATTTGGAAGCAAAAGAAGGGGCTGAGCTTCACTGATTTTTGGAAGAGGCAGGTGAAGGAAGACTTAGCCTCCTTTGGTGCTTCGCTTGGACGCTAAGCGCTAATATATGATAAAGACATAGATATTTTAACTTTGATCCATGTGCGACACCATTTAATTGTGTCCAATCGGGGCCAAAATTAATGTGTCATATTTATGAACTTAGTGTAACCGTTTGATGAGGCAAGACTATCAAAAAACGGTAGTTGGCTTTATAGAAACCACCCTAATGTATATAAATATGATTTTAAAAGCATGTAGTGACCTAAATTCAATATTAATAAATTTAATTTAAAAATTTCCAATCAAGTTACATTGAATGCTATAAAAAGTTGTGACAGAAAAAAAATTTATAACACTAGGCCTTTTTTATCGCATTTAAATTTTTTCGGCTCGCTTAGAAAAAAATCTCAATTGAAAAGGAACAACAATTTAAACAAACAAATTTTAGAAGCGATACTAATAGAGGCCCGATTGTTTGGTTAAAAGTATCCGATTTGGAATATTCATACATACATACAATATACCTACATATCTATGAACGTAGCCGGCTTATTATGAAGAGGCTAAGCCAATTCACCGGAAAAGTGGTGTCAAAAGGTTAGATTGAAGTGGCCGGTCAATAAAGGTGTGTCAAAATGAATTTGTTTTAAAATTTGTTCAAAAAAAAAAAAAGTTTTTATTTTTAGATTTAAAAAAATCAATTTAAAGTTATCTAATTTACTTTCCGAGTTATTTATTTTGCGCCACTAACGAGACCAAATCGCCCACTGTGTGGCAACGGTCCAATTTTGTTCAGCCTAAAGAGCCATGAAATAAGCGAGTGCTCTTAATTATCAAACTTCCTATCAAATATTTTATTGGGTTTAAGCTTTTGAAGCAATTTTTTTGTCTATCATTTTAAACAAATTGACTTTGTTGTTGACATTTATTGTTTAAGTTTTGTATAAAAGAATGTTAAATTTTGCTTATTCACAAATGATGCTGCATATCATCGTATGTTTGTATGTATGTATGTACGCAAAACACACAAAATAAATAAGTTTAAGGAAAAATTTGTCATAGCAATGGATAAACATATTTATACTTTACTTATGTTTGTATGTACACAGTTCTGTATATTTGACAAATAGCTACATAAAAACAATGCTCTATCACGCTTGTTTGCACTAACTTGAGCTTCATTAATACTCATTAACTGAATATGGAGTAGAAACTTATACATATACTCGTATGTGCAATAAACACTTGCTATGTGCTGAATTTTTACGGACCACAGTGCTAAATGTTTGAATAAAAAAGTTTAGGGTTATTTTATTGTTATGGATATAAGTGGAAACTTACAAAACTCAACACGGTTGTGGTAACATGGAAATGTTTCTTGAATTTGCAATTCTTCATCAGTTCTTTTTTCCGGTATAGGCATGCGAACTTCAGCACTTACTAATATAACTTTTCCTTTTAAACATACAGCAGCGAACTAAACAAAACAAAAAACAACAACAGAAAAACAGCAGTGACAATTTATATCGAATATCGTAAATTTTATTCTTATTTTCGATATTTTCAGAAAAAACTTCTATGACTTTCGAAGTTAGTGTTATGCAAACCAACTCCAAAAACGTTTTCGAAAAAATTGCAAAGTTCGAGAAAATTTTACGACAATTTTTAGCTTTCTATTTGTAGTTCTCTGAATTTTATTCGAGTATGCATTTCTATAGCCCAATGACTTTTCTGTTAATAACTCAAATTTTACTATGAGTAAATTTATTTTGAGAAAATTTTTTATGGTAAATTTTTCGACCCGAAAGGTGTAAGATTTTGCATTGTATAGCAAGTTGAGGTTCCACATGGATATATAGTTTTAACCCTCCGATAGATTGTGGCGTCTGGCCAGACGAGAAGGCTTTATTTTCGTGAATAACTTTACTACTACCAATCCCATCATGAAAAGCTTTAGTGACTTTTTAAGCTCAGAGGCGGTCAATTCGGAAGCCGATATTTTTTTCTTTTGATTTTATCTTTTTTTTTTATACTCAGTTGAGCAAAGCTCACAGAGTATATTAACTTTGATTGGATAACGGTTGGTTGTACAGGTATAAAGGAATCGAGATAGATTTAGACTTCCATATATCAAAATCATCAGGATCGAAAAAAAATTTCATTGTGCCATGTCCGTCCGTCCGTTAACACGATAACTTGAGTAAATTTTGAGGTATCTTGATGAAATTTGGTATGTAGGTTCCTGGGCACTCAACTCAGATCGCTATTTAAAATGAACGATATCGGACAATAACCACGCCCACTTTTTCGATATCGAAAATTTCGAAAAATCGAAAAAGTGCGATAATTCATTACCAAATACGCATTAAGCGATGAAACTTGGTAGATGAGTTGAGCTTATGACGCAGAATAGAAAGCTAGTAAAATTTTTGACAATGGGCGTGGCACCGCCCACTTTTAAATGAAGGTAATTTAGAAGTTTTGCAAGCTGTAATTTGGCAGTCGTTGAAGATATCATGATGAAATTTGGCAGGAACGTTACTCTTATTACTTTATGTCTGCTTAATAAAAATTAGCAAAATCGGAGAACGACCACGCCCACTTTTAAAAAAAAATTTTTTTTAATTCAAATTTTAAAAGAAAAGTTAATATATTTACAGCATATAAGTAAATTATGCCAACATTCAACTCCAGTAATGATAGGGTGCAACAAAATACAAAAATAAAAGAAAATTTCAAAACGGGCGTGGCTCCGCCCTTTTTCATTTAATTTGTCTTGGATGCTTTTAATGCCATAAGTCGAACAAAAATTAACCAATCCTTGTGAAATTTGGTAGAGGCTTAGCTCCTAGGACGATAACTGTTTTCTGTGAAAAAGGGAGAAATCGGTTGAAGCCACGCCCAGTTTTTATACACAGTCCACCGTCTGTCCTTCCGCTCGGCCGTTAACACGATAACTTGAGCAAAAATCGATATATATTTACTAAACTCAGTTCACGTACTTATCTGAACTCACTTTGTATTGGTGTAAAAAATGGCCGAAATCCGACTATGACGACGCCCACTTTTTCGATATCGAAAATTACGAAAAATGAAAAAAATGCCATAACTATATACCAAATACGAAAAAAGGAATGAAACATGGTAATTGTATCGGTCTATTGACGCAAAATATAACTTTAGAAAAAAACTTGGTAAAATGGGTGTGACACCTACCATATTAAGTAGAAGAAAATGAAAAAGTTTTGCAGGGCGAAATCAAAAGCCCTTGGAATCTTGGAAGGAATACTGTACGTGGTATTACATATATAAATAAATTAGCGGTACCCGACAGATGATGTTCTGGATCACCCTGGTCCACATTTTGGTAGATATCTCGAAAACGCCTTCACATATACAACTAAGGGCCACTCCCTTTTAAAACACTCATTAATACCTTTAATTTGATACCCATATCATACAAACACATTCTAGAGTCACCCCTGGTCCACGTTTATGGCGATATCTCGAAAAGGCGTCCACATGTAGAACTAAGGCCCACTCCCTTTTAAAATACTCATTAACACCTTTCATTTGATACCCATATCGTACAAACAAATTCTAGAGTCACCCCTGGTCCACCTTCATGTCGATATCTCGAAAAGGCGTCCACCTATAGAACTAAGGCCCACGCCTTTTTAAAATACTCATTAACAGCTTTCATTTGATACCCATATCGTACAAAGAAATTCTAGAGTCACCCCTGGTCCACCTTTATGGCGATATCTCGAAAAGGCGTCCACCTATAGAACTATGGCCCACACCCTTTTAAAATACTCATTAATACCTTTCATTTGATACCCATATCGTACAAAAAAATTCTGGAGTCATCCCTGGTCCACCTTTATGGCGATATCTCGAAAAGGCATCCACCTATAGAACTAAGGCCCACGCCTTTTTAAAATACTCATTAACACCTTTCATTTGATACCCATATCGTACAAAAAAATTCTGGAGTCATCCCTGGTCCACCTTTATGGCGATATCTCGAAAAGGCATCCACCTATAGAACTAAGGCCCACTCCCTTTTAAAATACTCATTAACACCTTTTATTTGATACCCATATCGTACAAAGAAATTCTAGAGTCACCCCTGGTCCACCTTTATGGCGATATCTCGAAAAGGCGTCCACCTATAGAACTAAGGCCCACGCCATTTTAAAATACTCATTAGCACCTTTCATTTGATACCCATAACGTACACAAAAATTCTAGAGTCACCCCTGGCCCACCTTATGGCGATATCTCGAAAGGGCATCCACCTATAGAACTAAGGCCCACTCCCTTTTAAAATACTCATTAACACCTTTTATTTGATACCCATATCGTATAAACAAATTCTAGAGTCACCCCTGATCTACCTTCTCGAAAGGCGTCCACCTATAGAACTAAGACCCACGCCCTTTTAAAATACTCATTAACACCTTTCATTTGATACCCATATTGTACAAACGCATTCTAGAGTCACCCCTGGTCCACGTTTATGGCGATATCCCGAAAAGGCGTCCACCCATAGAACAAAGGCCCACTTCCTTTTAAAACACTTATTACACTTTTCGTTTGACACCCATATTGTACAAACGCATTCTAGAGTCAACCCAGGTCCACTTTTATAACGATATTCTGAAATGCGTCCACCTATAGAACTTAGGCCCCCTCCCTTTTAAAATACTCATTAACACCTTTCATTTGATACCCATATAGTACAAACAAATTCCAGAGTCACCCCTGGTCCACGTTTATGGCGATATCTCGAAAAGGCGTCCACATATAGAACTAAGGCCCACGCCCTCTTAAAATACTCATTAACATCTTTCATTTGATACCCATATCGTACAAAATAAATTCTAGAGTCACCCCTGGTCCACCTTTATGGCGATATCTCGAAAAGGCGTCCACCTATAGAACTTAGGCCCACTCCCTTTTAAAATTATCATTAACACATTTCGTTTGATACCCATATCGTACAAACAAATTCTAGAATCAACCCTGATCCTCCTTTATGTCGATATCTCGAAACGGCGTCCACCTATGGAACTAAGGATCACTCCCTTTTAAAATACTCATTAACACCTTTCATTTGATACCCATATCGTACAAACACACTCTAGAGTCACCCCTGGTCCACCTTTATGGCGATATCTCGAAAAGGCGTCCACCTATAGAACTAAGGTCCAATCCCTTTTAAAATACTCATTAACCCCTTTCATTTGATGCCCATTTCGTACAAACAAATTCTAGGGTAACCCCTGGTCCACCTTTATGGCGATATCTCGAAACGGCGTCCATCTATGGAACTAAGGATCACTCCCTTTTAAAATACTCATTAACACCTTTCATTTGATACCCATATCGTACAAAAAAATTCTAGAGTCAACCCTGTTCCACCTTTACGGTGATATCCCTAAATGGCGTCCACCTATAGAACTATGGCCCACTGCCTCATAAAATACTCTTTAATACTTTTCATTTGATGCACGTGTCATACAATCACATTCCAGGGTTACCCTCGGTTCATTTTCCTACATGGTGATTTTCCCTTATTTTGTCACCATAGCTCTCAACTGAGTATGTAATGTTCGGTTACACCCGAATTTAACCTTCCTTACTTGTTTTGTACCAAAATTGATTATGGCATATTTTAGCGTTGTCGTCTGGCTAGACGAACATATTTTAACGAATTTGGGGTAATTCCTCTTATTTGAAACCTTCTGCTTACGTTCGTATCGCTAAACTGTTGAATAAATATCTCTAATATTCAATAATGCAAAATGGCCTTTATTAGAGTACTTCACAATAACACTGGAACTTCACGACCATTAGCTTGCTTAAATCAAACTGATTGTCACGCCTAAGCTGGTGGTGCTTTTATACTCTTCGGATTCCTCGTTGGCATATTTCTATAATGTATTAGTTCGCTAAAGATTGCATACTTTTGTGAGTATCTCAGCAATGTACATGTGTATGTGTGAGAACTACTTTGCTGATGATTGCATACTTTTGTGGGTAACTCTCCGCTGCTATATGTACATATGTGTAGACATAATGATTTATTTGTTTATGTAGATACAAGTCACTGCTTAGTATCTGCTTAGAGATGATATTATCCCTTAGTGTTGCTAATATTCGTCACAATATTTTTAAGGCCTTTAACACCTCATAGTTCGTATTCATTTCAAAATTTATCAATAAAAATTCAAACTTATCACAGTGTGCGACGAATTTTCTTCAAAATTTAAATAAAAATTCAAATATTTGTGGATAAAGTTCAAAGTGTCAAATTTCGTCTGGCCAGACGACAACGCTGAGATGTGTTGAATTTATTCACCGCTAATCGGAGGGTAAAAATTAATATAATGTAATTATGTTATGGCCTTCAAAATTTTTTTTCACACTCAAAGCTAAAATGTATGGGTTGTAGAGTAGAAAAAATATATTCAATATCGGATGCCCTAGTGCGTATGTCTGTAAGTGCTACCAAGTACTGAGGGTATGATGCCAAAACTTTTCTACAAAAAACCAAATCAACAGAGCCCTCCTGTTGATCCGAAACTGATCCAGATATATATAACGATCACAGCGTTGTTGTTGTATTTGCACGTTAAATTTCTATCCGTATCTGGATCACGCTTCATCAGAACGCAACTATTATAATATTTGGTGGCGCTACCAGAATACTTCATTCCATAAAAATTTTGGTTACCTCAGACGTTTAAGTACTTGTATATGGAGGGTGACCAGATTTTTCGGACGCCAATCCGGGACGCCTTGTCAAAATATACATAATTGGGTCGTGTGAATAAAAAATAAGCAAAAACGTTTCCTTCTCGATTTCAGGAATTTGAACAATAGAAATAATTCTATATTTAAGTTAGAGCCATTTATACAAACGAATTTTTTTATTTTTGTACTCAATCTATTATAGCTTGAGTATATTTTTTGTTTGAAGTGCCTAATTAAAATTTCAATGGCCTTTATGATGAAAAATTCAAAATATTTATACAGCTTTTTAAAATGAAATTTCTATAAATATTTCTTATAATATTAGCTTTATGTATTTATGAAAAGAACAAAGCGTAAACTTAATTAGTTTTATTTGTTTCCAAACTGCTATTATGTTCGCACGTACGAGTAGCAGACTGAGCGAATATTAGCAGCGTTCCATTGAGCCATCAAGGTCTGAATCATGATCGAATCTCATCAGAACGATCAGGATCAGTACTCTGAGAGTTGGCAGCACTCAGCCGATGTGCACACATGTTAGGGTGCCTGTTATTTTTAACATATTTTTCCGAATCGCTCCATAAAATTTTACTAGAAACGTAAAAACAAATTATCAAACTCATAATAGTATTACTAGTTCTTTAAAACATGCCGAAAATGGGATATATTTGCCATGTAAAATTGTATAGCAAGCTAGAGTACTAACAGCTAACAAAGGGATCGACAGTTAAAACACCTCCAAAAATGTCGGTATAGGCACCAAAAGAAATGTTTTAAATTAAACAACTATAGTCCCATGGCTGATATTAAAATTACATTTGTCAGGAGCTTTGTGAAAAAAGCAATTGTCAATTATGTAAAACCATTATTTTTCAAATAAAAAATTTATATTTTTTATACTCAGCGTGCTTTACACACAGAGTATATGAACTTTGATTGGATAACGGTTGGTTGTACAGGTATAAAATAATCGAGTTATATATAGACTTCCATATATCAAAATCAACAATATCGAAAAGAAAATTTGATTGAGCCATGTCCGTCCGTCCGTCTGTCCGTTAACACGATAAATTGAGTAAATATTGAGATATCTACACCAAATTAGGTACACGAGCTTATCTGAACCCAGAATTGATTGGTATTGAAAATGAGTGAAATCGGATGATAACCACGGTCACTTTTTATATATATAACATTTTGGAAAACACAAAAAATCTTATTATTTAGTAAATAATACACCTACAATGTTGAAATTTGACACGTGAACTGATATTGAGACTCTTGATAAAAATTAAAAAAAAAAATTTAAATGGGCGTGGCACCTCCCACTTGTGATAAAATCAATTTTACAAATATTATTAATCATAAATCAAAAATCGTTTAACCTATCGTAACAAAATTCCGCAGAGAGGTTGCCTTTGCTATAAGGAATGCTTTGAAGAAGAATTAGCGAAATCTGTTAAGGACTATAAGCTATATCTTTGCAAAAAAGAACTTTATATCAATGGTATTTCATTTCCCAAGTGGATTTATAACAGTAAAATAGGAAAAACTTAAAATTAAAAAAATGGGCGTGGCACCGCCCCTTTTATGACTAAGCAAATTTTCTATGTTTCGGGAGCCATAACTCAAAGAAAAATTAACGGATCGTAATAAAATTGGGTACACAAATTGTGTACTCTTCTTTTCCTTATAGCAGAAAATATTTCTAGTAAAAATGGGCGGGATCGGTTAAAGACCACGGCAACTTAGATATAAAACAAGTTTAAAAGGTCGAAGACTAGAATAATAAGCTATAACTTAGCAAAATATACTTTTGAAACAATGATATATCACTTATCAAGTTTTATTGTTAGAGGAAATGAATGGGGAGACAGTTTTTTTTTTTTAACTGGCGGTGCCACGTGTTATGTAGAAAGTAATTTATCTGAAATGAGTATATAATGTTCGGTTACACCCGAACTTAGACACCTTTACTTGTTTATCATGATTTAAGGAAAAAAATAATTAGTTCATAGGAAAATACTTTTTTTAAACTTCTTTATTTGACAAAGCTGTGCTTTTAACTTAAAAATTTATAAATACTTCCATTAAAAAAAAAAAAATATTTTTTTAAAAACATTTTATTCTAAGAACTTTGTTCCGAGATATTTAAAAACAAGTGAGAAAGTCTGAGTGCGAGTGAAACCGAATATTGTATAGCCAGCTGGGCACTTAAAACGTTGTTGTTGTTTGCTTTGTGTGGTTTATAAGGATTATGGGATTAAAAGTACTTTGGAAAGAGTATAAAAAAGGGGCAGGTCTTGCCCATTTTCAAAATTTTTTTAAGTTTTGTTCTTAGCTCAACCATACCACTACTGAGGTAGAATATCAGTCAAATGTAGATAAATACCTTAGAGTTATTGCAAACATTGTTAAGGTTAGACCTTTACGAAAAGTGGGCGTGGTTTTTAACCGATTTTTAATATCTCCACGCAGTCTATAAAATTTGGTAAGGATAGCGACTTTGCAAATTTCATTGTAATATCTTGAACGGCTTTTGATTTATGGCGTGTTGAACTTCCAAATTGTTTTCTTCTAAATGTGTGTGGTGCAATGCCCATATTCCAAAATTTTTTTGAATTTATGTTTTGCGCTATAAAACCAATCTACCTATCAAATTTAATTAGCTTAGCGGTATTCGTTTTTAAAATATCTCGTTTTTTCCATGTTTCTAAATTTTCGATTTAGAAAAAGTTGGCGTGGTTATCGTTCGATTTCGCTCATTTTCAATACCAATCTTTTCTGGATCCAGATAAGTTTTTAATTGAGTTTACAGAAAAAAATATTTATTGAGAAATACAATTTTTTTTTTTTTAATCAATTTATTTATTTTTAGACTTCTCCCCAATTTGAAAAACAAAAAAATTTATAAGGATATCTAAATATTTAAGAAAAAATTCGCAGAAAAACAGAGTATATTTTTTATTTTATTATTACATTTCTTATTATTTTTTTTTTACATTTCTTTCGAATTCGAAAAGAGCTGATTGTGGATATGTAAATAATTTAACGAAACGAATTATTTCGTTATTCAGGAAAAAAAATATTGTTTTAAATATTAAATAAGTAATTAAATGTGTTCCAAATTACAAAAAAAAAAAAAAAAACAAAAAAAACTGGATATACATATAACCTAACGAAAAAGATCTACACTTACAACAACAACAACAACAAAGATGTGTAAATTAATGATTCTGCCGAATTTCGTAAAAACATTGTGCCTCGGATTTTATTAGTTTTCCACCACTAGCAAGACTAAATCGACCCCTGTGTTTGTATGCAAAAATATATCAAACATTTTTTAAGGGTTCTAAGTACTTCGTTTTTTCTTTTTTTTTTCTTTGGTTAAGACACATTATTTAATACTTAACATTTATTTATTTTACTTCTGAATGAGACAACTTTGTTCGAATTACCCAACATTTTTGGTTTTAAATGTTGCTAATTTTTTACAATCAAGTATAAGGTACATCCTGCTTTGGGAGCTCCACTGTAGGTAGTAAAGTTCAAAGTAGAGTTTGTTAGATAAAATTTCTTTCTCGAGCAGTATAACCCAGATAAGTTTTAGATGAGAAGCATGTAAATAATTAGAAGGGAAGCATGTAATTATTAAGTGAACCAAGGGACGTACATACATATATGTATATTCATATGGCATATGTGTACATATGTATTAAGCTACAAAGATATTTGGTTTTGTGAAAGAGGTTGCACACAGATATGCACATTTGAATTTTGTTAAACACACATTTAGTTCATCTTCTACAATTTTTAATTATCCAAACATGCATATCATCGCATAATTTAATGTAATTTTTGTGTACTTACATACGAACAATAGCCGTGTTCTTTTCTTACATATATATACATCTACATCTGCTGGAGCACTTACATAAATGAAATGTTAGATTTCATTGTTTCATTTGCTTACATTAACTTTTTCTAAATATGTATATTTTAAGAGCTTGAATCAGCCAAGGAAAACCTTCCGTGCTTTTTGGTCTGCGAATATGGAAATTACCGATTCAAAACTAATGCAAGGCTGGACTCCAACGCCAATGTTCCAAGGCTTGCAAGCGATTTTGGTTCATAGTAGAACGTAAAAAATTTTTCACGCGAGACAATAGACTAAAAGAACGCTCCCCTTCAGCCACATTGACTGGAAGTGTGCAAAATATTTAAAGTTTATCTAACTTAAAATAACATTTTATTTCGACTTTGACTATGCCTATGCCCCATAGTATTTGATTGGATGCTTATGATTTTAGTTTAGTGATTTTCAATTTTAAAACAATTTTTTGTAGCAACAAAATATGTATGTATCTATGAAATCCTAGTTAGAGTACTGTCAATACTGCTTTGCCTTGCCGGGCCCCAGGGCAATTGCCCTGGCTGCCCTCCCCCCCTCTCCACGGCCCTGGTTGACACACACACTTTTCGGTCATAGAAGTGCAAAATAGCGTACAGATAAAATGTAGAGACACATTTCGGTTGCAACTGAATATAACACATACTAAAATTTACCAGTACTAATTTTCTGCGCAACAATTTCATCAGTTTAGATTTAGCACTTAGCAATGCATCTAAAGTTTAAGTGCATATGTATATACATGTCAAAAAAACACAGCTAATATTTAACAAAATTTCAAAAGTTCGCAAATATATCCATATATTTCACATGCATATATACATAACATATATTCTAAAGTTGCATCTCAAATTGTGTCGACAATCAATGAAACTTTTGAAAGATTCTGACAGTGCCTTATTCGTTTAATTGTCGCTGACAGACATTTTAATGAAATGCGCAGAATTGAGTGTCGGACATTTAATTCAATTTAAGTCATAACTTGTGGTCACATTTAAGTGGGAAGAATATTTTATATTATACATACATATATACGTGCATAGAATATATTAATTTAAGTACGTTGAAGCACTCGTAATTTGTTGCCTCAGTTATAACACTTCATTATTAAACTTTCAACTCTGTACAAGTGCATATGATAAACGCAGACATACATATGTACGGCTGTCTGTATGAAGACATTCTCATGAATTTTGTAATTGAAAATTTTTGAATCACTTGTTTATTATTTAAAGTACTAGCAGACCCGGCAGACGTTGTTCTGCCCTAAATTGGGCCTACCTGCATACATTTTAATAAGTTTTTTCCGTCTAACTCTGCCCTCCCTTCTTCACTTTTTCCTAATCCTTTTATTCACTCCTCCCTCCGTATTTTTCGTTTCATCTATCTCCATATTCGTCTCATTCTATCTCTCTCTAAGTTTATATCTTTTGTTCCAGTCCCAGTCCCACTCCGAGTCTCAGTCCCAGCCCTAGTCCTAATCCTAGTCCCAGTCCGTCTCTGGTCGTAAAAAAAGATCGTAAACACTAATATAGGCAAATTTATATACCATATTTCAGGCAAATCGAATAGGACGTATGTAAATAGGTATGTGGGTATTATTAGTTCATGTCTCTATTTCGGCTTCGCATGCACATTTATCAATTTTGCCAGGTTGATGCGACTAAATGGAATATCACAATGAAAATTACTTAGAGCTCTCAGCAAAAGCTTTCATTTGATATCCATATTACCCACACATTCTAGGGGTATCGGGTCCACGTTTTGGCCTATATCTCGAGACCCTAGTCACCCAGGGGTATGAAAATTACCCTCTACTAAAGCACTCATCAACAGCTTTCATTTGTTATCCATATTCTATAAACACATTCTAGAGGTAGGTACCCTGGTCCACGTTTGAACAAAATCGACTGGCGCATCTCTTCAAACACCGGCGACCAACTGACACACATTTTAGCCTTTCCTTTTATATATATAGATTTTTATTTTTCACACTTCACTATAATATTAAAACGAAATGCAGATATTCATTGCTTTTGAAATTCGGCTTAAAAATTGCACATGGAACAACTAAATACTCTCCTGAATTAAAAAAATGTCTTAGTACTTCTAAATCGCGGCCCCCACAGAAGCCCCGGGTTCGGTTCAGTAGTTTAGGAGTCCATCGCGGACAAACATAGTGACACGTGATTTTTATATATAAAGAATGACAGAAATCCATCGATTTCGGGATACATCACTTCTTCAGTCATAATAATGGCATAGTTTTTTTTATAATGATTTGCAAATTAAATAAAGTGAGGATAATTTAATATTTGATAAATTTCTTGTAATTTTAGTTTTATGTATCAACTTAAAACAGGGACTGCAAATAACTGTTATTGTTCAAAATTTTATTTAAAAATACACTGTATTTTTGGATTTTTAATTTCTCTAAGATAATAATAGTTATTTTTTGAGGTTTTTATTTCGCTCAAAAAAGTAAAAGTTTGTTTAAGTTTTTTATTTTGCTATTCAAACAACAGTTATTTTTGGGGTTGTTTATTTCTCAGATAACAAGAGCAAGTTTTTGTTAGTTTCTTTTCGCTCGGAAAATAATAAATTTTTATGTTTTAAGTTGTTTCCATGGTTTCCAATATAAAATTTGATAAGAATATAGCACATACGACGAATTGGGAACCGTTTCGATTGCTTTTTTTTTAGTTTTTTATTTCCCTTAGAAATTAAAAGCTATTTTTGAGGTTTTTTTGCTTCGTTCAGAAAAAAATATTTTTTTTTTTTTTTTTGTATGAAACTTGTTTTTGTTTCGCTCAGAAAATAAAATTTATTTATTGATATTTTTATTTTGATGTGAAAGTAAAAGTATTTTTTGAGATTTTTCTTTTACTCGCAAAATAAAAGTTTTTCTTTGATTTTTTTTTACTTCGCTGAGAAAAGGAAAGAAATCATAAAGAAAAAATATTTTGTTTAACGGAATAATAAACTTGGAAAAAATGTTTCGAGCAGAAAATAAAAAAATTTTAAAAATACTATTTAAAAGCGATTTTTATAATACAGCTGATAACTGTTACGATGCCTGATGTAAATTGCGAGCAAAAAAATTAGCTAAAATTGAGAACACTAAAAATTTAGGAAGAGAGAAGAGCTAAAGAGCAAGAGAAAAAGTGGCACCGGGATGTATTGGAGGAGCTTTAAACAGACCTACAGTAAGGTATACCTGTCGTAAGATGTGACTTAAATCCAATTCCCATATATAAGATGTGTGCTAGGCTTGTGACCCGAAACGGAAAGTTTCCTACCAATGAAAAAGCTAGGAAACAAGCCGGCATGAGACCCCTTTTTTCTGATAACGACTGCGAAATATATTTTAATGACTAAAATGTGACAGCACGCTCCTTATTTATCCGGTCTCTTTCAGGAAAAAGTTAAGTTGTCCGGTTGGTTTATGTCCTTGTGATGGCAAAGCCTGACATCGCCGGCATTTAGAAAGTACGATAGATTTGCCAAGGAAAAGCCATACGGATGAAAGCATAATTTGGACTCGCAATATGGTTTCTTGATATGAATGAGATTTCGAAGTTCGGTACTTTTTCACAAAAGTCAGCGGGCATTAAGGTAAGGTTTTTTGAAAAAAACATTTATTTGCCACTTCGCACCAATTTATGAAAAGCCCGATGTGAATACGTACTTATTCAATGAAAAACTAGAAAAAACATGCGATGACTGCTTCCGGCATAACATCAAAGCCATGCTCGGCCACTTCATCTCTAGGCTGTACAAGGATGTAGTTTTTGGGTTCTAAATTCGGGAGCTTTGGACTCCACATTGTAACCTCTCCTAACGATTTGAAGTTGATTGACTTCCCCGCAGCTTGAAACATGATCATCTGCAGTACCAGGTTCGAACATAAAAATATACATCATGTTAAAAGCTATACCCTAACCGAAGAACACGAAGCCATGTCGATAACCTAACAATAAGCAGCAAACATAACATCAGCACCATAGAAGTGTGCACGGTTTGTCTCAGCTTGCTTAATCACGTGACGATGTATCCAAGATACTTGGTTATACTTTCGTATTAGGTCAAAGTAGGGAGCCCAACTCTCATTACCTCGGCAAAATCTTTGTCATCAACTTCTAATTTTCTAACATTGAGAATAAGTGTTTCCTTAATAACTTAAGGCCAACCACTTCTTGTGCGTAGAGCCCAACAAGCTTTACACAAAAGAACTTAGGAGGAGGCCCGCGCTCTTTCTGTCATAAAAGAAGGTCTTTCTTTTAAAGCGTTCCTGAGTACAAGTCCAGTATAAAGCAACACGATACAAATTTTAATTAAAAAGAAGTTTTTCCAGCGGAGGTTTAGCAAACACTCCGAGTGTTTTTCTGCATGAAAAGCTTCTCAGTTAAAGAGCACAACACATATTGGATGAAAAGCTTCACAAAACCCCCTCGGAAATAAATCGCACCTTGTGTATATTTTTTTCCTTCGAGGCATACTTAAAATATTTAATACCCATAGCTGCCGTTACTCGCGTCCATATTCCATACAAATTGTCTCAGTTACATTCTCAACCGTTTCTATTAAGAAATCTACCTTTATCTTCTTTCTTGTGCATCGGTAATCAGATACTCAGTAGCATTTCCCACCATTGTTGGAACCCTTTTGAAAAGTTGCACTCCCCTTAATTGCAACCCACTACACGAACAGCTGAATACCATACAAAATTTCTATACCTTTATCGTAGTTCGTCTAAAAATGCTGACAAATTACTTTACATTTATATAATTTTCTGTAGTTAGCTGTAATCTTTATTTTCACTCACTCCAAATTGTTAGCGCATCACAACTTCAATTACCAATTTTCACACTCAATTTTCATATGCCATGTTCATACAATTTGTCACCCTTAATTTTACAAATGCATCCACCGCCCACTCCAATTAGGCGAAGATTTTTGGTGTCGCCTTTCAAGTGGGGGGGGGGGGGGGGGGGGGGGGGGGAGAAAGGCAGGGACTATATGAAAATTCTGCTTAACTTGTGATCAACTGCAAAAGGTGCTGATGGTAGAGAAAGATCTCATGTTGAGCATACCAATACTAATTTTTTCTGGACGTTGGAGATAAGCTCTCTGTAAGGTTTGAGTTGATTCAAACCATTTTGAAATTTTTATCCGTTTGAAAAGGCTATCTGGTGCCTGCGTTTTCGCCGAAAATATTTTGATGTTCCAAACACGAGAGGAAATTAACAATATCCAACTCTCAGGGGAGGGAATCAATGTCGGACACTTAACACATTGAATTTGTTATTGGTTTTCTTCCTGTGCATGCTTAGACAGCTAAAATTCCAAAGTTAGGTTAATAGAAAAAGAGCTACAGGCGATGGAAATCCGTACAGAATCGCTCATACAACAAAGAACTTAGGAGATCTACAAGAGCTACTTGGAGAGAGCATTGTGCGAGGATTAATGCTCTTCCAACAGCGTTGCCGCTCCTTAAATCCCTATCTAGAGATCACAAAAATACAGTTAGCTTTTTGAAAAAGACAGATCGAAACTACACAAGGCAAGCGGAAGAGACATGTAAGCACTTCCTTGCAATTTTTTTTTCCAAGACCGGATAGGGTCTATCCTTGCCCGTTACAGCAGGGAATGTACTATATATCCCCAGGCCTATCCATCTTATATAAGGCATCTCTACTGATCGGCGTCATACCAAAGCCAGGACACCACGAGAAATTGCTCTTGTCCTACAGACCATTTAGCCTTAGTTCGTTTCCCCTATAGATTATGTAGAAAACCTGGGATCAGAAAATTTTGGAGGTTAACCTAAACAAAATTCTGTGTAGAAATCAATTTACCGATCAATCAGGAAAATCCATGGATGCGGCTGTTCAAAGACTCCCGAAAATAGGTTAAAAGGCTTTTTAGTCTAAAACTATAGCATTCTGCACTTTTATTGACATCTCACAAGCTTTCGATAAGACGACACATCCAATTATCGAACAGGCTAAGATTTGCAAGGATAAAATCCCAGTCATGCTAAGGAGAAGAAAAAACAAGTAAAGGTGTCTAAGTTCGGGTGTAACCGAACATTATATACTCAGCGTGAGCTTCAATTGTACATTTCATTTCAGATAAATAACTTTTCTACATAACACGTGGCACCTGCCGTTTAAAAAAAAAATGTCTCCCCATTTCCTCTTACAATAAAACTTGATAAGTGAAATATCATAGATTCAAACTAATTTTTGCTATGTTATAGCTTATTATTCTAGTATACGACCCTTTTAAACTTGTTTTATATCTAAGTTGCCGTGGTCTTTAACCGATCTCGTCCATTTTTTCCAGAAATATTTCCTGCTATAAGCAAAATATATGTACACAATTTCATTACGATATGTTAATTTTTCTTCGAGTTATGGCTCCCGAAATATAGAAACTTTCTTAGTCATAAAAGGGGCGGTGCCACGCCCATTTTTTTAAGTTTAGAGTTTTTTCTATTTATTGTTATAAATCCACTTGGAAAATGAAATACCATTGATATAAAGCCCTCTTAAAAATCTTTTATATAAAAGTGGGCGTCGTCCTTAACCGATTTCGTAAATTTTTCTTCAAAGCATTCCTTATAGTATAGGCAACCTCTCTCTGCCGAATTTTGTGACGATAGCTATAACGGTTTATTATTTATGATTAATAATATTTGTAAAATTGATTTTAACACAAGTTGGTGTATTATTTACGAAATAATCAGGTTTTTTGTTTTTTACAAAATGTTATATATATAAAAAGTGACCGTTGTTATCATCCGATTTCGCTCATTTTCAATACCAATCTGTTCTGGGTCCAGATAAGGTAGTGTACCGAATTTGGTGAAGATGTCTCAATATTTCCCCAAGTTATCGTGCTAACGGACGGACGGATGGACATGGCTCAATCAAATTTTTTTCGATACTGATGATTTGAATATATGGAAGTCTATATCTATCTCGATTCGTTTGTAAATGTACAACCAACCTTTATCCAATCAAAGTTAATGTACTCTGTGTGCAAAGCACGCTGAGTGTAAAAAGTCTGGGGCTCAAGGGAGTATACTCTTTCCTATCTTTTGGACCCTATATATAGATGATCTTCTGCAGGAACTGAAATCCAATGAATTTGGCACAAAAGGCTATACATATGACTTATAAATCTGCGCATCGGGGATGCACGAAGAAACAATATTACATCCCAACCAGCTCTGCACATCATAGAAAGTTGGTGTGATACCAGTGGACTATCAGTACGAAAAAAAACTGTTGTATTGCCTTCTACCCGGGGAAGAAAATTATCTATGCCAGCACCATCTCTGGGTGGCACCAAAAAAAAACTGAGAAGGACCTATCACTTCAAAGACTTCAAAGTATCTCTCAGCTAAAAATCGGAAGTATTACAGAGAGTAAAAAGAAAATTCATAGGTGTTAAATGGGGTTATCACTGCTACAACAACAACAACAACAGAAAATTCATGGAATATCGCGTATTGCAACTACAAAATGCAATGGCTCCTTCGCTCAAAATCTCGAAATTTTTAAGTCTTTATTGTGAACGAAACTCTTCGATAGACAGGAAATTACCCTGACTTAGAGGTCCGGCTCGCGGATGGATACAAATTTGATGACAGAAAAACGGGAACTGGTTTCTATGGGACGGGCTTCAAGAAATCGATACAAATGGGATGCTACCTTACTCTTTTTGAGGCAACTTTGAGTGCTTTACAGTATGACAGAACTACTTCTAAGATATTGAATCAATTCGTTGCTGTCTTAAATGATCTGGAAGCCATAAGCAAGCTTTTGTTAGGATGGGGTCCCGTACATCAGAGACATAATGAACAGGCAGACTACCTAGCCAAGCAAGCATTCTTTGGTCTAGAGCTATTCTATAGGCTCGCAAAAGCACAGACTAGGGAACCTTTTAAGTAACTACGAAACATAGCAGTTGAGACAAGATGCCCAGAGCAAAGCCATGATACATTTTTTAACAACGAGAGTATCAGTCAAACTCACTAATGTAAGCAGAGAGGATGTACGAATTCTCTTTCGGTAATATACTGGGATAATATAGTCCACAATATCACCTAAAAAAGTTAAATCTATCTGATACACAAATTAGTTGCTTTAGTGAGCTGGAAGATGAAACACCGGTTAAAATTCTCTGCGAATGCGTTGCTCCGACAAGGCCCATATAAGGTGGCGTAGCTCTTAATCAATTTCGCAACATGGAGCAAAAAGCCTGAAGATGTACCTAAATATTTTAAAAGCATCCACATACATAAAAAAGGTAATGCATAATAGATCTAAATAAATGACATATTGCATCAAAGCCTAATAAAAACAATTATCACATGCTTTAGATCTCTAGTAGATCGATAATATCAGCCTTTACCCTGAAGAGATCATCTAATAGCGCGCTTACTTCATTAAAGGTTCGGGCATCGTCAAAATATGGAGATAACGCTTAGGCCCGGTTTTTCAGTAGTTGGTTAGGCTAAGCTTAAACTAAGTTTGCTTAAACTCTAGTCAAATTTAAACTCCACTTAAACTACTCAGCACTTTTACAGTCACAGTTTAAGGCCGCCTTTGGGGTGGGCTTTTTTGTACAGTAACATTGGTTTTTTATTATCTAGATAATTTGTAGATACAACAGTTGGATTTTTCTTACCCAACAAACACTTAAAAGTTATTTCCCCAGCGAAATATATATCTCGCTCCGGATGTGATATCCAACATCATTATCTAATTATTCCTTTGAGAAGGTTTTCTTAAATTTAGAGTTCTCGAGTTGATTATCATTATTAAATTATTATCCAATCTTTGACAGATTTTGGGAAATACACAGTTTTCAAATGAATATCCAACATATTTCTCCAGTTGATATCCTACATTGGATATCGAGTTGAGGTGGGGCTGAAAAAAAATCTGCAAGGTTGTACTACCACAACCAACGGCTGCTTATTGTGAAAAATAAACATCTGATTGAAAGCAGCAATGAAGCGTAATTTATCACAAACAAATCATCTATAATATAAAAATAAGTCGGGTTTTCCTTCCTGACGCTATAACTACAGAACGCAAGAACCAATTTCCACGGTTCAGCATTCGCTGGAAAGGCCTCTGGCTCCGTGAGGTTTATAGCGAAGAAAATTATACGCCAAAACGTGGAACCGGGTACCCCTAGAATGTGTATATAGAATATAGATATCAAATGAAAGCTGTTGATGAGTGCTTTAGTAGAGGTTAATTTTTATACCCCTGGGTGACTAGGGTCTCAAGATATAGGCCAAAAAGTGGACCCGGGTACCCCTGGAATGTGTTTATAGAATATGGATAACAAATGAAAGCTGTTGATGAGTGCTTTAATAAAGGGTAAATTTCATACCCCTGGGTGACTAGGGTCTCGAGATATAGGCCAAAACGAGGACCCGGGTACGCCTGGAATGTGTTTATAGAATATGGATAACAAATGAAAGCTGTTGATGAGTGCTTTAGTATAGAGTAATTTTTATACCCTGGGTGACTAGGGTCTCGAGATATAGGCCAAAAAGTGGACCCGGGTACCCCTGGAATGTGTGGATAACAAATGAAAGCTGTTGATGAGTGCTTTAATAGAGGGTAATTTTCATACCCCTGGGTGACTAGGGTCTCGAGATATAGGCCAAAATGTGGACCCGGGTACCCCTAGAATGTGTTTATAGGATATGGATATCAACTGAAAGCTGTTGATGAGTGCTTTAGTAGAGGGTAATTTCCATACCCCTTGGTGACTAGGGTCTCGAGATATAGGCCAAAACGTGGACCCGGGTACCCCTAGAATGTGTTTATAGAATAAGGATAACAAATGAAAGCTGTTGATGAGTGCTTAAGTAGGGGGTAATTTTCCTACCTCCGTGTGACTAGGGACTCGAGATATAGGCCAAAACGTGGGCCCGTGAACGCCTAGATAGTGTTTTTACATTATGGATATCAAATTGAAGCTGTTGATGAGTGCTTTAGTACAGGGTAGTTTTCATACCTATTGGTTACTGACGTCTCGAGATATATGCCAAAACGTGGATCAGGGTAACACTAGGATGTGTTTTTACATTATGGATATCAAATTGAAGCTGTTGATGTGTGCTTTAGTACAGAGTAAGTTCTATGTCGCTGGGTAACTAGAGTCTCGAGATATAGGCCAAAACGTGGACCCGGATACACCTAGAATGTGTTATTACATTATGGGTATCAAATTGAAGCTGTTGCTGTATGCCTTAGTACAGAGTAAGTTTTACACCGCTGAGTGACTAGGGTCTCAGATATTGGCCGAAACATGGACCCGGATACCATTAGAATGTGTGTGTATTATGGATATCAAATGAAAGCTCTTGCTGAGAGCTTTAAAGTAATTTTCATTGTGATATTCGATTTAGTCGCATCAACCTGGCAAAACTGATAAATATACATGCGAAGCCGAAATAAAGACATGAATTAATAATACCCACATACCTATTTACATACGTTCTATTCGATTTGCCTGAAATTTGGTATATAAATTTGCCTATATTAGTATTTACGATGCTTTTTGCCGGGAAGTTGGATAGAGACGGACTGGGACTGGGATTAGGACTAGGACTGGGACTGAAACTAAGACTCGGAATGGAACTGGAACAAAATACATACCACCCTCTGGGACTGGCAATAAGATATGAAGAAGAATGAGAAAAACTTGAGAGAAGAGAAAAGAAAGAAGGAGACTGAGAAAGAGATAGAATGATACGAAGATGGAGATAAATGAAGCGAAAAATACGGTGGGAGGAGTGAATACAAAGATTCGGAAAAGGTATAGATGGGCGAGGGCAGAGTCAGACGGAAAAAGCTTATTCAAGTGTATGCAGATAGACCAAGTTTAGGCAGAACAACGTCTTCCGGGCCTGCTAGTATATATATATTTTTTTTATTTTCGTGAAAGTACTGCAGTATTGGAATGTTACACTAGAGTATAACCACAAGTGGGGAACTATTATTTTTCAACTTAAGTAATAGCGTTTTTCGCTTTATAAAAAATTCCCTCTTTTGCTGAGTACACTACGATTCTCAAGTTGAGCCACTGTTTCGTAACGACTCTTAAGATTTTAGAGGTATGCTAGTTATCAACATGAGATCTAATGGTACTCAAGCCTAGATGCCTGTTAGGTATATTCGACGTCATTTCGAACGAACGCAAATCATCGATAGGTTAACTAGAGTTTAACTCTGGCAGCTCGGCCGCTTAGCTCAGCTTAAACTTTAGTTAAAGTAGAATGAAAAACTGCAGAATAAATTTAAGCGTAGTTTAACTGACAAACTGCCCTTAATGCTTTTACATTGGGTCCTGTCTCTACTATCTTTAATTTTTTCCTTTCTCTGCAAAAATTTCGTCTCTTTTGTGCACAATTTTCAATTCGTTACTCAATAATTCAACAAAAATGATTTTGCAGCATAGCCAACAACACTTAAAATATATGGGCGCAATACAAATGTACTTACTTCATAAAAATGTTATGGGAAATTCTTAGAGAAGGGTTGTTTTTGGTGCAGAACTTTT
Source organism: Eurosta solidaginis (assembly GCF_040869045.1). Lineage (NCBI taxonomy): Eukaryota > Metazoa > Arthropoda > Insecta > Diptera > Tephritidae > Eurosta > Eurosta solidaginis. Next base: position 202,742,123 of record NC_090321.1, on the reverse strand, counting down.
CACATGATTGGGTAGGTGGTGGGCACGTTGGGTGGCTGTTATATGAATGTTCGCTGTTATGTTCGAATATTTCTAGAGGGCTGTAATAGCAGGTTTATAATTAAAATAAACTCAAAAGTCCTATGCTGGATTGTATAAATAAGCAATTTGAAATTATAACGCTGGATTTGCTGTTTATGATATTCACAAAATTTTAATTAGATTTGATTGCCAGTTGGGAATATGTGGGTGTTTGATGAAGCAATTATTACATGTACAATGAATTGATTGCTAATGGGAAATGTTGGAGTAAATAAAATCGTTTAAAATTGAACATAAATATATAATTTGTAGAAAGAAATAAAATGACAAAATACGAATGATTTTTTTGGAGTGCTTGTTTGAGAAATTTTTGCTTTAGGCTAATTGAAATATTTTTTACTACCACTTAAACTTCATAAAACTCAACATAAAAAAGTATAGCCGAAATTGTTTAAACAAAAATTAAATTTTTTTCCAAAAAGGGGCAATTTTTATGTGTGCTCACTTGCTTCAAGAGTTTGTCTCAAGAAAATACATTTTCGGAATTTCAAAAACGCCTTTCCCAGAATTTTTTTCATAAACGCCTTATCTTTTCAAACGAATTCTAAAATAAATATTGCTTTGGTTAGTACAATTCTCGTTATTCGAAAAAAATCTTATTTAATTACCTAATATCATCATTGCATTAGACGGATTCCGAAAACCATCCAGCAAAGATCCCGAAAGGATCCCAAAATTATCCCGATATAATCCCGGACGAATCCCAGAAACCATCCAGATATGATCCCTAAAGAGTTCCCAAATGATCCCTAAATTACACTGACGGAAACCCAGATTGATCTCGAAAACCATCCAGAACTCATGCCGATAGGCTCTCAAATGAACACCAAAATAATCCAGAAAGTCACGAAATGACCCCGACGGTATTCCACAAACGGTCCAGAAAGTATCCCTGAAGGATCCCAAAAAAGTCTTGAAATGACACTGGCGAGATCCCGGACGAATCCTGGACGAATCCCGAAAACCATCCAGAAATTATCCCGGAAAGATCCCCAAATAACCTCGGAATACTCCCGAAAAAGCCCCGAAATAACCCCGACGGGATCCTGGACGGATACCGAAAGCAATCCAGAAACGATGCCGTAAGGATTCCCAAATGATCCCGAAAAAGTTCCAAAATAACCCCGACGGGATCCCAGATTGATCCCGAAAACCACTTAGAACTGATCGCGAAGAAGGATGCCGGACGAGTCCCCAAATGATCCCGAAATAGTCCCGAAAATGACCCTGACGAGCTCCCGGACGGATCCCAAACACCATCCAGAAAATATCCCATATGGGTCCCTAAATGATCCCGAAATATTCCAGAAAAAGTACCGAAATTACCACGACGCGATCTTGGACGGATCCCGAAAACCATCCATAAATTATCGCGGAAGGGTCTCGATATGAACCTGACGGGATTACAAATAAGGTGAAGCTAATTATAAAAGCATGTAAATAAGGCAACAGGCGCGTTGAAGCGAATGAAGAGTTACAAACAAACATACAGGTAGAGCTAATAAAAGCGTGTTAGTAAAAACAATTGAAGTAGGGAGGATGGCGGGAGGAGACGGAGAGCACCACCGATCGTTTTTCCAAAATTGTTTAGATCTCAATCTGTATGAGTCTGATGCCAAAAATTATTGATTTAGGAGAACATTTATATTGAGTTATAACAATTTATAGATTTTGCACCAGAGGGGGAGATGGGGAGGGGGATGAGGAGAAGGAGGGTGTCACTGCTCACTTTGTAAGCCCTCGACTTATTTGACCCATTGTGTTTGTAATATTGGTGAAGGTCCGAAAATAAAGTTATAATGTGTAAAAATTATTAAAAACTAATTGTTCGAAGGGTCGTGGAAACCCCCACCCCTTCCATTCAGTCAAAAGACGAAAAAATATAATAACTAAATTATAACTGTTCCTAGGGGCGGGGACCTCCCTCCTTTTCAAAAGCATATAGCTAGTATATCCTTCTAGACTATTGTCACAAAAACAAACAAACGTCTGGACATACAAACATCCAAACATCCAAACTTTCGCATTTATAATATTATTAAGATTAAGATTAAGATTAAAATTTGCTATTGCAACGTTTCCAATATCAAACGCACAAAACTCTGAACCACCCCAAAAGTAACCTGATGCAATATGCTTCCATCGAGATTTAGATTGAGCTTTTCCCCCAAATGCTCTCACAGGGCTTGCTAAACCTTTGCCGAAGGGCTAAACTGTTCTGAAATATTTTTCTGCGGTAACATTTCGGTATCCTCTCATAAATGTTTCTGGATCATTTGGGGTTTTTTTTTATACATATAATATTGGGAATCATTTCGCTATAATTTTAAGGTAGTTTTTGAGATCAGCTGTTTCAAGGTTAATTCTATACTTTTTCCCTATCAATCTGGAAGTGTTTCGATGCTGTTTTGGAGCTATCCCTTGGTAAGATTTTGATAGTTTTTCGGATCGATTTGGAACTATGTGGGATCAATTAGGAACTATCTCCGCCCATTTTGGCATTATTTTCGGGAAAATTTTGGCATTGTTTTAGGTATCTTATGGATTCCGTTTTGGGATCAATTAAGAAATATTTCGGGATAATTTCAGAAATATTTGTGGATTATTACAGCACTGTTTGCGGTATCATTGAGAGTCAGTTAGAGAACGTTTTGGTATCAGTTCGGAACTATTTTGGGACCAATATTATGATTTCGTTTTAATTGCAGACAATTTTGAGATCGAGTGGAAACCATTCTGGGATCATTTAGAAAATACCTCCAGCTTATTTTGGCATAGTTTTTAGTAACATTTGGGATCAATTGTACACTTTTTCGGGATCAATTCAAGACTATTTTGGTAGGGCCTTCTGATCTCCTTTTCATGGGCTTAAGCATTATATTGAAATTATTTTGATATAATTTCGGTTCTACTTTTTGAACAATTCGGAATTGTGTTCGTGATCATCTCGGTTTTGTTTTCATATACACTTCCAGATTTTATAGGGAATTTTCTAAACTTTAAGGATTGTTTTCGAATCATTGCGAGATTATTTCGTAGTTGTTTCCAAATGGTTTTTTGATATTACATAAGATAAAACGTATGCCGAATCCCATATAAGCGCGGCCAAAACTGCTTGTCGCGCTGCAATTTCGCTGTAGTTCATCATGGAGCCTACGCATACTGTTGATAAAAAAAAAATAAATATAATCAAAATTGGACGAATACACGCCCCCTACACTAGTGGGCGGTTAAACTAAAACCGCAGCGATTATAATGAAACTTGGTACATACATTTGTGCTAACCTGAAAAGTCAACAAGTAAAATTTCGTAGAGATCGAGCCTTAAACACGCCCACAAAAATACAAATGTTTTAGGGAAAAGTGGATGATGCAATCTTTTAAAACGAAGTCTCATTCACGTTCTTATTTTGCTTGAATATGGCATGCTATTAACGTTTACCCCCCCCCCCCCCCCCCCCCCCTCGATTGCAAGTAAAACATGAATTGGTAGATAATAATTTTTTTTTTTCTATTTAGAACTTTAACAATACCTTTATAATATTTAAATTCAACTTTGCCCTTTAATTTTTATGTAATAGCAGGTATCACTATAAAGTAAACAAGTAAGGACGGGACTGTCTTCGGCTCGTTCGCAATCTCCAAATAATCGGATGTATAAGATAAGAAATATATAGTGAACAGATGTACATACCTAAACGATTTTTAAGATAAATATTAAATAAAAAATGTCAAAAAACCCCCTTATCTGAACGATCGTTTGTACGGGATATATATTATACATAGTTCCGATCGAAATGATTTTTATAGGAAATATTCTATGATATATTAAAATATATATCATCGAGTTTCACGTTTATACTTTCTAAATTGCGGCAGGAATGACCAAACTCGTCTTATCTGAACGATCGGTTGTATGGGAGATATATGTTATAGTGGTCCGATCCCACCGGATCCGACAAATGTCTAATATAATACAAGAATACATCCTTGTGCCAAATTTCATTGAGATATCTCAAAATTTGAGGGACTAGTTTGCGTTCAAATAGACAGACGGACGGAGAGACGGACGGACGGACAGACGGACATGGCTATATCAACTCAGTTCGTCGCGCTGATCAATTCGGTATACTTAATGGTGAGTCTATCTTCTATATTTCTCAACGTTACAAACATCGGACCAAAGTTAAAATACCAATTTCATGTTCGTAAAAGGTATAAAAAGTGTAAATATCGCAACTTAGCGCACATTCTCACTAGTCTTAATTTTGAGCTAACATTACTTTTGATAATATATCCAAAAATTGTGATGGAGTTAGGATGAGTTTTTTATACTCAGTTGAGCAGAGCTCACAGATTATATTAACTTTGATTGGATAACGGTTGGTTGTACAGGTATAAGGAAATCGAGATAGATATAGACTTCCATATATCAAAATCATCAGGATCGAAAAAAAATTTGATTGAGCCATGTCCGTCCGTCCGTCCGTCCGTCTCTCCGTTAACACGATAAAATGAGTAAATTTTGAGGTATCTTGATGAAATTTGGTATGTAGGTTCCTGAGCGCTCATCTCAGATAGCTATTTAAAATGAATAATATCGGACTATAACCACGCCCACTTTTTCGATATCGAAAATTTTGAAAAACCGAAAAAGTGCGATAATTCATTACCAAAGACGGATAAAGCGAAGAAACTTGGGAAGCGAGTTGAACTGATGACGCTGAATAGAAAACTAGTAAAATTTTGGACAATGGGCGTGGCACCGCCTACTTTTAAAAGAAGGTAATTTAAAATTTTTGCCAGCAGTAATTTGGCAGTCGTTGAAGATATAATGAAATTCGTCAGGAAAGTTACTCCTATTACTATATGTATGCTTAGTAAAAATTAGCAAAATCGGAGAACGACCACGTCCACTTAAAAAAAAAAAAATTTTTTTTAAGTCAAATTTTAACAAAAAATTTAATATCTTTACAGTATATAAGTAAATTATGTCAACATTCAACTCCATTAATGATATGGTGCAACAAAATGCAAAAATAAAAGAAAATTTTAAAATGGGCGTGGCTCCGCCCTTTTTCATTTAATTTGTCTAGGATACTTTTAATGCCATAAGTCGAACAAAAATTTACCAATCCTTGTGAAATTTGGTAGGGGCTTAGATTCTAGGACAATAACTTATTTCTGTGAAAAAGGGCGAAATCGGCTGAAGCCACGTCCAGTTTTTATACACAGTCGACCGTCTGTCCTTCCGCTCGGCCGTTAACACGATAACTTGAGCAAAAATCGATATATCTTTACTAAATTCAGTTCACATACATATCTGAACTCACTTTGTATTGGTATAAAAAATGGCCGAAATCCGACTAACACTACGCCCACTTTTTCGATATCGAAAATTACCAAAAAGGAAAAAAATGCCATAATTCTATACCAAATACGAAAAAAGGGATGAAACATGTTTATGAAACATGGTTTATTGACGCAAAATATAACTTTAGAAAAAAACTTTGTAAAATGGGTGTAACATCTACCATATTAAGTAGAATGAAATGAAAAGGTCTGCAGGGCGAAATAAAAAACCCTTGAAATGTTGGCAGGAATACTGTTCGTGGTATTATATATATAAATAAATTAGCGGTATCCAACAGATGATGTTCTGGGTCACCCTGGTCCACATTTTGGTCGATATCTGAAAAACGCCTTCACATATACACCTACCACCACTCCCTTTTAAAATACTCATTAACACCTTTTATTTGATACCCATATCGTACAAACATATTCTAGAGTCACCACTGGTCCACCTTTATGGCGATATCTCGAAAAGTCGACCACCTATAGAAATAAGGCCCACTCCCTTTTAAAAAGACTCATTAACACCTCTCATTTGATACCCATATCGTACAAGCCCATTGTAGAGTCACCCTGGTCCACCTTTATGGCGATATATCGAAAAGACATCCACCTATAGAACTAAGCCCCACGCCCTTTTAAAATACTCATTAAGACCTTTCATTTGATACCCATATCGTACAAACATATTCTAGAGTCACCCCTGGTCCATCTTTATGCCGATATCTCGAAAAGGCGTCCACCTATAGAACTAAGACCCACGCCCTTTTAAAATACTCATTAACACCTTTCGTTTGATACCCATATTGTACAAACGCATTCTATAGTCACCCCTGGTCAACCATTATGCCGATATCTCGAAAAGGGGACCACCTGTACAACTACCACCACTCCCTTTTAAAACCCTCATTAATATCTTTAATTTGATACCCTTATCGTACAAACACATTCTAGAGTCACCCCTGGTCCACCTTTATGGCGATATCTCGAAAAGGCGTCCACCTATAGAACTAAGACCCACGCCCTTTTAAAATACTCATTAACACCTTTCGTTTGATACCCATATTGTACAAACAAATTCTAGAGTCAACCCTGATCCACGTTAATGGCGATATCCCTAAATGGCGTCCACCTATAGAACTATGGCCCACTCCCTCATAAAATACTCTTTAATACCTTTCATTTGATACACATGTCATACAAACACATTCCAAGATTACCCTCGGTTCATTTTCCTACATGGTTATTTTCCCTTATGCTGTCACCATAGCTCTCAACTGAGTATGCAATGTTCGGTTACACCCGAACTTAACCTTCCTTACTTGTTTATTCTCTTCTTAACTTTTAACTTCGAATAAAAATTCACTTAATTTTCCCACTTATAAAAAGTAACGGTACTCATCACCTGATCGATGAATAAATAAAAAGGTAGGGTTGCCATGTATGGAAAACTTCCAAATATAATAAAGGACTTGAGATATTTACATTTACTAACAAGCTCTGAATTTAAGTTTGTTTCAGTGACCTTTTTCATAAAAAACCGTGGGCTAAATTATCAATTAACAAAATTCCAGATTTAAGGAAGTCCTGATAAAAGCGCGCAAGTCTATTATTAACAAGTAAGGAAGGCTAAGTTCGGGTGTAACCGAACATTACATACTCAGTTGAGGCTATGGAGACAAAATAAGGAAAATCACCATGTAAGAAAATGAACCTAGGGTAACCCTGGAATGTGGTTGCATGACATGTGTATCAAATGGAAGGTATTAAGGAGTATTTTAAGAGAGAGTAGGCCATAGTTCTATGGATGGACGCCATTTAGGGATATCGCCATAAAGGTGGACCAGGGCTGACTCTAGAATGTGTTTGTACGATATGGGTATCAAATGAAAGGTGATAATGAGTATTTTAAAAGGGAATGGGCTTTAGTTCTATAGGTGAACGCCTTTTCAAGAAATCCCCATAAAGGTGGACCAGGGGTGTCTCTAGTTGTACGATATGGGAATCAAATGAAAGGTGTTACTGAGCGTTTTAAGAGGGAGTGGGCATTAGGTCTATAGGTGGACGCCTTTTCGAAATGTCGCCATTAGGGTGGGCCAGGGGTGACTCTAGAATGTGTTTGTACGATATGGGTATCAAACGAAAGGTGTTACTGATCATTTTAAGAGGGAGTGGGCATTAGGTCCATAGGCGGACGCCTTTTCGAGATATCGCCATTAGGGTGGGCCAGGGATGACTCTGGAATGTGTTTGTACGATATGGGTATCAAATGAAAGGTGGTAATGAGTATTTTAAAAGGGAGTAATCCTTAGTTCTATAGGTGGACGGCTTTTCGAGATATCGCCATAAAGGTGGACCAAGGGTGACTCTAGAATATTTGTACGATATGGGTATCAAACGAAAGGTGTTACTGAGCATTTTAAGAGGGAGTGGGCACTAGGTCTATAGGTGGACGCTTTTTCGAGATATCGCCATTAGGGTGGGCCAGGGGTGACTCTAGAATGTTTGTACGATATGGGTATCAAACGAAAGGTGTTACTGAGCATTTTAAGAGGGAGTGGGCATTAGGTCTATAGGTGGACGCCTTTTCGAGATATCGCCATTAGGGTGGGCCAGGGGTGACTCTAGAATGTTTTTACGATATGGGTATCAAACGAAAGGTGTTACTGAGCATTTTAAGAGGGAGTGGGCACTAGGTCTATAGGTGGACGCCTTTTCGAGATATCGCCATTAGGGTGGGCCAGGGGTGACTCTAGAATGTTTGTACGATATGGGTATCAAACGAAAGGTGTTACTGAGCATTTTAAGAGGGAGTGGACATTAGGTCTATAGGTGGACGCCTTTTCGAGATATCGCCATTAGGGTGGGCCAGGGGTGACTCTAGAATGTTTTTACGATATGGGTATCAAACGAAAGGTGTTACTGAGCATTTTAAGAGGGAGTGGGCATTAGGTCTATAGGTGCACGCCTTTTCGAGATATCGCCATTAGGGTGGGGCCAGGGTTGACTCTAGAATGTGTTTGTACGATATGAATATCAAATTAAAAGTATTAATGAGGGTTTTAAAAGCGAGTGGCCCTTAGATGTATATGTGAAGGCGTTCTCGCGATATCGACCAAATGTGGATCAGGTGATCCAGAAAATCATCTGTCGGGTACTGCTAATTTATTTATATATTCAATAACACTAACAGTATTCCTGCCAAGATTCCAAGGGCTGTTGATTTCGCCTTGTAGAACTTTTTTCATTTTCTTCTACTTAATATGGTAGGTGTCACACCCATTTTACAAAGTTTTTTCCAAAGTTATATTTTGCGTCAATAAACCAATCCAGTTACCATGTTTCATCCCTTTTTTCGTATTTGGTATAGAATTATGGCATTTTTTTAATTTTTCGTAATTTTCGATATCGATAAAGTGGGCGTGGTTATGGTCGGATTTCGGCCATTTTTTATACCAAGATAAAGAGAGTTCAGATAAGTACGTGGGCTAAGTTTAGTAAAGATATATCGGTTTTTGCTCAAGTTATTGTGTTAACGGCCGAGCGGAAGGACAGACGGTGGACTGTGTATAAAAACTAGGCGTGGCTTCCACCGATTTCGCCCATTTTCACAGAGAACAATTAGCGTCATAGAGTCTATGCTCCTACCAAATTTCAAAAGGATTGGTAAATTTTTGTTCGACTTATGGCATTAAAAGTATTCTAGACACACTAAATGAAAATGGGCGGAGCCACGCCCATTTTGAAATTTTCTTTTATTTTTGTATTTTGTTGCATCATATCATTACTGGAGTTGAATTTTGACTTAATTTACTTATATACAGTAAAGATATTAAATTTTTTGTTAAAATTTGAATTTAAAAAAAATTTTTTTTAAAAAGTGGGCGTGTTCTTCATACAATTTTGCTAATTTTTATTTAGCACATATATAGTAATAGTAGTAACGTTCCTGCCAAATTTCATCATGATATCTTCAACGACTGCCAAATTACAGCTTGCAAAACTTTTTAATTACCTTCTTGTAAAAGTGGGCGGTGCCACGCCCATTGTCCAAAATCTTACTAATTTTCTATTCTGCGTCATAACGTCAACCCATCTACCAAGTTTCATCGCTTTAACCGCCTTTGGCAATGAATTATCGCATTTTTTCGGTTTTTCGAAATTTTCGATATCGAAAAAGTGGGCGTGGTTATAGTCCGATATCGTTCATTTTAAATAGCGATCTGAGATGAGTGCTCAGCAACCTGCGTACCAAATTTCATCAAGATACCTCAAAATTTACTCAAGTTATCGTGTTAACGGACGGACGGACGGACGGACGGACATGGCTCAATCAAATTTTTTTTGGATCCTGATTATTTTGATATATGGAAGTCTATATCTATCTCGATTCCTTTATATATGTACAACCAACCGTTATCCAATCAAACTTAATATACTCTGTGAGCTCTGCTCAACTGAGTATAAAAATTCTGTTCGAAATGATTTAATGGATGCATTACCCATCGTTTGTCAAAATTTTATAAAAATATCTATCGATGAACTCTTTTGACTTTTGGCCGCTTCGAGACACTGTGCCATATGGTGGAGACGCTCATTTTAGAATAAAGGCGTAATAAGCACACGAAGTACTTATAGTTGCACATAAACTAGGGCTTCATAAAATGATAGCAAATTTGTAAATAATAACGTTAATGTATGAGCAGTTGTACATATAGATCCATATATGTATGAGTTTATCTGTGTACTTATGTACGCACATTTAATGAGTACATCCATCCAAAGCTGAAATCATAGGTCAAAATAACAATATAAAATCTAATGATGCTACAATCTAATATATGTATAATGGTAGTTCTATGCAAGTTCAACAATGATTTCATTATATCATTTAACACAAATATTCATACATACAAAAGGTCCAATATTCCTTTAGTACATTTTCAAAGTGTTGTTGCTGCCATTAGTAGTAAGCACTAGGCTTGGCGAAATAAGTATGTTGTTATGAATAATCTTCAGCAAATTCAAGGCAAACACTTATTTGCTTATTGACACTGACTGAAATTTTGAGGAAGAAAAAGAAGTTCAAACAGAGCGAAAGACTCATGGATGTATGCCTGAGTGTGCGTTAACGCCGTTGGGCGTAAGTAAAGTAAAACAATCCAGACAGGGTGGTAGTGAAGTGCAGCGAAGTTAGTAGAGCGCAGAGCAACGTGTTTGGGGTGGTTTTTCTAGCTAAGGGCAAGCTATACAAATTCAAAAACATATTTAAGCAGACACATAAATATTTTTATTTTGTTAAGCCGCCAGTATTGTGCAGAGTATGCAAATGAACGTTATAATTGTAAGAAAGTTTCAAGGAACTGTTGTTGACTCAAAAGTAATGCCGAATCATTGCTAAATACTTCCAAAATGTTATTCAGTCTTTAATAGTTCTGAAGACAACATCAAAACAAAAAAAAATTGCCCGTAAATTATCTAAAAATTGTATAAGAAGAATATGTTTTTAAAGCAGGTGCAAAATGAGTTGCAAATAATCTAGAAATTATTAACACTAACAATGCCGTAAAAAATCATGGGCCCAGTAAATCAAATGACAGGTGTACCAAAAATGAAGCTAAAAGACTCAAAATGTTTCCAAACCAGAGTAACAAAAAAACATTTACCTCCGAAGAGATTTTAGGCACCGTGCTTTCTTAACATTTTTCCTACAAATTGGGTCCAATAAATATTTAATGGCTTCTCCGAAAGGCAGGTTTTCACTGAGAACCTATTCCTGACAGAACTACACTCGGAGTATTTGCAAACTACTGCTGAGATGTGGCCTCGCCTGAAAGCCTTTTTACTAATTCAAACCACTTTTTTTTTCAAAATTTATGATAGTATTTTGTTCGATGCCTGAACCGCCGACATTCGAAGCGGTTGGCGGAGCATGCTACTACCACATTACGGCGGCCGCTTTTTGCGAAAATAAAATATATTCACCTCAAAATCCCGATATTTAAAATCCTGATAAGATATAATGCCGACAATTTTCTGAAATCCCGGGATTTGGATTTGGTGTACTGGTATGGTAAAAAAGACAGTTGGTTGGCTATAGGTTGAAATCATTCTACGTTCAATCTAATATACATTCTAAGAATCTGATCTAGTCTTAATCTCGATGAAACTTTATAATAAAAAGTGTTCTGTGTTTTTTTTTTATAAAACACGTATCTCCATGAAAAAGGTGCAAAATGTTTCGAAACGCATACAGGAAATCATGGCTTTCCCTTAAAGCTTTCTAGCCAAATAGTCCTAGCCAGGGAGGCGCATGATTTTCTGAAACCTTCGGAGAGTATCTTTATCGTTACAAGAAAAAGAAGGAGACAACCCGATAAGTCGATAATTATTTGATAAATTTTCTATTAAAAACTGACAGTTTTTTGATAACGATTCAATAATTCGCCGATAAAAACTTGTTAACATACTGGTGAGAGATATATGGGCAAATTCCAAAAACTTTTACTTTTTTGGATACTCGGATTTTACACACGGGCAAAAAACTCAAGGTCAGGAAAAAGTACAAGGACATTAAGCTTGGCCTTTTGACTATACGATCTGAGGATTTTAAAAATCAAGAAAGTTGATAGTAAGTTTTTGCAGAACTTGAACCCTGATTTTTTTTTTTTTTAATTTTTCGATAAAATTTTGAGGCATCGCTGAAACGCTATGGAATTTAAACTGACTGTTCTTTTTGAGACGGATATTCTAAAAGTACGAGCAAAATTAATGTGTCCCTCCAATACTCAAAACTATCATCAATCAAAATAGCGATACTTTTTTTTTGTCATTGTCAATATTGACAGTTCTTTGCTTATAGCTTTTTGAGGCAACTGAGTATTGAAATTTGGTTTATGCACGATAGTAGCCTATCAGGGACTAAAAATACCTGGGGTTTCAAATTCGATGTGCCCCTTTCAGTTTTGAAAGTAGAGGTAGAAAAGTGGAAGCACTTGTTTGCGTAAATTTTTTTCAGGTGCATGTTTTTTGTGGGCACAGCTACAATTTTACTTTTATCACTTCATACCAGTTTGTTAATTTTTTCTCTACACCACAGTCGTATACCTTCAATTGCCTCATCTTGGAATATAAGGAAAGTTATTGATGTTTGTACATGGGGCAAATATACGAAATTTTCAACAAAAATTGGCAACCGTCCAAACGTGTAGAAAAAAAAATTTTATTTTAAACCAGATTTTATTTAAAAGTAAATGAAAAGAAACACAAATTTGGTACAAAAATAAAAAAAAAAAAAAATTCTACACTTTTGGACGATTGCCAATTTTTGGCGAAAATCTCGTATATTTGCCCCATGTAAAAACATCAATAACTTTCCTTATATTCCAAGATGAGGCAATTGATGGTATACTCCTGTGGTGTAGAGAAAAAATTAACAAACGGGTATGAAATATTTGACGGTTACCCGGCTTCATATTTTTGCCGATATCTCTAATACCGAGTTTCGGGTATCAACAAAATTTTACCTAAATATACCCCACATAGATATGTACATCCTGGTAAAATTTCAACACAATCGGTTAAGAAGTGTCTAAATAAGTCAAAAAAAATTTAAGGTTTTCCGGGTTTATATTTTTATCAATATCTCCAAAACCGGATCTCGGGTAATAAAACGTCTTACCTAAACATACTTCGTTCACATATCTATATGTTTTTAAAGTTTCAAAAGAATCGGTAGAAAGGTGTTAAAATAAACGTGTTACAAACTTTGCAGTAAAAAATATTTGGCGGTTATTCGGTTTTATATTTTTACCGATATCTACAAAACCGGGTCTCGTGTATCAAAAAAAATTTACATAGCTACCAGCTGCATATATCTCCATATTTTGTTAAAATTTCGATATAATCGGTACAGAAGTGTTGAAATAAATGTATATTTAACATTGCGCCCTCAATTTATCTATATTTTGCTCGATCTTTTGACTATATCTTTTTGAGGCATTATGTGAGACCAGTAACGGCAATGCACTATAGCTCCAATTTACCCCCCAATGTTCCTAACAAAAAGATATTTGCGTGATACCATGTTTCCAAAAAAAAAAATTTTCTCCAAAAAACCAAAGTTTGGCGGATTTCCCCGTATAAGTTTTCGTTAACAAATTGATAACATTGCTATAACAAATCGATAACATTTTGATAAAATATTGAAAAATTCGATAAATAATCGGTAACACTTTAATATGGATTTACACTAATATTTTATTCATTTTCCGCGAGTTTCGGGATAGTTTCGTGAACATTTTGATACTATCCAGAATATTTATTTATTTATTGTATTTGGATTAAGGTCGACACAGACACAAAACGGTCGACTACTAAGATAAATATTAACATAAATAAATTTTACAATTAAAAATAATTAAATACAAATGTATATATTAAATTAAACCATACATATGAAAGAAAGTACAAAATATCAGGCCAGACGTGAGAATATTGAATTGTGCAACGCGGTAAACGAACATTCAAAGCTGATGCAGTTATACAAGTTGCTGTTGTAGTGCGAACACCAGTTACGCAGAGGATTATTTTGGGCAAAGTGATAAATGCAAAGGCACAAAGTGCCTGGACGTTCTACCAGGAACAGCAAAATTTAGACTACTAACAAGATCAGAGGAGTTAATTTCGCCTATTATGAGCTTATAAATGTACATTACCCCGAGGAAAGTTCTTCGATTTTCTAAATTTGACAGATTAATAAGGATACGCCTATTTCTATATGGTGGAAAATGCACACTTAAATCCAAGTTAAGATCACGTAGTGCAAATATAATGAATTGCTTTTGTGCGACTCAATACGCTTTATAAAGTTTTGATACCCTGGGCACAATACACAAGAACAATACTTAGTCAGATAGGGATCATTAGACTCCTTAGCCCGTCGCTTCACGAAACCGAGTATACCCGTTTCTTGCTTACAGTTGATGCAATATGCATACCTAAAGTCAGTTTTGGCCAAAGGCGTGCTTTTTAGCGTATGCGATGTCAAACATGGCTTCACTCGGTGAAATGTCATTACTTTGAGCAGTTCAAAACTAGTAAATTTGCAATACACCAGCATTGAAATGAGTCAAAATCTACCTGAAGAAGCTCCACGCAGGAATACTCCGAAGGCAAGTATGAGTAGCAAAGCATCGGCATACATAAGAATTCGGGAATGTATGAGAGTTTGTGGTAAGTCATTTATAAATATGATTGACAGAGTCCATTGCTTTACTGAAGTCGGTATAGATCACATCCGTTTGCCTATTATTTAAAAATCCATCTGTTACAAAAGAACCATACTCTAGCAAGTTGGTAGTGGTTGATCTACGCGGCACAAAACCATCCTGGGCGATAATATTGTCACGGATATTAGCATCACTAAATTATCCCATCACTAATGCTATGCTAAGGCCATGCCAAGCAGTATTTACGTTAATAATCAAATCAAGTATACACATATATAAGGCAGCCCAGAGAGATGTCACACACAGATGCATTTACTTATATGCCTATGTGCGCGCGAGAGACTGCAAACTACAAACATTCACATCAATAATTCAATCTTTATGTATCTACATAAACGAATAAATAATTGCGTCTACACATTTGTACGTATACGAGCAGCGGAGCGGCAATGCACAAACACATGCATATATCTTATCTGAGTTGTCACAAGAGTGAGCAATAATTTGTGCACGTAGTTGTGGCTGGCGATTTTGTAGCCGAAACAACTAGTAAGTTCTGGAAATCGAAGAGCCTAGAAGTATGCAGCGTAAACTATAAAAGAGGCGCCAGCGAGTAAGAAGTAATTCAGTTTGATTTGAATTGTCAAGCAGTTACGAGTAAGACGATATCTAGCGAGCAATAGCACTATTATTTTGAAAGTCAGTTTCCTTTAAGATATGAGTTTGGTTATTAAGCTATTCGTTGCACAGTTTGAGTGTTATTTTGAAGTATTTTAATAAAGGCCATTTTTTCGTTTCAATATTGGAGTTATTTATTCAACAGTTTAGCGATACGATCCTAGCAAAAGGGCAAATAAGAGGATTTGCAAGTAAAATCGTTACAATTGGTGTCAGAAGAGGAATTGTTGAATAAATTCTAGAGGACAACAAGGACATGGCAAAGTTAAGTGAATTGAAGATCCCGCAACTGAAGAAGGAGTTGGAGAGCCGTGGATTGAATACAAGCGGCGTTAAACTCGAACTTCAGGCACGGCTACGAGAAGCAATGGAAGCAGAAGGAATTGATGTGGAAGAGCATGTCTTTCATCTTGATGGCGAGGAGACAACAAAAATTGAAGAGAAGAACGAAACATCGCAGACGGTTACCAGTACAGACTTGAACATGATTTTAGCTGCAATATCTGCTCAAACATCGACAGTGTCATCTCAACTGGCAGAACAGCAGACATATATGGCATCACAACTAGAATCGCAGGAGACACGCATAACATCGAAGATTGAAGCACAAGAAACGCGTATGTCAGAAATGTCGACACAATTTACATCCAAGATGGAAACTCAACTGGAAGAGCAAAAGACATATATGACATCTCAGTTCGCTGAGCAGTTGAAAGCGCAGGAGGCCCGCATATCCTCGCAGCTGGAGGCACAGGAGATAAGGGTAACATCAAAGCTGGAAGCACAGGATACAAAAATTGTCCAGCTCGAGGACAAAATTGATGCCGAGATAGAAGCTTTGAGAGGTCGTATACAGGAGTTGCAAATGAATCGCCCAGCAGTTTCAGCGAGTAATCCAAAGGTAAAAACACCATCCTTTGACGGTTCTGTTCCTTTCCAGGTCTTCAAGCTACAGTTTGAGAAGACCGCAGCAGTGAACAACTGGAATGCGGAAGATAAAGTTGCTGCACTGTTCGTGGCATTGAAAGGGCCTGCAGCGGAAATCTTACAGACGATTCCAGAGTACGAACGGAACAGTTATGAAACATTGATGGCTGCTGTAGAACGACGTTATGGAAGCGAGCATAGGAAACAGATATTCCAAATTGAGTTGCAAAACCGCTACCAAAAAGCAAATGAGACATTGCAGGAGTTTGCTTCAGATATTGAAAGATTGGCTCATCTTGCAAATGCGGACGCACCCGTGGAATACACGGAAAGAGTTAAGATTCAAAGCTTCATAAATGGCATACGGGACGTGGAAACGAAGCGAGCTACATACGCAAACCCAAAGCTGACATTTTCTGAAACGGTATCACATGCATTGACTCAGGAAACGGCCTCACTATTGAGTAAACCAGCATACAAAGCTCATCGTGTAGAAGTGGAAAGACCAGATTGGGTAGACACTATTTTGGAAGCATTGAAGGGATCACAACAGAAAAATGCCGGAGTTATTAAATGTTTCAAGTGCGGCAACCCAGGTCATATTGCACGACATTGCAGCAGCGGTCCCAATAGCTCCAACAATGTGGGTGGTCGTAAACGCAGAGCAGAAGGTGATGAGCAAATATCCAAGACCACTCAATCGTTAAACTAAATCGAGTCAGCCGCAAGGGGCGACAGCTGGCTCCCGCAATTGAATGCCCCATAATCTCTATCTCGCAGATTGGAAGAAGATCGAGCAACCTTACTGTTGAAGGACATGTGGACGGAAAGGAACGGTTATTGACTGTAGATACGGGTGCATCTCATTCCATCATTCGAGCGGATTTAGTCAACAAAAAGATAAGACCATTGCTTGGAGCAAGATTACGTACAGCCACGGGAGAGGACACCCAGGTAATTGGAGAAGTAGAATGTGAAGTCGCAATTGGGAACGTCATGGTAGTACAAAATTTTATAGTGGCAGAAATTGTTGATGAAATCATAATTGGAGTGGACTTCTTAATCGACCAGGGCATCAAGATCGACATGCAAAGCAAGACGATGCGATATAAAAACATGGATGTACCACTTAATTTCGGCTACGAGAGAGGCTACAGCAGTAAACGAGTGCTGGTGGAAGAGAGTCAGCAAATACCACCAAAATCCGAAGCAGTCATCTGGGCAAAGGTTGATGGAGATTGTGGGACAAACAAATTGTGGGTTGTCGAAGCAGCAAACAAATCAGCACTAAACATACTTGTAGGAAAAACCCTGGCTATGACAAAACAAGATGGACGTATTCCGGTAAGAGTACTCAATGAGTTCAAGTCACCACTCAAACTGACTAAAGGAGCTATTTTGGGAAGATGCCAAGAGGCTGAAGTGGTTATTAACTGTGAACAGCTCCAGGAACACGTTTCAGCTAGTAATACTGATCTTTCAAATGACATCACGGCATGGATGCAGGGGCTGGAGGAAGCATATCAGAGTAAGGCAAAACAACTGCTCCTAAAGTACGCGAACATATTTGACCAGGATGATTCTAAACCAGGCCGCACCAACGTTGTGAAACATCAAATTGACACTGGAGATGCGAAACCGATCCGTCAAGCTCCACGTAGTGTTCCACTGGCGAAGCGGGAAGTTGTGAGTCAAATCATTCAAGAAATGGACGACAGCGGCGTCATCGAACCATCAGCTAGTCCATGGAGCTCACCGGTAGTACTTGTAAAAAAGAAGGATGGAAAAATGAGGTTTTGCGTGGACTACCGGAAGTTGAATGACGTAACGAAAAAGGATAGCTACCCATTGCCAAGAATTGACGACACTCTAGACTCGCTATCTGGTACGAAATGGTTTTCCACGCTGGACTTGAAAAGCGGCTACTGGCAAGTGGAGGTGAAGGAGGAAGATAAAGAGAAAACAGCCTTCAGTGTCGGTGATGGTCTTTGGCAATTTACAGTGATGCCTTTTGGACTTTGTAATGCACCAGCTACTTTTGAGAGACTCATGGACCAGGTACTGAGAGGACTACATTGGAAAACATGCTTGGTGTACCTGGACGACATCATCGTATTGGGCAAGAACTTTGATGAACATCTTAAGAACTTGGAGGAAGTTTTACAGAGAATAGCTGGCGCTGGTCTGAAGTTAAGTCCCAAAAAGTGTGCGCTGTTTAAAAAGGAAGTCAATTATTTGGGTCACAAGGTAACGACAGAGGGCATCTGCACTGCGAACGAAAAAATAGAGGCTGTACAGGATTGGCCAAGACCACAGAACCTACATGAATTGAGAAGTTTTCTTGGGCTGTGCACATATTACCGCCGATTTGTACCAAATTTTTCCAGCGTAGCCCATAGCCTCCATGAGCTTACAAGAAAAAACAAAGCTTTTGAATGGAAGAAGGAGCAAGAAGTGGCTTTCCAAACATTGAAGGAGCGTTTGTGCACTGCCCCAATGTTAGCATATCCGATTCCAGGAGCAACATTTATTCTAGATACAGATGCAAGTGGATATGCTATAGGAGGCGTTTTATCACAACTGGTCGATGGACAGGAGAAGGTAGTTGCATATTACAGCCGTTCGATTGGAAAACCAGAGAGGAACTACTGTGTTACGCGGAGAGAGCTGTTGGCATTGGTAGAGTGCATTAAACATTTTCACAAATACCTATACGGCCAGCGATTCCATGTCAGGACAGATCACGCAGCATTGAAATGGCTTCTGCAGTTCCGTAATCCGGAAGGACAATTGGCACGGTGGATCGAGCGACTTCAAAGCTATGACTTTTCCATTGAGCATCGAAAAGGTAGTACCCATGGAAATGCCGATGCAATGTCACGAAGGCCATGTAGTTTGGAATGCAAGCACTGTTCAAAGGCCGAGGCTAAAGAAGACATTATAGATGTCCGGCTAATGACTATAACGTGTACGGATGAATGGGACAAGGAACAACTAAGAAAGTGTCAGCTAGAAGATACAGATCTGTCACATGTTATGCAAGGGCTCGAACGAAACGAAAGACCAAGCAGAGAGGATATGTCAGCAGAGAGTCCCATTGCGAAGTCATATTGGGCACAGTGGAACAGTTTGGAATTGATATCCGGTTGCTTGCATCGAGTATGGGAGAGTGAGGATGGTCAGTGCAAGAAGAAACTTATAGTTGTTCCCAGAAAGAGGATTCCTGACGTGCTCAGCGAGTTGCACAATGGTCCAAGTGGAGGCCATCTTGGAATCACGAAGACACTCGAGAAAATTAAGCAGAGATTCTATTGGGTTGGTTGCCGTCAGTCGGTCACCGAGTGGATTGCCAATTGCGAGGTATGCAACAGAGCGAAAGGGCCCAAAACCCGAAGTCGTGGCCAGATGAAGCAGTATATTTCAGGTGCACCATTTGAAAGAATCGCCATGGATGTCGCAGGTCCATTTCCTACTAGCAACCGCGGAAACAAATACGTACTGGTGGTTATGGATTATTTCAGTAAATGGCCAGAGGTATACCCAATCCTAAACCAAGAAGCAGAAACAGTAGCAGAAGTGGTTAAAAACGAATGGGTTGCAAGGTATGGTGTACCAATGGAGTTACATTCTGACCAAGGCAGGAATTTTGAGTCAGCTGTGTTCCAAGAACTGTGCAAGAAGTTGGGCATTCGAAAAACACGGACAACTGCATTGCATCCTCAGTCCGATGGTATGGTGGAACGTTTCAATAGAACATTGGAGGAGCATTTAAGGAAAGTAGTCGACAAGTACCATAAGGACTGGGATACACACATATCATTATTCTTGATGGCCTACCGATCGGCAGTACATGACACAACGGGCCAAACTCCCGCAAAGGTAATTTTTGGCAATGACCTTCGACTGCCAGCTGATTTGAAGTATGGGATAGATGCCGATGCGGAGAGGAATGTCAAGAAATCCACTGATGTCTTAGAAGAAGAGCTGAGAGAGATACACGATCTGGTAAGGCAACGAGCAAAGATTATGAGTGACAAGATGAAAGAAGGTACGATAAAGCAATTAATTCGGAAGGGTTTCAGGAAGGAGATTTGGTGCTGCTATACAACCCACAACGAAAAAAAGGTTTGTCCCCAAAATTGCAGTGTAACTGGGAAGGTCCATACAAAGTTGTAAAACGGATCAACGATGTAGTGTACCGCATACAAACCATCGGTAAACCACGAACCAAAATGAAGGTGGTCCATTTGGAAAGGCTAGCAACGTTTAGATCGAGAGATTTGTCTGATCGGGACGATCAGACTTAGGTGGAGGGCAGTGTCACGGATATTAGCATCACTAAATTATCCCATCACTAATGCGATGCTAAGGCCATGCCAAGCAGTATTTACGTTAATAATCAAATCAAGTATACACATATATAAGGCAGCCCAGAGAGATGTCACACACAGATGCATTTACTTATATGCCTATGTGCGCGCGAGAGACTGCAAACTACAAACATTCACATCAATAATTCAATCTTTATGTATCTACATAAACGAATAAATAATTGCGTCTACACATTTGTACGTATACGAGCAGCGGAGCGGCAATGCACAAACACATGCATATATCTTATCTGAGTTGTCACAAGAGTGAGCAATAATTTGTGCACGTAGTTGTGGCTGGCGATTTTGTAGCCGAAACAACTAGTAAGTTCTGGAAATCGAAGAGCCTAGAAGTATGCAGCGTAAACTATAAAAGCGGCGCCAGCGAGTAAGAAGTAATTCAGTTTGATTTGAATTGTCAAGCAGTTACGAGTAAGACGATATCTAGCGAGCAATAGCACTATTATTTTGAAAGTCAGTTTCCTTTAAGATATGAGTTTGGTTATTAAGCTATTCGTTGCACAGTTTGAGTGTTATTTTGAAGTATTTTAATAAAGGCCATTTTTTCGTTATTCAATATTGGAGTTATTTATTCAAGAGTTTAGCGATACGATCCTAGCAAAAGGGCAAATAAGAGGATTTGCAAGTAAAATCGTTACAATATGGAACTACACGTGTATTGAAGTTGACGTGTAATTAATTGCTCAAATGTTTTGGGAATAGCTGAAAGCTTAGCTATACTTCTATATGACAAATTGTTTACACGCTTAACGTAGTACATTCTTGAAACTAGTAAGCTTTGATGCCAAAAATATTTGAGGTAGCACGCTGTTTTGCTATTACGCGGACACGCTTCCACTATTTCACACGCCTTTACGCTATCCTGCTGGTACGATCTCAAGCTAACATGCTTTCACAATTAAATACATAGCCTTATACGCTGTTACGCTTGCGTTAATACGCGCTTACGTCATTACGTTTGTATTTTTACTTTTAATTTTTCGATATCAAATCAGTAACTTATAATAGTAAATCGATAACTTTTTGATACATTTTTTTAACAAAGCGATAACTTTCGATAAATTTTTGAAAGCAAATCGATAACTTTTCAATAGAAAAATTATAACATTTTGATAACAGTTTGATCATTTTTCGTTTGATAATTTCCTATAAATAATTGATAATTTGAAAATAAATCGACATCTTATCAATAACACACCGATAACTCCTCGCCAAATAATCTACATATAACTCATTTATAGCCTTTGCTATCCATAACAATTCGGTAACTCGTCCATACCTCGAGGAAAACGAACATATGATAATAAACTGATCATCGATTTTCGATTAGAAAAAAGATGAAAGATAATGTGTCAGTCAACTATCTAAGCTGATTAACCTTAATGATTTTTCGAGAGCTGCTTAACCTCATAAGTCTCTTCGAAAAACATATACTAAGTTTTATAAAATGAATCATGATGGAAGAAGAAAAAGGACATGCCGATGCACAGTGTTTCGTGTAGAACAATCTAGCTGGACAAAAACAAAGTTCTTATTCCAAGAAAAGTGTAATGAGAAATGAAAGAAAACAAACAAAATAACGGGATTTTTGCTTTTTTTGATATTTTTGCTCATATATATTGAGTAATTGAAGTAAGAATCTTAATCTTAAGAGTTAATCTGCAAAATTCTTGTTGAATATTAAGCTTCATATTTCTTTTAAGTGAACACTTTTATATAATTTTTTTGATGGATTCTAAGCCCGAAGGTAAGCAAAATTTTTTAATAGTAATTCTTTCGCAATTAGAGTATTTTCAATATATTTAACATTCCGTTATTAAGAAGAAAAGGTATTTTTTCTCAATATTTTTAAATTTAGGGACAAAAAAGTTACATACATCCGCGGACATCCGGGCTAAATTTTACGTATGTTGTAGTCGCAAGTTTTCTCTAATAGTCGAAAGAAAAAACCATTGCGAATTCTTCGCACATCTTTTTTTAATTTTTTTTTTGGAGATTTAGTTATCTCTACATATAAAATAGGATGTATGTACGTACCAGCTCCGACAAGATATTTGAACCTTTAAAGCTGATCTACAAACGGCAAAACCAATTCCCAGGTACAGGGAACAAACACGTAGCCATAAAACGCACAAAAATAAACGCGCAAGGTCAACAAGGGAACACCAAAAGCAAAAAGGAGAAGATCACTGACTTCAACCTGCCACAACCTACCGCACCAGTCACCAAGGCATAAAAACAGGTACATACAAAGCAATCCTAATGCAGGTATAACCACACAGGAACGCTACACAAAACAACCCCATTTGGTAGCATCTACGCCAATACCTGAATGTAATATAAATACTGCACAACTTGGATTGATAGTAGATAAACCAAAACCAGTTTCGGCAATACCAATGACCGCAACAATGCTCGTAGGTTTTTCGAAAATTCTGAGGCTAGTGCTGAGATTGCGGGATTGGATGTTTTGCTCATCAAAAGATTCGACGCTCTCCTTCGCGCATTAGCATCTGGGTACAATATAAATATGCAAAGATATGAAAAATTTGCGGTCGAGACTAAAAAACTATACATAGATATCTATCCATGGTTTAATATGCCTGTTACAGTTCATAAAATCTTAGTGCATAGTACTGGTATTATAAAATCAGCAATTATACCTATTGGTCAACTTTCTGAGGAAGCGCAGGAAGCCCGTAATAAAGATTTGAGACGATTCAGGTATGATAACACACAAAAGGAGTCGCGTGAAGCCACGAATAGAGATCTTATGAATATGTTGCTTATAACATCGGATCCTTTAGTTAACAGTTTTAGGGAGATACCTAAGAAAAAATTTAAAAGTCTGACTTCAGAAGTCTTAAATTTACTGTCTCCCGATAATGTTGAGGAGTCAATAAATACCCCAGTTGTTTCAAGCTTTCACAGTAGTGTTGCTGATGCTCATGACTATTCCACAAGTGACTCATCGAGCGAAAGTGATGATAGCGTATAATAAAATAATTATAAAAGGTAACCTACCCTATAACTTTTTGTTGGATCAGGTTTTATTTAATTCAAATCTATTGTCTTTTCTACTTTGTATAATACTTTACTTTTAAGTTTTTGTAATAAGTAATTTTCACATAATTAATTCAATTATTCACATTGTTATTATTATTATTGTAATTCACTTTTACATTCCTGACTGGTACTATAAAATAATTTTGTAAAAATTGTAGTGCCAGGATAAATACCCAAATAAATACACAATATGTATGTACATATGTACAGTCATTCACATAAATAAGTAGATACCCCTTTTTGGACAATTCTTACAATTTTCGTTTTCGAAAATTTATTTTAACTAATTTCCCATAAGAAAATTTGTCACGATCTATAACAAAAACTAAATTATATTTAAAAAATGTTTGAAAAATTCGACGAATTTTCATAAAAAATTTTAATTTTTTTTTTCCGAATTTTTAGAATTTTCTAGAGTATTGAGATTTGTAGTCCATTCAATTTAAGTACAATAAAGTGATATTCTTAAGTCCTTTACATTTTTTTTGGATCTATATCACTTATTCACATGAGTTACTGTATATGAAATAAGCAAATGTATGCATATGAAGTAAAATTTTGGAAAACAAAGAACATATGTCTGGAAAAAATGACGTAGTTGTAATAAATGACTGCATATGAAACGGAAAATCTCATAAAATAATTTTGTCCAGCTAGCTTGTTCTACACGAAACACTGTGCGATGGTGGCACTGGAATCAACAAAACCTGGAAAGAAGGAACTTTTAAGTAGGGAGTTTACACGTTACACCAAACGAAGTGTTAGCTAAACGCTGTCTAACAAGGCATTGAATTGTCTCACAGCCCTTTTGATGAAACGGATGTGTGAATTTGAAGAGACGTTATTGCCCAAATGGGTGTGAAGAATATGAATCAAAAGAAAACGTTCAGTTTCGTTCGCTTACATACTCTGCACTATTCAAATGCTTCTTCTGTTAGTTTTCTACCGGCTCATGTCCTTTCTGCAATTTTCATACTAACACATGCATACTACATACAAATTGTTTTATAAATTTCATTTTTACGCATTTTTACGACTAAAAATATGTAACCGTGAATGTTGAGCGTGCGCATGCTCTGTGATGCGCATTAAATTCACGGATTATATTTTCACTATGTTATTGCATTAAAACACATTTTGCCACTGCAACTCAAGCTAGGCAAAACGGCATACGCTACAAGGGTGGTTACTGGCAATACACAACAACAATAGCAAATAAAGAAAACACAGCATGAGAAACTCATCAGGCGCTTACTTAATCCCCTTCTATTTAGCACAAACTCATACACTTGATAGCAGCCAACTCAGCAAACTTCCAATGTCTTGCCAAAGGCAGCCAGCCACTCTAACACGCTCGCCTGCAACTTCAGTACAACTCTATGTAACATTCAAAGTTACTCATTTCACATAATAAACCCACACAATTTGGATGCCAAGGACTAAAGTGCTTGAGTCGTTGACGTTAGCAGCAGCAGTATGCGTCAGCAGTGACTTTGACTGCAACTGCAACGTTGCTTCTGAAACATGACGAGTGGGAAATCCACCACCAAACTTTTTCGTCCTGACTGCTTCTGGCAACGTGACTCATTCAGGTGTTTCACAGTGTTGTTGCTGGTGGCGTCAATTTTGTTACGAAAGAGCCCTTTTCACTACGCTTGAATATATGTATGCACAAAATGTAAGTATGTACAATGTGTATGTACATATGTATAAAAGTATGCATTAGCTGTTACCGGTTGTATTTATTTATTAATGAAAGGTAGCATGAGGCTTTATCAGTAGTGGTGTGGTGGTGTGTCTGTACGTAAGGACGAATGCATTTATTTTGTTAGAATTTATGAATGTACATATCCTTGCTCAAAAGCCAGAAAACATAATTATATATTCATGCACAATTGTAAATGCTCTTAAAAAAGTTGGGCGGACCGATTTCAAAAATATAAATTATTTCGATGGCGAGTCCGGGATTGCTTTAAAGAAGGATTTCGATTGGTAGCCCTATCCCGGTTAAATAAAGTTTCTAACAAGACGATACTTTACCGTAAACTCTCTTCATCTTAATGCTAAAGACTATGATGCAAGTGCTCTGAGTATTCGAATTTCACGAGCGACTAAAATTCGTTTAATGCATTAATGAAACTGATAATATCGCTTTGTCTTAATTCAGAAAATGAGATTTGCGCTACAATTTTAAAGAAAGAACCCAAAATTGATATTTACCGAAAAAATATAAACTGAAGAATTATGGGAGCGCTCCGAATACGTTCAATTGTTTTTTGGATATGAATGTGGTGCCCTAAGGTACTACAACCTGCCAGAGGTTGTAGAAATGATGAAACACTGTTGTCTTCAGCAGAGTATGCTTACATCAGGCCAGTCGCTACTGCATTGCATAGATTGGTTAATGAATATAGAGAAAAGACTGGAGTACCAATAATATGCAGTAGGTATTTTCCTGGACATTGCGGGGCTCTAGAAAAGAGCAACCATGTACAGTTTTAACTCGATTAAAGTACTTCGGGAATTTACAAGTTGAATCGGGTCAATGGCAACCCGCAGAGAAATCACGTTGCAATGGGGTCTATGTTATGCAACAGAATCTGTGACCAGAGGAACGCCGCAAGTTGAGGTATTAGCACCAATGCTGTGCACGCTGGTCATAAACCAATTGCTAAGGTGGTTTAGCAGAGCTTCTGTCAAACTCGTATGCGTATGCAGATGATGTGCCCGTCAAAAATGTGACAGATGCCAGCTTTCTGATGGGCCAAGCGCTTCGAGATCTAAATGCAAGGGAATCTGGAGTCTGGTCAACCGCCAACGCAGAAAAACCCGTTCCATTATTATTTATTAAGAAACATAAGGTCCCTTATTGAACTAAGCATAGCTTGGAGGGGTACTCCTACAAGGAAAGTCCACAAAAAGATATCTATGAATTATGCTACATAGACAGTTTCCGTTGAAACTCTATCTGGGAGGGAGAGCGCAGACCTCCTTCATGTCACTGTATGCATGCAAGAGGATGCTAGAATGCTCTCGGGGCCTATCGCTCCGTCGATTTCATAGGGCAATTTTATTGCGCATATTTTACTATGAGGTCCTAGCTTGGTGGTTAGCCACACAACAACAAAGCTTAAGACCTCGCGGCAGCTTAAGTGCAGGCCATATGACCATAGCAGTAAAGCGCTGTCTAATATAGAACGAACGGACTACATCATCCCATGCCTGAGCTTAGAAAGAGATTTTCGGGCCACAATAGAGCCGGAGGGCAATCGCTGTGTTGCAGAGGTGGCAGAACAAACTATTGACGTGTATACGGATGGTTAAAAATTAACGGAAGGGGTAGGGTCTGCTGCTTACTGTGTCAATCGAGAAATAAATTGATAACAAAGGCTGTCAGATCACTGCAATGTCTTTCAGGCAGAAATTGTTGCAGTGGGAAAAGTAGCACACATTTTGGAGGTAGCGTAGTTAAGCTGCAGTCGCGTTAATATATATATTGATAGTAAGGCGGCGATTAAGGCGATAATCTCGCACAGCACTTCATCTAGAGGTACCCCTAAATGCAAGGAAGTCCTGGAGAAACATCGTTCAGGCTGGACCATACATCTATACCGAGTTACCGGTCTTAAAGAGATAGAACGTAACGAAGGCAAAATTTCTAAGATTAGTACAAATCTTACGCATTGTCCAAGAAAGTCATCCAATATGAAAACTTATTTAAGTCTTTCAAATATCGGAATGATCTAACTAGCTTAAACATTCCACAAAGCAATTGTAATCCTACCAGCGCTTCCTCTAGTGCTCCGACACTTGTTGCCGTTGCTGAAGTTCCAGCACCCGTAGTTATTTCACCCCCAACTCTCGAAATAATAAATCTGGCATCCCCAAGTCCCTAAACAGCTCAGTCATCTTCATCCAAGGTCTCTTTAGCAAAACCTAAAAACTATTCTACAAAGAGTAATCAGAATCCCCAAAACCCTTCTATGAAATCGGCACCGCCAACTAGTAATGTTATTGTTGTCCCTATTAAATAATCTAGTTTTGCGTCAAGATTTGATAAATACACTACAGAAGATGACCTAAAGTCTTACATCATCGCTCAGCTTGAATTTGAAAACGTGACAGTTCGAAAATTCAATTTTAACTATACTAGAGATATAATAATTATTTTGGCAACCTTTATTTAGTAACTCAGAGATGGTTTTTGCCGGTTCGATGTCAAATATTGATTTTATAATAAAAACAACAAAGTTTTAATTTTGTGTTCCGATATATTTCGATTACAACCTTCGGTAATCATCTTCAAGGGAACTATAACAAATATAACATTATTTATAATATCGACTTAAACTATTGACAATAAAATACTAACATACATTTTGTTTTACACGTCCGTTCTGTTTGACGCGCAACTTTCTACTGTCGATTTGTTAGTTAATAAATGTATAAATATGTGTGCGGAGCCGTCAACATCTGTTTTGAAATTTAGTCATATGTTAGGTGGTGTGTTATTATATGCAGCATTTCCAATGTGAGGCGCTTGCTATAGTTTGACTCTTGCTGGAGAATAGTTGCATTGTTTAAATTGGGAGAGTGGCCGCTACTCGCACAGTGGGCCATTAAAGCTGCTTTATAAGTATTTGACTGTGGATTTTGTTTAAAGTCTGACTTGTGCTGTGCTAGTCTTGTTTTTAATTTTGACTTCGTCGTCCCTACGTAGACGTGATCACATGATTCACCTTCTTTGCCATTACATGGTATTTTATACACTACATTGCTCTTTTCCGTGTGAGGTATTTTAACTTTCGTATTGTTAAAAATATGTTTTAATGTATTTTTCGGTTTATGAGCTATTTTATATGTATTTTTATTGTAGCAGTCAGACTTTGCTAAATGCTCTGAAAGATTGGGAACGTAGTTACAGACTTGAAATTTGTAGGTTTTTTTGTTTCGTTTTGTTGATTGCTGTTATTTATATTTCTTATTAATGTCTTTATAAGGTTTTCGGAAAAATCATTTTTCTTCAATAAACTGGAAATTTCTTTTTTGGTTTCCTTGTGGTAACTTTTATCTGATATATCCAACATTCTTCGTATACAGCCTTTCCCTGTATTAATTATCATAGAATTCGGGTGTTTTGAATTAAAGTTAATGATTCGTTCGAATGTTGGAAAGTTACCACAAGGAATGTTACTTTTAATGTTTAATGAGCTTTTCGTATTTGCCATAAATAAAGTTTTAATTTTCCCTTTTCCCTTTCAACCAAAAAATGTACACAAGCTATAAGTGATCAAGGCGACCGCTATGGTGGTATGGTAGCATACTCCGTCTACCACACCGAGGGTCCGGGGTTCAACTCCCGGGCAGAGTAACCCAAAAAATAAAGAAAAAAGTTTTTTCAATCGGCGTCACCTCTCGGAAAACTCATCTGCCTTGCTGGTGCCGTTCGGAGTTGGCGTAAAAACATGTAGGTATGGTCCCGCCAATTTGTAGGAAAAACTAAAAGAAGCACAATGCAAATTGGAAGATAAGCTCGGCCCAAAATCTCTTCGGTCGTTATCGCACCTTGCATTTATTTATTTATTTTATTTTTAGACTAGATACTTTGAGGTTATTAAAAGACCGTTGCGGGATTATTTGAACAATATTTTGCGGGGCTATTTCGGGACAGTTTATAGACTGTGTTCAAGGACTTCTTGGTGCTGTTTCGGATCCGTTCCTGGATTATTGTCGTAATAATATCGTCGAAACTTTTTGGGGACAAACTCCATATAGTTTCTAGATTGCTTTCGAAAGTATTTCACGATTGTTTAGGGAACTATATCGGAAGGACTGCCACCGAATATTTTTTATATATTCCCGGATCTTTTCGTTGTTTACGGAAATTTTCAGGATCATTAAAAAAAAAAGTATTTCAGGGAAGTATTGGACCGCCCTTTTTTAAGAACTCCACTATATCCTTCCTTCTGTTTATCACCGTGAGTTTATCTCCTTGACTGTAAGTATTTCACGATTTGTTGGGACTATTTAAAGATTATTTTCTGGACGGTCTCGGTACATTTTTCCAGACATATCTTGGCATATCGTGCGGACCTGGACGCGGTTTGAGACTAGTTTTACTAATATGTGAAAGATGTACAGATGTTTAAATCCACAACAAATTAACGTCATATTAACACTTAATGAAATATAGTGATTATGTCAACCCATTCAAGTTCGAGCAGTGTTGTGCTCAGAATTTCGTGCACTGCACCCAATTTTGTTTTGTGGCAGTATACAGTAGAAAATATTAGCAGTTTGGAAACAGATAAAACTAATTAAATTTACCATTTGTACTCTTTTGTGTTTATTCACTAAAAATACATTCACTAATAACAAATCATTTAATAACACAATTCAACTCTGCAAATATACATATCGCACACTAACTACAAAAGAGTCACAACTTGAAAAATTTAAATTTTCAGGAGAGAAGAAAAACGGTTTATGTGAAAACGTCTGTAATGTTATACTGAAATCCAGTTTTACAAAGAAGACCTTCATTATAAAATGTACTGACGAAATTGTGTTGTAATTATTTGTTTACAGACAAAATATATTGGAGTTTTGAATTATGACTATTTACGACAATTATTTCATCAAAAAAGGCACATTTCACAATAATACAAACAAATTTACTTACTTTTTACGTATAAAAAGACACAATTTAAATTAATACACAACAAAATTAAAACTTTTTTGCAACAAAATAGCCACAATTTAAAACTATACGCTTTATGCGCAAAAAAAACTGTTCACTTGTTCTTAAGCACATTGACACAACCAAAAATAGTACTCATTAGTTGATACAGCGCAAGCGATGCAATCAACACCAAAACTGACATAAAGAAGAAAATAATGACAATGAAATTTAAGGGGCAGTTAGAGATGTGTACTGTGAATTGATTTATGGAAAAAACCAAATTTTTTAAAATTTTAAGTTATGACTCTTTTGTAGTTAGTGTGCGATATATATAAACAAAAAACTACTAGGAAATGTTCTCATGAAAAAGTATAGCAAAATGTTTTGTCAAAGCCACGTTCATTTCATTTCGTTCGTAAATTCATTAATTTTGTTTGTTTAACTAATTAAAAAGTCCCTTAATATTTATTAATTAAATAGGCTTATTAGGCTCCTATAACAGAAAACTTAGAAGAGAATGTTATTTTTAACGCTTAATGGGCTTTTTGTATTTGCCATAAATAAAATTTTAAGTTTAGTAAACACTTTCAACCAAAAATTTACACAAGCTATAATTGATCGAGGCGGCCGCCGTGGTGTGGTGGTAGCATGCTCCGCCTACCACACCGAGGGTCCAGGGTTCAACTCCAGAGGGCAGAGTAACATCAAAAATGAAGAAAACAGTTTTTTCAATCAGAACAAATTTTTTTAATCGGCGTCGCCTCTGGGAAACATACACTCCGAGTGTTTTCTGCTATGAAAAGTTCCTCAGTGAAAACTCAACTGCTTACAGATGCCGTTCGGGGTCGGCGTAAAAACATGTCGGTGTGGTCGCGCAAATGTGTAGAAAAAATTAAAAGAAGCACGACGCAAATTGGAAGATAAGCTCGGCCTAAAACTCTTCGGAGGTTGTCGCGCCTTGCATTTATTTATTTATTTTATTTATAAGAAAACGAGTGAAAACAAACAAAATTTTTTATTGTATAGCCTTGACTTTAATTAAGATGTATTGTTGTTATTTAAAATTCCTGAAATTTTGACTGAAATGTATTTGCTTATTTTTTTTATTCACATGACTCAATTGGTATAAATAGCAGCCACAAAATTGATCTCGGTGTAGTTTATACTTAAAAAGTGGTGTAAAATTTCTTAAACTAAAAAAATGAATTCGCGTATATATTTGATAATCATGTTAGTCGTTCTAATCTGCCGCTTATCCTATACCAATGAGCAATTTCGTATTGTAAATGGCGTAGGTGTAAGAATGCAGGACAGGCCATTTTCGGTATCAGTATTTATTTGTAAACGGTATAACTGCGCTGGTACCTTAGTCACTTTAAAATCGGTGGTAACAGCGGCGAATTGCGTATACGGGAAACAACTGAGGCATGTCGAGGTTTTAGCTGGCGTGGTCGATATACGCCAATTCAGGAGAAAACCGGGGCATCGACGCAATGCGAAGAGTATAGATATTGGTCCTGCTTTTCGTGAAGGAGCACTATTGATGGACATAGCTGTGGTGAAATTTGAACCTTTTGAAGAGAGTGAGACACTAAAAGCAATACCCCTTTGCGATTTCGCATTATTACCGAACACGGATATGGCAGTTAGTGGATGGGGTGCAATAACTTCAGATGGAATCGATACTTCTGATGTACTCATAACTACTACAGTGACCACAATAAAAAAAGTTCCATGCCGGAGCTATTTAACGCATTCGGAAATTCTACCAGACACAATCATTTCTGTAGTTGGTAAAACTGATATGGGTTTTGGAGATTCTGGAGCAGGGGCAATTGTGGGTAACAAACTTTGTGCGGTGGCACACAGTGGTTGGAAAGCAAACAATATTGTGAATTTATTTACAAATGTAACAAATGAAAGAGTTTTTGAGTTTTTAATATCCAAAATAGAATGAAAGGTTTTGTTATAAATTCACTGAGGAGTGGAATATCATCATTACTCGATAGAAACATTTGGAGATAGGTCGTTTTCGAAACACCAGTTGAGAAATGGTGACATTCCACTCAGCAGTCGAACTACCGATATTTATTTGTTTTATATAACATGTACAAATAAATAAATAAAATATCGAGTGGGTGTAAATATATATATATTTGATTGTATGTAATGTAAGTGATACGTATGACCAAAGTTTGTTCAAGACTGTAAAGTTCTCTCGTGTATGAATAGATCGTGAGATGAAAATAAAATTTGCGGAACAACTACTTTAAGGGCCTGGCAAAGTCCGTGTAAAACAGCTGATCTAACCAACTCTATGGAAGTCAACGTAATCAGTTATTGAACTCATTGAATAACGCCTTAGTCAAAACGATGTCATAGCCAACCAAGCAGTTTTTGGTTTTCACCCATACCCATAATCTATAAATTTTTGCGCTGGCGAATTTATTCAAATTTTTTTTGTTTTGAAATGTTTTACATTTTCTTTTTCATGAAGTTATCACATATTTTAGGTTAAGGCCGATGCCAGTATACATACATATATCTATGGTTAAGTGAAAATATGTTTACGAATTGGGCGTTATGAATATGGAAAGTTTTCCAAGGTTTTAAAGAGCTGATATTTTACCAAAATATAATTTTACTTTGGCAAAAGGTGCCGCTAGGTGTCGCGCTGATCAATCTCTTTGAAAACCTTGAGAAATCGGAGCCGCTACTGAAAAAAATATCTCCGAGGAGATGTAAGCCTAAATTTCGCTTCCAATTTACGTTGTGCTTCTTTTTAGTTTTTCCTACAAATCGGAGGGACGGGACCTACATATTTAATGGCAACAGAAATACACTCGAGAGAAAACTTCTTCGAAAGATTTATGGACCTCTACGCGTGGGCGATGGCGAGTACCGAAGAAGATTTAACGATGAGCTGTACGAGCTATACGCAGACATCAACATAGTCCAGCGAATTAAAACGCAGCTGCTGCGCTGGCTAGGCCATGTTATGCGAATGAAAGATGACGCCCCGACCAATTGGCGCAGGTTGGCAGAGAGAAGGAGCGACTGGCGCGCCTTGTTGGACGGCTATAACCGTCAATTAAGTAAGTAAATAAAACACTTGGGGAAACTCGTCGGGGTAATTTCGGGACTTTTTCTGGACTATTTCGGGATCATTTGCAGAACCTTCAGAGATCAATTCTGGATGGTTTTCGGGATCCGTCCGTGATCCCGTCAAGGGTATATCGGTACTTTTTCGGGACTGTTTCCGGATCATTTGGGGTACATTCAGAAATAAATTCTGGATGGTTTTCGGGATCCGCCCGGGATCCTGTCCGGGTAATTTCGGGAGTATTTCGGGATCATTTTTGGACCGTTCAGTTACCATTTCTGGCCAGGATCATTTCTGTATTTATTCGGAATTATTTCGGGATCATTTTGCGACCCCTCCGCTATCATTTCTGGATGGTTTCTGGGTTCAGTCCGGGATCCCGTCAGGGTCATTTGAGGACTTTTTCGGGATCTCTTGGTGACCTTCCGGAATCATTTCTGTATGGTTTTCGGGATCCACCCGGATCCCGTCGGGGTAATTTAGGGACTTTTTCTGGACTATTTCCGGAGCACCTGCGGACCCTTCAGACGTCAATTCTGGAAGGTTTTTAGGTAATTTCGGGACCTTTTCGGGATAATTTGGGGTCCCTTCCAGCATTATTTCTGGATCGTTTTCGGGTTCCGTCCGGGATCCTGCCAGAGTCACTTCAGGTCATTTACGTCATCATTTGGGGACCCTTCTGGAATAATTTCTGGATGGTTTTCGGGATACGTCCGGGACCCAGTCGGGGTAATTTCGGGACTTTTTCTGGACTACTTCGGGATAATTTGCGGACCCTTCAGAAATCAATTCTGGATGGTTTTCGGGATCCACCCGGGATCCCGTCCGGGTAATTTCAATTCAGTCATCATTTCTGGCCAGGATCATTGCTGTTTTTATTCGGAACTATTTCGGGATCATTTTGGGAACCCTCTGCTATCATTTCTGGATGATTTTCGGGATCGGTCCAGGATCCCATCAGGGTAATTTCGAAACTTTTTCGGGACTATTTCAGGAATCATTTAGGGACCTTTCCGATATAATTTCTGGTTCCATCCGGCATGTAGTCGGGGTCATTTCGGGACCCTTTTGGTATAGTTTCTGGATCCGTCGGAATCCTGTCGGGTTCATTTCGGGCCTACTTCGGGATCATTTTGGGACACTTCGGGGATAATTTCTGGATGATTTTCGGGATCCGTCCGGGATACCGTCAGTATCTTTTCGGGACTTTTCGGATAATTTGGGTACCCTTCCGGGATCATTTATGGATGGTTTTCGGGAACCGTTTGGAATCCCGTCGGGGTAATTTCGCGACTTTTTTCGACTATTTCAGGATCATTTACAGACCCTTAAGAAATTAATTGATTGTTCATAACTCTTAAGAGATAAGACTTAAGGCGAACTCGACACTGTCTTCCGGACTCACATAAATAATGCAAAAATAAATGTAAGTCGCGATAACCTCCGAAGATATCTAAGGCCGAGCTTCTCTTCCAATTTGCGTCGTGCTCTTCTTGATTTACCCTACAAATTGGCCGGACGGGACCTACATGTTTTATGCCGACCCCGAACGGCATCTGCAAGGAAGATGAGTTTTCACTGACAGCTTTTCATGGCAGAAATACACTCGCAGCGCTTGCCAAACACTGCCGAGGGGCGACCCCGCTTAGAAAAATTGTCTTCTAATTGAAAAACCTTATCTCTAAAATTTTGATGTTGCTTTATCCGGGGTATGAACCCAAGGCATATGGCGTGGTAGGCGGAGCACGCTACCATCACACCACGGTGGCCGCCACTCACGGACTCACATGCATATACATTAGGCCGGGTCGATTTGTGGGGAGGCAAAAAAATCGCCAATTGCTCTGTGAAAATCATATTCTAGGGATCAAAATAAGAAACTTTGCCGAAGGAACCATACCTCTAAAACGAATTCTGATGTCCCCCCTTTGGGTCGTAGTGGCAAATTTTGAAAAATCCCACTTTGAAATGCCTATGTTTTTATACTCAGTTGAGCAGAGCTCACAGAGTATATTAAGTTTGATTGGATAACGGTTGGTTGTACATATATAAAGGAATCGAGATAGATATAGACTTCCATATATCAAAATAATCAGGATCCAGAAAAAATTTGATTGAGCCATGTCCGTCCGTCCGTCCGTCCGTCCGTCCGTTAACACGATAACTTGAGTAAATTTTGAGGTATCTTGATGAAATTTGGTATGTAGGTTTCTGAGCACTCATCTCAGATCGCTATTTAAAATGAACGATATCGGACTATAACCACGCCCACTTTTTCGATATCGAAAATTTCGAAAAACCGAAAAAATGCGATAATTCATTGCCAAAGGCGGTTAAAGCGATGAAAATTGGTAGATGGGTTGACGTTATGACGCAGAATAGAAAATTAGTAAGATTTTGGACAATGGGCGTGGCACCGCCCACTTTTACAAGAAGGTAATTTAAAAGTTTTGCAAGCTGTAATTTGGCAGTCGTTGAAGATATCATGATGAAATTTGGCAGGAACGTTACTACTATCACTTTATATGTGCTAAATAAAAATTAGCAAAATTGGATGAAGAACACGCCCACTTTTTAAAAAAATTTTTTTTTAAATTCAAATTTTAACAAAAAATTTAATATCTTTACTGTGTATAAGTAAATTAAGTCAAAATTCAACTCCAGTAATGATATGATGCAACAAAATACAAAAATAAAAGAAAATTTCAAAATGGGCGTGGCTCCGCCCATTTTCATTTAGTGTGTCTAGAATACTTTTAATGCCATAAGTCGAACAAAAATTTACCAATCCTTTTTAAATTTGGTAGGAGCATAGATTCTATGACGTTAACTGTTCTCTGTGAAAATGGGCGAAATCGGTGGAAGCCACGCCCAGTTTTTATACACAGTCCTCCGTCTGTCCTTCCGCTCGGCCGTTAACACAATAACTTGAGCAAAAACCGATATATCTTTACTAAACTTAGCCCACGTACTTATCTGAACTCACTTTATCTTGGTATAAAAAATGGCCGAAATCCGACCATAACCACGCCCACTTTATCGATATCGAAAATTACGAAAAATTAAAAAAATGCCATAATTCTATACCAAATACGAAAAAAGGGATGAAGCATGGTAACTGGATTGGTTTATTGACGCAAAATATAACTTTGGAAAAAACTTTGTAAAATGGGTGTGACACCTACCATATTAAGTAGAAGAAAATGAAAAAGTTCTACAAGACGAAATCGGCAGCCCTTGGAATCTTGGCAGGAATACTGTTAGTGTTATTGAATATATAAATAAATTAGCAGTACCCGACAGATGATTTTCTGGATCACCTGATCCACATTTGGTCGATATCGCGAGAACGCCTTCACATATACATCTAAGGGCCACTCGCTTTTAAAACCCTCATCAATACCTTTAATTTGATATCCATATCGTACAAACACATTCTAGAGTCAACCCTGGTCCACCCTAATGGCGATATCTCGAAAAGGCGTGCACCTATAGACCTAATGCCCACTCCCTCTTAAAATGCTCAGTAACACCTTTCGTTTGATACCCATATCGTAAAAACATTCTAGAGTCACCCCTGGCCCACCCTAATGGCGATATCTCGAAAAGGCGTCCACCTATAGACCTAATGTCCACTCCCTCTTAAAATGCTCAGTAACACCTTTCCTTTGATACCCATATCGTACAAACATTCTACAGTCACCCCTGGCCCACCCTAATGGCGATATCTGGAAAAGGCTTCCACCTATAGACCTAATGCCTACTCCCTCTTAAAATGCTCAGTAACACCTTTCGTTTGATACCCATATCGTACAAACATTCTAGAGTCACCCCTGGCCCACCCTAATGGCGATATCTCGAAAAGGCGTCCACCTATAGACCTAATGCCCACTCCCTCTTAAAATGCTCAGTAACACCTTTCGTTTGATACCCATATCGTACAAACATTCTAGAGTCACCCTTGGTCAACCTTTATGGCGATATCTCGAAAAGGCGTCCACCTATAGAACTGAGGATTACTCCCTTTTAAAATACTCATTACCACCTTTCATTTGATACCCATATCGTACAAACACATTCTAGAGTCACCCTGGCCCACCCTAATGGCGATATCTCGAAAAGGCGCCCACTATAGACCTAATGCCCACTTTCTCTTAAAATGCTCAGTAACACCTTTCGTTTGATACCCATATCGTACAAACATTCTAGAGTCACCCCTGGCCCACCCTAATGGCGATATCTCGAAAAGGCGTCCACCTATAGACCTAGTGCCCACTCCCTCTTAAAATGCTCAGTAACTCCTTTCGTTTGATACCCATATCGTAAAAACATTCTAGAGTCACCCTTGGTCCACCTTTATGGCGATATCTCGAAAAGGCGTCCACCTATAGAACTAAGGATTGCTCCCTTTTAAAATACTCATTACCACCTTTCATTTGATACCCATATCGTACAAACACATTCCAGAGTCACCCCTGGCCCACCCTAATGGCGATATCTCGAAAAGGCGTCCACCTATGGACCTAATGCCCACTCCCTCTTAAAATGCTCAGTAACACCTTTCGTTTGATACCCATATCGTAAAAACATTCTAGAGTCACCCTTGGTCCACCTTTATGGCGATATCTCGAAAAGGCGTCCACCTATAGAACTAAGGATTGCTCCCTTTTAAAATACTCATTACCACCTTTCATTTGATACCCATATCGTACAAACACATTCCAGAGTCACCCCTGGCCCACCCTAATGGCGATATCTCGAAAAGGCGTCCACCTATAGACCTAATGCCCACTCCCTCTTAAAACGCTCAGTAACACCTTTCATTTGATTCCCATATCGTACAACTAGAGACACCCCTGGTCCACCTTTATGGCGATATCTCGAAACGGCGTCCGCCTAGGGAACTAAGGATCACTCCTTTTCAAAATACTCATTAACAGCTTTCATTTGATACCCATATCGTACAAACATATTCTAGAGTCACCCCTGGTCCACCTTTATGGGGATTTCTCGAAAAGGCGTTCACCTATAGAACTAAAGCCCATTCCCTTTTAAAATACTCATTATCACCTTTCATTTGATACCCATATCGTACAAACACATTCTAGAGTCAGCCCTGGTCCACCTTTATGGCGATATCCCTAAATGGCGTCCATCCATAGAACTATGGCCTACTCTCTCTTAAAATACTCTTTGATACCTTCCATTTGATACACATGTCATACAACCACATTCCAGGGTTACGCTAGGTTCATTTTCCTACATGGTGATTTTCCTTATTTTGTCTCCATAGCTCTCAACTGAGTATGTAATGTTCGGTTACACCCGAACTTAGCCTTCCTTACTTGTTTCTTTTTGGAGTTTAATTTTCTCTTTAGAAATGTATTTATTCAGAACATATGTAAATGAAAAAATGAATTTAACTTAGTAATAGAAAAGAAATTAAAAAAAATTATTAGAAATTAGCGTTTTTACAACCCCATTTTAAAACCAAGGCATCACTGTGACACAATTGCAGATCGTGAAATTGCTTGTGTTGTTTTTTTTAAGCCACCACAAGACACAGCAGGTAGAATTGAAATTGCCCCTACCCAAAAGTTCGACCCAAAGGGGGGGAGGGGGACATCAGAATT
Organism: Eurosta solidaginis; assembly: GCF_040869045.1. Lineage (NCBI taxonomy): Eukaryota > Metazoa > Arthropoda > Insecta > Diptera > Tephritidae > Eurosta > Eurosta solidaginis. The sequence continues at coordinate 202,702,977 of NC_090321.1, read as the reverse complement.
CGTTTTAGAGGTATGGTTCCTTCGGCAAAGTTTCTTATTTTGATCCCTAGAATACGATTTTCACAGAGCAATGAGCGATTTTGAATCGACCCGCCCTAACATACATATATTAGACCTCGTTACTTAAAGCAGATGTAAGAAATGTGGTCTGAGGAAAAAACGGTTGAGCACGTTTTTGTTTATGTCCTGTGCTCGCGAGAGGCGGCAGGATTGCCAGATCGCGTGGCAGCAATTCAGTTAGGTTTTATGTAGAAAACTTTCAGTATTTGTCAAGGGGATAGACTTTCTCTATAACATAAATCCTGGTATATAATGGGGGTTTTCCGTTTGGTCGTCAAATCAACTCTGGTAAGATTATGGGTATATTCAGGCTATGTGAGGTCTTTATTGACAGACCAGCTCAACCTTAGCTTACTTTTAAAAAACATATTATGCTATATCTGGAGTGCTAGTGTTAGTGTATTTTTCACGAGAATATAAATTTAAAAAATTTTAACTAAATTAAACGAAACTTAATGCTTTGTCACATTTCTCAAATTTCGGCTGGGAAAATTCTTGAGTGAGTTTGAGTTCAAACAACCCCGTTTAACGGGTGAATGTGAAAGGAAAAATTGGTGGAGCAAAAGCAGCAGGAACAAAAGTAAAGGCAACACAAGCGGCAAAACGTCTATAGCGAGGAAGGCAATAAACGGCTGTTGCATAAGAGAAACAAGAAAAAACACATAAAAGAGACAAAATTCAGAAATATGAATTCAAGAACCAACTGAAAATAAAGTTGCCGGCGTGTGCGTGTGTGGGTGTGCACGCCACATCGTTGCAGTGATCCCTTTATTTGCGCATATTTGTCGAATTTTCAACCCTCTCAATTTCCGTTTGATGTCTCCACTTCATTCTGCATGGTTTTACTGGCGCTAAGGTTATTGATTCTTGCATTTACTCGCATGTCCTTTTGCCACCGCATCCTCACTTCTATGTATGCATCTCTATGACGACATTTGTATTTATGTTTTTTGCTTTTATGTATCATTCTCTTAGTGTTGGTATGTACGTGTGGAGTTTTTATACTCAGCTGAGCAGAGTTCACAGAGTATATTAACTTTGTTCGCATAACGGTAATCCGTAACGGCATAAACTAATCGAGATGTAGACTTCCATTTATCAATCTGATCTGGGCGAAAAAAGAAATTAATTTAGCCATGTCCGTCCGTCCGATAACTTGAGTAAATTTTGAGGTATCTTGATGAAATTTGGTACGTAGGTGCCTGGGCGCTCATCTCAGATCGCTGTTTAAAAAGAACGTAATTGGACTACAAAAAAAAAAAAAAATTTTATTCAAATTTTAACACAAAATTTAATATTTTTACAGTACATATGTAAATTATGTCAACATTCATCTCTAGTAAATATATGGTGCAACAAAATACAAAATTAGAAGAAAATTTTAAAATGGGCGTGGCTCCGCCCTTTTTCATTTAATTCGTCTAGAATACTTTTAATGCCATAAGTCGAACAAAAATTTACCAATCCTTGTGAAATTTGTTAGGAACATAGATTCCATGACGATAACTGTTTTCCGTGAAAATGGGCGAAATCGTTTGAAGCCACGCCCAGGTTTTATACACAGTCGACCGTCTGTCCTTCCGCTCAGCCGTTAACACGATAACTTGAGCAAAAATCGATATAACTTTACTAAACTTAGTTCACGTACTTATCTGAACTCACTTTATCTTGGTATTAAAAATGGCTGAAATCCGAACTATGACCACGCCCACTTTTTCGATATCGAAAATTTCGAAAAATTAAAAAAATGTCAACTCTATACCAAATACGAAAAAAGGGATGAAACATAGTGATAGAATTGGTTTTTTGACGCAATATATAACTTTGGAAAAAACTTTGTAAAATGGGTGTGGTACCTACCATATTAAGTAGAAAAAAATGAAAAAGTTCTGCAGGCGAAATCAAGAGCTCTTGGAATCATGGCAGGAATACTGTTCGTGGTTTTACATATATAAATAAATTAGCGGTACCCGACAGATGATGTTCTTGGTCACCCTGGTCCACATTTTGGTCGATATCTCGAAAACGCCATTACATATACAACTATGCCTCTCAACATAGAATAATGTAAATCCATGTGTTTTCACGTGGGAACATAAAGCCATCTTCCTACACAATTAATGGCCAAACTCTGGAAAGCGTTGATGTTTTTGTCGACTTGGGAGTTACAATGAATTGCAAACTTAGTTTCAACCCTCATACTAATGCCACGGTCAGTAAAGCGAGAGGAATTTTAGCATTTGTGAAAAGATGGGCAAAAGAGTTTAGTGATCTTTACGTTACAAAAACCCTTTTTACATCATTGGTGAGGCCAATATTAGTATTGTATCATTCAATAAAACAATTGGTTTGATATTTAAAGATTTAATTTAATTTCCACTTGGTGTGTGTGCACAGCTAGATTGTTCAATCTTACAATTGGTGTACTAAAGTTATCGAACTATCGAACTGCACACTAATAATACATTGGTAATATTATACAGATGCGATCATTTTAAAGGTGTAACATAATAGGAATATCTTATAGTATGTGGCTTACACGTAGTTCACTAGTTAACACACCCAATACATGCCCTGTGTTTTTTTTTTTTAATTTTTTTTTTTTTAATTTTTAATCATCATGAAAACCATACAGCTTGGGAGGAATAACTAGACGTCCACTTCGTGTTTGATAGCATGGCTGTGAACTGCTTGTACCTGCATCCATGGCCTCATCTCTTTCAACAGTATTACTATTATTTTCAGGTATTCTCATCGTTACTTATTACCTCGCGAGTCACAGGCATACTATTTTCATTTGACGAGCATGCTTTTTCCTTTTTTTTTAATCCTTTCTCCTATCTCTGGTTCATCTATTGAGTTTCGGAACAAAAGTAGTTCTACTGTTGGGAGTTTGGTTTTTATCAATCTGTCGAAGAATAACTGAGTTGGAGCTAACTGTAAATTTGCCACTGGGGTATTATTATATTCTAGGATATGATATTGAAAGTTTTCCTTTTCATTGGCTTCAAAACACCGTTTCAACAAACCCTTAGCAATTGCTACCCCTTTCTCCGCTAATCCATTGCTTTGTGGGTATCTAGGACTTGAAAACTTTACCACAGTATCAGCATCATTAAAGAAGTTTTCCATTTCTAACGAATTAAGTGGGTTATTGTCGCAGCGGATTGTTGTGGGATATCCTACTTTCGTGAAAATTTTTTTCAACGTGTCGATTACACAGCCAGCGGTTTTATGTGCAAGATTTTCCGACAAAACAAGGTTAGAGTATGCGTCGATCAGGGAGATATAATATCTGCCCGCATATTCAAAAATATCAATTCCTATTATTTGAAAAGGATATTCAGGGACGTCGTCTTGTCTCAATGGCTCTTTTGCATTATTACGTCTGAAAGTTTCACACACAACACATCCCAGGATTAGTTCTTTAACCTGTTCAGTCATGTTTGGCCAAAAGTACAATGATCTGGCTTTTGCTAACGTTTTTTCTATTCCGAGATGTGGCCTGTGCAACCACCTGCATACAACTGGTTCTAACGAGGTTGGAATTATTAGTCTATGAATTTTAAGCAACATTCTATTTTCGTAGTGGATTTCAGACTTGTATTTGTGAAACTTTTTACTTAGCTCATTCAATTGGTGATAACTGGGCCATCCCTGTTCCACGCATTGATATATGTTCTTGTAGTCCTCATCCTGCTCTTTATGCTTGCAATATAAATCATAATTCGATTTCGATATGCAAACTTTCTCTGACAGCGTATGAATAACTCCCTTAAGCTCGGCAATTTCAGCCGTTTCACCTAAAGGAGCCCGAGAAAGGCAATCAGCCACATTTGCTTACCAGGAGTATAAACTACCTCCATCTTTGGATATTTGAGCAAAAATATGAACATAGCCTGCAGCCTAGGCGTGACGTCATCAATTTCTTTCTTCAGAATGGATTCGAGTGGCTTAAGATCACTCTGTACTAAAAATTCACGACCGTAGAGATAATAATGAAACTTAATACAGGAAAATACTATAGCTAGCAACTCTTTCTCTATTTGTGCCCATTTCTGTTCTGATTTACTGAGAGTTCGGGACGCATAAGCTACAGGATGTCCCTCTTGAAGTAAAACGCAACCTAAACCATCTTTTGATGCATCCGTCTGCACCACTACCGCTTTTTCCTTGTCATATATAACTAGTACTGGATCAGATGTAATGATAGTAATGAGAGTTTGAAATTCATCTTCATGAGCACCAGTCCACTGAAACCTAGCGTTGTTATGCGTTAGTTCACGTAACTTTGCCGATTGTTTTGATAAGTTCGGAATATATGCCGCCAGAAACTTAAGCACACCCAAAAATCTTATAACATCGTTTTTATTTTCTGGCTTTCTCAGCTTGATTATAGCTTCACGATATTTGTCAATTGATTTAATTGTACGTTTTGATCTACACGACCCATGAATTTCATTTCCGTTTGACGATATTGAATTTTATCTGGATTGAATCTTATACCTTTGTCAATTGCTCGCTTCAAGACCGTTGCGAGAGTCTCGTCATGCTGATCCAGAGTTTCCGCCACGATTGCCATATCATCAAAGTATATTATGATATCGGGAATATCGCCGAAATGTTTGACCATTTCTTTCTGAAACATTTCTGGCGCACAATTTAAGCCAAAGGGTACGCGATTGAACTTATAGCGACCAAACGGTGAGATTGATTACAGTAAATATACATTTGTTTGCTAATTGACTAGTTACATCATCGAAAGTCGGGATCAGAAAATGCTCTCGTTTTATGCACATATTTAATAGCTTTAGATCCAGACACACTTGAATGTCATTTTTCTTTTCCACTAACTGTACATTATGTACCCAGTCCGTAGGGTGATTGACTGGAGTGATAACTTTATTCCCCACCATCTACTCAATTTTGCATTTAAAACGCTCTAACAAACTTAATGGTATTCTTTTCTTATAATGCAGACAAGGTATAGACCCCTTCTTTAGTGTTATTGAAACAGTTCCTGGAAATTTACCTAATCCACTGAAAACAGTACTATATTGCTTAATAAAATCACTCTTACTTTTTGAAACACATTATCTACAACAACAAACTCTGCCTCTTGTTCCGTATTCAAGTCAGGATCAGTGCATTTTAATATTACTGTGCCAAGAGTTTTTACTTTATTCCCACTATAATCGTACAAGGGATAATCATTACATTTGTTAATGAATTTAGTTTTAAATTTTGAAAGATATTTGACAGGAATGCAATTGACATCGGATCCGGAGTCTATTTTAAATGAAATTGGGGTGTTTTGTATATAATATTTCTTAGTCGACTTGCATGTTCCATTATTACTGGTATTTATTCTCTAAATATGAATATTACCTACTAACCTGGTTGATATATTTGTTTTATTACAAGCTTTACTTTCATCGTTCCAATTATAGTGATCTCCTACTGAGTGTACCTGTTCATGCTGCTTGCTTAATCCGGGATTTGCTCTCTGTCCGTTGTTTGTTGTCTTCTTATCCGTTAATTGCTGGATTTTCTTTCCGCGACACACTTTCACAAAATGACCCTTTTTTCCACAACCTCGGCAGGTTATTTCCTTTGCTTTCATGCACAGATTCTTCGATTGCGTTGATCGTTTTGGAATTTCCCTGTTCCAATAGCATTTTGTGAGAATTTGCAGCTTCGTATACCTTACACTTCTCAGTTATCTTTTCTAGTGGATCATCTCTCCCATATAGCAATTTAAGCTGTAGTGTTTAGTCATATATACCCAAAATGATTCGGTCTCGTAACATACGATCGCCGAACGACTGACCACAGCTACAGTTGTATTCACAATAACGTATTTGAGTGCGCAGTTCCGTTTCAAACTCAGAAAAGGCTGTTTTTCTTTTTGCGTTAGCGTATTAAATTTGAATGATTCCATTGCGACGTTCTTTTTTGGAATGCAGTAATTGTCAAAAGCATCCAGCACATTTGCTAATGACCGTGCACCCTCACCGCCTTGCTAGTACTTGCAGGTATGCCAAGCAATTGCTCAGTTGACCCATCCTTTGGGAACAGCGTGTTATACATTTCCACTGCTGTCGGTCCTACAAGCCATAACAATTTTGCAATTTTGACGTCTTCTTTTTCTTTTAGTTTTCCATTGGCATGTATGTACATGCAAAAAGTTCCTTTCCATGTGGGCCAGTCTTTAGCGAGATTACTGCAGTCCAATTCAGGCGGTAGTCGCTTTTCAGCCATTATGGCAATTATCAATGGTAATTTTATTATAAAAGTATAAAGCTTGATGTGTTTTGGCCCACTTCTGACACCATGTATCATGCAATAAAACAAATGATTTGATATTTAAAGATTTAATTTAATTTCCACTTGGCGTATGTGCACAACTAGATTGTTCAAAACGGAAGTCTATGTCTTACAATTGGTGTACTAAAGTTATCGAACTGTCGAACTGCACACTAATAATACATTGGTAATATTATACAGGTGCGGTAATTTTAAAGATGTAACATAATAGGAATATCTTATAGTATGTGGCTTATACCTACTTAGTTCACATACTCAATACAAGAATATGGGTCGATAATTTGGAATTCGCGTTATCAAGTTCATGTGGATAGACTAGAATCAATTCAAAAAAAGTTTTTACTTTTCGCCTTGAGAAATCTTCAATGGGACTCTCCGTATAATCTTCCTCCTTACACTGATCGATTAAAACTAATAAATCTTCTTACGCTTGCAAGTCGTAGAGAAATGCTAGGTGCATTATTTATGGCTAGACTTTTAAATGGATAGATTTCAAGCCCATCTCTTTTGAATGAAGTAAACTCGAATGTTCCATGCCGAGTTTCAAGGCATTATAAAATAATTCTTAAACAATGCAGAAGCAATTTCCAACTACACGAACCTCTTCTATGTTTGTGTGAATATTATAACTCTCACTCGAGAATAATTGATGTTTCGGACTCGCTCTTTGCCATAAGAAAGACGGTTCTATCTTTTCTTAATAATTAAAAAATTATATTTATACTTTTAATCTATTGTATTGTGTGAATCTATATTTCTCAACTGATGACTTTTTCTGTAGCTGAGCGGTTTTAGATCTCGGCGCTTAAAAAGCCACTGCCTCTTACAGACTCGGTAGCAAAAAATTTATAAATAACACACAAATAAGAATTAGGATACAAAAAAACCAAAAAAAAAGTATGTATGAATTAAAAAAAAAAACCAAAACAGGATTAGCCTGGTTTCATGGAGCCACTTTAGGGCAGTGCGCTGCCACAACATCTGAGAAAAAAAAACCAAGGGCCACTCCCTTTTAGAACCCTCACTAACACCTTTAATTTGATATCCATATCGTACAAATACATTCTAGAGTCACCCCTGGTCCACATTTATGGCGATATCGCGAAAAGGCGTCCACCTATAGAACTAATATATATTTAATATACATATAACCTATAGAATTAAGTCCCACTCCCTTTTAAAGTAGTTATTAACACCTTTCATTTGATACCCATATCGTACAAACACATTCTAGAGTCACCCCTGGTTCACCGTTATGGCGATATCTCGAAGAGGCGTCCACCTATAGAACTATGGCCCACTTCCTTTTAAAATACTCTTTAATACCTTCCATTTGAAACCCACGTCATACAAACACATGCCAGGGTTACCCTAGGTTCGTTTTGTTAAAAGGCGCTTTTCCCTTATTTTGTCTCCAAAGCTCTCAGCTGAGTATGTAATGTTCGGTTACATCCGAACTTAGCCTTCCTTACTTGTTATTGTTGTTTTATGTCGAAACACATCAAAAGAAAATTTCAGAAGGAAACAACAGTCCTGAGCCAATCACGAATCGGTTTTGATATAATCCTAAAAGTAAATCCCAAAAACAATTTCGAACCAATTCCGAAATAATCCTTGCACAGTACCACAACTAGCAACCTTTCGTGAAAACGTCATAAAATGAGCCGAAGAGAGTTCCGCAATGAACTCTAAATGTTCTCAAAACCGATCTAAAATTATCCCCAATAGCAAAATAACTTGATAACAATCCCGAATGGTTCCATTATATCCCTCTCATGGTTCTCAAAGCAATACCGAAGTAGTCCTTAAACTTTGCTGAAATCTATTTTAGTCCAATCCAAAATTATTCTGAAAAAGTTCCGAAGTAGGATTGTGATCCTATTCCGCTTCGCTGCGATGATTCACCTTCAGTCTTCGTGACTCCTTGTCTTATTAGGGCTCTCTCGGTAACACAAAACATGGCTTGGCTAAACGCTTTTTAATGTCTATAGAGGCATGCAGGGCAAAAATTTAATGAATTAAGAACCCAATTTTTGTTGTACAATGAAGTCAAAAGCTGCTTCCGTTGACCGTTCTTGTAGTAGACGTAATACTTGTAGCCACTTTTAAATTTAATTTAAGCCCTGAGAAATAGGATATATGAACCAGATATGCTCGCTTTACTTCAGAAAACAAAAGGTTCGACGATTTTTAAGTAATCGGTAGATTTTAGTACGACACCTTAAAAGCTTTCGGAGATATTCCTTGTCATCCAATCGTAATGATGCGGAGCAAGTTAAGAGCATCGATTTGTGCCAGATATATTCAGATAAATGTCTGTATTAATTTATGAGCCATTTGATTTGTTTAAGTTCGCGTTTTCAGTTTTGACACACTACTTTTAATGAACCAACATTTCAAAAAATAGATGTCGCTTTTTCGTCATTCAGTGAGTTAATACCAAACTATGTAAAAAGCAGGGAAGGTAATCATTTTTTCTCGTCTTGAACAGAGGTTCTTTTCTTCCATTTTAAAGAGAAATCCGACTAACTACGTTAATTTTTTCGGTACTAGATAGTGCTAAATGTGATTGAAAGTCACTGCTAGGCAAAATTGGACGGTGTTTAATGATACTAAACAGTGGCATGTGCCAGTGATGATTCATGAGTTAAAAAGTATCTGGTACTTTGCTTCTAAAGTCTGTAAATGAGTCAGAGCTTTTCCGCGAAAATTGAACGTAATTCGAACCTGGAGATGCCACCGGATGGTGGGGTTTGATCAAAATGTGTATCGGTTATAGTTTTATATAAAGATTATAGCTTTAAGGTTAAACAGATTTTTTTATACTCAGCGTGCTTTGCACACAGAGTATATTAACCTTGATTGGATAACCGTAATAATAATAAATTAATAAATAAATAAGTAACGGAAATAAGGCTAAACAAAAGTTGGAACAGGGAGGATTAGAAACACGCCCCTTTCAACCTCCCATTATATGTTGAGCTGTGCTGATCGGAATCTTCATGCATTCCGACAGCGTCATTACTAAACAAAGGTGAGTAGTGATTGGATACACGTTATTTATATGTTATTTATAACTTGAGCAAATACTGAGATATCTTCACCAAATTCGGTATACGGGCTAACCTGCACCCAGAATTGAATGTATTGAAAATGAGCGAAATCGGACAATAACCAAGCCTGCCTTTTACATATATAACATTTTGGAAAACACAAAAAAGCAGATTATTAAGTAAATACCAAAACTGAGAATTTTGAAATTTGACAAAAATTTTATAAACTTTGTGAAAATGGGCATGGCACCGCCCACTTGTGATAAAATCAATTTTACAAATATTCTTAATCATAAACCAAAAACTCTTAAGAGAAGAGATTTACAAGGTATAACCGAAACAGCTGTCGCCTTGTCCGTCCTGATGTTAAGTTGTTTAAATTTTTCTCAAATTATTAAATAAATTATAAAATTAAAAATCGCTTCAAATAAATGTTTTCATATATTAAAAAAAAAAAACAAAAAAGCAATACGGGCAATCCCCGATCAAATCATACCAAAACTCTTAAACTTATCATAACAAAATTTAACAAAGAGGTTGCCTTTACTATTAAAAATACTTGGAAGAAAAATTTACGAAAGCGCTTAAGAACCACGTCTAGTTTTATATAAAATATTTTTAAAAGTTTCGTGGATGAATAAAACAAGCTACATTATTGCAAAAAGGAAATTCATATCAATGGTGCTTCATTTCTCAAGTGGAATTATGAAAAGAAAAAATCGAAAAATTCAAATTTTGAAAATGGTGGTGGCACCTTTTTTGACCAGGCAATTTTCTATATTTTGGAAGCCATAACTCGAAGAAAAATAAACGGATCGTAATAAGATTGGGTGTACATATGTTCCTCATAGCAGGAAATATATCTAGAAAAAATGGAACGGTTAAAGCACACTCCCACCTTTATATACAAAAGAAGTTTAAAAGGGTTGTAGACTAGAATAACAAGCTATATCTTAGCAAAAATAGTTTGGTATCAGTAATATTTCACTTACTAAGTTTTATTGTAAGAGGAAATCGGCCCACATTTTTTTCTTTTTTTGAATGGGCGGTGCCACGCTCCTATTCCCCTCAAGCATTACACAACATTACTAGAGCATCAAACAAAATATATTCTTCGTAAAAAATTCGAAAAGGGAATTTATCTGAAATGAACTGTACAATTGAGACTCACGCTGAGTATATAATATTCGGTTACACTCAAACTTAGACACCCTTACTTGTTTTTATTAAACTTACACCTGGGTATATAATTTCCTTTTTCAATTGAACTTTACTTGTTGTACTTGTATTTATGCACATTTTCTGCTATTTTTACGTATATGTGTATATGTACGAGTATATATTTACTAAATGCGACTGTTATAAGACCGTCTGTTTTATATATCTGCTTGCCTTTTTGTTGTACTAAAGAGGGTTGGTAAGGCTCGTCTTTTTGGCTGGACTTCAATAAACGATTTTATGTTGCCAAAAGGTGAAAGTTTGTTTTTTTGACGTAACCAAAGTACAAAATGTTTTCTCCTGTCTAGGAAGTTCATTTGATATTGTCCGAATTATTTATGAACATTTTTCTTAGTTTTACTTATTTATGTATTTATTCCACAAATAGGTATGTACATATGTTTTCCATTGCCTGCTAAGTAAGCTGGCTTGTTTCGATAAGCTCTAATAAGCTTCAAGTGGGAGTCGTATTTAGTTACTTATGTATGTAGATAGATATTCAATGTCGTTTAATTAATGCATTGCATTTATGTATATTTGTTGTTTTTCGAAGAAGGAGAAGTATTTGTGTATAATTCGTTAGCTTTTGTTATACAACACAATAAAACGTTATGATGTGTGACTAATAGATATCCTGCACGGCACATTAACTCAAATTGAAATTTACAGATATCAATGCTAACTTATCGACACACGCAACAAACTAAATCACTTTTCATTGAATTGGTCTTTCATAAAATTATCCTGTTTGTAGATTTGGTAAAATTTATGGTTTCTCTTTAGTAATATTGGAAGGAGCGCGAGTTCAAATCCCACTCCCTGGAGAAAATATTTTGAAGAGGTTCACAAGGTATGTATAATGCTGTCGCCGTAACCGTCCTGATATCCAGTTGTTTAATTTTTTTCCTAAACATTTAATAAAATATTGGGCTAATGTGTTTTCTGACTACTAATCAAATAATTTAAAGGGACTTCAATTATTAAATTATTTTCATGCTTAGCTTAAACATATTTCCGGCTAGAATATAATCTGGAAACATTTATACATATTAGCTTTATTTTTTTTATGTGCATATACATCTGCACTCAAACTTTGTAAGGACTGCCAAGTGCACAACTGATATTGCAGGAAAAGTTGCCGCGGACCGGTCGCTGGGCAAGCTTCGTGATATGCGCTGTGGGCTTTCGGACTTCAGGCATTCTAGTCTTGTTACCAGGTGTAGAGTTATCTACTCATAACAAATATACTTGTTTTATTTGTATGATTTTTAATAATCGGGGATTGCCCATATTGCTTTTTTAAATGTATGAAAACATTTTTTATTTGAAGCAATTTTTTTAATTTTATAATTTATTTAATAATTTGGGAAAAATTTAAACAACGTGACATCAGGACGGACAAGGCGACAGCTGTTTCGATTATACCTTGTAAATCTCTTCAAAGCCTTTTCTCCCGGGAGTGGGAGTCGAACTCGCACCCCTACGATAGTTGAAATGGTTGTAAACGCATTCAGCTACGTCATGCCTGTTGTGAAGTCTTTCCCAATTGCCTTCTTTTTGCATATTTTAATCTTTTACACATTGCATACTTCGTATGCAATTATGTGTTAAAGCTATGCTTGGTACGGCGGTTTTCAAAGAAATTATAATAATAAAATTGCTTCAAATAAAAAATGTTTTCATACATTTAAAAAAGCAATATGGGCAATCCCCGATTATTAAAAATCATACAAACAGACAAAATTGGTTAATCGTTGTAGTTCTATAAATAGAACGAAAACAGCAACAAAAACCAAAGTTTCTTTGAAAACCGCCGTACCAAGCATAGCTTTAACACATAATTGCATACGAAGTATGCAATGTGTAAAAGATTAAAATATGCAAAAAGAAGGCAATTGGGAAAGACTTCACAACAGGCATGACGTAGCTGAATGCGTTTACAACCATTTCAACTATCGTAGGGGTGCGAGTTCGACTCCCACTCCCGGGAGAAAAGGCTTTGAAGAGATTTACAAGGTATAATCGAAACAGCTGTCGCCTTGTCCGTCCTGATGTCACGTTGTTTAAATTTTTCCCAAATTATTAAATAAATTATAAAATTAAAAAAATTGCTTCAAATAAAAAATGTTTTCATACATTTAAAAAAGCAATATGGGCAATCCCCGATTATTAAAAATCATACAAACAGACAAAATTGGTTAATCGTTGTAGTTCTATAAATAGAACGAAAACAGCAACAAAAACCAAAGTTTCTTTGAAAACCGCCGTACCAAGCATAGCTTTAACACATAATTGCATACGAAGTATGCAATGTGTAAAAGATTAAAATATGCAAAAAGAAGGCAATTGGGAAAGACTTCACAACAGGCATGACGTAGCTGAATGCGTTTACAACCATTTCAACTATCGTAGGGGTGCGAGTTCGACTCCCACTCCCGGGAGAAAAGGCTTTGAAGAGATTTACAAGGTATAATCGAAACAGCTGTCGCCTTGTCCGTCCTGATGTCACGTTGTTTAAATTTTTCCCAAATTATTAAATATACTTGTTTTATTTTAAATTTATTCTTATTATATTAGTTATTTTTTTATTATCAAAAAATGAAAATATTTGAGTCATCAAAAATATTCTTTTAAAAGTTTAAAAAATTATTCTAAATTATATAGAAAATTATTATTTTCTATACCAGGTACCACTATTTCACAACATGACGAACTATTGTGCGCCGACAACTACTCCCTGTGCAACCTGCATCCCAGTCATTCCCCCGAGAAAGAAATGGTGAAAGGGAACTCATTCGGGGCAGGGGACCAATTGTTCACAGATTGCTCAAAGTTGGCCGGAAACGTTGGTGTGGGGCTTTTGTCAAGAACTAAATGTACGCCATATGTTTAGGTTGGCTGATCACTACTGCATCTTCAAAGTGGAAACTGCGGCGATTAAGGATGCGGTGGTTGAAATGCTATCCAACGCTACTATAGCTAGGCAATTCAACATCGGATGGCCAAGCGGCTATGAAAGCCTTGAATTCAATTATAGTGCAATCGAGGTGATCTCGCGAGCTGATGATTGGAATAGTGAGTGGATTGTAGTTAATTATTTTTTGATTAGGATTATCGGGGTACCGCGCCATAGTAATATTCCGGGCAACTGTCAAGGGCATCTCTTTTCCCGCATCGGTACAACTCAATTGGATGAAAATGACTTTAGGGATTTCTGGATTCCACTGGTCATCTGTGTTCTGCTCTTGTATAGATGGCCTCAAGTCAGGTCAGCAAGTGTTGGGCGGAAACTAGCAAGATCCTTCTGGCTCATCTATCAATGTTCATTGGGGATTTGACAGGACATTGTCCAATGGGAATCCATGCGGCACTTCTCAATATACTGGAAACCGCATAATGCTGCAGCTGTATGGAGGTAGATGTGATGTAATCATCGAGTCTCTTGATGATTGAAAGTATTTGAATAACTTGGATCTCCAGAGGGTTTATCCAAGTTTGAGATTGGTCCCATTCGAAACTATGTCGTTGCTATGCAACGATTCTCTTTGTACCTATCGGAATTTTATGCGGTATCACAAAAGACTTTCATGCGCTTCAAGTGAGCTTCCATTACCAGAGAAGCTACCACCTAACCTAACCTAAGTACACAAATTTATCTACACTTATTAAATAGGCGTTTATAAAGCTAGTACTTCCAAGTATCAATAAGTAGTTTTTTTTTTTAACTTTTATTTTAATGTTTTACCATCCCGAATTAACAAACGAGAAGACAACAGAGGAAATATAAGTTGTTTTGACATTTGCGGGGCAGTGCTGCCAAATGTTTTCTGTTACATGTGCAGTTATCGGTGAGCGTTTTTTAAGTGGCAAATGTAGATACATATATACACATGCAAAAAAAACGGCTAATATATAGATAACTCTAGCCAGAGCCTAGACAGGCTCCACTATAAAAAATATTTGCATAATTGTTTACGGACAAGGTTCCCTGTAAAGGGCCTAGAGTTAGGTTAGGTTCGATGGCAGCTGTTCAGTTGGTTCACAACACTTTTTTTTGTTGTAGTGGTTGTAGCGATAAAGACACTATCCGAAGGGTTTTGAGAGTGTAATCCAAGTTAATAGTCCTTTGCCGGATTTATGTGTGGTACGTTTCGACAAAAGGCAACATCAATGTATAGGCCCGCACATCCCGGGAACGATTAAATTTGAGCAAATTGCACCTTATATTTTCCGAAATATTTTCGATATATTATCAAAAAGTAATCGATTTGTTATCGCAAAGTTACCGATTGGTTATGGGAGTGTTACCAATTTGATTAAAGCGTTTTTTTGATTTGTTATCGAAAAGCTATCGAATAATTCCCAAAAATTTATCGTTTGAAATGAAAAGGTTTTTTATGAAAAAGTTTTACATTTTTGATCGATATGCTAACGATTAATAATCGTAAAGTTATAGATATGATATCGGAGTGTTTGCCAAATTTTTGTATGCGTATTATCGATTTTTACCAATTTGTTATTAACAAGTTATCGATTTGTTGGCAAAAACTTGTCAATTTGTTACAGTTATCGATTTCATATCAGCATGCTATCGATTTGTTTACTCATAGGTTTGTTTATGAAGCAATTAAATAACATTAATTTTCTTGACATATTTAATAATTTGGAAAAATTTAAACAACGTGACATCAGGACGAACAAAGCGACAGCTGTTTTGATTATACCTTGACATATATGTACCTACATGTTTACACAACGTATTTCACGAGTACTTTTTGTTCGTATGGTTTCTGCAAGCGAACCTCTACCACAACGGTGCTCTGTAACAACAAAGCAGTAATAAACTATAAGCGGCCCTGTTAAACTTTTTGTCGGCACCAAATAAGAAAAATCTAGACAGTACCAAGATAGACAACAGTTCTGCATCAAGAAAGCAGTTCGTACATAACACCAGTCCCTATAAAGAGAGTTTGCAAGTCATTTTTATACTCAGTTGAGCAGAGCTCACAGAGTATATTAAGTTTGATTGGATAACGGTTGGTTGTACATATATAAAGGAATCGAGATAGATATAGACTTCCATATATCAAAATAATCAGGATCGAAAAAAAATTTGATTGAGCCATGTCCGTCCGTCCGTCCGTCCGTCCGTTAACACGATAACTTGAGTAAATTTTGAGGTATCTTGATGAAATTTGGCGGCCACCGTGGTGTGATGGTAGCGTGCTCCGCCTATCACACCGTATGCCCTGGGTTCAACTCCCGGGCAAAGCAACATCAAAATTTTAGAAATAAGATTTTTCAATTAGAAGAAAATTTTTCTAAGCGGGGTCGCCCCTCGGCAGTGTCTGGCAAGCGCTCCGATTGTATTTCTGCCATGAAAAGCTCTCAGTGAAAACTCATCTGCCTTGCAGATGCCGTTCGGAGTCGGCATAAAACATGTAGGTCCCGTCCGGCCAATTTGTAGGGAAAAATCAAGAGGAGCACGACACAAATTGGAAGAGAAGCTCGGCCTTAGATCTCTTCGGAGGTTATCGCGCCTTACATTTTTTTTGATGAAATTTGGTATGTAGGTTCCTGAGCACTCATCTCAGATCGCTATTTAAAATGAACGATATCGGACTATAACCACGCCCACTTTTTCGATATCGAACATTTCGAAAAACCGAAAAATTGCGATAATTCATTACAAAAGAGAGATAAAGCAACGAAACTTGGTAGATGAGTTGAACTTATGACGCAGAATAGAAAATTAGTAAAATTTTGGACAATGGGCGTGGCACCGCCCACTTTTAAAAGAATGTAATTTAAAATTTTTGCAAGCTGTAATTTGGCAGTCGTTGAAGATATCATGATGAAATTTGGCAGGAACGTTACTCCTATTACTATATGTACGCTTAATAAAAATTAGCAAAATCGGAGAAGGAAATTTTTTAAAGTAAAATTTTAACAAAAAATTTAATATCTTTACAGTATATAAGTAAATTATGTCAACATTCAACTCCAATAATGATATAGTGCAACAAAATACAAAAATAAAAGAAAATTTCAAAATGGGTGTGGCTCCGCCCTTTTTCATTTAATTTGTCTAGGATACTTTTAACGCCATAAGTCGAACAAAAATTAACCAATCCTTTTGAAATTTGGTAGGGGCATAGATTTTATGACGAAATCGGTTGATGCCACGCCCAGTTTTTATACACAGTCGTCCGTCTGTCCTTCCGCATGGCCGTTAACACGATAACTTGAGCTAAAATCGACATATCTTTAATGAACTTAGTTCACGTGCTTACTTTAACTCACTTTATCTTGGTATGAAAAATGAACGAAATCCCATTATGACCACGCCCACTTTTTCGATATCGAAAATTACGAAAAATGAAAAAAATGCCATAATTCTATACCAAATACGAAAAAAGGGATGAAACATGGTAAGGTAATTGGATTGTTTTATTGAAGCGAAATATAACTTTAGAAAAAACTTTATAAAAGGGTTGTGACACCTACCATATTAAGTAGAAGAAAATGAAAAAGTTCTGCGGGGCGAAATAAAAAACCCTTAAAATCTTGGCAGGTATTACATATATAAATAAATTAACGGTATCCAACAGATGATGTTCTGGGTCACCCAGGTCCACATTTTGGTCGATATCTGGAAAACGCCTTCACATATACAACTACCACCACTCCCTTTTAAAACTCTCATTAATACCTTTAATTTGATACCCATATCGTACAAACTCATTCTAGAGTCACCCCTGGTCCACCTTTATGGCGATATCTAGAAAAGGCGTCCACCTATGGAACTAAAGCCCACTCCCTTTTAAAATACTCATTAACTCCTTTCGTTTGATACCCATATCGTACGAACAAATTCTAGAGTCATCCCTGGTCCACCTTTATGGCGATATTTCGAAACGGCGTCCACCTATAGAACTAAGGCCCACTCCCTTTTAAAATACTCATTAACACCTTTCATTTGATACCCATATCGTACAAACGTATTCTAAAGTCACCCCTGGTCCACCTTTATGGCGATATCTCGAAAAGGCGAACACCTATAGAGCGAAGGCCCATTCCCTTTTAAAAATACTCATTAACACCTTTCATTTGATACCCATATCGTACTAACAAAGTCTAGAGTCACCCCTGGTCCACCTTTATTGCGATACCTCGAAAAGGAGTCCACCTATAGAACTAAGGCCCACTCCCTTTTAAAATACTCATTAACTCCTTTCGTTTAATACCCATATTGCACAAACGAATTCTAGAGTCACCCCTGGCCCACCTTTATGGCGATATCTCGAAACGGCGTCCACCTATGTAACTAAGGATTACTCCCTTTTAAAATACTCATTAACACCTTCCTTTTGATACCCATATTGTACAAACAAATTCTAGAGTCACCCCTGGTCCACCTTTATGGCGATATTTCGAAAATGCGACCACCTATACAACAACCACCACTCCCTTTTAAAACCCTCATTAATACCTTTAATTTGATACCCATATCGTACAAACGCATTCTAAAGTCAACCCTGATCCACCTTTATGGCTATATCCCTAAATGGCGTCCACCTATAGAACTATGGCCCACTCCCTCATAAAATACTCTTTAATGCCTTTCATTTGATACACATGTCATACAAACACATTCCAGGGTTTCCCTCGGTTCATTTTCCTACATGGTTATTTTCCCTTATGTTGTCACCATAGCTCTCAACTGAGTATGTAATGTTCGGTTACACTCGAACTTAACCTTCCTTACTTGTTCTTATTCACAATGTAAACTTCAGTACCTACTCTTTTTTTTTTTTTTGGCTGAAAAGTTTAGATGTACTTTAATGTAGGACGACTACAATGTTGTCGAGGGGCGAATGCAAAGAAAGATTCCTAAAATTTGATTATCATAAAAGGCGATATCATACGAACTATGTATGTCGCAGCAGCCTCCGAATATTTATATATATGTTTGTATTAAATATGCATTTTCCCAAATACCTACGTATTTTCAAATATTTTCATTCCGTATGTAAGTGCGTAGTGCAGTATTTGCAGAAAAACTCTACGGTTGAGTCATACTTGAAACAGCTGTTGAACTCCAAAATGTCTTTTATATAAAGGAAATCAGAAAAGCTGAAATCATCGAATTTCCTAACACCAAGTCAGCAACAAAAATAATATGCATATGTATGTAGTGCCGGCATGTCCTTATATACATACATACAGACATTCCTACCTACTTATATAGCAGAAACAAAACTTATGTGGAAATTATTATCCACACAACATTCTAGATTCCGCAACTACCATCACGAGAATATAAAAAAATATTTTCTTATCAAATTAAATATTTATTTGAGCATCAGAGTGCTTCTAGCGGCATCAACAGCTACATATCCTTGGGGGTTGCACATCTATATGATGTTGCAGATGCTCTCTTGGTGGATGATAAAATAAACATATGGCATAGGAAATGGGAAATAGAAAAGGCCTACAGAAAAATGAGCTGCACGTACTACATTCATTTACAAAAGGTTATGCAAAATTGTGGGGCGAGTATATTCGACATATATTTGATACACCCAAGAATGTACGAGTGTAGGTATGTATGGTTTGTATAAATATATATTATCGTAATAAAACTAAACGGATTGTGCGAACATGATAATAGGAACTTGCAATCATCAACAAAAGAGGAAAATTGTTGTGGGTCATTAACCTATGATGCAGAAATTACCCAGTACATAAATGGCATCGTATACATAAGTTTTAGACACTTAAGCGGGAGTCATTGGTGCCGTATGTCGTATCGCTGTAGTCGTATCCATAACGTAATCAGCTGTTTATCGTTACGACGATAAACCAAAAACCAATTGGTTGGCTACGATATGGTTACGACCTTAACGGCTCCAATAATCGATTGCATTGATTCCCATAAGATTGGTCGGATCAGCTGTTATAAGGTTACCAATACGGTTACCGATAAAGCACCAATGTCTGCAGCTTAAGGCCCGTAATCATAGTCGCTGACTAAAATACTCTTTAGTTAAAATCTTGCCTAAATTAAAAATGGGATTTAAAATTTTGATCTGTCATAGACATATAAAACACAGTTTTCATCTAAAGTAAGCATGGACAGGGTATCCGCATGAAAAAAGGTATTGTTTGGCGCTATAAAGAAATTTTTTAGAAGTTTTAAAAGTTCACGCTGTTCCTTATAACCGTGGTTACTTGACTCCACGTATAACAAGTAAGGAAGGCTAAGTTCGGGTGTAACCGAACATTACATACTCAGTTGAGAGCTGTGGAGACAAAGTAAGGGAAAATCACCATGTTGTAAAAAGAACCTAGGGTAACCCTGGAATGTGTTTGTATGACATGTGTATCAAATGAAAGGTATTAATGAGTATTTTAAAAGGGCGTGGGCCTAAGTTCTATAGATGGACGCCTCTTCGAGATATCGCCATAAAGATGGGCCAGGGGTAACTCTAGAATTTGTTTGTACGATATGAGTATCAAATGAAATGCGCTAATGAGTATTTTAAGAGGGGGTGGGCCTTAGTTCTCTATGTGGACGCCTTTTCGGGATATCGCCATAAAGGTGGACAATGGGTGACTCTAAATTTGTTTGTACTATATGGGTATCAAATGAAAGGTGTTAATGAGTATTTTAAAAGGGAGTGGGCCTTAGTTCTATAGGTGGACGCCTCTTCAGAATATCGTTATAGAAGTGGACCAGGGTTGACTCTAGAATGCGTTTGTACAATATGGGTATCAAACGAAAGGTGTTAATAAGTGTTTTAAAAGGGAGTGGGCCTTAGTTCTATGGGTGGACGCCTTTTCGGGATATCGCCATAAAGGTGGACCAGGGATGACTCTGGAATTTGTTTGTACGATATGGGTATCAAATGAAAGGTGTTAATGAGTATTTTAAAAGGGCGTGGGCCTTAGTTCTATAGGTGGACGCCTTTTCGAGATATCGCCATAAAGGTGGAGCAGGGGTGACTCTAGAACTTGTTTCTACGATATGGGTATCAAACGAAAGGTGTTAATGAGTATTTTAAAAGGGAGTGGGCTTTAGTTCAATAGGTGGATGCCTTTTCGAGATATCGCCATAAAGGTGGGCCAGGGGTGACTCTATAATGTGTTTGTATGATATGGGTATCAAATTAAAGGTAAAATGAGGGTTTTAAAAGGGAGTGGCACTTAGTTGTATATGTGAAGGCGTTTTCGAGATATCGACCAAAATGTGGACCAGGGTGATCCAGAACATCATCTGTCGGGTACCGCTAATTTATTTATATATGTAATACCACGAACAGTATTCCTTCCAAGGTTCCAAGGGCTTTTGATTTCGCCCTGCAAAACTTTTTCATTTTCTTCTACTTAATATGGTAGGTGTCACACCCATTTTACCTAGTTTTTTTCTAAAGTTATATTTTGCGTCAATAGACCAATACAATTACCATGTTTCATCCCTTTTTTCGTATTTGGTATAGAATTATGGCATTTTTTTCAGTTTTCGTAATTTTCGATATCGAAAAAGTGGGCGTGGTCATAGTCGGATTTCTGCAATTTTTTACACCAATACAAAGTGAGTTCAGATAAGTACGTGAACTGAGTTTAGTAAAGATATATCGATTTTTGCTCAAGTTATCGTGTTAAAGGCCGAGCGGAAGGACAGACGGTCGACTTTGTATAAAAACTGGGCGCGGCTTCAACCTATTTCGCCCTTTTTCACAGAAAGCAGTTATCGTCCTAGAATCTAAGCCTCTACCAAATTTCAAAAGGATCGGTAAATTTTTGTTCGACTTTTGGCATTAAAAGTATCCTAGACAAATTAAATGAAAAAGGGCGGAGCTACGCCCATTTTGAAATTTTCTTTTATTTTTGTATTTTGTTGCACCATATCATTACTGGAGTTGAATATTGACATAATTTACTTATATACTGTAAAGATATTAACATTTCTTTTAAAATTTGGATTAGAAAAAAAAATTTTTTTTTTAAAGTGGGCGTGGTCGTTCTCCGATTTTGCAAATTTTTATTAAGCAGACATATAGTAATAAGAGTAACGTTCCTGCCAAATTTCATCATGATATCTTCAACGACTGCCAAATTACAGCTTGCAAAACTTCTAAATTACCTTCTTTTAAAAGTGGGCGGTGCCACGCCCATTGTCCAAATTTTACTATTTTTCTATTCTGTGTCATAAGTTTAACTCACCTACCAAGTTTCATCGCTTAATCCGTATTTGGTAATGAATTATCGCACTTTTTCAATTTTTCGAAATTTTCGATATCGAAAAAGTGGGCGTGGTTATTGTCCGATATCATTCGTTTTAAATAGCGATCTGAGATGAGTGCCCAGGAACCTACATGCCAAATTTCATCAAGATACCTCAAAATTTACTCAAGTTATCGTGTTAACGGACGGACAGACGGACGGACATGGCTCAATCGAATTTTTTTCGATACTGATGATTTTGATATATGGAAGTCTATACCTATCTCGATTTCTTTATACCTGTACAACCAACCGTTATCCAATCAAAGTTAATATGCTCTGTGAGCTCTGCTCAACTGAGTATAAAAAATGGTAATTTTTTACTTGACAAAACCTCTTACAATACCACAAAAATTGTCAAAGGAGTACCTGAAAATGCGTTTTGAGCATAATCCGGTGATGGATAATTATCATTCAATTCTATCTAAAAGTTATTAGCAAACCGTTTGTAAAAACTCGCTGTTTTTTATCAGCCGTCAATTTAAAATTGAGTGCACAATCTATTAATTGAACATGACATATTTATTTAAAGAAAATTTACTTAATTTCGTTCTTAAGAAATTTTCTAAATCTCGCAACATACACGAATAGGTAGTTAAAGCTTATTTGGATTCCTTAAAGCAAAGGAAGCAACAAGGCTATCCACTCATACACTCGTATTCATGTTGAATAGTTTATATAGTTTGTTGGAATGTTGTAAAGGAAAGTTGTGTGCATTAAGACAGATGCGACGGCCAAAATGATGCAAACCTTAAATGTTAGGTGGCCCTAACCGTTAAAGCCGTTTGATTTAATAGACCCGAAACCGAATAGGGATATGTCTAACCTCGATACTAGTAAGTATGCAGGACATTCAATGATAATCAGGTTAAATTAAATTTAGGTTTGTCTTCGCAAAGTCAGCATAAATAAAAGGAGTTTAGTATAGTTTTCCGTAGGAAAGATGTGACCTAGAATGTTGAGCCATTGTACGTTCATGGACCTGCAAAGTGTTAATCCCTTTCACAAAATCATTGAACTTAAGTCGATCATGACATAGACTAAGAGGGTGAAAAAGGAGGGAAATAGTACAATAGCGCCCGTGTCAAGCAATTCTTAAAATTTTTATACTCAGTTGAGCAGAGCTCACAGAGTATATTAAGTTTGATTGGATAACGGTTGGTTGTACATATATAAAGGAATCGAGATAGATATAGACTTCCATATATCAAAATAATCAGGATCGAAAAAAATTTTGATTGAGCCATGTCCGTCCGTCCGTCCGTCCGTCCGTCCGTCCGTTAACACGATAACTTGAGTAAATTTTGAGGTATCTTGATGAAATTTGGTATGTAGGTTCCTGAGCACTCATCTCAGATCGCTATTTAAAATGAACGATATCGGACTATAACCACGCCCACTTTTTCGATATCGAATATTTCGAAAAACCGAAAAAATGCGATAATTCATTTCCAAAGGTGGTTAAAGCGATGAAACTTGGTAGATGGGTTGACCTTATGACGCAGAATAAAAAATTAGTAAGATTTTGGACAATGGGCGTGGCACCGCCCACTTTTACAAGAAGGTAATTTAAAAGTTTTGCAAGCTGTAATTTGGCAGTCGTTGAAGATATCATGATGAAATTTTGCAGGAACGTTACTACTATTCTTATATATGTGCTAAATAAAAATTAGCAAAATTGGATGAAGAACACGCCCACTTTTTAAAAAAAAATTTTTTTAAATTCAAATTTTAACAAAAAATTTAATATCTTTACTGTATATAAGTAAATTAAGTCAAAATTCAACTCCAGTAATGATATGATGTAACAAAATACAAAAATAAGAGAAAATTTCAAAATGGGCGTGGCTCCGCCCATTTTCATTTAGTTTGTCTAGAATAGTTTTAATGCTATAATTCGAACAAAAATTTACCAATCCCTCTCAAATTTGGTAGAAGCATAGATTCTTTGACGGTAACTGTTCTCTGTGAAAATGGGCGAAATCGGTGGAAGCCACGCCCAGTTTTTATACACAGTCAACCGTCTGTCCTTCCGCTCGGCCGTTAACACAATAACTTGAGCAAAAACCAATATATCTTTACTAAACTTAGCCCACATACTTATCTGAACTCACTTTATCTTGGTATAAAAAATGGCCGAAATCCGACCATAACCACGCCCACTTTATCGATATCGAAAATTACGAAAAATGAAAAAAATGCCATAATTCTATACCAACTACGAAAAAAGGGATGAAACATGGTAACTGGATTGGTTTATTGACGCAAAATATAACTTTGGAAAAAACTTTGTAAAATGGGTGTGACACCTACCATATTAAGTAGAAGAAAATGAAAAAGTTCTACAAGGCGAAATCAACAGCCATTGGAATCTTGGCAGGAATACTGTTAGTGGTATTGCATATATAAATAAATTAGCAGTACCCGACAGATGATTTTCTGGATCACCTGGTCCACATTTTGGTCGATATCGCGAGAACGCCTTCACATATACATCTAAGGGCCAGTCGCTTTTAAAACCCTCACTAATACTTTTAATTTGATATCCATATCGTACAAATACATTCTAGAGTCACCCCTGGCCCACCCTAATGGCGATATCTCGAAAAGGCGTCCACCTATAGACCTAATGCCCACTCCCTCTTAAAATGCTCAGTAACACCTTTCGTTTGATACCCATATCGTACAAACATTCTAGAGTCACCCCTGGCCCACCCTAATGGCGATATCTCGAAAAGGCGTCCACCTATAGACCTAATGCCCACTCCCTCTTAAAATGCTCAGTAGCACCTTTCGTTTGATACCCATATCGTACAAACATTCTAGAGTCACCCTTGGTCCACCTTTATGGCGATATCTCGAAAAGTCGTCCACCTATAGAACTAAGGATTACTCCCTTTTAAAATACTCATTACCATCTTTCATTTGATACCCATATCATACAAACACATTCTAGAGTCACCCCTGGCCCACCCTAATGGCGACATTTCGAAAAGGCGTCCACCTATAGACCTCATGCCCACTCCCTCTTAAAATGCTCAGTAACACCTTTCGTTTGATACCCATATCGTACAAACATTCTAGAGTCACCCTTGGTCCACCTTTATGGCGATATCTCGAAAAGGCGTCCACCTATAGAACTAAGGATTACTCCCTTTTAAAATACTCATTACCATCTTTCATTTGATACCCATATCATACAAACACATTCTAGAGTCACCCCTGGCCCACCCTAATGGCGACATTTCGAAAAGGCGTCCACCTATAGACCTAATGCCCACTCCCTCTTAAAATGCTCAGTAACACCTTTCATTTGATTCCCATATCGTACAACTAGAGACACCCCTGGTCCACCTTTATGGCGATATCTCGAAAAGGCGTCCACCTATGGAACTAAGGATCACTCCTTTTCAAAATACTCATTAACAGCTTTCATTTGATACCCATATCGTACAAACATATTCTAGAGTCACCCCTGGTCCACCTTTATGGCGATTTCTCGAAAAGGCGTGCACCTATAGAACTAAAGCCCATTCCCTTTTAAAATACTCATTATCACCTTTCATTTGATACCCATATCGTAACACATTCTAGAGTCAGCCCTGGTCCACCTTTATGGCGATATCCCTAAATGGCGTCCATCCATAGAACTATGGCCTACTCTCTCTTAAAATACTCTTTAATACCTTCCATTTGATACACATGTCATACAACCACATTCCAGGGTTACCCTAGGTTCATTTTCCTACATGGTTATTTTCCTTATTTTGTCTCCATAGCTCTCAACTGAGTATGTAATGTTCGGTTACACCCGAACTTAGCTTTCCTTACTTGTTGTTATTAATTCTTGTTGTATTCCGCGTTTTATTTCACGCTTTCTTTTAAGAGGAATTGGCAAATGTTAAGTGGAATAGAAGACACAAAAGGAAATGCCAGCAGAATTGAATTCAAGAATTCTGTAACGTAATTCAATAATTAAAAGTCGGAAATAAGAAATTGTTCTTTTATTAATAGATATTCACAAAAACCCGAATAATTACCCTCAAACGACTGCGAAACTGGAGAAAATTGTATCAGCGCAAAACGCCTTTTTAGTTAATTCTTTTTTGTACACAACAATATCACCAAAATTACATTAACCATATGAAAGTCTTAAACTTTTTTTTTTGCAAAAATATCTTGACAGAGTAAAAGTATTACTTTGCCGCCTTCGGATTATTGCTTCCGAAATTAAAACGCGTCATTTGACACCTCTCCCAAAAATTTTTGACATGTGTTTTTTAAAATTGACGCCTGTGGTAAATAATTCATTTCATTGAATATTTATTTCTAAATTTAATGCCAAAATCAGTATAGGATGCTACTTTTCCTCAAAAGATATTAAAATATCAAAACTCACAAATATCTATGAATGCGGAATAGTCTTAATTAAAGATTTCGCATATGTGGAGCCAAGTAACCATGGCACATTTTAAAATTGTGTAATTTTCGTCACAAACATATTTTAATACGCATTCTAGGTATAATAAATTAGTTACTGACGTATAATTGCTTGTCGGGGAAGCCTTTTTTCACTTCCATTTAGTTCATCGCGTTTAAATAGCAAATTGTTTAATTTATCGCAACTTTTGACAGCAGACCACCAACTTAAAACCATTTTAAAAAATTAAAATCGGTTTAATGTCATTTTAAATTTAAAATACTTTTTTAGAGATAAAATAGTGTTTAAGTGGACTATAACAGACTTGAAAAGATATTTAATTTAGAATCGTGTTTAAATCGATAAAACTCTATTCTAACTTGACTATGATTATGGGCCTTAGTTTTTTTTTACAGTGACATGTTTCAACAGAGTTGGGCATAATGCACTTAAACCACTGCATTAAACATTACACTAATCACAAAACCTTTAGGGATAGTAAAAATCCTCTGTGATAGTGAAAGCTTGTCTTGGTAAAAGCAGAGTATTGCCGTGACAGTTTCGTGAATATTTGGGAGATCAAATCCGATGAGCTACGGTATGAGATTTTGATCAGTTTGGTATTATTTTGGGAAAGTTTTTTTTGGATTTTTAAGGAATCAATGTGAAACTGATCCGAGCTGGAAAATATATCCATACCGTTTCAGCATTGTCTCGATGTAAACTTTCCTATAGATAAATATTTAACTATGCAAAGATAAAAATATGTTGTTAAAAACTATAGCTAAACATCAAATAAGAACTGGTTCGCTAGTAGCTAGATTTTTTCTCGAGTTTCAAAAATTGACAGTTTGAGTTTTAAGACTTTATGTTTAAAATTCATTTGATAAAATTTAAAAAGGATATCAACGGGATAAAATCCTATAAAGATCAACATATATATTTTCGGAAATAGATCTAAACTATAATATTTACCGAAATATTGTCAATAAAAGAACTTTATCTACACTGGTGACTTTAATTTAGTTCAAAGCTATAGAAAGGTTGTGCAGCGGGGAAAATATCCACCTCCTAGGCCCGCCGTAGTGTAGTGATAGTGTGCTCCACGCCGAAGATTCTGGGCTTACCTCCCGGGAGTTTAGGTGAGGTTGAACTGGCTGGCCCGTGAAGGCATCAT
Source organism: Eurosta solidaginis (assembly GCF_040869045.1). NCBI lineage: Eukaryota > Metazoa > Arthropoda > Insecta > Diptera > Tephritidae > Eurosta > Eurosta solidaginis. The sequence goes on along the minus strand of NC_090321.1, from coordinate 202,675,433 downwards.
ATATATAGTGTTTCCAAAATTTTACTCAACGACTAAACTCAAAACCCCTATCAGAAACCAAGGCCTATGTTATAAACTAGCAAATATTAGGAGCTTTCTGGAACCTATATTACTTGCTGCGGGTAAAGCGACATACAAGAATTTAGAAAAAGTATTTCATATAGAAAAAAAGTTTTTTTTCACGGCTACGCCCCTCAGCAGTGGTTTGGCAAACACTCCGAATGTATTTCTTCCAAGGAATGCTTCCCGGTAAAACTGCATTTGCTTCGCAGCTGCTGTTGGGAGACGGCATAAAACAAGTGCGTTCCGCTCCGCTATTTTTCACAAAAAATCAAAAAGGAGCATGGCTCAAGTTTGAGGAGAAGGTCAGTATAAATCTGCTCCGAGATAAACCGCGCCAAAGGGTTTGCTATCGATGAGGTATGGGTTTGTTATGGATGGGTTATGAGCTTTTTACCCATTCCTTATCGACGAGTTATCAATTTGTTATCGAAGTGTTGGATATTTTTTAAAGAATTGCAAAGGTCATTAAAAGTTATCAATTTGTCATCGGAGTGTCACAAATTTACTATCGCATTTTATTGATTTGTTATCACAGATTTACTCATCTGTAATCAAAAGTTTATCGGTATGTTATCGAAAAATAATGGATTTATCGAAAAGTTACCGATATGTCTCCTCGGGGATTAACCGCGCCAGATTATTTGTTGTCGATGAAATATCGATTTGTTATCGATGGCCTATGGGCTTTATATCCATTCCTTATCGACGACTTATCAATTTGTTATTAGAGTGTTGAACATTTTTTAAAAAATTGCAAAAGTCATCAAAAGTTATCAATTTGTTATAGGAGTGTCACAATTTATTATCCGCATGCTATTGATTTGTTATCGCAAATTCACTGATCTGTTACCAAAAGGATATCGACATATTATCGAAAAATTATGGATTTATCGAAAGGTTACTGATATGTTAATAATAAGTTGTCGATTTGCTACCGAAAAGTTGTTTGAGTATCAGCAAATCTGCTATAGAACTTTATCGAAAAGTTAAAACTTTAACCAAAAAGCCACAAACATATTATCAGTGTATTATTGAAAAATTATGGATGCATCGAAAAGTTATAGATTTGTTACTAAAAAGTTATGGACTTTGCCATCGCAAAGTTATCGGAGTTGTCGTGGTGTGATCCGATTTTTTATTGAAAAGCTACCAATTTTTTATCAAAAAGTTAGCGGTTTGTTTCTAAAAGTTACGATTCGATATTGAAATTTTTCGATTTTTATCGGAGTTTTATCAGTTTGTTATCGGCAAATTATCGATTTGACATCCACGACTCATCGGTTTGTTATGAAACAGATAACGATACAACTTCAATATTAAATCGCTGGCACATACCTTTGTAATACGTCGATAGTGAGCCGATAAAAAAATAAGAAGTTGATTACTCTGGAAAAGCTCAAGTTAGTTGAAAACTTCATAATGAAAACAAAAAAATTGCTGTAAAACACAATAGAATGTTATTTAACAAAAAAAAAAAAAAAAAAAAAACAAAAACAAAGCACAATATTTCAATGATAACATGAATCATAGTATATTATTCAAGAAAAATCACATTTTGATAACATTTTTCTCCCGAAGAAAATAATAATGAATTAAAAATACTTTCAAATTGAATCGTTTTTAATCATATTTTTTGATCAAAGTTTTCAAAAAATGTTGATTGCGTAAACACGTAAACGGTTATGGCCGTCCAACAAGGCGCGCCAATCGCTTCTTTTTTCTGTCAACCGGCGCCAATTGGTCACACCAAGGAAGTTTAAATCGTTTTCACCTGGTCCGTCCAGCGGAGTGGGGCCGCCCTCTACCTCTGCTTCCATAGGCGGGTTCCAATAGAAACACTTTGTAATTACTCCTTATTTTTACGTAGCTACTTATTTTAAAGTATGTGATCGATGCTATGCCTATTTTCCGAAAATTTCGCTGAATTCATATACGGTAAGCAGAGCTGGGTCTAGCAAAGGCTTTCAGTGAAAACTTGTGGTTATGATATCGAAGTGATGTGGAGACCATTTAATCGCCAATAAAGTCGGTCAACTTTTTTTGAGTTTTTGTTTATGTTGTTTTATCAAGTAATTAATTTTTCTATTTTTCCTTTGGAATATTTTTTTTTATACTCAGCGTGCTTTGCACACAGAGTATATTAACTTTGATTGGATAACGGTTGGTTATACAGGTATAAAAATCGAGATAGATATAGACTTCCATTTATCAAAATCATCAGTATCGAAAAAAAATTGATTGAGCCATGTCCGTCCGTCCGTCCGCCCTTAACACGATAACTTGATTAAATATTGAGATATCTTCACCAAATTTGGTACACGAGCTTATCTTGATCCAGAATAGATAGGTATTGAAAATGAGCGAAATTGGATGATAACCACGCCCTCTTTTTATATATATAACATTTTGACAAACACAAAAAACCTGTTTATTTAGTAAATAATACACCTAGAATGTTGAAATTTGACAGGACTGATATTGAAATTCTTGATAAAAATTTAAAAAAAAATTTTTTTAATGGGCGTGGCACCGCCCACTTGTGATAAATTCCATTTTGCAAATATTATCAATCATAAATCAAAAATCGGTATACCTATCGTGACAAAATTCTGCAGATAGATTGCTTTTACTATAAGGAATGCTTTGAAGAAAAATTAACCAAATCGGTTAAGGACCACGCCCACTTGTATATAAAAGATTTTTAAAAGGGTCGTGGACGAATAAAATAAGCTATAAAAATAAAAAATAAATGTAAGGCACGATAACCTCCGAAGAGATCTAAGGCCGAGCTTCTTTTCCAATTTGCGTCGTGCTCCTCTTGATTTTCCCTACAAATTGGCCGGACGGGACCTACAAGTTTTATGCCGACTACGAACGGCATCTGCAAAGCAGATGAGTTTTCACTGAGAGCTTTTCATGGCAGGAATACACACGGAGCGCTTGCCAAACACTGCCGAGGGGCGACATGCTTAGAAAAATTTATTTCAAAAATTTTTATGTTGCTTTGCCCGGAGTGCGAACCCAGGGCATACGGTGTGGCAGGCGGAGCACGCTACCATCACACCACGGTGGCCGCCAAAATAAGCTATATCTTTGCAAAAAAGAGCTTTATATCAATGGAATTTCACTTCCCAAGTGGATTTATAACAATAAAAAGGAAAAACTGCAAATTAAAAAAAATGGGAGTGGCACCTCCCCTTTTATGACTAAGCTATTTTCTATGTTTCGGGAGACATAACTCGAAGAAAAATTAACGGATCGTAATAAAATTGGGTACGCAAACTTTCCCTATAGCAGGAAATATTTCTAGAAAAAATGGACGAGATGGGTTGAAGACCACGCCCACTTTTATATAAAAGATTTTTAAAAGGGTCGTAGACAAAAATAATAAGCTATATCTTAGCGAAAAGAGCTTTGTATCAATAGAATTTTACTTTCTAAATTGAGTTATAACATTAAATTGGAAAACACTAAAATTTTTGAAAATGGGTGTGGCACCGCCCATTTTATGATTAAGCAATTTTCTATGTTTCGGGAGCCATAACTCGAAGAAAAATTGACATATCGTAACAAAATTGGGTACACATATTTTCCTTATAGCAGAAAATATTTCTGGGAACAATGGACGGGATCGGTTAAAGGCCACGGAAAATTAGATATAAAACAAGCTTAAAATGGTCGTAGACTAGAATAATAAGCTATAACTTAGCAAAAAATAGTTTTAAATCAATGATATTTCACTTATAAAGTTTTATTGTAAGAGGAAATGGGAAGACATTTTTTTTTAACGGGCGGTGCCACGTGTTATGTAGAAAAGTATTTTATCTGAAATTAAATGTACAATTGAAGCTCACACTGAGTATATAATGTTCGGTTACACCCAGGGCCGCCGAGAGAAAATCCGGGCCAGGGGGCAAACAAATACAGGCCACTAAACTAAAATGAACAAATTCTCAAAACCAAATTATCGTGTTTTACATATTTATATGCTGTCTCGTTGTTGGTGCTTCAATACAGAGCATGCCAAGTCCTGTAAGGCGTTCTTGAGTTGAACACGATCAATGGAAGTTCTTTATCCTTCCAAGAACACTGAAGGAGTGTTCAGCACTAGCTACCGTAACAGGTATCGTGTAAAAAATACGTAGAGCAACACAAATGTTAGGAAAAATTGTAGCTGATAACATTCAACAATTCAAATGGTGACAGATTTTCGTTAAAATTTGCTGAGTAAATATGCTTTAATGATCCACTTTCATCTCCTAAACTCTCGGACATGTCTGAATTGTATTTGCTGACAAATTGAACGGCATTTTCTCGTATTGAAACCTCCTTCATGGATCCAAATTGCCACAAAAAAGAAAAAGTGTTCTTCAAATTTTTCATGATAGCAAATCGTGCAATAACCGAATCAACTATCACCAAAAAGGTGTTGTTTTTGGAATCAGTCTCGTGATCGTCGTTGATTGTCTCGTTCTCTTCACATTCATAAAAATGTATTTTACTATTCCTTTTTCGAACGTCAGGAAACTTTGGTGAGCTTCCCAATCCAGTTGCGTCTGTTTTGCATTCGCATAAAATGTTTTCCCATTGATTTCTTATCAGATTTAAATCAGAGATCAAACTTTCGAAGTTTATAACTTCGATATCGATCGTAGTATCCCTGGCGTGCAGAATAATGTTACTTTCATTAATAACTGTCAAAATCTTGAGCCAAATGGAGGAAAACGAAATACATTCAAACTTGCTGATGTATTGAATAACGCCATTAACATCATCATATGTTTCCGCTGTCAAATTTAGCCCAAGTAACTCGTTTAGTGCCTGTTTCAATCCTTGGCTACGATTTGCAAAAGGCTTAACTGCCTCAACTTATAATTTATTTATTTTCTGTAAGCAAAAAGCTTGGATAGCATTTTGAGATTTCCGAGAAGCTCCAAAGCCCGGGCCCGGGGTAAATGACCCCCCTCACCCCCTCACCCCCCTCCCCCCCCCCCCCCCCCCCTCTCGTCGGGCCTGGTGACACCCGAACTTAGACACCTATACTTGTTTTTTTTTTTTTTGTATCTGCTAAGTATGTGGTAAAAGCGGTTGTATGTGAAATGATATGCATAGTGAACTCACCAATTTGCCAATCATTAACTCGGAGCATTAACAACAGTGCAGCGTATCACCAAATAGCGTCTACATTTTTTACCACACTGAAATTCCAATTAAAATCGCAAAAGCGAAATTTTCAATGCAACACTGGTTCCACTTGTTATTTATGTCACAAATTGTTAACAACAAATACTTGAAAATTTTTTGATAAATTGATCATGTGAAAATCTGCAAAAAAAGGATAAAATGGCATTAGTACACTCATATACAACTTCATCATATACCACACATGTATGTATGTATATGCAAACATAATTACAAACATCAATCAATTTCGCGATGAACTTCCAATATGTTATGTGCAATTATTTATAAATCAAAATAGCGCGAAACGTCTCTTCTTGATGGTTGAAATGAGTTATGTCTCATAAAAATTTAAATATGATGGACAATAAAGGCCCGGGTTTTCAGTACAAGTTCAACTCAGTTTGTCAGTTAAACTACGCTTAAACTTATTCTGCAGTTTTTAGTCTACTTTAACTGAAGTTTAAGCTGAGCTTAAGCGCCCGATCTGGCAGGATTAAACTCTAGTTAACCTATCGGTGATTTGCATTCGTTCGAAATGGCGTCGAATGTATTTGGGCTTGAGTACCTTTGGAGCTCATGGCTCATGTTGATAATTAGGCATACTTGTAAAATCTCAAAAGCTGTTTCGAAACAGTAGCTTAACTCGAGAATCATAGTGTACTCAGCAAAAGAGGGAAGTTTTTATTAAGAAGAAAAAAATGCTGATACTTAAGTTGAAAAAATGTAATTAACAACTTGTGATTCTCTAACTGGACTCAAATGTAAGATTCCATACTACAGTATTTTTACGAAAATAAAATTAAATATTGTTACGAATATTAGCCACAATAAGGGGTACTGTCATCTCTAAGACGATGCTAAGAGTGACTTGTATGCACATCCATAAATCAATCATTATGTATGTACATAAACGAATCAATCAGTATATGTACACAAATACACGCGCATATGAGAAGCTATACACGTGCATCTGTAGTTATAATTATATGGCAGTAACTAAGTAAATTCTGGAAGCGCCTAGAAGATGCAACGAGGAAACCACAGAGTATAAAGGCACCAACAGTAGAGGCGCGAGAATCAGTTTCGATTAAGCACGCTATCTGTTGAGCAATAGAAGTGTTATTTTGAAAGTATTTATTAAAGAGTTTAGTGATTCGAACTTAGCAGAAGGTTGCAAATAAGAGGATTTGCATTAAATTCGTTACAATATATATAACTTAAAAAAAAAAAAAATAAATGTAATGTTTGTCCGAAGAAACTTTAGGCAGAGCTTTTCTTCCAATTTGCGTCGTGCTCCTTTTAATTTTTGCTACAAATTGGCGGGACGGGATCTACTTGTTTTATGCCTACTCCGAACGACATCTGCAAGGCAGATGAATTTTCACTGAGGACTTTTCATTGCAGAAGTACACTCGGAGTGCTTGCCAAACATTGCCGAGGGGGACCCCGCTTCGAAAAACTGTCTACTAATTGCAAAACCTTGTTTCTAAAATTTTGACGTTGCTTTGCCCGCGGCGTGATATCAATTCGAGAACTATCTGGTTTCAGAATAAATAAACAATGATTTGGATATCACTTCCGGAACTAGATATATATTTCGCTGGAAAATTTTTTTCCGTGTTTGTTGTGTAAACAACCCCTATCTACAAATTATCTAGATAATAAAAAAACCAATGTTGCCGCACAAAAAAGCATACCTAAAAGGCGGCCTTAAACTGTGAGTGAAAAACTTCTCAGTGGTTTAACTGGAGTTTAAAGTTGACTAGAATTTAAGCAAACTTAGTTTAAGCTTAGCTTAACCAACTACTGAAAACACAGGCACAAGTTGCTTAAATTAAACTAAATCACCAGCGGCGCAATTAACTAAACGAAGAGAGATAAAACAACTTAATGCCAAACCGGCAATTTCAGTTTTTAAAAAGTATTTGACCGGTTGTTGCCGCTAAATGCCAGTTTTTTGTGCTTGCATTGACTTCGGTATGTTTTTAGCAAATCTAGGAATACGTATAATACGTACATATGTATATAAATACATACATTTGACTTGATAGTAGATGTTGCAATAATTTTTATACTCAGTTGAGCAGAGCTCACAGAGTATATTAACTTTGATTGGATAACGGTTGGTTGTACAGGTATAAAGGAATCGAGATAGATATAGACTTCCATATATCAAAATAATCAGGATCGAAAAAAATTTGATTGAGCCATGTCCGTCCGTACGTCCGTTAAAACGATAATTTGAGTAAATTTTGAGGTATCTTGATGAAATATGGTATGTAGGTTCCTGGGCCCTCATCTCAGATCGATATTTAAAATGAATAATATCGGACGCCCACTTTTTCGATATCGAAAATTTCGAAAAACCGAAAAAGTGCGATAATTCTTTACCAAAGACGAAAAAAGCGATGAAACTTGGTAGGTGAGTTGAACTTATGACGCAGAATAGAAAATTAGTAAAATTTTTGACAATGGGCGTGGCGCCGCCCACTTTTAAAAGAAGGTAATTTAAAAGTTTTGCAAGCTGTAATTTGGCAGTCGGTGAAGATATCATAATGAAATTTGGCAGGAACGTTACTCCTATTACTATATATGTGCTAAATAAAAATTAGCAAAATCGGAGAACGACCACACCCACTTAAAAAAAAATTTTTTTAAAGTAAAATTTTAACAAAAAATTCAATATCTTTGCAGTATATAAGTAAATTGTGTCAACATTCAACTCCAGTAATGATATGGTGCAACAAAATACAAAAATAAAGAAAATTTCAAAATGGGCGTGGCTCCGCCCTTTTTCATTTCATTAGTCTAGGATAATTTTAATGCCGTAAGTCGAACAAAAATTTACCAATCCTTGTGAAATTTGGTAAGGGTTTAGACTCTAGCACGATAATTGTTTTCTGTGAAAAAGGGCGAAATCGGTTGAAGCCACGCCCAGTTTTTATACACAGTCGACCGTACGTCCTTCTGCTCGGCCGTTAACACGATAGCTTGAATCGATATATCTTTACTAAACTCAGCTCACGTACTTATCTGAACTCACTTTATATTGGTATAAAAAATGGCCGAAATCCTACTATGACCACGCCCACATTTTCGATATCAAAAATTACGAAAAATGAAAAAATACCATAATTCTATACCAAATACGAGAAAAGGGATGAAATATGGTAATTGGATTGGTTTATTGACGCAAAATATAACTTTGGAAAAAAACTTTGTAAAATGGATGTGACACCTACTAGGCAGGAATACTATTCGTGGTATTACATATATAAATAAATTAGCGGTACCCGACAGATGATGTTCTGGGTCACCCTGTTCCACATTTTGGTCGATATCTCGAAAACGCGTTCACATATGCCGCTGAGTATAATTAGGTCCATTAAATAGGGTCAAAGTGAATGTCCCTTATTTCCCCCTCCCAGTAGATCTGCGCCTGTTTTAATTGCTGTTTTCATGTGCTGGTCCCTTTTTCGCTCTTATTTGGAATCCAGATCTATAAATAAAGGTTAGGTTTTAAAGATAAAGGTTCGATCTATTAGCGAGCTTTGGTCATTATTGGTCGTAGTACTTTTGTTTAGCTATATTTTATTAAATTATTTTGTTAAAAATAAACGAATGTGAGCACACAAAGAAATCTATGGCACTATTGTGAATATTTGATTAGAACTAACACTGCATTACCGACAGGTGCTAACATTGGCCAGATGGCAGCGCAAGCGCATGTAAGTTTTTATTTATAGATGATTGATTGATATAACAGCTGATTTGATATTTGATATGAGACTTTTATATTTGTTGCGCAAGATGCGTACGGGTCCGGCTAGTGTTCTATTAATCTCTTATCACGCCTTTCACTAAGTATGCCATAGAAACTAAGGACGGTATCCAAAGTAGTAGGTGTGGTCCTTGGAGTACTAGAGGGATAATTTTTCTGCGAAATATTATTTTTTCTGATACCAACATCGTGTATAAAAGGTCGTATAAGGAAGAGCGTTATGACTTTTAGAAATAAACATAAATAATAAAAATAAATGTAAGGTGTGATAACATCCGAAAAGATCTAAGATCGAGCTTCACTTCCAATCTGCGTCGTGCTCCTCTTGATTTTCCCTACAAACTGGCCGGACGGGACCTACATGTTTTATGCCGACTCCGAACGGCATCTGCAAGGCAGATAAGTTTTCACTGAGAGATTTTCATTGCAGAAATACACTCGGGAGCGCTTGCCAAACACTGCCGAGAGGCGACCCCGCTTAGAAAAATTTCCTTCTGACTGAAAAACCTTATTTCTAAAATTTTGATGTTGCTTTGCCCGGGGTGCGAACCCAGGGCATACGGTGTGGCAGGCGGAGCACGCTACCATCACACCACGGTGGCCGCCGTGATATAAACATAGTACAATAAAAAAAACCCAAAACTTGGCTGTCCAGACTGCAACACAGAAAGTGTCCCTTATTTGATAGCAAAGGATTAGGGGGCATTGAAGGGTTTGGAGTAGATAGCTCGAGAAAGAGTTCATCTCTCTTGGTGATTGGTACTTATACCAACAAGAACCTAGTTGGCATTGCGCATGGCCAAGCAATTGTGCCTAGTTACCTACTTGCACAGCCAGACATACGTCGCTTATGTTTTATTAACTTTGTATATGTAAATTAGAAATCATATTCTCCCCGATGACAGCAAATACGTCTATGTAAAAATAAACATTTCAACGATAACAAAAAAAATTAAATCTAAAACAAGTAAGGAAGGCTAAGTTCGGATGTAACCGAACATTACAAACTCAGCTGAGAGGTTTGGAGACAAAATAAGGGAAAGTCACCATTTAGCACAATGAACTTAGGGTAACCCTGGAATGTGTTTGTATGACATGGGTTTCACATGGAAGGTATTAAAGAGTTTTTCAAAAGGGAGTGGGCCATAGTTCTATAGGTGGACGCAATTTCGGGATACCGCCATAAAGGTGGACCAGGGATGACTCTACAATGTTTTTGTACGATATGGGTATCAAATTAAAGGTATTAATGGGGGTTTAGAAAGGGAGTGGCCCATAGTTGTATATGTGAAGGCGATTTCGAGATATCGACCAAAATGTGGACCAGGGTGACCCAGAATTTCATCTGTCGGGTATCGCTAATTTATTTATATATGTAATACCACGAACAGTATTTCTGCCAAGGTTCCAAGGGCTTTTCATTTCGCCCTACAGAACTTTTTCATTTTCTTCTACTTAATATGGCAGGTGTCACACCCATTTTAGAAAGTTTTTTCTAAAGTTATATTTTGCGTCAATAAACCAATCTAATTGCCATGTTTCATCTCCTTTTTCTTATTTGGTATAGAATTATGGAATTTTTTCCATTTTTCGTAATTTTCGATATCGAAAAAGTGGGCGTGGTCATAGTCGGATTTCGGCCATTTTTTACGAGAACTAAGTTTAGTAAAGATATATCGATTTTTGCTCAATTAATCGTGTTAACGGCCGAGCGGAAGGACATACGGTCGACTGTGTATAAAAACTGGGCGTGGCTTTAACCGATTTAGCCCATTTTCACAGAAAACAGTTATCGTCATAGAATCTATGCCCCTACCAAATTTCACAAGGATCGCTAAATTTTTGTTCGACTTATGGCATTAAAAGTATTCTAGACGAATTAAATGAAAAAGGGCGGAGCCACGCCTATTTTGAAATTTTCTTTTATTTTTGTATTGTGTTGCACCATATCATTACTGGAGTTGAATGTTGACATAATTTACTTATGTACTGTAAAGATATTAAATTTTTTGTAAAAATTTGACTTTAAAAAAATTTTTTTTTAAAGTAGGCGTGGTCGTCATCCGATTTTGCTAATTTTTATTTAACATACATATTGTAATAGGAGTAACGTCCTGCCAAATTTCATCACGATATCTTCAACGACTGCCAAATTACAGCTTGCAAAACTTCTAAATTACCTTCTTTTAAAAGTGGGCGGTGCCACACCCATTGTCCAAAATTTTACTAATTTTCTATTTTTCGTCACAAGGTCAACGTACCTACCAAGTTTCATCGCTTCAGCCATCTTTGGTATTGAATTATCGCACTTTTTCGGTTTTTCGAAATTTTCGATATCGAAAAAGTGGGCGTGGTTATAGCCCGATTTCGTTAATTTTAAATAGCACCCAGGAATCTACATATCAAATTTCATCAAGATACCTCAAAATTTATTCAAGTTATCGTGTTTACGGACGGACGGACATGGCTAAATGAATTTCTTTTTTCGCCCAGATCATTTTGATATATAGAAGTCTATATCTATCTCGATTAGTTTATGCCGTTACGGATTACCGTTATGCGAACAAATTTAATATACTCTGTGAGCTCTGCTTAGCTGAGTATAATAAGATTTGCTCCTTCCTTATATGCAGCATGAAATAATGTGCTCATTGGTCTCTATGCAGGTCATGGCGCTGCCTTCGTGGTATTTTAATAAAAACGCCAATATCCAGCCTAAAGTTCAACAAAAAGTCGGACTTTCAAGTTTTTAGTACAGTGTTAAAGCATAGAGACCTTTAAAATTTCCAATATGCCTATAATTGGTGTACGCTAAACTTAAAATAAAAGTTTTATTGCAGTTTTACAAACAAAAACCCGATACATATTAAGAAAGAAAAAGAAATGGCTTTTACTAAAAAATGCGGAAAAGCAACCTTCACGCAACAAAAGTGTACCAAAGTGGCTACTATAAGCGCCAGATAATAGGTACACGTTAGCAAGTTTGCATACAAAATGCAGTAAGCGAGGGTAAGAGAAATGAGAGGGATTTAGAAATTTTTGTTGTGAAAAACTTTGTAGCACTGACAGAAGAGCTCATATATCAAACAATACAACGGATAAGCTAAACTTAACGCGGATTTAGCCGCATTCTAGAGAATAGATAGATATGTACATTAGGGTGGGTCGACTTGTATGGACGAAAATTAACCGATATCGCGCCATCGATTTTGCGATAGGATTTGGGCTCAGGACAAAAAGTTCCACTACGCGTACCCAAAAAATAATTGTCGGGCCTGCGAAATTAAATTTTTTTTTTTTTTACTTTTTTTCGACTTTAATTTTTAAGGTTTTTTTCATGACCTACTAAAAAAAATTTCATATGTCCGACCCAAAAATGTTCGCTAAAAACGGTTCGATAACAGTTTTTTGAAAAAAAAAAAAACGTTTTAGCGGACATTTTTGGGTCGGACAGGTTATACATGAAAATTCTACAATCAAATGAAAATTTGTTTAGTAGGTCATGAAAAAACCCGCAAAAAAGTCAAAAAAATTACATTTCGCTGGCTCGACAATTATTTTTTGGGTATACGTATTGGAACTTTTTCCTGAGCCCAGATCCTATCGAAAAATCGATGGCGCGATATCGGTTAATAAAACGACCTAGTCTAATGTACATACATGCATCGTACAACTCAACAAACAATTTAAAAAGAATCCATGTAAAAAAAGCAGGTGGCAAGGTAAGAATAAACTAAAATGCTGCAAACAAAATAGCATGGAAATGAATGCAGATTAAAACGAGCTGAAATGAGAAATGGAAAAACAAGTTAAAAAAGAAAAAAGAGTTATTCAACAAAAGCTACGAAAACAACTAAAGAAGTAAAACTAGTAAAAACAAGACAATAAAGAAGAAATAATATAAAGAGGTAAGAACAAAACAACATTCGCACTTGCAATTTGCTGGTCGCTGATCGCCGACGAGTCACCTGTGCAGAATGCAACAAAAGCCTGCACTCTGCATCCGTCAACAGCAATGACATTGTGTTCGTGTGTGTGTGTGTTTTTAATGAGTTGACTTGGAGTGGCCGTGATGTATGTGTGTACCGCCACTTGACTGCAACTTTTAAGTGTATGTGTATGCATGTACGGGTTTTTTGCATGTGTGTGAGTTTTTGTTTGTTTTAAATCAAGTCCTGTAGGAAAGGGAAACAGTGAAATGGCACAGATTTCCCCTTTGACGATTACTAAAAATATTCATATCGCATAAATGTGTTGGTCAAGTGGCCCATTAGAGGCGAGTTAATCTCGAGTTAATCGCCATGCTTTGTCTGCGCATTGTCCCTTTCACCATGCATCAATCGTGTTGTTGTTGTCGTTGTTATGTAACGATAAAGACACTCCCCGAAAGTTTTGGACAGTGTTATCGATGTTGATGGTCCTTTGCCGGATATAGATCTGGTAACAAGCACCATTAGGGTACTAGCTCGTCCATCTCGGGAACTATTATTATAACCACATTAAACCTTCTAGCCTTTCCGCTACCCACCCTCTAGTTCCATGAAGGCTTAATTGGCACCTTCAAGCTAGTAATAGGATTCAAGAGGATGGCTGGTCGGACATGTTACCAATATTCCTCTAAAAAACCAATCTCTGACTTTCCTACGTGCGAGGCTGCACGCCTTCTTGAATGTAGGCATTGTATATGCAGTACTTGTGGAGGTGTGTCATTTTTGCACGGCTGTTGTTGTTGCTGTAGTGATAAGGGCACTCCACGAAGGTGTTGGGGAGTGTTACCGGTTTTATGGTCCTTTGCCGGATGCACATCCGGTACGTTCTGGTAACAAGCACCATTAAGGTACTAGCCCGCCCATCTAGGGAACGATTTAGTATGACCCCATGAAACCTTACGCCATCTCGCTCTCCCATCCGCTGTATCCATGAGGAGCTTGAAGTGAGTCGCCAGAGCCCCAGCTGATAGAAAAGCAGGATTCGCCACGGGTAGGTGAGGTTGACAATTGGATTGGAGAAGCTATGCACAACCCTTTAAATCAGTTTGGTATTTTAGTCGCTTTTTACGATAGACAAACTCAGCGCGGGTATACTCTAAGCATCCTAACACACTGGGGGATCTTTTCACGGCCAAGGGTCTCTAAAAAATAGAAGTACTTAAATTTTCCCATACTCAATGAGAGCACTATTGTGATATGGAATGCGTAACCCAGATTTAGAGACACTTTACCCCAAGTTCCTTCAGGGTACATAAATGTTTATACATACATACATACATACACATAAATATATTTTTTGGAGTAGCAACTCACGCACTTCAACGGCAGAAGGCTTTTGAAGGAATAATATGAAACAATTCTATCAAGGCGTTGTACGTGCGATTGCTTACGACTGCAATATACCCAGCTGCCATTAGGTTCTCTTATTACAAATAAGATGTACCCATCACTGCTCCGATTTTACAATATAAGAAACCGCCAGCTTTAATATGTAGTTGTAATTGAGTGAAACCAATCGAAACATTCGTATTTCAATTACAAGAACATGATTGAACTTTGTGCATGTTTGAGTTGTGGATATTTTGATAGTTTCAAATTTGTTTTGGGATGATTTTGGAAATATTTTGGGATTGTTTACGGAACTATTTCGGCATTAAAACGCGTTTTTATTTGGAATCAATTATTCCAGTATTATTGGAATCTTTCCAAAACTGTTTTAGGACCAGTTGGGGATTATAACAGAAATACTGCCCTTACTAATGCAGAGATCAGCTTTTAATACCTTTTGCATTAGAAGGGCACATTCTAGTAGATCCACTTAGACCATTTCAACTTCCCTTTTGGAACAAACCGTGTCATTTACGTGAGATCCAATGTCCTAAATATTTTACGTAACAAAATTCTATTAAAAATTATTATGGGTACGGTTAATGTTAGATAACATCATAACATCCACGACAATATTTCCTGTTAGTTTTGGGGTTACTACTATAATTATGGTTTAAGTTGCGATACATTTGCAGTTACGGTTACTGATAAAGTTATGGTAAAACTTAAGATAACATTTATGGTTACTTGCACAGTTATGACAGCAGTTGAGCTTACATAAGCTGGTGCGGCTATGGTTACAATATTACTTACATAAACAGTTTCGATTGCGATTATAAAGAAATTTTACGTAAACG